>NW_027361697.1:44270000-44870000 GCF_039654945.1 Dendrobates tinctorius
CACCTCAACTCACTAACCTAACTCACCCTTGTTCCCTCCTTCTAAATGATAATCATAATCTGCTCCTTCCCATTCTTCTGTCTCTACATCCTCCATGCACCCAAAACCACATGTTAGCTGCACTTAGACAGATACTGGCTAATGACCGGATCATGTATCTTTGTAAGAAAAACCTTATTTATTATAATGATGGCTGAACCATACATAACTGCATGTTCTACTTATTGTGTCCCCCTACCTCCTTATATAGCAGGCCCTCACTCATCCTGTAACTGTTCAACTGTGCTACTTTGTACTGTATTTATTGTCTTCACATGTCCCCACTTAATTGCAAAGTGCTGTGGAATATATTGCTGCTACATAAGTAAAATTATTATTATTAAGGTACATAGGAAAAGAATTGTCCAATTTGTGTGTGCCCATCAGCCATGTCAAGGTGTACCTGTGACGGACTCAGCTCCTGCTGAGCCCATTTTTTGAGTGGACCCTCTGGGTTGTGGCACCCACCCACTGAGGGCGAGCTGACCTTGTGAGAATCCACCCCCTATACAGGGAGTGTCAGGGGCAAGACCAAGGGGGTGAGCCACCATGACTGCTGGGACCAGACGGCCGGCTCAGGGGGACACTATGGGAGTGTCTGACGACCAGAGACAAGCAGGAAACAAGACAAGACAAAAGGTAAGTGCAAGGTATCTTCATTAAGATTTCAGGATCACATTCAGTGCAAACTTGAAAACAAGCAAAACATGCAAGGTGCGCGCGTAGGCATGCCAAGGTCCATAGCATAGTATGTGCCAGGTGGCACGCATAGGTACAGGTAAAGGCACAATGGCATCGGACTCCGGACCGCTGGCGATGATCGACATGATCAAGGCATCAGGCTGCGGACATCAGCTCCGGACATCAGGCCGCAGTCATCCATCTTACGATCTCTGGCAGCGATCGGCAGGTTCCGGGCATCTGGCAGGCAAACCAGGGTTCAGGCAAGGAGGCACAACAGATATCCAGGCATGGTGCGTGTTAGGGAACACACCAAGGTCCAAGGCTAGGTGCAAGACAAGGTGCGTGTGTAGGGGACACGCCAGGGTTCAAGGCTAGGTGCGTGTGTAGGGGACACGCCAGGGTTCAAGGCTAGGTGCAAGGCAAGGTGCGTGTGTAGGGGACACGCCAGGGTTCAAAGCGAGGTGCAAAGCAAGGTGCGTGTGTAGGGGACATTCCAGGGTTCACAAAACGAGAAAGGGTGCATGTGTAAAGACACGCCAGAGCAGAAGGTACAAGGTACAAGACAGAGTACGTGTGTAGAGACACGCCAAAGCACAAGGTAGAAGACAGAGTGCGTGTTTATAGACACGCCAAGGTCAGGGTTCAAGGCAGGGTGCGTGCTAGGAGCCACGCCAGGGTTTAGAGCAGGACGTGTGCTAGGAGCCACGCGGGACGCACACCTCACTGGCCAGTGCACACGGCTGTAACGCCAGCACGAGGCACGACCTTGGCACAGGAGGCGGGCAAAGGAACCTTTGTGCTAGGAGCCACACCAGGTTCAGGGCAGGGTGCGTGCTAGGAGCCACGCCAGGTTCAGGGCAGGGTGCGTGCTAGGAGCCACGCCAGGTTCAGGGCAGGGTGCGTGCTAGGAGCCACGCAAGGTTCAGGGCAGGGTGCGTGCTAGGAGCCACGCCAGGTTCAGGGCAGGGTGCATGTTAGGAGCCATGCCAGGTTCAGGGCAGGGTGCGTGCTAGGAGCCACGCCAAGGTTCAAGGAAGGGCTGCGTGCTAGGAGTCATGCAGGAGGCATGCCACACTGGCCAGTGCACACGGCTGTACACAAACACGAGGCACTTACCACGGCACAGGAGACGGCCAAGGGAAACCCACGCCGGGGTTCAAGGCAAGGACAAGGCAAGGAACAAGGCAAGAAACAAGGTACGGAACACGGAGCGGAACATAGGCAGAAACAGAGCCAGGTCAGAGCAAGGACAGAGTCTAGCAGCGGAGCGTAGGCCGAAACCCAGAGCCGGGCCAAGGGAGAACCTTGGGACTAGACTTGGAAATGTGCAAGAGAGCACCAGAGGACAGAGTGTGGAAAAACAGGCTGAGACAAGAACATGAGAAGTACTACAAGGCTCAGAATAGCAAAGACCAGACATGGCGAAACAGGCATGGCAGAGAACAGAGGAAGTACTACAAGTCAAAGAATAGCTAAGGCGAGACATAGCAAAGCAGACTAAAGCAGAGCACAGCAGAAGGACTACAAGGCAAAGCAAGGCAAAGACAAACATGGCACGAGAGACAACACAAGACATGGCACAAGACAAGAGACGGAATACGAGCACGAAGCGTGTGCAGAGAAGCACTACAGAGCAAAGTGCAAGGGCACAGAATAGAGGGAGCAACCCCACAGACCAAGAGCCGTGCAGGGAAGCAACACAATAATCAGGCCCTGAGCAAAGGAAGGGGTGGTCTGATATAGGGCACAGCACCTCCTCTTCCGGGTCAGGACCAGGGGAGAACTTCCTAGTTCAGATGCTCCAGGATCACAGAGTGCAGTCACATGATCAGGGTTTCAGACATGACGAGATGATCACCGAACCAGACAGTGCAGGATCCTAGGAAGGACACATGATCAGGGATTCTAGACATGACGAGATGATTGCAGAATCCTAGGAAATCCAGACAGTGCAGGATCCTAGGAAAGCTCACATGATCACAGTTTCAGACATGACGAGATGATTGCAGAACCAGACAGTGCAGGATCCTAGGAAACATCACATGATCAAGGTATCAGACATGACGAGATGATTGCAGAACCAGACAGTGCAAGATCCTAGGAAACTTCACATGATCAGGGATTCTAGACATGACGAGAAGATCACAGAAAGCAAAGCAGAAACGCAGGCATCTTGCAGCTCAGCAGACATGAGGTGAGTGTGCACACTGCTCTAGGGAACAAGCAGGATAGCAGACACAAGGTGCGCGTGCACACCGCTCCAGGGGTTCATGAGGCAAAACAGACATGGCGGACGTGACAGTACCTTTATTTGATGGAACCCTACTCATTTCTATCAGACAGCCTCTGCCAGGCACAAACTCTAAAAATGTAAAAGGCAGGTAAGATCAAATGCTAATTAAAAAAGAGAGATGTAGTTTCTGAATAAGATAGTAGACCATTTCTTCTAAAGGCCCCGTCACACATAGCGACTCACCAGCGATCCCGACAACGATATCAACATGTCAGGATCGCTGGTGAGTCGCTACATGATCGCTGGTGAGCTGTCAAACAGACAGCTTCACCAGTGAGCAGCACCAGCGACGCCGAGCGCGCGGCGTCGCTGTGTACTTTAGTTACCAGCACGCTGATGCAGGGAGCTAGTAACCAAGGTACACATCGGGTTTCTAAGTGACGCACGTCCCTTAGATACCCGATGTGTACGTTAGTTACCAGCTGATCGCTGGTCTCCCGCCTGTCACACGCAGTGATGCATGCTGGCCAGCAGGAGACCAGCGATCAAAGAAATGTCCAGGGCTTTCCAAGATCGATCAGCGATACCGGCAGGGGGGCCGGTCGCTGATCGCTGTCACACACAGTGATCTCGCTGGTGAGATCGCTGTTGTGTCTCAAAACTTGTGACTCAGCAGCGATCTCGCTAGCGAGATCGCTATGTGTGACGGGGTCCTAATTCTGATAACATCTTTGATACTCAATTTTATTACTTACAACAGCATAAATGTTTTTTCAGCTTGGTATCACCTTGGAAATAGACCTTAAAGATATAATTTTAAGCTAATTGCAGTTAAATTTAGCTCTACTATCTTTTGGCTGCATACACTGATTTTCAATAGCATCTGGGATATGTATCTACAAATATTATCACTTGCCGCTAATGAAGTGCCCTAAGCCTGGCACACGGATGGCTGTATCAGTTAGAAAATAAAGCAATTTTATTCTTCCAAACTAGTCTCTTTTATGTTGTTCTATACATTGTTCTTATTTATGAGAGTCAGTCGGTACAAAGCAGACAAAAATTGATTTTTTTAAAAGATTAATCATTTGATGTACTTTTACTAATTACTTTGTCATTTCCCACTTCCTTTGGTCTATAAACAGCACAGCGATCCCTGTTACTGCATAAAAAATATTGCAGAATTAGCACTATCTTCAAATTATTAACAGTTCCAAGCAGTGTTGGTAACAGCAATTTGCTGAACATAAATCATCTGTTTATTTAATTTATTTAGAATTTAAACTTTTTTTTAAGTGTTTTTCTTCTTCTTGGGCTTTACTTGATGACACTACAATCAAATTGCATTCTAATTATAGACCAATATGATCAAGAAAGAGATTACTTAGCAAGGGCATCAAAACCTGTTGGTGGGCTGTAAAATTTATTTTGTACTGTGTTGTCCTTTCGAAAGCTTGGAGATTTGCTGTCTGAGTTGGTAACTAAACTTTTGCTTCTGTGCTACTGGATTCACAGGTTAGAAAACCATAACCAATAAATATTTCAATGTGGTATTGTGTATACTACTACTTCACTCTTCCCAGAGTCATGAAGAGGCAGGGGACGGTTCTGCGCATGCATGTGTAAGATCGTGATGTGTGCCGTGACCTTGCATGTGCATGTTCAGAACCATCCTACTCAGAGCTGAAAGTCTCGGCCTAGAATGAAGAGACCAGAGAATTTCCCACTTGTGGTGGTGATATGGAGATGCAACAAGAACCGTACAGGTGACAGTGAGGAGCAGATTTGAGCAGTATGGGGAGTATAAGTATTTTTGATATCTTTAACACATTACTTTTATTATGCTCTGGGATCTACCGTGTTTCCCCGAAAGTAAGACCCTGTCTTACATTAATTTTACCCCAAAAAGTCCCACCCTGTCTTACTTTCGGGGGAGGTCTTACATTAGCCGAAAAAAAATGACAATTTCTTTTTAACCAATAAATTAACATTTATTAACATGCTGTTATACCCCATAACAGTGCCGTATCCCACTGCACACAGCCCCACACCCCATAACAGTGCCGTATCCCACTGCACACAGCCCCACACCCCATAACAGTGCCGTATCCCACTGCACACAGCCCCACACCCCATAACAGTGCCGTATCCCACTGCACACAGCCCCACACCCCATAACAGTGCCGTATCCCACTGCACACAGCCCCACACCCCATAACAGTGCCGTATCCCACTGCACACAGCCCCATACCCTATACAGTACATGTTTCCCTACTTGGTTTTTAAATGCTGGACGTTTTCCTCTGCAGTGCGGCTGTGGGTGCGGAAGGCCTGTGCTGCAGGGAACGCTGTGCCAATCAGCAGGGAAACAGCGGTGACGTGGGGCTGGGGCGGCCAATTACAGCCCGAGCTGCTGGACCAATCAGTGCTCGAGCCGGGGGCCGGCGGTGACGTGGGGAACAGGGGCGGCCAATGAGCTGTTGAGCTGGGCGGATTGCGGGGTTAACACGGCGAGTTAACCCCATGAGCGCTGGACCCGCCCAGCTGCACCTGAGGACACCTCTGGAGCCTGGGGACCCAATGGGGGACAGCGGCGGCCCAAAGGTAAGGGCCTTACATTTCACAGCGGCCCCCAACCCTGCCTTACATTCGGGGGAGGCCTTACATTGAAGGACCCCCCCGTAACTCCCACCCTGTCTTACTTTCGGGGGGGTCCTACTTTCGGGGAAACACGGTAAATAGACTCCAGTGCATCACAAGGGACATTCAATTTGCACAGAATAACTTTGCTGTGAACTGAATATTGAAAGAAAATTTGCACGATGTCGCAAATCCGTATTTTGCCAGATCCGCTCACCTCTAGTCTTAACCTTGTGAGGACCTTCTTCTTTTGGTTTCAACCCATTTTATGTCTCTGCGTCTTTTAAGAGTAAGGCTGGAGTCACACACAACGAATAAAAAATCGGTCCCATTTTAACGGTCCGAAATCGCACAAAAGTATCTTAACCAGTGATCCGTTTTTGATGCGATTTTTCTTAATTGATGCGATTTTAATCGCATGTAAGGAATCGTTTGACATCCGTCTGGCGAGATTTTCTCGCAGGATAGCTAAATGGAGATATAATGGAGCCCAATGACAGTTTTCCGCACACAAACGAATTAATAGATCTAGACACATTAAATAAATATATATATATATATATATATATATTATACATGTCATAGAGACACATTTATATATATATATTTCTAATTCATACAGTTCTTAATTGCAGAATAGCTGCTGAAACATTAGCCGGCTTTTGTATAACATTCTCCTGCCCACATGAAATGACACATGGTTTACATATAGTTAACAATTTCATTTCATGTTCTTTTTTATGTCTATCACCATATTAATATGAGGGCTTGTGGGTAAAATTTTTGAGTTGTAGGGGTTCATTTAAGGGGTTAATTCGTTGTATTAAATTGCGGTGACTCCCTGGAGCCTCAGTGACGTCAGCGGGACTCCCCACAATTTAATACAACGAATTAACCCCTTAAATGAACCCCTACAACTCAAAAATTTTACCCACAAGCCCTCATATAATTAATAGTGATAGACATAAAAAAAAACATGAAATGAAATGGTTAACTATATGTAAACCATGTGTCATTTCATGTCGGGCAGGAGAATGTTATACAAAAGCCGGCAAATGTTTCAGCGGCTATTCTGCAATTAAGAACTGTATGAATTAGAAATATATACTGTATATAAATGTGTCTCTATGGCTAGTTTCACACTTGCTTTTTTGCGTTTTTTCCCGCAAAAAAACGCATTGAAAAAACGCATACAAAAGCATCCAACTGCTGCGTTTTTTTCAAGCATTTTTATGAGCATGCATGAAAAAAACGCAGCGTTTTTATGCGTTTGTATGCGTTTTTAGTGCGTTTTTACCGCGTTTGCGTTTTTTTCCAACATTAGGTGGCCCCTCACACTAACCCAAACCATGACTTTACTAACCCTAACCCTGACCCTAACCCTAACCCTAACCCTAACCCTGACCCTAACCCTTAACCAAACCATACTTAACCCTAACCCTGACCCTAACCCTAACCCTGACCCTAACCCTAACCCTAACCCTGACCCTAACCCTAACCCTAACCCTGACCCTAACCCTTAACCAAACCATACTTAACCCTAACCCTGACCCTAACCCTGACCATAACCCTTAACCAAACCATACTTAACCCTAGCCCTGACCCAAACCCCAACCCTAACCCTTAACCAAACCATACTTAACCCTAACCCTGACCCTAACCCTAACCCTAACCCTGACCCTAACCCTTAACCAAACCATACTTAACCCTAACCCTGACCCTAACCCTGACAATAACCCTTAACCAAACCATACTTAACCCTAACCCTGACCCAAACCCCAACCCTAACCCTTAACCAAACCATACTTAACCCTAACCCTGACCCTAACCCTAACCCTGACCCTAACCCTAACCCTAACCCTAACCCTGACCCTAACCCTAACCCTAACCCTGACCCTAACCCTTAACCAAACCATACTTAACCCTAACCCTGACCCTAACCCTGACCATAACCCTTAACCAAACCATACTTAACCCTAACCCTGACCCAAACCCCAACCCTAACCCTTAACCAAACCATACTTAACCCTAACCCTGACCCTAACCCTAACCCTGACCCTAACCCTAACCCTAACCCTGACCCTAACCCTAACCCTAACCCTAACCCTGACCCTAACCCTTAACCAAACCATACTTAACCCTAACCCTGACCCTAACCCTGACCATAACCCTTAACCAAACCATACTTAACCCTAACCCTGACCCAAACCCCAACCCTAACCCTGACCCTGACCCTAACCCTAACCCTAAACCCCCTTAACTAACCCTAACTCTAACCCAAACCCCTAAATTCCATGGTTATCAAAAAAAACGCATGTGCAAAAAAACGCATACATGAGCATGCCAGTGCCCACATATGCGCATCCATAGGCTATAATGGCCATTTTAAGCGCAAAACGTGCGCATATGTGCGCATGCGCTTTTTTGCAGGGCCAAAAAATGCAACATGCTGCGTCTGGAAAATACAAACGCACACCCCAAAAAAACGCAGCGCATGAAAATCGCATACATGCGCTTACCAGCGCACAGGTATGCGCACCCATGTTAAATATAGGGGAAAAAACGCATGCGCACATATGCGTTTTTTTCCAGCGCTAAAAAACGCAAATGTGAAACCAGCCTATGACATGTATAAAATATATATATATATATTTATTTAATGTGTCAAGATCTATTAATTTGTTTCTTTTTTTAACCGGACACTGTGATTTTACTGTATTTTGGAAAAAAAAATGCCAGCTTTTTGTGCGATTTTATCGCAACTCACACATCGGGTCCCTTTGCAATCAAATTATTTCTCGCCCCCATAGACTTGCATTGTCGAATCCGATCCGAAAATCGGTGACAATTGCAGCATGCTGCGATTGTCTCGGTCCGAGGATCAGATCCGATCAAAAATCGCATGATGTGAGCTGCCCCATAGAATAACATTGGGACGAATGCAATGCGATTTTTTATCGCATTGCATTCGTCCGTTTTAATCGCCAGTGTGACCCCGGCCTAAGTTTCTCCAACTATGGGCTGATTATTATCTGCCTCGTAGGATTTCTGCCCCCCTTTACATTATTTTTTAGGGCTATAAGTTGGACTTAATGCACCTGTTACTTTTTTCAACCTTTGTTACTTTTTTCAACCTTAAAAATTACAAAACAACTAGAGCAGGTGGGGATGAGAACTATAGGAAAATGTAGTGTAGATACTTAGCTGCCATCAGTGGGAACAATGCAAAAAAATAAAAAAGGAAAAGAAGTCATCACCAAATGTTCATTTAATCAAGCAGATAATTGTTTAAATGATGAACGATGCGATTATAACTCATGACTAGAGTTGAGCGACTTTTGGTTTTTTATGGTCGAGTTTCGTTTCGTGAAACCCGACTTTTCCAAAAGTCTGGTCGAGCAAGATCGGCCGATTATAGAGAAAAGTCGGGGTCGTCCCGAAACACGAAACCCAATGTAAGTCAATGGGGAATAAAAGTCGGCAGTGAGAGGAGGACAGGAAACACACCTACAGTGCTCATTTGAATGCCAAAAGCATCAATTCTTCTTACTTAAGCGGTCAACCTTAATTAACTTCATAATACAAGTTACTCACTGAAAAATGGGGGTTATTTGACTAAAGTTGTGGGGGGGTAGGGCTGGCTCCAGGTTTTCATGTGCCCTGGGCGAAAGAGCGCCCCTTTAACACATACCACAACTCATCATGCTCCGATACGGCAGAGAAATAGCGGTATAGTACAATGAAAAATACTTCACTTTTTACATCTCATGACGAGGCCCATCTATTTCTCCATACAGAATCATTGGTCCCATATAATGTTTGAAACAGTATATGATGAGCTCCACATAATGCTACAGTATATGTTGGTCCCCATGGATGAAGCTCCACTGTCTTATGGGCCCAAATAATGCTCCAAACATAATGGGCCCCATTTCTAATGCTCTAGTGTATAATGGGCCCTGTAAATGCTGCTCCAGTGTCTGATGTCCACCTTTGGAATGTTCCAGTGTATGGTGGGCCCCATCTATCATTCTCCAGAGTATAGAGCTCCCCAAAAATTGCTGTCCCAACATTAAAAACAATCAAATAAGTCTCCTCGCTAGGGAATCCCTGTACTAGTCTGGACTCCTCGTCGTCCCCATCTTCCATCTCACTGCACAGTATTTCAACCTTGCAAGTGCTGTGATCCTGAGCAAGCAGGGGGGGCCCACTCGTTGGCGACGGCACCGGCACAGGGCCCCTGATAGTACGGTGGTGTGTCTGATGGCGGGTGGGCCGAACCTGCACTTTCATCTGCAGCTTCCTCTTTGTCACCGTGTAAGATGGAACTGTATATGGGAAGGGTAACCTGAGTTTCATCAGGGTCAGATTCAGGCCGTGTAGCGTGCGAGGGGAATGTAGTGGTCTGGGTCAATGTACCAGCAGATTCATCGAGCAGTGGCTGGGCATCAGTGCACTTGTGTCGCCCCCAGGAGTACGGTCGCCACAGTGGCATTACCTTCCTCCTAGGGAGTGTGATGTCATGCTTGGGAGCAACGAAGGATCTCTCTAGCAGGTTAACTGATTGGGCGGCGTTATTCCCACGAGTCATGACCCTCCAAACAGCGTTCATGAAGGCAAAGTGTTTGTTTTACGTGGGCAGTATGGTTGCAAAGCTGAACCTTAAAGGAATGTCCAGAAGGGCACCACCAGGAGTGGAGCCTACGGCGTAATTTGACTCAACACGGGCAACCTCAACCATGCCAGCTACAGAACAGATGCACACATTGCAAGCTTAATTCCGTTAACGAACAAGACTACGTCATGCCCCGCGGTCCGAGTTCGGTTTACTAGAGGGACACGTGAGGCTCTGGCACATGAGATTGGCCAATAACTGGTGTGTCATGCCCTTACATGTCCGTGGCTGCATGTGCGCTACACTGAAAAGGCCAGCGTTTGTCGCTTACAGGTGCAGATAACCCGCTGAACAACGTTAGTGATGGGGATCACTGATTACAATTATTAATCGCGAACGATGATTTCCCAGTAAGTGCAGGTCAACCACAGTTCCGGAATTAGGCCTAACCGTCATTCCTGAAAAAAATGAAAACCTTACGTGTGCAAACCACAGGTGCTGTAGCTTGCTTAACAGCTCGCCAGCCGTTCTCACGCCCAGTATGGGTTACACGTGATTGCACAAAGGTGAGAAAGGGTACCGTATCCCCGGATAACATGTATGGATAGCGTACACATTCAAAAGATATGTCTATACATCAGGAGGCAGGCTCAGACGGTGTTAGGCCCAGTATGGCTTGCACGTGATTGCACAAAGGTGAGAAAGGGTACTGTATCCCCGGATAACATGTATGGATAGCGTACACATTCAAAAGATATGTCTATACATCAGGAGGCAGGCTCAGATGGTGTTAGGCCCAGTATGGCTTGCACGTGATTGCACAAAGGTGAGAAAGGGTACCGTATCCCCGGATAACATGTATGGATAGCGTACACATTCAAAAGATATGTCTATACATCAGGAGGCAGGCTCAGACGGTGTAAGGCCCAGTATGGCTTGCAAGTGATTGCACAAAGGTGAGAAAGGGTACCGTATCCCCGGATAACATGTATGGATAGCGTACACATTCAAAAGATATGTCTATACATCAGGAGGCAGGCTCAGACGGTGTTAGGCCCAGTATGGTTTGCAAGTGATTGCACAAAGGTGAGAAAGGGTACCGTATCCCCGGATAACATGTATGGATAGCGTACACATTCAAAAGATATGTCTATACATCAGGAGGCAGGCTCAGACGGTGTTAGGCCAAGTATGGCTTGCACGTGATTGCACAAAGGTGAGAAAGGGTACCGTATCCCCGGATAACATGTATGGATAGCGTACACATTCAAAAGATATGTCTATACATCAGGAGGCAGGCTCAGACGGTGTTAGGCCCAGTATGGCTTGCACGTGATTGCACAAAGGTGAGAAAGGGTACCGTATCCCCGTATAACATGTATGGATAGCGTACACATTCAAAAGATATGTCTATACATCAGGAGGCAGGCTCAGACGGTGTTAGGCCCAGTATGGCTTGCACGTGATTGCACAAAGGTGAGAAAGGGTACCGTATCCCCGTATAACATGTATGGATAGCGTACACATTGAAAAGATATGTCTATACATCAGGAGGCAGGCTCAGACGGTGTTAGGCCCAGTATGGCTTGCACGTGATTGCACAAAGGTGAGAAAGGGTACCGTATCCCCGGATAACATGTATGGATAGCGTACACATTCAAAAGATATGTCTATACATCAGGAGGCAGGCTCAGACGGTGTAAGGCCCAGTATGGCTTGCAAGTGATTGCACAAAGGTGAGAAAGGGTACCGTATCCCCGGATAACATGTATGGATAGCGTACACATTCAAAAGATATGTCTATACATCAGGAGGCAGGCTCAGACGGTGTCAGGCACAGTATGGATTTGACGGCCCAGACTACACAGGGGAGGAGCAGGGAGAGGTAAAGATTGCAAATGCTGGGGCCCTGCCCAAGCAAGGGGGGCCCACTCGTGGGCGTCGGTACTGGCACTGGGCCCCTCATAGTACGGCAGTGTGTCTGACGGCGGGTGTGCACCACCACCGTCAGAGACACTTATTTGCACTATGAGGGACACTGTGCCAGTGCCCGCGCCCAAGAGTCGGCCTACCCACCTGTCCAGGGCAACGGGACTCGCACGTTGTCGTGCGCTAGGTGGTGACCCCGGCCATGGGAGGGGAGGCAGCACAGTTAGGGAGTTTTAGAAAGTGGCATATGTTGATGTTGGACATTCAGCTGATGCAAAAGGCGAAATAGGTCAAGTCCCAGGAAGAGGTGGACCAAAGCAAGCCATTTTCCTGTCACCCTATGTGTCATCAGGGGAAGGTGGGACAAAATCCTTGGAAACCCATGCATGGTTCATTTTAATGAAGGTTAGATCATCCACATTTTGGGTTGACAGATGGGTCCTTTTTTCTGTCAGGATTGATCCAGCTGCACTGAAGACTCTTTCCGATAGCACACTTGCAGCTGGGCAAGCGAGCTCCTGTAAGGCATATTGGGCCAATTCAGACCAGGTGTCCAGTTTAGCAGCCCAATAGTCAAAGGGGAATGACCTGTGTGGGAGAACATCGATATGGGAGTAAAAGTAGTTTGTAACCATAGTTGACAACTGCTGTCTCCTGTCACTTTCCATCGATGCTGTATTACCAGTTGTGTGAGCGGTACTTGAAAAATCAGTCCACAACATTGTCATGAAACCCCTGTCTCCAACGCCACTTCTGCTGTGTGCACCATGAACACCTCTGCCAAGCTGCTCCCGGCCCGTACGGCTCGTGTGAGAACCATCACCGCTGCTGTGTGCTGGGAATGCCTCAAGCAACGGATTTACCAGAGTTGCTTGTTTATTAGCCAATATTAGGTCAAGGTTCTCCTGTGGCATGATGTTTTGCAATTTGCCTTTATAGCGTGGATCCAGGATGCTGGCCAACCAGTAGTCGTCATCATTCATCATTTTGGCAATGCGGGGGTCCCTTTTTAGGATCCGCAAGGCATTATCTGACATGTGGGCCAATGTTCCCGGTGTCAATGATGCACTGCGAGTGCTGGTTGGAGGAGCACTTTCTGGCAAATCCACATCCCTCCAGTCACGCACAAACCCTGTACCAGACCTTTCCACGCCAACATTTTCACTTGCCCCACGAGATGCATCCTCCTCCCCTAAGTAATCATCCCCATCATCATCCTCCTCCTCCTCTTCTTCCTCCAACTCGTCCAGGAGAGGTCCCTGAGCAGACAATGGCTGAATGTCATCAAGGATTCCCTCCACCTCTTCCTCCTTGTCAACATTGGCTGCGGACGCCTGCTCCTTAAGGTGCATCAAAGTTTGCATGAGCAGATGCATAAGTGGGATGCTCATGCCTAGGATGGCGTCATCTGCGCTTACCAGCCGTGTGCATTCCTCAAAACACTGAAGGACTTTACAGAGGTCTTTCAGCTTCGACCACTGCACACCTGTCAACTCCATGTCTGCTCTCAAAGTGCCTGGCCGTGTATCCTCCCACAAATGCATTATGGCCTGCCTCTGCTCGCACAGCCGCTCCACCATGTGCAGGGTGGAGTTCCACCTTGTTGCAATGTCGATAATGAGGCGGTGGTTGGGAAGGTGGAGCAATCGCTGCAGCTTCTGCATACGAACGGAGTGTACAGGCGACCGGCGGATGTGCGCGCACAGTCTTCGCACCTTATGGAGCAGGGCTGTTAACTCCGGATAATTTTTGAGGAAGCACTGCACCACCAGGTTCAAGGTGTGAGCCAAGCAAGGTATGTGGCTGAGTTTTGAAAGGGCTATGGCTGCCACAAAATTACGGCCATTATCACTAACTACCTTGCCTGCCTCAAGATGTACACTGCCCATCCATGACTCAGTTTGTCGCTTCAAGTACTCGGCCAGCACCTCGGCGGTGTGTCTGTCGCCCAAACACATCATCTGCAACACAGCCTGCTGACGCTTTCCACTAGCTGCTCGATAGGGGGACACCTCGTGTGCAACAGTGGCAGCTGCAGATGGAGTGCTCGTACGACTGCGCTCTGTGGACGAGCTTTCGCTTCTGGAGGAGGAGGAGGAGGAGGAGGGTGGAACGCCTACAGCCAACTGTTTCCTATACCGTGGGCAAGGCAGCACTGTCCCACCACCGCTGTCCCCTGTGGACCCTGCGTCCACCACATTAACCCAGTGCGCATTGATGGACACGTAACGGCCCTGGCCATGCCGACTGGACCATGCATCAGTTGTGAGGTGCACCTTTCCACTCACTGACTGCTTGAGTACATGGACAATGCGGTCTTTCACATGATGGTGGAGGGCTGGGTGGCTTTGCGAGAGAAGATGTGGTGACTGGGTAGGTCATAGCGTGGTACTGCATAGGCCATGAGTTCGCGGAAAGCTACGCTTTCCACCAACCGATAGGGCATCATCTCAAACGAGATTAGTTTGGCAATGTGGGCGTTCAAACCCAGTGTACGCGGATGAGAGACTGAGTACTTTCTTGACCTACTCATAGTGTCTGGGAGGGTGAGCTGGACTTGAGAGCTGCATATGGTGGAAGTAGCGGTGGACAGGGCGGACTGAGAGAGGGTTGATGATGGTGATGGAGTTGGTGTTCTTTCTGATGGCCTAGATTCAGTATTTCGTTGATATAACAGTGGGATTCCCTGACTGCTGTGGCCTTGCAACGACACCTCAACATTTGCTGCTGTGCTAACCGGTGGGCTTACAGTGCGGGAAACAATGTAGCGTTGCTGACTACCTTCTTTGTGATCAGTTGCACATGTGGCACTTGAGGTTTGGTGTTGTGTCCACGCTTGCAAGTGCATGCTGGTTAAATGTCTAAGCATGCAACTGGTATTCAAATTTTTCAGATTTTTCCCTCGGCTAAAGGTCTTTGCGCACTTCTTACAGATAACCTTGGCCTGATCATGAGGATTTTGTTCAAAAAAGTGCCACACTGCACTCTTCCTACTTTGGCAGACATTTTGCGGCCTAGCACGCTGTGATGTTTTGACCCTCTGGACAAGCTGTCCAGCAACTCTTTTGATTTTTGGAACCTGTCTTTGGAGTGCACCTTCCTCTGTGTCACCGTGTATGGTGGTATAGTGTGCGGGAAGGGGCACCTGAGTCTCATCAGGGTCAGAATCTGGCTCTGTACACTGCGAGGACAATGTAGTGCTCTGAGTGAATGTACCAGCAGAATCATCTATCAGCGGCTGTGCATCAGTGCACTCCATGTCAGATTCATCTTGGCCTGGGTAATTCACCATTTCACTTGATAATCCAGGCATGGTATGTGAAAACAGCTCCATGGAGTAATCAGTAGTATGGCCTCCGTTTTCCTTCAATCTTGGTTGTGGTGAAGGACACAAGGAAAGGTGTGGTTCATGAACATGAGCCTCCAATGACGACTCAGTGCTTTTACTTTTTACAACTTCAAAAGAGGAGGCGATAGAGCTGGAGGCTGAGTCAGCAATGTAAGACAAAACTTTTTCCTGATGCTCTGGCGTTAAAAGCGGTTTGCCAACTCCTAGAAAACTAAGCCTTCGAAGCCTTATGGAGCCAGACGATGACGCAGGCTCAACACCTCCTGCATTCGGTCCTATTTTGCTTTTGCCACTACCATCAGATCCACCACCAACACCATCATTACCAGCTGCCAACCCCCACCCAATTCCACGGCCTCTTCCACCAGCCTTCCTCATTTTTGGTAGAAATGTAGACAAAATCCTACAAACTATATAGTAATGTAAAACAAGGTACAAGGTGTCTATAGGACAGGGGAGATTTAGATTTTCTGCAGACACTTGTGGACACTGGACACTTGGATTGTGTGAGGCCCACTGAATATCACAGTGCTATGTCACAGGCTCGATGGCACAGGTGTGAAAAAAGTGACTACAGGATAAGGGAGATTTTGAATTTCTGCAGACACTTGTGGACACTGGATACTTGGATTGTGTGAGGCCCGCTGAATATCACAATGCTATGTCACAGGCTCGATGGCACAGGTGTGAAAAAAGTGACTACAGGATAAGGGAGATTTTGAATTTCTGCAGACACTTGTGGACACTGGACACTTGGATTGTGTGAGGCCCACTGAATATCACAGCGCTATGTCACAGGCTCGATGGCACAGGTGTGAAAAAAGTGACTACAGGATAAGGGAGATTTTGAATTTCTGCAGACACTTGTGGACACTGGACACTTTTGGATTGTGTGAGGCCCAATGAATATCAGAGCGCTATGTCACAGGCTCGATGCAGCAGGTGTGAAAAAAGTGACTACAGGATAAGGGAGATTTTGAATTTCTGCAGACACTTGTGGACACTGGACACTTTTGGATTGTGTGAGGCCCACTGAATATCAGAGCGCTATGTCACAGGCTCGATGGCACAGGTGTGAAAAAAGTGAATTGTAGAATTGGGCAGAATAGGAATCTCCCTAGAGTGTAGGTCTGTAAGAACGGAACAAGTCCTCCACTTATCCTTCCACAGTGACACACAGATAGCTTCACTGTGGCTGTGATAACAGCCGTTACACGGTACTGTGTGATGAGCGTACACTGCTGTATGGTGTGAATAAATGCACGCTCAGTACCTTAGCAGGACAAAAAAAAAAATTGGGATTGCTTTTAAAAAAGCAGTTTGCAGAGCAGTGGGGAAACAGCAATGCAGCTGTCAGGAAGCCTTAGAAGGCAGCCTAACAACCAACACCGCTGATCCACCACAATATAGCCTCCCCTTGCACTGCACACACAGTGACTGGTGTGTTGCACAGGCAAAATCGCTAGCAGCAGAAGCAGTTTTTTTGTCTTCTTCCCTGCCTAACGCTCTCCCTACAGAATCAGCAACCTCTCCCTATGCTAAGATCGGCAGAAGTAAGATGGCGGTCGGCGTGCACGCCCTTTTATAACCCCTGTGACGCGCACCACAGCAAGCCAATCACTTGCATGCCCTTCTGAAAGATGGTGGCGACCCCTGCCTATGTCATCACGTTGCCCACAGTGTCCGTGGATCCTGATTGGCTGAAAAAGAGCGCTAAACAAACTTTTGAAACGCGACTTTGGCGCGTAAGTCGCCGACCTCGTGGCCGACCTCATCCTAGGGTCGGGTTTCGTTTCATGAAACCCGACTTTTCCAAAAGTCGGCGACTTTTGAAATTGTTCGACCCGTTTCGCTCAACTCTACTCATGACTAGAAAATGATGTCAGACAAGTGTTTATACTGGGAAAAAATCATGAATGAAATGGATGAATAATGATTGTTACATAATAATATCAAGCAACGTACACTGTGTTCATTCACACAGACAGATAATCTCAATCTTTTCCATTGTTTGAGTGTGTGAAAATCGGACTGCACTCAGATGTCATCCGAGTACAGTACGATGATTTCCACAAACTCAGTGACTTGCACGGCCAAGTGTGATCTGAATATTGGATCAAACTCTAGCATGCAGTGACCTTTTCCTTGGAAAAATCGGACATGTACACAGCCCCATAGACTAACATTGGTCCTAGTGTGATCTGATGTTTTGTTGGATTTCACTTGTACCGATAATATGGTCTTGTGCATGATCTCTTAAAGGGAACCTGTCAGCACTTTTTTGGGCTACCAGCTAAAAATATTATTTAATTTAGTGTCACCTATGCATTACCCAACTACTTCTGTTACCCCTGAATCTCCACGTATCATCCATGAATACCTTTTTTATTCCTCCTGCGCTGTATGTTAATATGTTCGGTCCGGTCCAATGGGCGTGGCTTCGTTACCGTCTCTCCCCCCCTCCTCGCTTGCTCTACACATTCCTTGTGGTGAATTTCAGAGACAGTGTAGAGTTTTCTCACATGCGCATTCGAAAGGCATCTCACGCAATATGCTTTGCCCAACTGTGGGCAAAGCCGAAAAGGGGTATTGCACATGCACTTGCAGGGAATACAGAAATGGCAGCTAAATACTTCCGGGCCATAAAAAGCAAGCGCATATGCCAGCGCATGCGCAATACTGCTTTTCTGCTTTGCCCACAGTTGGCCAAAGCATACTGCGCACGCCCGAGATGCCATTTGAAAGCCCACGCACGAAAACTGTACGCAATCTGTGATATTCACAGCAAGAAATACGTACAGCAAGCAGAGGAGGGGGGGAGAGACGGACACTAAACTACGCCCATCGGACTGGACAGAACAGATTACCATACAGTGCAGGAGGAATGAAAAAGTATTTATGGATGATAGCAACACCGCAGAAGAAATGCTAGCACAGGTTTCCAGTATCCGTTGTTTCAGATGCTGCACATTTTGTATCTTCACAGCATAGACAATTACCTTCAGATGACCTCCAAAGATAAAAGTCTATTGGGTCAGATCGGGAGATCTTGGTGGTCATTCAACTGGCCCACAACGACCAATCCACTTTCCACAAAACTGTTCATATAAGAATGCTCGGACCTGACACCAATAATTGATGGTATGGTCTGGTATATGGGGTACAAAGATAGTGGGGCCATTCTTCATCAATGGAACCTCAATGCCACTGGATATCTGAAATTGCTACATGATGATGTGTTGCCCTCTTTATGCACTGAAGATGGCACGTTCCCTGAGTTTTCCAGCAAGATGGTGCACCACCACATTATGGGTGTCAGGTCTGAGCATTCCTACAAGGAATCTGACCCCCTTAGACTAGCATTTCTTCTGCAGTGTTGCTATCAGTGTGTCAAGAGTGGGAGAAGAGGGTTGCATTGACAATCTAACACAATGGGCAGCACTTTGAACACATTTTCTAAGTGGTCATAAACTTGTAAATAACTCATGAAAGAATAAAGTTATGTTAAAATCAAGCACACCATTTTTTTTCTTGTGAAATTCTCAAAAAGTTTGATGTGTCACATGACCCTCTTCCCATTGGAAAAAAAAGTTGGGTCCAAAATGGCTGACTTCAAAATGGCCGCAATGGTCACCACCCATCTTGAAAAGTTTCCCCCCTCCCATATACTAATGTGCCACAAACAGGAAGTTGATATCACCAACCCTTCCCATTTATTTAGGTGTATCCATATAAATGGCCCACCCTGTATATACGGTACTTCTGGTTAGGGGTGCTTTTATTCAAGGAAAATAGTATAGAGGCATGTCTTTTTGAGTAAAATTTCTAAAGACAGAGAAAAGAGGGGCAGAAGGAAAAAATATAAGTTACTTTAACTTTACAGCTCAGGAGGGCAAACAGCAGATCTAAAAGTGAGGCATTGCAATGTTGAAGAGGAGAGATGCTCAAGCCATCGCTTTCTACTAATAATATAATGTAATTAATATATTATGAAAAATATATGTCTAATGCTAAGTATGTTCCAAGTAGCTTGTAATTATCCAATTTACCATGTTGCATCTATACTCTTCCGGCATATAACTGGTTAGCAGTCAGCTCGAGGCTTTATTTTGGCTTGTTTACACCACATTCCATCCTCTCGATATATACACACATCAACCCATTAGAAAAGCTCAACAGATGCAAAAATGTGGTTTCTTTTGCCATAAAATTTTAATTTGGCCTTTGGCAGGAAACTGTTCCATGGATTAAATAGATTCATTCTTTTGTAATCAAATGGTGGCGTAGAATGGAAGTTTTAAAATCAAAATTAGGTAAGAAAAAAATAGCAATCAACACAGTCAATATAGAACCCTATGTTTTGCTGATTGGTTGAAAGATTCATCAATGCAGGGGTCTTAAGGGTCATGACCTGTAATTTAAACCTTTTTATTGATTCACATTAATGGCAGTTTTCGCAGCATATATTGTTAGCTGTGGGAGAATAATCAGACTGTGGCTGCTGATTTGCAAATTCCGTAAAACCATTTTGGATCAATTTATCGTTCAACCAACATTAGCACTGAGGTGAATTAACACATAGTGCTTGCTTGAAAACCACAGAATACCAATCCAGAGATATCAGCAGCGACTAACCACAACATAATGTAAGTAAATCAAGCAGCATTAGGAACAATAAAGACACACAGAGATAGAAGAGCTGAGATAATCAATGCATGGGATTTCTTCTTTTTCAGCGCATTGAAGACCAACATTAAAATGGACTTTATGTTACTCTTTACAACTGTGATTGGTTTGCTTTTTGGGAGATGTCAGGAACTCAGCATTGCACCAAATGTACTAGCGCCTTCTGAGAAGCCATATCCATATGTCCAGTCTCATAACCTAACCTCCATTTTCCCAGGCTACCTGACCTGTTAGCCACTGATAATCTTCTATGAGCACTGTTTCTGGGAGGATTACAAAGTTCAGGTGGCACTAGGAAGATAGGTTAAATCTTCCGTCAGTCCAGAATGTTTTCTCTCTTTCCGGAAGCCTCGCAGATTTACATAAAACCTGCCAAGTTAAAGTTAACTTAATGTCTCTCCTTCAGAAGGAAGAAGAATGTCTCTCAAGTGTCATCTATTGGTCGCAATACTGTAAATCAATGTTCCTCTCATAAAAGATCCCTCAACAATGTCTAAGGCCGGCCATACACATTAGATGGCTGTTGACTGAATGATACTTTGACAAATCGTTCGGTTGACAACCATCTCAGCCAACTCTCCCAAATACAGAAGCACTCCTTCAGCTGAATACTCCTGTGTTTTACATGAGAAAATTGGTGGCTTATCTCAAGGAGACCAATGCGATCTGCAGTCCTCGATCAGACATGTCCAATCAAAATTTCCTCCCAATGACAGTTGTTGGTGCCCCCATATACATTAAACTACCGTCGGAAAACTTCAATCTCGATGGGTTGAGCTGATATTAGTCTAATGTGAATGGCAAAAACCAAAGAGATGAGCCAGAACACATGTTAGTATAAGTGCAATGTGTAGGTGCACACTCACACTGTGGTCATTCAGCAGACAGAACCTAGAATAAGAACAAAACGAGCAAACATCCTGCAATAAGTAGATACATACATAGTAATAATACATGTAAATGACAAAGTGCTTAGCTGTCACTATTTTGATCAATAGAGCGTAAAGCCATCCCACCACGACACGGTGTACCCAATCAGAATGGTCCCTAACTCTAGTAGTTTACCTTACGATGTGTCAGTAGTAGTGTTGAGCGATACCGTCCGATACTTAAAAGTATCGGATCGGATGGTATCGGCCGATCTAAAAAAAATATCGGGTATCGCCGATTCCGATACCGGAAGTCCCATTCAAGTCTATGGGACTTCCGGTATCGGAATAAGAAAAACCCTATTTTTGCCTTGTACAGCCTCTCTGGGGTCTGTACGGGCCTTTCGGGGGGCTGTGCCGGCCTGCCGGGGGGTCTGTGCAGGCTCCGGTGGTCTGTGCCGGCTTGCCGGGGGGCTGTGCCGGCCTGCCGGTGGTCTGTGCAGGCCCTGGTGGTCTGTGCCGGCCTGCCGGGGGGCTGTGCCGGCCTGCCGGGGGGTCTGTGCAGGCTCCGGTGGTCTGTGCAGGCTCCGGTGGTCTGTGCCGGCCTGCCGGGGGGCTGTGCCAGCCTGCCGGTGGTCTGTGCAGGCTCCGGTAGTCTGTGCAGGCATCGTCCGATGGGACTACAAGTCCCATCGGGCGATGCCTGTTACCATGACAGTGATTGACACATTAGCCAATGATGGGACAGTAGTAGTCCCATCATCCGGCTAATGTGTTGAATGTAAAAAAAAAAAAAAAAAAAAAAAATTACATGCTACATACATGCTACATACATGCTACATACATACAACATGCATACTACATATATACTACATGTAACATACATACTACATACATGCTACATACTACATGCATGCTACATACTACATACATGCTACATACATACTACATACATAATACATATATACTACATGCATGCAACATACATACAACATATATACTACATGCATGCAACATGCATACTACATATATACTATATATACTACATGTAACATACATACTACATATATACTACATGCAACATGCATACTACATACATGCTACATACATGCTACATACATACTACATACATAATACATATATACTACATGCATGCAACATACATACAACATATATACTACATGCATGCAACATGCATACTACATATATACTATATATACTACATGTAACATACATACTACATATATACTACATGCATACCACATACATACTACATACATGCTACATACATACTACATACATACACTACATGCATGCAACATACATACTACATATATACCACATGCATGCAACATGCATACTACATATATACTGCATATATACTACATGCATGCAACATACATATATACTACATACAATACATACATATAGACATACAGTAAAAAAAAAAAAGTCCCTAGTCTCACTTTATGCCATTGCACAGACCCCCGGAGCCTGCACAGACCACCGGCAGGCCGGCACAGACCACCGGAGCCTGCACAGACCACCGGCAGGCTGGCACAGCCCCCCGGCAGGCCGGCACAGACCACCGGAGCCTGCACAGACCACCGGCAGGCCGGCACAGCCCCCCGGCAGGCCGGCACAGACCACCGGAGCCTGCACAGACCACCGGCAGGCCGGTACAGACCCCCGGACAGTCGGCACAGCCCCCCGAAGGCTCGAACTGACGGCGCATCATGATGCGCACAGACAGCGCATCATGATGACGTCATTTCGGCAGCCAATCAGAGCCACAAAAGTGGCTCATTGCATTTTGGACTTCCGATTCCGGTATCCGATACGAAAAAAGTATCGGTACTCGGTATCGGAATTCCGATACGGCAAATATCGGCCGATACCCGATACTTGCGGTATCGGAAAGCTCAACACTAGTCAGTAGACCTCAAAATAGATAAGGGCAGAGCAGGAACTAGTTCTTACTGTTTTACACCTGTCCGTTAAAGGCTATATTGACAAGATGCTGATCCATGGTCTTCTGACACATAGCAAGAGGAACTACAAGGGTCCATCCTGGTTACCTTTGACTATGGTTCGCACATTTTACTGCTTCTTAAGTTTTGTAATACTTATATGCATGATTGTTTTGCACTAATCACATAATATACCTGAGTCATATAAATATACCCTGAGATGCACCTATTGTATTTTAAAGGAAGGAACTATTATGTAGGGATTAAGAACAGGTATTCCATCACTAGATATCATTGGAGGTCCTTTAAGTTAGTTTCCCCCTATAATTTCAGAATGCATACTAGTAGGTTATCATGGGGAAATGTATCATTATTTAAAGAAGACCTGTCACTCCTTATTCAATCTATCATCTGTGATAATGTTTTCAGGTTGATAGGTATACATTGTTGGTAAGATCGATCCTTTATCCCATTGGTAATGTGGCATCTACACCTAAATTTATTGCAAGTTTTATTCTTCAATTTCTCTTCAATTTCTGGGAATGATCAATGTTCCAGAAGTTGGACCTCTACTACAATATTTTATGACCCATAACTAGTGTTGAGCGATACCTTCCGATATCGGGAAATATCAGATCGGATTGGATCGGACCGATACCCAAAAAGTATCGGATATCGTCGATTCCGATACCGGAAACCAATGCAAGTCAATGGGACAGAAATATCACAATTAAAATAAACCCTTTCTTTCCTTGTAGGTTAATTCTACATGAAGGAAAACAACTAAGAATAATGTAGAATGTATTGTGGGAGGTGGAGGAGACATTAAAGGCATAGAGGTTTAGCCCAATCAAATGGAATAGCAGGAATTTTTTTTTTTTTTAAGACGTTCGGAGTTACAAAGATATTGACTATGTTAACCTTTTTTATATTTTGTCAGATATGTATGTTTCACTACTTCCATGCTCTTCACCTTTTTTACTTCTCCCACACTTTCTCCTTCATGATTCTCAGCAGCAGCATCTTTTTCATCAACTTCTTCTTCACCTTATTCATCTTCTTTTTCACCTTCTTCCTATTATTCTTTTTTTTTTACATTCTTCATATTCTTCTTATTCAACGATTATTCTTCTTCATATTCTACTTCTTCCTATTCTTCTTCTTCATCATATTCTTATTTGTGACAGGCATTCCTATAGTTGTTTTCTATAAAAGTTTGAAGATTACACCTTCCGTTCTGCCTGTCACAAAAGATTTACAACAGGATTTGTCCGCGTTCAGCTTGGCCTGCAGCAGCAGGCATTTTCCAGGGGCACCACGAGGAGGAACGGACTCACCCCCCATATACTGCTTAGTCTTCTTCTGCTTACAATTTAGATAATATCTTTTGCTCTGATTTTTAGTCTTATGCTTAATGTTCTTCTGCCTATTGCTCTTCTGCTTTTTGTTCTTCTGCTTCTTGGTCTTCTATCTCTTGTTGTTTTGTATCTTGGTGGTTGTCTTCATGTACTTTGTCCTCTTGGTCATCTTCTTCAGGGTCATCTTTTTGGTCTTCTTTGGGGTGGTCTTCAGGGTCGTCATCTTCAGGGTCGTCATCTTTGGGGTCTTCGTCTTCTTCGGGGTGGTCTTCAGGGTCGTTGTCTTCAGGGTCATCGTCTTCGGGGTCGTCGTCTTCTTCGGGGTGGTCTTCAGGGTCGTCGTCAGGGAGATCCAGAGTGATTACCAAAAACCATTTCAAAAAGCTTGAACTTGGAAATGCAAAAGAAGGTATAAGAAGGCTGAGGAACTGCCGAGAACCAGCTGACGGTACTGGAACCCGGATGGGTAGCAGAAGGAACAAGAGCCAATGGCACTACCGAGGACCAGCTGATGGTACTGGAACCAAGTTACTAAGCAGGAGGTACCTGTGCTAGAAAGCACTACCAAGGATGAGCAGACGTTGCTGGAACTCGAATACCGAAAAGGAGGCACCTAAGCCAAAGGCACTGCCGAGAACCAGCTGACGGTACTGGAACCTGGATGGGTAGCAGAAGGAACAAGAGCCAATGGAACTACCGAGGACCAGCTGACGATGCTGGAACCCGGAGGGGTAGCAGAAGGAACAAGAGCCAATGGCACTACCGAGGACCAGCTGATGGTACTGGAACCCGGTTACTAAGCAGGAGGTACCTGTGCCAGAAAGCACTACCAAGGAACAACAGATGTTGCTGGAACTTGGATACCGAAAAGGAGGCACCTAAGCCAAAGGCACTGCCAAGAACCAGCTGACGGTACTGGAACCTGGATGGGTATCAGAAGGTACCCATGAAAAACAAAGTTGCAAGGCCGCGAGCCGGCCGCAGTTACCGAAACCCACAGTCCTGCAGGGGGTGCTTGTCCTATTGGCACTATGGAGCCAGATCCCGCAGCCCACATAGGAAGCATCTAAACTGCAGGCACCATAGAGTCGGCTAACCCAACCGCAATACGACAGGACAAAGTTTTGGAGGCAAAGTGATGTTGACACTACCCGGAAACAGCTGGCGTGCTGGAACCAGGCTGGGCAGGAGGGAGTACCCGTGCCAAAGACACTGCCGGGAACCATCTGGCGGTGCTGGAACCAAGGGTAAATACTGCAAACAGAGTGGAGACAGAGGCCTAACTGGAGCAATTTTAAAATCTGTAGTTGTGTGAGTGTGGACAGAGCAGGAGAAATTGCCAGACACACAGCTGGGGATCAGCTGACATTACTGAACCCCAATAACACTGGAGCATATGTTGACTGTGCAGACGGCACTTCGGAGCAGCAACTGGCGGTGTTGGAGCCCAGGGTAAATAGTACAAACAGAGTGGAGGCAGAGGCCTAATTGGTGCAAGTTTAAAATCTGTAGTTGTGTGAATGTGGACAGAGCAGGAGACATTGCCGGACACACAGCAGGGGAGCAGCTGACGTTGCTGAACCCCACTAACACAGGAGCTAGTGTTTTTCTCTGTGCAGACGACACTTCTGAGCAGCAACTGGTGGTGTTGGAGCCCAGGGTCAATCAGGGTGTAGGCTGAGGCCTAATTGGAGCAAGTTTAATATCTGATGTAGTGTGAATGTGGAGGGAGCAGGAAACATTGCCGGACACACAGCAGGGGAGCAGCTGGCATTACTGAACCCCACTAACACAGGAGCTAGTGTTTTTCTCTGTGCAGACGGCACTTCTGAGCAGCAACTGGCGGTGTTGGAGCCCAGGGTTAATACTACAAACATAGTGGAGCCAGAGGCCTAATTGGATCAAGTTTAATATCTGTTGTAGACTACTACTGATTTTAAACGTGCACCAATTAGGCCTCTGGCTCCACTCTGTTTCTAGTATTGACCCTGTGCTCCAACACTGCCAGTTGCTGCTCAGAAGAGCCTTCTGCACAGTCAACACTTGCTCCTGTGTTATTGGGTTCAGTAACATCAGCTGATCCCCTGCTGGGTGTCCGGCAATAGGAGAAATTGCCGGACACACAGCAGGGGATCAGCTGACGTTACTGAACCCCAGTAACACAGGAGCAAGTGTTGATTGTGCAGACGGCACTTCTGAGCAGCAACTGGCGGTGTTGGAGCCCAGGGTAAATACTAGAGACAGAGTGGAGCCAGAGGCCTAATTGGAGCAAGTTTGAAATCAGTAGTAGTGTGAATGTGGACAGAGCAGGAGACATTGCCGGACACACAGCAGGGAAGCAGCTGACGTTACTGAACCCCAATAACACAGGAGCTAGTGTTTTTCTGTGCAGACGACACTTCTGAGCAACAACTGGTGGTGCTGGAGTCCAGGGATTACAGTTCAGGTGGTAGAAACATGAACACACCAGGAGACCTGGATACTGTTGCCAACCAATTATTTAATCTGGAAGAGGACTGGCAAATTCCGGCGAGATCCAGGCCTTGTTCATTTTCAGAAAAGTAAGCCGGTCAAAGTTATCGGAGGATAGTCGCATGTGACGGTCTGTTAGTACCCCACCTGCGGCACTAAAGACGCGTTCCGATAATACACTAATACACTAGCAGCAGGGCAAGCCAGCACCTCCAATGCATACTGGCTAAGCTCTGGCCATATATCCAGCTTAGAGACCCAAAACTTGATGGTGGAAGAGCCGTCTGGGAGTACACTGAGAGGGCAAGACATGTAGTCTGTCACCATCTGATGGAAACGTTGCCTCCTGCTGACTGGAGCAGTCTGTGATGGTGTAGACATTTGTGGCGGGGACACAAAACTTTGCCACATTTGGGCCATATTGGTCTTGCCTTGTGCTGAGGCACTGCTTCTGCTCCCTCTTTGTGCAGAGCTTCCTCCACTGCCTCGACGCACAGAGCTGCTTTGTAAAGAACTAGCAGCACTGCTGTCGGGTGGAATGGAGAACATGATGGACTGCACCTGTGTGTCTTGGTACTCCTGCATCTTACGCTCCCGGTTCAATGGTGTTATGAGGCTTTGTAAGTTGTTCCGGTATCGAGGATCTAGGAGGGTGTACACCCAATAATCAAGCGTGATGAGAATGTGGGCGATGCGGCGGTCGTTTCTCAGGCACTGCAGCATGAAATCAACTATGTGCTGCAGACTTCCAACTGCCCAAGAAACGCTGTCCCCTGCTTGAGACGTCATCTCTGCCTGCTCTGCATCACCCCACCCTCACTCTATATACTGACTACTAGAGCATTGTGTACCTCCCTCTTCTGGAGAGATGTCTTCCTCCTCCATTGACTCCTCTTCATCCTTCTCACAAAGTGTCCCCTGCCTAGGCCTTTGTGAGGAACCACGTTGCGCAGACTGTCCAGAAGCAGATGGCATTTGTGACTTCTCATCCTCCACCTCTTCCAAAACCTCCTCCCTTAGTGCTTGCAGTATTTTTTAAAGCAGGCAGATAAGGGGGACAGTCATGCTGACTAGTGCATCATCTGTACTCGCCATCCGCGTGGAATCATCGAAGGCACGCAAAACGTGGCAGATGTCCTTCATAGAGGCCCACTCAGTGGTGCTGAAGTGTGAACGGCGCACTTTGTGACTTGTTTGCGCCTGATGCAGCTGGTACTCCATTACTGCTGCCTGCTGCTCACACAACCGCTCCAACATATGTAACGTTGAATTCCACCTGGTGGGTAGGTCACATATGATGCGATGTTCCGGAAGGCGGAATCGGCGCTGCAGAGCTGTAATGCACGATCCTGCCATGCTGGAACGCCACAAGTGAGCGCAACAGTGCATCAAGATCCGGATAGTCCCTCAAAAAACTCTGCACAACCAAGTTGAGAACATGTGCCAGACATGGGATGTGAGTGAGGTTGCCTAGGCCCAGAGCTGCCACCAGATTTTGGCCATTGTCACACACTACCAAGCCTGGCTGGAGATTCGCTGGCACAAGCCACACGTCGCTCTCCTACTTGATGGCATTCCAGAGCTCCTGCGCTGTGTGGCTTCGATTCCCCAAAGAAATGAATTTCAGTATGGCCTGTTGACGTTTGGCCACGGCTGTGCTCATATCGGTCGTAACAGGTAAGCATTCACGGGTCCATGTGGAGGTAGACCGTGATGGATCCTGCAGCGCTGATTCAGAGGAACTGGAGTATGAGGAGAAGTCAAAGTGTACAGACTGGATTCCTGCAATCACGTACACGTACACGTACAGCGCCACTCTTAAGATCTGTACCCGGCTCCACAACATTTACCCAATGGGCAGTGAGGGAAAGGTATCGTCCCTGTCCATGGTTACTGGTCCACGCATCGGTGGTCAGGTGGACCTTGCTACTGACGGCGTTTAGTAGTGCATGTTTAATTTTTCCCTCCACATGCTTTTGCAGGGCAGGGATGGCTTGCCTGGTGAAATAAAAGTGGCTGGGCAGGTTGTATTGTGGTACTGCCAATGCCATGAAGTTACGGAAGGTGTCAGTCTCCACCAGCCTGAATGAGAGCATTTCAAGGGACAGTAGTTTTGCAATGCCAGCATTCAGAGCCTGTGCTCGGGGATGGTTTGACGAGTATGGCCGCCTTTTCTCCCATGCCTGTGCTACCGATGGCTGTAGAGTGGCCTGGGAGTGTGAGGATGACAGGGAAAGTGGTGCTGTGGGTGGAATTACACTGGGTCTCTGCACAACAGTGCCAGAGGTTCTTCCATGGCGATCCTGTGAGGAAGCCGAACCAGCTGTGTGTGAGCTGGAGGAAGAGGCTACAACACGAGCTGAAGAGGTGGTAGGTGGTGCTGTAAGTTAACCTACGTCTTCAGTGTGTCTTTGTAACTCCACCACGTGCTTGGTCCGCACATGTTTCCACATTTTTGTGGTAATGAGGTTACTGACACTTTTCCCTCTTTTGACTTTCTGATTACACAGCTTGCATTTGACAAAGCAAATGTCATCTGCAACTGTGTCAAAAAGGACCACGCACTGCAAGTCCTGGGAGCGCCCATTGGGTTTTGGAAGAGGAATGCTCCTAATGGGTGCCGAAGTGGAGGCTACAGGCAACCAAGTCTGCCCCCTCCCTCTCCCTCCTGTTTTGGCCATTCGGGGAATCTCTTCCTCAGAGCTGCTCCCACCGCCTTCCTGTTCCTCACGCCATGATGGGTCAAGGACCTCATCATCTACACTACCCTCTTCAAACACCTGCGTCTCCTGGGTAGTCTCGCAAGCACAGTACGCACCAGAAAGTGGCACCTGAGTCTCATCATCAGATGTGTACTGAGGTGTGCTGACCATAGGCACTGGCCCACCCACCTCTTCAGAGTCAGAGAGACAAAGCAGTTGCGCATCACTGCATACTCCCTCTTCTTCACATTCTAGAATGCTGCTTGGCTGGCGCCCTCTTTCCAAGCCAAGAGATTCAGAGAACAGAAGTAGAGATGGCTCCTGTCCAGGGCTCTCTGACTGCCTGGGCAATTTGGCAGGTGGTGAAGAGACAGATGGTTGCTCTTCAGTGCTCTGGCCCTGAGAGGATGTGGAAGTAATTGAAGTCAATGTGTTAGCTGCCATCCATTCGACAACGGCTTCAATTTGTTCGTCCCGCAGCAGTGGGGTACAGCGAGCTCCTACAAAGCTGTGCATAAAGGACAGCTCCCTGGTAAAACTGGGGGATGCTGAGTCACTGGTGCCCGCAGCAGGCACAGAATCCCCACGTCCTCTCCCTGCTGAAACTCCACGCCCACGACCACGTGCCTTACTCCCTGCCTTCTTCATCTTGGTAGACTGATAAAAAAAGTACTAAGGGCTTAGAGTGCTTATTCCTGAACAGCTGCTAACAGGTATAAGAAACACTAATTTTATGAAGTGTGGACTACACTTTAATATGAGCTAATGTTGCCCACACAACTGTAAAGTGGAGTGTTTGGTGAACTTTATTTACATGTTTTTTTTCACAAAAGAAAGGATGTGACCAAAGATGTAAAATCGATAGCATCACAAACTTTTTGTAGCTATTACAATGCAGGAATGTAACCTACAATGCAATAGATGAGGCTACAAAAAATAGGCTAATACTAATCTGGCTGGGGCTGCAGGGCACAAGCCAGCAGAAAGGCTCCTCTATCTACTCCTATATAGTGTTTGCAACCAATCTAGCTGGATACGGATGGAAGTACACTAAGGCCGGGGTCACACTAGAGAAAAATACGGACGAGTGTGAGGCGTTAAAAGCACGCATTACACACGGACAAATGATTCTCTGTGGGGCAGCTCCCAACAGCTGTATAATTCTCGCCCGTATTCTACGGTCCGTGCCAATTGCAGCATGCTGCGATTGTCTATGGGTGCGCAAAAAATACGGATTACACACGGACCATACGTGTGATTTGAGAGAAATACGCAGGTCTTTTGGCAGGTGACAGGAAATGGGCCAATCCATCATCAGGAAGTTTAGACATGCAAATGAGCTCAAAAAGCCCTCCAGACATCCAGGAAGTACGCCTCCACGGAGTACATCAGCGTCATGGCACCATATTTTCTCAATGTGGAGATGCTTATTGTGTTAGTGCAGGAGCGGCCAGCAATCTTGGACCAATGTGATGCCCATTATGCCAACCGGGCAAGAAAGGAGGCGTCATGGAGGCGCATATCTCGCCAGATGTTCCACGATTTTGGTGATCGGCCACGTGAGGAGCAGCAGCAACTGAGTAAGTACAACCCAAAAACTGTTTAAAATTACCTCACATCAAAAAATGCATATAGAATCAGCCCCCCCCTTCCTGTGCTTGTACTTTTTTCCTCATGAGGCGGGTAGATTTTGATGTGACCCATGGTTTTACACTGCCATAATTTGGCCCAGGCCACAAGCTCCTCTTCCTCCTAGCCAACCAAGTTAGTAAGTGTAGTTACTTGATACATGAACTACTGTGACCCTGTGTATCTGGCCTGGATGCCCCAATTATATATGCCACCCTGGGAAGAAAGCACACCCCAGAAGGCCACATGCCTAGGCTACTGGTAGCAAATTTGACCTATCAAATATGTGAAATTGAGAATATTTCCTGTCACATTGCAGTGGAAGATGTGATGAGACGCTGGCGCAGCATCCGTGACCAATACAGGCGGGAACGTCAGCAGCGGTCCAGGAGTGGTGATGCGGGCCACATAAAGAGGAAATACATATATTATGACCGCCTCTCCTTCCTCATCCCTATTGTGGATCTGAGACCGTAAGTAGATACCTCACACCACATTACACAGATACTTTACAGGGCCAAAAATATTGATTTATTTTTGGCTCTGTTCTATTTCATAGCAGAACTCAGACCAACCTTACGGAGAGAAGAACTGGCTCAGATACAGAGCCCATCATTGATCCTGTAGGGGATGAGGTGGCTGGCCCATCTTCTCCCCCTACAAGAAGCATGGGAGAAGAATCCTCTCAGGAAAACCCAGTGCCTGCGCCACTAACCCCACCACCAGGACCACATCCACAACCAGGACCGTCTGCTGCTGCACCATCAGCCATACAGGAGGAGCAGGGCAGCATGAGCAGCAGCCCAACTGCCCAGATCCGGGGCTCCCCACAGCCTGCTGGACCATCCCAGTGAGGAAGAAGAAGGCGCCATATCCCTGCACAAGATACCCGTACCAATGTGGACACAGGGGTCCTCAACTATCTGTCTAGAGTCAATAATGATGATGGCGAGGAGGCATACTCACGCAGCCTGGCCCTTCATCTTCGTGCCCTTTCCCGTGAGGTGAGGCTCCGTATTCGAGGATGTTTTCAGATCCTGCTTGATGCAAGCACACACCCCAATACCCCATATGAGTTATTTGTATATCTGGAGAGGTGGCAGCTTTCACCCAGAAATCTAATGTGCCTTAGACCACCCACACACATGCTTGCTCAAGCAGGCTCTGAGGATCCTCAAATACGTGGGCCTACACCTCACCCCCTTCCTCCCCCTACCCAACCTTTACAACAGCAGCCACATATGTCTGGCTCCAGCCAACCTCACCAATATGGCCACTTTTTCCCACCCAGTGTTGGAGGCTGGTCCCAACCTGGTTGGGGACGACATGGCTATATTGATGGGTATGAGACACAGGCCTACCCGACCCAACAAGATGCCCCTGTTCATTATCACTCTGGCCAGTACCAAGCCCATTCCCAGGAGGCAGTACACCACCCACATCATGGGCAACAGTATGCCCCCACACAGGGCAATGGGCAAGTTGGGCAAAGTAGCCAGCAGCAAACACAGGCTGGTCTTCCACCTTCTCCTCCCCCAACGTACCAAAATTTATATTTCCATTTTGTTATTGGCTAATGTTATTTTAGTTGTTTTCTATGTGTGAACATTTTATTGTCACACAATGTTCACATCTGCAAAAAGGCCAATTTGGCCCATTGCCACATTTCTGATATGGCAAGAATATGTTTTGCTTTAAAAAAAACAAAAAAAAGGCAAAAGTAAACATTTGTCTACTACATTTTACGTCTCTGTCTCAATTCTAAAAAACCGTGTCAGCATACTAACATACGCTTACCAATGCAATTCAACAGTCATAGAATCAGAAGGGGAAGAAATATATATATTTAGACACACAGAAACCAAAATATTATAACATAGACACAGCATGCTCTTGCCAAGAAGTTTCCCCTTCAGGTGACATAAAGTAATTTGTGAAAATATCACGCACTTTGAGGCCAGAGAGTGGTCTACGTTGAGGGTTGATAGGTGGTCTCGCCCTACGCACATTGTCCAACCCACACACAACACCAGCAGAGGAGGAACAATCATGTATCCTGATGAAGTTATGAAGAACCACATAGGCTTTAACTACTTCATTAACATTTTGTTCACTCAGCTGAATGGCAGACTGGAGTACCCGCCATTTTGCACAAAGAATGCCAAAGGAACACTCCACCAGTCGCCGAGCACGTGATAGGCTCAAGTTAAAAATTCTGCGCCGGTGGTCAAGGTTGCGTCGGGGATATGGCCTCATGACATTGTGCGTTAACTGAAACGCCTCATCTGTCATAAGGACATAAGGGACAGATTCTTGAGTGGAGCCTGGTAGTTGGCACGGTGGTGGTAGATCCAACTGGTTGGTGCGTAGCCGCCGAGCCATAATGGAAGTATTGAAGACTCGAGAGTCACCCGTACTTCCATAGGCCCCAATGTCAACAATTATAAACTTGTATTGATGGTCGACCAGAGCCAACAATACAACAGAAAAGTAATGTTTATAATTGAAGAATTTGGAGCCAGAGTTCGGCGGCATATGCACCCGGATATGTTTGCCATCAAGGGCCCCAATACAATTAGGAAACTGGCATTCCTCCTCAAAGTCCCTTGATATCCTCAACCAGTCTTCCATCCTGGGCTCGGGCATGATGAGTTGATGTAGTCTTGACCATATTTCACTACATGTCGACCTGACTATGCCAGAAATGGTAGATCTTCCAATCAGAAACTCATGGTGGAGGGCGGCATAAGACAGGCCAGTGGACAGGAAGCTGAAGAACAACAGAAAAGGAACATTTTAGAATGCACAAATTAACCAAAAAACAGGTACATACAGTGGGGAAAAAAAGTATTTAGTCAGTCAGCAATAGTGCAAGTTCCACCACTTAAAAAGATGAGAGGCGTCTGTAATTTACATCATAGGTAGAACTCAACTATGGGAGACAAACTGAGAAAAAAAAATCCAGAAAATCACATTGTCTGGTTTTTTTTCATTTTATTTGCATATTATGGTGGAAAATAAGTATTTGATCAGAAACAAAATTTCATCTCAATACTTTGTGATATATCCTTTGTTGGCAATGACAGAGGTCAAACGTTTTCTGTAAGTCTTCACAAGGTTGCCACACACTGTTGTTGGTATGTTGGCCCATTCCTCCATGCAGATCTCCTCTAGAGCAGTGATGTTTTTGGCTTTTCGCTTGGCAACACGGACTTTCAACTCCCTCCAAAGGTTTTCTATAGGGTTGAGATCTGGAGACTGGCTAGGCCACTCCAGGACCTTGAAATGCTTCTTACGAAGCCACTCCTTCGTTGCCCTGGCGGTGTGCTTTGGATCATTGTCATGTTGAAAGACCCAGCCACGTTTCATCTTCAATGCCCTTGCTGATGGAAGGAGGTTTGCACTTAAAATCTCACGATACATGGCCCCATTCATTCTTCCATGTACCCGGATCAGTCGTCCTGGCCCCTTTGCAGAGAAACAGCCCCAAAGCATGATGTTTCCACCACCATGCTTTACAGTAGGTATGGTGTTTGATGGATGCAACTCAGTATTCTTTTTCCTCCAAACACGACAAGTTGTGTTTCTACCAAACAGTTCCAGTTTGGTTTCATCAGACCATAGGACATTCTCCCAAAACTCCTCTGGATCATCCAAATGCTCTCTAGCAAACTTCAGACGGGCCCGGACATGTACAGGCTTAAGCAGTGGGACACGTCTGGCACTGCAGGATCTGAGTCCATGGTGGCATAGTGTGTTACTTATGGTAGGCCTTGTTACATTGGTCCCAGCTCTCTGCAGTTCATTCACTAGGTCCCCCAGCGTGGTTCTGGGATTTTTGGTCACCGTTCTTGTGATCATTCTGACCCCACGGGGTGGGATTTTGCATGGAGCACCAGATCGAGGGAGATTATCAGTGGTCTTGTATGTCTTCCATTTTCTAATTATTGCTCCCACAGTTGATTTCTTCACTCCAAGCTGGTTGGCTATTGCAGATTCAGTCTTCCCAGCCTGGTGCAGGGCTACAATTTTGTTTCTGGTGTCCTTTGACAGCTCTTTGGTCTTCACCATAGTGGAGTTTGGAGTCAGACTGTTTGAGGGTGTGCACAGGTGTCTTTTTATACTGATACCAAGTTTAAATAGGTGCCATTACTACAGGTAATGAGTGGAGGAAAGAGGAGACTCTTAAAGAAGGTTACAGGTCTGTGAGAGCCAGAAATCTTGATTGCTTGTTTCTGACCAAATACTTATTTTCCACCATAATATGCAAATAAAATGAAAAAAAAAACAGACAATGTGATTTTCTGGATTTTTTTTTCTCAGTTTGTCTCCCATAGTTGAGGTCTACCTATGATGTAAATTACAGACGCCTCTCATCTTTTTAAGTGGTGGAACTTGCACTATTGCTGACTGACTAAATACTTTTTTTCCCCACTGTACATACCAAACTTGTTAGGATTTCAGATCTACTAGCACACACATATTTGGTCGCACAATGACTAAGTGATATTCAGTACATATTACACATAACATTCTGGTCTGTAAGTTTCAACATATCTGGAATAAGATGAGGGCATTAAAATTAGTCCATGAAGCAATAAATACATACTTTGGGCAACACATCATGAACATAGAGAATGTGGTTGTGTATTACATACCGTAATGTGATACAACAAATAAATCTAATAAAGGCTAGGTATAAGGTAGGTGCCCCAGGGCAGGCTAGTCATAAGGCTGATGCCCCAGGGCGGGTTAAGCAAGCCAAAGAGCAGGCTAGGCATAAGGCTCTAACGCTTTGCACTCTTTGCATTAAAGGTTAGGCACTCTTAGGGGTGAAGAGCTAGTGTTCACCCCCTACTTTGTACATGGACATTGAGCACTAGATCCTTTGTTGTACAGAGCGGGGCCACTCCACAACCCCATGCTCCAAGCGACCAGGCACTTCTTGTCTGTCCTCCGTAAATGGGTAATGCCTTCTTCCCCACTTACAGTCGTGTATGCGCATTCAGACCGGACAAGAGCGAAGAGTGTACTGTACTGCCGTAATGTGAGTAGAAGTCGCTTCTCTGCAGATATAGTTTTGCGCATCCTTGTGTCCTGAAAGGTTATCCCAAGGCACACTGTCTCCAAGAGTCGATCAAGTGTTGCAAGACTCATGCGACAGTATTGGTAGAATTTTGCAGGATGCTCCTGCAGAGAAGAATAGAGGCGGTGAAAATGACCTCTTGTGAGTCGTTGCCTCAAAAGTGGATGTACCCACATGCGTCTCCTCCTCCGCGGATCCACTATCACTGGGTATGGTTGACCAAAGCGGCGTGACAAAAGCCAGTTGAAGAGAACCTGCTCAGTTGTGTTGAAACTCAGACCCTCTGCCATGTTACACATACAACAGCAACACACCTAGTGAAGGCAAGGTCACAAATGGACAGAATGGAGGCTGCCACCTGTTCCTGAGGCAGTAAATAGGGTGCAGGCTAATGATTTAAATAGTTAGCAGGCCTCAAAACCGTTAAATGTCCATTTTGCAAGCCTGCGAGAAAATCTCGCAATACGAATTCCATACTGATTACATACGGATGCTGACATGCGCAAAATACGTGACCACACCTTGCTTACGGATGACATATGGAGTACTATTTAGGGGTCATTCATCCGTATTACGCATGTAAACTACGGACCGTATTTTGCGTCGGTTAGTGTGACCCCGGCCTAATAGGAGAAATTCAGGAAAAATAAGCAGCACTACAGCAAAAAAGGACAATGTATGAGGCAGTGACGCACGCTGAGCGGACTACAACCAGAGGTGGCTGCAGAACACACTACAGCGTGAGCTGCACTCACACACAGGGACCTCACAGACAGCCGTGAACAGTGCAGAGAACTGTGCATTAGCACTGAAAGGCTGCAGAAAGGCTTCGCTATCTACTCCTATATAGTGTTTGCAACCAATGTAGATGGATACGGATGGAAGCACACTAATAGGAGAAATCAGGAAAAATTAGCAGAAATAAAGCAAAAAAAGGACTATGTATGAGGCAGTGACGCACGCTGAGCAGACTACAACCAGAGGTGGCTGCAGAACACACTACAGCGAGAGCTGCACTCACACACACAGACCTTGCAGACAGCTGTGAACAGCGCTGCAAGGCAAAAGAAAGCTTCACACAGCGGTTGCTAAAGTACCCTGGGTAAAGCACAATATAGCAAATCGCTATCTCAAACTGTCCCTTAGAGTCAGGACAGCAGCGTCCTGTCCCTAACTGAATTCACAGCAGATTGAACCCAAAATGGCGGCGGCGGCTTTTATAGTGCATCGTGACATCATTTCAACAGTCAATCACAGCCATGCCATTAGTTAGCATGCCTACATGCCTAACAGGATGTGCCCACACTTCTGAGGATTCCTCATTGGCTGAATCAAATCAAACTGGCTCATAGCATTATGGGAACTTCCGATTCCGGTATTCGATACACAAAAATTATCGGAACTCAGTATTGGAATTCCGATACCGCGAATATCGGCCGATACCCAATATTTGCCGTATCGGAATGCTCAACACTACCCATAACCACAGGTCATGAGAGACCAAATTTGCATAAACAATAGGTTGATGGGTTTGGCTGGACCTCTATACACATTCCAGGATAAGTTAATTGCTTGGACAAATTCTACTAACTGTAAAATAATATACAGAATTTAGCAATCTGCTTTGGTTCAATGTAATTGATGATTAGCAGATATGACATGAGATGTATTTGTTTCTCTAAATGAATGCTATGGCTGCTCTTATTTGTCAAATACAGCAGAGAATGTTTTGCATATTTCGAATGATTACAGAATGGATTAATAATAACTGAGTGAAAAACAACATTTCTCGGCCATTAATTAATCTAATAAGGCGAAGTCAATTACCCATAAATACATGAACGTTGTGCTTGTTATTGTTTTAGTAAACTGGAGACGAGCTACTTTCTACACCCAAAGAATGCATCATTCATTTCTGGGCAGTAGAAGGGACAGGCTTACTCTACAGGATTAAAGGCTGAATTTTTAATTTACAAACGGAGTTTTTGTTGGGATTTGACTTCAATTTGCCTTTATGGTTTTATATAAAGCTTGGAATTAATGGCTCAGAAAGGAGGGAGCACTGGAGCTCAGAATAGATAGGCTGCCTTTTGCTATGCAATGCTTTTTATTATATTTTTAAGCATTAAAGCATAGAGGAATTTTTTGGGCTATGACCTCTGAATAAAAAGCAAAAAGCACACAAGACGGATCACTATAGTGGGAGAGGTTAACAAAAATTCAAGAAAATACAATATATACAAATAAAAGTTATTATACTGTGCTACTACTTTAGTTATTTTACAGACCTCCTGCAAAACCACCAGCTCAATAAGAAGTCTGCAGGTTTCTATGGTCATGCAGGAGTTCAGCAGGAGGTGCTGGGATCTTCTGCACAGCTTAGAAAATGTAAAAACTTTTAAATCTTTAGCTAAACTTTAAGCGAGGTGAATTTCTGAATGCACAAAAATAGCAACACGTACCATCACTCTTAGGCTACTTGCACACTTGCATTATCAGGCACAGCGATCGGCTGCCACTAAGCTTCGCCCCGGTTCGCGTCCCCTCCGGTCAGCCCCCCCTATGGGTACATGACGCTGCATGCGACCTTCGTCCCCTATATTTAGCGTTGGTTACGCAGGCCCTGCGCTGGTATGTTTTTGCGGGCGTATGCGCCCTTTTGTCGCTGCGCCGACGTGCGCCAAAGCACCGTGTTGCATTTTTGTGCGCTTGGCGCAGCGCCAAAAGGGTGCATGCGCCCACAAAAACATAACAGCGCAGGGCCTGCGTAACCAACGCTAAATATAGGGGATGCAGGTCGCATGCAACGTCATGCGTCCATAGGAGGAGCTGACCGGAGGGGTCACGGCCGGAAGGAGAGCTTAGCGGCGGCTGAGCGTTGCTCCTGATAACGCAAGTGTGCAAGTTGCCTTAATAAACCAAAGTTCAATTCATAAGGGGAAATTTATCATAAAACAGAATTTTTTAAGTTTTTCTTGTGACTATGTTGCCATATTTGACGTATTTGCATCAAATTTATTAAACTGTTTGGTGATGCTTGATAAATTTGACATTTGTTTAGATGAAAGACTTCCATCTAGAGCTTATTTACTACCATTTTACACCATTTTCCTACTAGAGTAAATTTGCTTTTTTTTGTACAACTTTTTAAAAAAGCAAAACACCAAAGAAGTGAGCCGGAGTAGAAATTGGTATACATGCAGTGTGCAAAGGCATGGTTACACTGTGGCCATTCCATAGACAAAACCCAAGAAAAAAACAAAATGAGCATAAACCGCTGCAACAAGGTATACCCAGTTGGGACAGTCCTGGCTATTATACTTTTTTTTATAAAAATAATGCTAACCAAGTAACGTATGTTATTTATATGTGCTATTACTATTTACTTATTTACTCACTACAGGGTATATGCTCATGTTATGCTTTAGTTTTGTCTGTGAAATGTGTGAATGTGCTCTTACACACTGCACATATACCATCTTCTGATCCAGCTCATTTCTTTGATTTTGGTGTATTTTCTTGCACTTGGTATAAACAGGGGGTACGGCCACTCTTTTTGAGCTAGGCATTTCATCTTTATAGATTCGTATTGATAGGTGCTCTGCCCTTATTCGCATTGAGGTTACCTGACACAAAGTATGGTTTTAATGCATGAGACAGGATAGGACCGTCGCGACTGAGTACACCTTGGCGCGGTGGGATGACTTGCGTTTTTCACTTTATTAAACATGTAATGTAGACAAATGACACACGTAGTCTGCCCAAAAAAGCAGCAAAAAAACACAGCAAAGATGTACCAAAAAAGCAGAAAAAATATTGGCTGCATAAAAAAATCACAACAACAAAGTAACATGTGGAAGTAACATAGTAACATAGTTATTAAGGTTGAAGGAAGACTTTAAGTCCATCTAGTTCAACCCATATCCTATCCTAACTTGCCCTAACATGTTGATCCAGAGGAAGGCAAAAAAACCCATGAGGCAAACAGTAAGCTTCACATTGGGGAAAAAAATTCCTTCCTGACTCCACAAACGGCAATCAGACTAGCTCCCTGGATCTACGCAATATTAAGGAAACTAGTGTATATACCCTGTAATATTATACTTTTCAAGAAAGGCATCCAGTCCCTTCTTAAATTTTAGTAGGGAATCACTCATTACAACATCATATGGCAGAGAGTTCCATAGTCTCACTGCTCGCACAGTAAAGAATCCGCGTCTGTGAGTATGCTTAAACCTTCTTTCCTCCAGACGTAGAGGACGCCCCCTTGTCCCCATCACAGGTCTAAGAGTAAAAAGATCATTAGAAAGGTCTTGGTATTGTCCCCTCATATATTTATACATTGTAATAAGATCACCCCTAAGCTTTCGATTTTCCAAACTAAATAACCCCAAGTGTAATAACCTGTCTGGGTATTGCAGACCCCCCAGTTCCCTAATAACCTTGGTCGCTCTTCTCTGCACCCGCTCCAGTTCAGCTATGTCTTTCTTATACACTGGAGACCAGAACTGTACACAGTATTCTAAGTGTGGTCACATTAGTGACTTATATAGAGGTAAAATTATGTTCTCCTCATGAGCATCTATGTCTCTTTTAATGCATCCCATTATTTTATTTGCCTTTGCAGCAGCTGCCTGACACTGGCCACTAAATGTGAGTTTGTCATCCACTCATACACCCAGGTCTTTTTCAGTAAAAGGTTTGCCCAGTGTTTTACAATTAAGCACAAAATTATACATCTTGTTTGTTCTACCCAAGTACATGACCTTACATTTATCCCCATTAAAGCTCATTTGCCATTTATCAGCCCAAGCTTCTAGTTTACAGAAATCCTCCTGTAATATAAAATTGTCCTCCTATGTATTGACTATCCTGCAGAGTTTAGTGTCATCTGTAAATATTGAAATTCTACTCTCTATGCCCCCTACAAGGTCACTAATAAATATGTTAAAAAGAAGCGGGCCCAAAACTAACCCCTGTGGTACCCCACTGCTAACCGTGACCCAGTCCGAGTGTGCTCCATTAATAACAAGCCTTTGTTTCCTATCCTTGAGCCAGCTCTTAACCCACTTACACATATTTTCCCCTATTCTCATTTTATGTATCAACCTTTTGTGTGGCACCGTATCAAAAGCTTTTGAGTAGCCTTGCTAACTGCATCAGGAACTTACTTTTCGAGACAGAATCCTACAAACTGTTCTAGTTGACACAGGGACTTGAGGTGACCAGGCCTGTTGGAGCTCTGCTGCAGTGGAAGAGGGGCTTGCTTTGGATTTTCTAACCAACAAACGTTCCTCCTGAGCAGTTGTCTTGCGGGGTTTGCCGGACCTGGGCTTGTCAAGCACATCTCCAGTCTCTTCTATTTTTTTTAATTCTTTGTACTTGATGCTGAGACACATTAAAGGTGCCAGCCACCTATGCAGTGGATCTGGTCTTCAGCCTCTTGATAATCCAGGCTTTGGTCGCAGGGTGGATTTTTGGCATGTTGTCAGAGCTCAAGTTGCAGCTCAAGTGAAGGTCTGGGGTGCTGGGTTTCTTTTTATACACACCCACTAATTAACCAATCATTTACTGAGCACAGGTGAGGATGTAAACTAGGATTGGGTGCATTATATGACCAGGCGACAAAACTTTTGTCTTGCCAAAATCTGACCATTCTATATCCATTAAATGATCAATATTTTTGCATTGATGGCAATTTATTTTCTTAACCTAAACCACATTTCGGAGGGTTTCAGCTTTCAAAAGAATAATTTATACAACCAATGGATGAATTTAACGTCAGGTTATAATCTTTTATTTACATAACATGGATAAGTGGCATAACTTCCATCAGGGAGTATAAGTATATCCCTATTTTTTATTTTAATTCTATTTTTAACAGGAATATGGTACCTAGGGCATGGAGGAGAGTCTCCTCCAGACCCTCGGTACCATCTGCACATGAAACGCTCACTTTATGCATGGTGGGCATAGCCACATGCGTAAAGTGAGCGTTTCAATGCAATCCTATGACAGTGGAATCGCCGCGATTCCGCAAAATTAATGGACATGCTGCGGATTTTCGGCAAAGCGATTCCGCAGCGGAATAATCCGCAGCATTGGCACAGCAACTGTGGAATCCCATAGGATTGCAGGTTCTGTGGTGGCCTTGCCTTAAAAAATGCAACATGGGCACACAGCCTAACCCTGTTATCCTCAACAATACAGCCGTCTACCGCCTGCCTACCAGAAAAGCAAATAAATATAACATGTCCATAAATTGTATGGCAAAAGTCTTCGGAGGGGGTGTCAGACAGCTTCTAGTCCTTTACAAATACAGTTTAGAAATGGGTATACAGGCATACTCATATTTTGTCTTCGTGTCATTGTCCATAAAACCTGTCATTACAACTGTTATCCATAATTTTTGACATTTTAATTGTTTTATAGTCTGTGAAATTAAACGATAAGAAATGTAATTTTCCTGTAAAATTGAAGACGCATAACTCATCTTCAAATATTCGGTAATATCCATTTGGAGCTGGTTATGCATTTTGCAGACTGTGCCAGTAACATTTAAATAATGTACATATGGCATGTCTACTAAATAGCTTCTGATCGCCTATAAAATATAAGCTACTTGCCTAAATAAGACAAGATAGCAATAAACTGTTGGACAAAGCCTTTGATGCTGAGATCTGCAATACTAAACAAAACATTTAATTTTTTTTTTCCTTGTCGCCACCAGTCTTATCAGACGAGAATGATCAGAGCAAGATTTTCAGCACCGACTGTGTAATATAATACATAACCACCGACCAGACAGTTACAAAGTACAATTCTGCTGATAACGTTCTATCAAGTTACAGGAATATCACTTGCTTACCCAAATGCCTTAATGTCGGTCATGAGGTCATATTCAGGAAAATAAACCATCACAAAATGAAATCTTTACATACTCAAAAAATATCTTACCCAGGTAGAGGCAATTTATTCATATAGATACAATGAAAGCTGCAGCAATGCAAGAAGTTCTGGTCTTAAGAAAGTCGAAATTCCAGAAATATGATAACTCATTTTGTTTCATAAACTGTAGGTTTATTTTTTCTTTTAGGTTTAGTTCTTTAATTAACCGTAACTGTAGTTAGCGGGCGATTGACCAATTGTTTAAATAACATTTATTTATATTACTCTCATTTTATTTGCATATCTATTTTCTGCAGAATTACAAAACAAGGTTTTTGACTGCAAATAAAAAGTATGTATCAACAAAGAACCATATCTCAACTATTAAGTGAGAATTAGGGACCAGAGGAGTTTTAGCTAAAAAAGTTAAATTTTATTACAAAATATTTAAAAACAACAACAGAGCATCAATGCTAAAGCAGGCAGTGATAGACATGAATAATAGGTGACATCTAGAGAAGAAATCCAAGTGGAAAGAATGATAATAGAGAGCGTTACTCCCTTAAGGTACTCAATAAAAAGTCGCATCCATATAATATAAATATGATCTAGAAAGCCTTATTCATTAATCTGCCATATTTATGTAGTAGAGATAATGAGGAATATTTCTTTTGCCGAAGAATTTATTATAATAAATTCACTAAAGTGTTGGTTATCAGCTAAGGAAAAAATACAGAGTCAGTATTGTATAGTGTACATACCGCCGTAAGCAGTTTTCACCGCACGGAGGATAGATTTCAAAAAGCTACACCAATCACGTGAACTCGCATAAAGTGGCAAGAGTTAAAAGTGGATATAAATAATTGCCACAATGAGAGTCGGCAGAAAAGATTTTTTTCCCCTACAATAATGTTCAAAACGAACAGCATAAGCAAACAAATAGTTGCTCGGCAGAGTAAACCACTTATTAAAGCAAATAAGACTGGGCGCAATTTGAGAGGAAAATACAAGTAGTAACCTCAGCAATTACTGGCAAAAGTAAGCCCATAGAAATAACCGACCTAGGGCAGGGTAAAATATACTCTACTGTGCAGAGAAAAAGACCTAATGATGCAAATTGGACCAGATAACAAATAAGCAATAGAGTACCGTAACACTTACATTAAAGTGACTATGTGCTGCCACTGCCTGCCGCCTCTACGCGCGTTGCGCCTTGGCTTCCTCACGCCTCCTGAGGAAGCCAAGGCGCAACGCGCGTAGAGGCGGCAGGCAGCGGCAGCACATAGTCACTTTAATGTAAGTGTTACGGTACTCTATTGCTTATTTGTTATCTGGTCCAATTTGCATCATTAGGTCTTTTTCTCTGCACAGTAGAGTATATTTTACCTTGCCCTAGGTCGGTTATTTCTATGGGCTTACTTTTGCCAGTAATTGCTGAGGTTACTACTTGTATTTTCCTCTCAAATTGCGCCCAGTCTTATTTGCTTTAATAAGTGGTTTACTCTGCCGAGCAACTATTTGTTTGCTTATGCTGTTCGTTTTGAACATTATTGTAGGGGAAAAAAATCTTTTCTGCCGACTCTCATTGTGGCAATTATTTATATCCACTTTTAACTCTTGCCACTTTATGCGAGTTCACGTGATTGGTGTAGCTTTTTGAAATCTATCCTCCGTGCGGTGAAAACTGCTTACGGCGGTATGTACACTATACAATACTGACTCTGTATTTTTTCCTTAGCTGATAACCAACACTTTAGTGAATTTATTATAATAAATTCTTCGGCAAAAGAAATATTCCTCATTATCTCTACTACATAAATATGGCAGATTAATGAATAAGGCTTTCTAGATCATATTTATATTATATGGATGCGACTTTTTATTGAGTACCTTAAGGGAGTAACGCTCTCTATTATCATTCTTTCCACTTGGATTTCTTCTCTAGATGTCACCTATTATTCATGTCTATCACTGCCTGCTTTAGCATTGATGCTCTGTTGTTGTTTTTAAATATTTTGTAATAAAATTTAACTTTTTTAGCTAAAACTCCTCTGGTCCCTAATTCTCACTTAATAGTTGAGATATGGTTCTTTGTTGATACATACTGTTGTTTGAGTTATGCTATTATTTATTTCCCATTAACAGGGGATTTTTTTGGTACTTAATGCAAATAAAAAGTGTCTTATCGTCCTTGTCCAAGTGTTGTTTCCAGTATAAGGCCGGGATCACACATGCGAGAATCTCGGCCGAGTCTCGCATGTTAATACCCAGCACGTTTGCCGGCACTCGGATCGGAGCGTGCGGACACATAGCAATAGATGCAGCCACAGGCTCCGCTCCTGAGTGTCGGCGGCAGTGCCGGGTATTAACAAGCGAGACTCATCCGAGTTTCTTGCATGTGTGATCCCGGCCTAAGAGAGCATTCACATTGGTCTGATTCTGGGAAACCCCGTTGTAGTTGCAAATTTTTTTTTTGTAATATTAGAAATACAGCACAAATGAGTACACCCACTTTGAAAATTAAGATTTTAATCAATATCTCCCTGAACACACTAATAATTTCCAATATTTTGAATAGAGTGAGTTTCATAGAACATTTTTTAGCCCATAATATGAAAGTAAGGTTATTTATTTTATATCAGTTTCATGAAAAAATCTTCAGTTTTACTCGGATCAGTTGATGCAAAAATTATTACATCCCACATCAAAAACTGTTACATCCAGCATTCTGTATGACCTAACTGATTTTTAAGGACAGCACCAAGCTTTCTACGTGGCAAATCCTCCATGTGGACACCTCAAAGATTGGACACTTTTCCACTTTGTTGGATTACCAATGTACTGCAGTGTGCAGGCCCTGCCTTAAGAAAATAATTTGCGAACATCCCAACATAAATTGAACTACCTCTACCTGCATAAAAAGTGCAAAATCGATGTGTATAATACATGAGGTATTGGCTGATATTTTGGACAAAATACACAAGCTCGCAACCCACGAGTGGCTCTTGGTCAATATGTCATTTAAATTGCATGCTCGATGTCACGTAATGTTGGGGATTGTTGGGAGCCATTTAGCAATGCATATATCACTCAATAAAATTGGACAATGTTTATTGAATACATCAAAAAAGGTGCTCCAACTGTTATTAAATGTGTTAATCAGACAGGGAAAATCAGCAAATTTAGAAGAAGCATCACTATTTGTTTTAGACTGGCCAACCAAAAAAGCATTGCAAGAAACCTTCTTGGCCCTCCCATAACCGGAATGGATATGCTTATGGCTGTGGCTCATCTTTTGAAATCTTACACATAAGTCACAGGTTTCTATACCTACAACTTTCTTTACCGTAATCATAATATTTTGTGAAAATTAGAATTTTTTCAGACTTTTGTGAATTTTCCCAGTAGAACCATGTGCAGGATTGGGCCCTTTTGAAGGGCTAGGCACAAAAGGTGTAATATTTTTTAGATAAAAATTCATGGGTATCCTTGACTACAGTTATTTTTAACCTCATTGACACCCTCATTTTTTTGCAAAACTAAATTTTTTTTCAGGGCTTCATCCGGATGAATTTTCCCAGTAGAACAATGCGCAGGACTGGGTCCCTGCGCAGGGCTGGGCACAAACAGAAGACATCGAGACATTTTCTTCATACAAAACCTCATTCATTTCCATAGCTAGAATTTCCTTTATCATCCTTCTCTGTTTAAAGCAATACTCAAAGTAAATGTAACCTTACATTTTGATCTATTCTTATACCATATAATGACCATCCTTAGAATCTTTATTTTTTATACATAGCGCTAACAGAAGTATTCCTGATGACCTTTCTGTAGTTTCTAAGAAACATACCCTATTCTAGACCCTAGTGAGAGGTTTCATATCAAAACCAGCTGTGCATGTCATGTTTTACTCACTCCATCAGAAGCTTGGATTTTACTCTGCTACTCTTAAGAGAATGGGGAGTTTTCTTAATTCCCTGTGGGCTCCAAGGTTTCTGATTAAAATTAAAGGTGAACAAGATTTGTAAAGACAGACTGTATACATTCACTATACTCACAGAGGCACTGAAGTGGAGAGTAGTGACAGAGAAGTGTGCAGCTAGTAGAGGGACCTTTTGTAGGGTCGGAGTATGCTACATTTGGAGCCCGGGAAGTGTGATAGCTGGAATTAAATTGAATTGACATGTCTGCGAGTTCTAAAGAGCATTAGGAGACATGCACATAACAGCGGAAAGAGGCTGTCAAAGGCCGTACTTTGAAAAAGAATATTGATTCATTCTCTGAGTTTATAATATGGTATATATACACTAACCAGAATAAATGAGTACACCCCCTTTGAAAAGTAAGATTTTCATCAATATCTCAATGAATACAAAAACAATTTCCAAAATATTGGCAAGACTGGGTTTCATAGAACATTTTTTTTTTACCATGAAAGTAAGGTTAATAAATACTAGCTTGGCCGGTGCGAAATTTTCGCACATTGGTAGTCGGAGGCGCAGGCAATTTCAGCAAAAGCAAGCTGGTCAAATGTAAATGTATTTCATGAGCTGATGAACACAGACAGGTATTAATATAAGTAGATTGGTAATACAATAAATTGTTTTGATAAGTAGAAGCCAAAAAATGTCTTCTGGTTGAGGTGCCACCTGCATGTCATTGTGTCTTTCTGCAGGTTTATGAAAATGAATGTTTAAACTGTATTTAATGATAAAATCATGAATGTGTGGTTTGTTTGGCTGTTTTCTTGCTGAAGGGAGCAAGTTTACCTTTCAAATGGTGTATCATGTGCGTGTGTGGGGCGAAGTAATGAGCGAAAAAGCAGTGCATGTTTACAAATGTGTTGGTAGTGTGCTTTGGGGTACTGTGGGGCCACCTGCAGGTCATTTTTCCTTACTGCAGGTTTATGAAAATTAATGTTTAAACTGTATTTTGTGATCAAATCATGATGTGTGGTTTGTTTGGCTATTTTCTTGCTGAAGGGGGCAAGTTTACCTTTCAAATGGTGTATCATTTGTGTGTGGGGGTGCAGTATGAGCGGGGCTACAAAGGAATCACTGAAAAACAGTGTTTAGAAATACTGTAATAGAATAGATAGCTTTCATTACAAAATCTTCAACTTTACTCACATTAGTTGATGCAAAAATGAATATACATAAAAATACTACATCTAGCATTTTGTAAGACCTCCATCATCTTTAAGTACAGTACCAAGTTTTCTAGGCATGGAATGAACAAGTTGGCCACAAATTGTAACATTTCTTTTTATTCATTCTTTAAGAATTACTAGGGATGAGCCAGTGTATTCATTACTATTCGCTATTACACGGATAGTACGGTATTCGGGTTATTCGTTACATTGCGAGTATTTGTATACTTGCCTCACTATATTCGGATGTCCTGCCCTGCAGTTTTGGTGCCTCCTTTGCAGCCAGTAAACATGCTGGGCTTCTTAACCAATCACAGTAATGCCGCAGACATCTTGGTTGTGGCATTACTGTGATTGGCTGGCCTCCCAGCTTCATAGGGTCTATGTAAGCCCTGCCGCCGCCATTTTGAGCACATTGCAAGTATAAGCATAGGGAGTGATCTCTCAGCTGCTAGGGAGAGTCTTTAGACCTATTGATGACACAAAAGCCCTTTTCAGGGATACCTGCAGTGTACACTAGGTCAGTGTTGAGTAGAGAGAGAGAGAGCGAGACTCGAGCAGGGACAGTTTAAAGGAGCTGGTAACTAGCTCCATAATACCACCAAAAATTGCTCTTTTCAGAGCTGAAGACACAACAAAGTCAGAGTACAGGGACGGAAAGATTGTGTATTAAGGAGAGGTTAAAGTGTTCTTCCAGTGTCCATCTTAAAACAGTTCTTGTTAGAGACAAAGCAATATTTTTCCAGCATATAGAGTACTAGCATTTAGTGCTGCCCTTTTTTTAAAGCACCGGTCTATTTTCCCTGCTGTTTTTGGGGTCAGAGCCTGGATTCTGCTGTCCACATTAGAACACTTAAAAGGGCATTAAGTGCCCTATGCAAGGCAGTAATCCAAACATTTCCTACTACTGTCTGCTACCCAGCATGCACCAGGCCATTTTCCCCACTGTTTTTGTGGTCACAGCCTGCCTTCTGCTATCCACATTAGTCCACTGAAAAGGCAGTTAGTGCCCTGCACAAAGCAGTAGTCCCAACATTTCCTACTGCCTGCTACCAAGCACGCACCAGGCCATTCTCCCCACTGTTTTTGGGGTCAGAGCCTGGCCTCTGCAGTCCACATTAGTCCACTGAAAAAGGCGTTACGTGCCCTACGCAAAGCAGTACTCCAAACATTTCCTACTGCCTGCTACCATACACGCACCAGGCCATTTTCCTCGTTTTTGGGGTCAGAATCCTGGCTTCTGCTGTCTACACTAGTCCACTTAAAAAGGCATTAAGTGCCCTACAAAAAGTAGTAATCCAAATATTTCCTACTACCTGCTACCAAGCACACACCAGGCCATTTTCTCCACTATTTTGGCTGTGACAGCTAGCTTGGCTTGTGACATCAACCAGTGAAATTCTGTGAGCAAAAGCCAAAATGCCAAAAAAGCCTGTTGTTAAGGGACAGGGACGTGGATGTGATATTGTCAATGGTGCACGAAAAGGGTCTGATTCTGTGTAAGGTCAGAAGAAGCATGATGCATCCACTATGTCCCTGGAAAAATTTCCCGATCTGGAATGTAAACGTGTGTGGAAGCCAGAAGAGCGAGAGCCGATTCTGTCTTGGATAGCAGACAAGGCCTCTACACATTTGTCAAGCAGCAACAAATCTTCCACGACCACACAGTCTACTGTTGATACACAGATGGGTGGCCCATCCAATCCTGATGCTGGTTCTACTTCCTCCCACCAATTTCAGTCACAGGAGACATATGACCCCAAGCTTGGCCACTCCAAGGATCTGTTTGCTACATATCCTTTGGTTGGCTCTGGCCTATCATCGTGCAGCATTGAAGAGGGATGTGAGGTGGTAACGTGCATTGATGCTCAAGTATTTGAGGACCTACGGCCAGAAGAAAGCCACCTGGAGGAACGTAATTTACTGTCTCCAGAGGTGGAGGCTGATGATGTTGAGACACAGTTGCCATCAGGTCATCCTACAATGTCAACTGGGAAGGAGGATGAAATGGAAGACGAGGTGGTCGATGATGCAACTGATCCGACCTGGAGGAGGCTTTAAATGTCGGCAAGCTGGTACACGTGCCATGCATGGCTCACATGCTGAATCTAGTTGTTCAGAAATTTCTGAAAAGTTACCCTGCCTTGCCGTACCTACTTGAGAAGGTTTCTTACACTTGCCAGTCCTACTCTAACATGAAAACCTCAAAAAGAGGAAAAAATCCTCCAAAAAATTCAGATACAAACCAGACAGGCCTAAATGCATCTGCACTAATGCAAGGTGCAGCGGACCCAAGTAAAATAGCAGCTGCACAGGAGCATAAATACCAAATGAATCAGCCAGCCTACAATCAGGGATTGGCCGTGTGGTACACCAGTGCAGAAGAAATAATCCGCATGTGGCAGTGTTCACACAGGGAATGCAGGGCTTCTGGTTCACAACCTCTTAGTAACACCATATAGGGGGGCTGCCCAGTGCCAACAAGAATGCATCCCGTGTGAACAGAGGCCACAAGCTTGCAGAACCATTTGGGCCCAACTGCACCCTGAAAGAAATATAAAAAGTGCCCCAAAAAAATCAAGATATGTAAGGTATTGGTTGATATTAAGGCCTTAATACGGAGAACAGATTTTTTCCTCTTTTTGAGGTTTTCATGTTAGAGTACGACTGGCAAGTGTAAGGAACTTTGACGCAGTTTGCCAGTTTCCATATTAAGGCCTTAATATCAACCAATACCTTACATATATTGATATGTTTTTGTGCACTTTTTATATTTCTTTGAGGGTGCAGTTGGGCTCAAATGGTTCTGCAAATATGTGGCCTCTGTTCACACGGGATGCATTCTAGTTGGCACTGGACAGCCCCCCTACATGGTGTTACTAAGAGGTTGTGAACCAGAAGGCCTGCATTCCCTGTGTGAACACTGCCACATGCAGATTATTTCTTCTGCACTGGTGTACCACACGGCCAATCCCTGATTGTAGGCTGGCTGTTTCATTTGGTATTTATGCAGTTGCCATTTTACTTGGGTCTGCTGGACCTAGTATTAGTGCAGATGCATTTAGGCCCAGGCCCGGATTGGTAATATACCCAACCGGGCATTTTCCCGCTGGGCCGCTGTCATGTGGGCCACGGGCGGCAGCGCCCGATCATCTGGCCGCTTGCCAGCTGATGCGGCCACTGGCACTCCATTCTTGCCTAGCATGAGACCTCTCCCGCCCCCCCGCAGCCACTCACAGCGTCGCTTGCCTGCTCTCTTCTCTGTACACAGGACCTTTGATGAGGTCACAGGAGGGGAGGAGTCAGGGGTCACATGATCAGGAGCCTTTGTCCAAACCCCTGATCATGTGACCCCTGACTCCGCCCCTCCTGTGACCTCATAACAGGTCCTGTGCACACAGTCTTGCCTCTTCTTGTCTGCAGGACTCGGCTGTGCTGTTGTCATGGTGCTGGATGAGGGAAGTATGTGTGGGGTCAGGAGGGGTTTACAGGATAGATGTAGCAGTGTGTGTACGAGGTGTACGGAGTGGAGCCACATGTGTGTACGAGGTGTATGGAGCGGAGCCGCGTGTGTACAAGGTGTACAGAGCAGAGCCGTGTGTGTACGAGGTGTACGGAGCGGAGCAGCATGTGTACGAGGAGTACGAAGAGGAGCTGTGTGTGTAAGAGGTGTACGGAGTGGAGCCGCATGTGTTTACGAGGTGTATGGAGTGGAGCCACGTGTGTACGAGGTGTACGGAATGAAGCCGCATGTGTGTACGAGGTGTACGGAGCGGAGCCGCCTGTGTATGAGGTGTACGGAGAGGAGCCGTGTGTGTACGAGGTGTACAGAGTGGAGCTGCATGTGTATGAGGTATACGGAGCGGAGCCATGTGTGTACAGAGTGGAGCCATATGTGTACGGGATGAACGGAGCGGAGCCAAGTATGTACAGAGCATACAAAGCGGCCTTTTCCCACGGACACAGGAGTACACGGCAGAGCCCCGAGGAGCATTTTAAAACTTGCACATGACGTTCCACCTGAAGTGATGTGCTGGAAGCTGACCGGAAATTAGATAATTTCATGAGGAGATTGTGACGGAACTAGGAATGCTTCAGATCCATCATCATGTCCTCCTCCGACAGCACAGACAGCAGGATCGCCTTGGAATCGGGGATGCCGGCCATGTGAGCGGATCATGATATGTCTTGCATCGGGAGGCTCAGGTGGGCACTACAATGGGAGCCGGGCTGCTATAGTATCTTTATAGAATCTTTATTTTTTTCTCTCTGTTTCTTTCTTTCTCTGCTCTTTCTCGTTCTCTGTTCTGTCTTTCCCTCATTTTCCTTCTCTCTCTCTGTTCTTTCTTTCTCTCTCTAATCTTTCTTTTTTCTTTTTCTCTCTCTATTCTTTCCCCTCTATCTTTCTTTTTCTTTCCTCTCTTTCTTTCTCTCTGTTCTTTCTTTCTTTTCTTTACTTCTTTCTTTCTCTCTCTGTCTCTCTCTGTTCTTTCTTTCCCCTCTTTCTTTCTCTCTCTGTTCTTTCTTCTTTCTCTCTCTGTTCTTTCTTCTTTCTCTCTCTGTTTTCTTTTTTCTCTTTCTCTCTGTTTTCTCTCTTCCTTAGTGCCAGTCAGTGTGCCCATAATGCCAGCCACTGTGCCCTCAGTACCAGTCAGTGTGATCAGCAGTGCTAAATGGGTGCGGTTGGGCACGGACATGGGTGTGACTAGTTGTGAAATGGGTGTGACCAGGGCGTGTCCCAAAATTTGCTGCGGCGAGCTCAGTGCGCCGCAGTCTTTGTCCCTCTTTCCCTTCTTCAAAACTTGGGAGGTATGATAGGGGCGGCTATGACCAGGGGGTCTGGTTGCCCAATGGATAGCAGTTCTGCCAGGAATTCTGTCATCATGCGTACAAAAGGGGACAGAACTTTGGGAGGAGTACTGTACCTAAGAGCAATAAATAGGACTGAGCTGAAATACTGGGCACAGCTCTGACTACATGTTATATAGTCGTGTTAATCTCCTCTGTACAAAAATATTATATAGTCACCATGTGACTAGTGGGCCTGTGTAACTTCAAATGCCAGGGCTGAATTTTAGTCCCAGTCCGGCCCTGTTTAGGCCTGTCTGGTTTGAACTACTTGAGAAGGGGCACTGTATTAGTGCCCATTTCTGCCATTTCTCTACCACTTATGCTAGTCTTACAGCGCTGTAAAAGTGCTTGAATTTGCCAAGTCACCGACTCATTTGCGACCTGCCCACGCGGTGGAGCTCAACCTATCATATGTTGGTGAGTATTAGTGAGCAGCAGGGGTCAGTAGCTGAATACCAGCTTCAACATGCCAGTCAGACTGAGAGTCAGCCATCACACATAACAACTGTCGAGTGGGTGGGGATACCGAGGGGACACCCAACCCAAGTTTCATGTCTGTGCAGCCTGGATGGGCTGGAGAGAAGGAGATGGAGGAAGTGAGTCAGCATGAGGAGAGAATGGGTACTGTTCCTACTGTTGGGGACACAGAGCATTTGCCTTTTTGCCGCTTGGCTCACATGGCACAGTTCATGTGTAAGTGTCTGTGGCAAGACCCTCGCGTGATACACATTTTATCCAACAATCAATATTGGTTGGCCACCTTTCTCGATCCACGGTACAAGGAGAAATTTCCTTCTCTTCTTTTGGAGTCACTAAAGAGTTTTACAATGGAATCATTCAAGAGGCCGATTGTAGATCAGTTGCTGAAAACATCACCCTCAGACAATGCTGGTGGGAGAGGTAGCAGCTGTTTTTAACACCAAGAGATAATGGGGAGAGACACGAACACCAGGTAAAACAGAATTTGGACGAAAATGTGCACAAATTTGGCAATTTTTCAATAAACCAGCACAACAGCAATGGTTATCTGTGCCTGTAAGAATGCCAAGGAGGGAGAAGTTGCAGAACATGGTCAAGGGGTACTTAAGTGACCATATGTGCTTCTTTTATGACGCTTCAGTTTCCTTTAATTATTGGGTGTCCAAGCTGAACATTTGGCCCGACCTCTCCTTATACGCCTTGGAGGTGCTGGCCTGCCTGGCTGCTACTGCGATGTCAGAGCGTGTTTTCAGTTCCGCTGGGTCAATTATCACTGATAGCCGCACACACCTTTCCATGGAAAATGCAGACAGACTTACTCTGATTAAGTTCAACAAGGACTGGATATCTCCACAGTCTGAAATCCATACAGATGACATGACAGCAAGCCAACCTAAATTCACCAAAAATGCTGATCCATGCTACTGCTGATAACGTCAACCCCTTCCCATAAAACCCATTTCCTTCCTGCTTCCTGCGTCAACCATGACTCAGCCCATAGGACTAATTTTTACAAACCCTATGAACATTGTGCAGTGGACAAACCAGGACAGTATTCCTATTCCAGCCTAACCACTATTTGTGGTTGGAGACCCTTGGGATGTTGGCTCCCTGTGTCAACCATGACTCAGCCCATAGAGCTAATTTTTACAAACCCTATGCACATCCTGCAGTAGACAAACCAGGAGAGTATTCCTACTCCTGCCTAACTACTATTTGTGATTGGAGGCCCTTGGTATATTGGCTTCCTGTGTCAACCATGACTCGGCCCATAGGGCTAATTTTTACAAACCATTGCACATTGTGCAGTGGACAAATCTGGAATGTAGAGTGGTCCTACCAAACTAATATTTTTCATTGGAGGCCCTTGTGACAGGTTATCCCACATTGTGACTGAGATAGGGGATACATATTCAATAGGATTCTTGGTTTGGTAGTTGTTCTTGTGTATATGTAAAAGTGGCATAATACTGCGACAAACTTATTCCCAGAAACCATATGTGAGACAGAAATGCATGCAGGCATGCTCTTCCCATTCTGTTTCATCACTTTCCCATCGATTTCAGCCTTTTCCTCAGGCTCTCAGACCCCTTTGTTGGGTCCAGCAGAAAATTACTCGCATTTCCCATTTAATTGCATTGTATCCACTATTCAGAACGAATACACAATTTTTAAAAAGTACTCGTTACGAGTACAGTGATTACGAATATTACGGAACTCGCTCATCACTAAGAACGACCTCTTTTATACACGGGATGCTGGATGAAGGGTGATATGAAATTGTCTTTTTAAAATTTCCCATAGGTGTTCTGATCAAGAAACGCTTGGCCACTGAATCACTTTCACCCTTTTCTTCTTCAGAAGTACAACAGTGGCCTTAGATGTGAGTTTTATATCGTTATCATGTTAGCAAAGTGCACATCTCCCAAGGGCATAGAGTGATTGTAGCATCTTGTCATTAAATACAGAGTAGTACATCTGTGAATTCATGTTACCATCAATGAAATGTAGCTCCCCAACATCAGTAAACTCGTAAAGAGCCACATAAGGACACTGCCACTAACATGTTTCTCTGTAGGCACCATGCAGTTTTTTTTTAGTACTCTTCGTCTTTGCAAAATCATACAGCTTTGAAGCCTTTAGTTACAAAAACATTTATCTTGGTCTCATCATTCCAGAGTAGAGTCCCAGTAGTCTTCTTATATTTCAGCATAGGCCCTGGCAAGTTGTAGGTGGGTTTTTTATGAATGGGCTGTAGAAGACTATGCCTTCTTGCACGACACCCATGCATGCCATTCCTTTGCAGTTTTCATTGTATTGTGTCATGGGAAACCCTAATCTCAGTTTTGCTTTCTATTTCTTTACCTAACTGCAATGAATTTTCATGTTGATTTTCTTCAACCTTTCTCATCAGAAGTCGCTCCTGTTTTGGTGTTAATTTCCGTGCTCGGTCTGAAAGTCTCTGTGAGATGGTTGCAGTTCCATCTTTTTGCTACAGTATTTTGCCTGTTAAATAAAAGTTTTGCTGATTTTCTTGTATCCTTCACCTTTCTTGTGCAAACAAATTATTTTATTTCTTAGGTCTTGTGACATTTCTCTTCCATGTGGTGCCAATGATGACAGCTTGTAATGGTAAAAGGTTTTCTTTAAGTTATTCCTGCTAAGGGCAGGTGAAGAAAACATCCATATTTTCGGTCCGAGTGCTATCCGAAAAACATCGGATCACACTTGTACCAATGTTATTCTATGGGGCTGTGAATATGTAAGATTTTTTCCTCAGATGTCTGAGGAAAAAAATTGCAGCATGAACAATTTGGATCCCATATTCAGATCACACACGACCATGCAAGTCAACGTGAAAGTGAAAAACATCGGATCAATGTGATTTTCACAGCCTGACAGAAAATATTAAAAACTAAATGTTTTCTGACAAATCTGTTGGGATGTGCTCATTTATACTGAGCACTAATACATATATTTCTTTGTGTTACTTTTTTTTATTTTGTTTCTCCTAACTCCTTAACCCCTCATTGAACTATTGTTAAAGAGTGATTCCACACAAACACACATATTCTCCAACATTTCAAATTAGTATTAAGAAGATTCAGTTTTAAATCATTAACCTTATACATACCACTAGAGATTAGCGGATCAGTCAAAATTAAAATTTTACTGTTGGATCAGATTTTCCCTTGTAAATAGATTCACTGAGAAGTAATTTTCGGTGAATGTAATGTTTCTTATTATTCTCTGTGGTCTCTCCAGATCCCAGGGCATAATAATAACTGTAATATGTAAAATGTAATAAAAACCTTTATACTCACTTCACTGCTAGCCTCTCCTGCCTCCCCATTGCTCACTGCCACTTGACCGGTCCTCGTTGCATCTGCCGATTGGTGGCATGGAAATCCCCAGAGCCTCGGTTGCTAGGCCAAGGCTTCCAGATTTGCTAGGACTGGGAGAGTTCTTTGCATGCACCTGCAAAGTGTGCATTGCATGCAATGACACCATGGGCCGAGACCTTTAGGGTATGTGCACACTCTGCGGATTCTGCTGCGGATCCGCAGCGGATTTGGCCCTGCAGATCTGCAGTAGTTCCGCAGAAAGTGTACAGTACCATGTAAGTCTATGGAATTTACAATCTGCTGTGCACATGCTGTGGTTTCTTCACTGCGGAAAAGCTGCGGTTTTAAATCCGCAGAAAGAATTGACATGTCAATTCTTTCTGCGAATTCCGCTGTGGTTTGACACCTATTCCATTGTCCAGGTGCAAAACCGCAGGGGAAAATGGCTGGCCAATCTGCAGGAAAACCGCAGGTCACTTTACCTGCGGTTTTACCTGCATATCCGCACGAAAAAATCAGCTGGTGAATCTGCAGCGTGTGCACATAGCCTTAGGGTCACATGAACAGAACTCTCCTGGGCCTAGCAAACCCTGAAGTCCCAGACATTTCAACGCCACTGCCGCCAATCTTAATGTGCTGCAGAGACAGGTGTCAGTGAGTAGCGGAGGGGCTGAAGAGGTGATCATAAGTACTTTTTTTATTTTCTAACATTCTATGGTTCAGAAATATGGTGATTAGTGACCATAATGAAATAATGCCGCTGGGCGGCATTCATAACAATCTGGCAATGACAACCACAGGAGTCTGCTGCAGACCCCAGGTTGTCATGCCAACCCTTCGGCGAACCGAGGTCATATGATATGGGTGCTGATGGGCGGGATTAATGACGCGCTTCTGGCACGATCACATTAATTGACGCTGTCAGAGATTGATGGTGGCATTTAACAGGTTAACAGCCACGAGTGAAACACGATTCTACCCGTGGCTGTTAAGGGCACATGTCAGCTGATGAAATCAACTGACGTGTACCAGGAAAGATGTGGGCTCAGCTCCGGAGTCACATCAAAGGGAGAGACCCGACATGTGCCGTACATGTACGGCGCATGTCGTGAAGGGGTTAACTTTTCAGCAGGTAATTAAAAAAAATACCATACAATTAGACACACTTTACCACGCACTTATAGTATGTTTGTACTTAAGTATGCTTTGTCTGCATGTATTCATACATAGAATATTATTAGTATTAGCCAATTTAGGTAGCTCTAATTTCACACCAACTCCACTATGTTAATTGAAACTTTTGCTGTAGAGATTGCTGTCCTTTGGGATATGGTCACACCTATTTGTCATCTGTTCATTGTGGATGGGATGACAAATGACTACTAAAAATAACTGATCCAGAAGTTATCAGTCATATTACTTAATACATCTATTATTTCATTCAATTTACTGGATGAAAAAAAAATATTTTTTTACTATTAAAGTCACTTACACAGTGTCATCTTTAACATGAATGTGACATGTTTTTTATGTCATTCATGAAAATCATCGTTTTAACCTGTCCATCACTCCACTGACATTATGTTAAAAACATAAAAGACATGAAGCATATCATTTTCGTGGATATAAAAATGTTACTTGCAATGTTAGAACCTTTTTCCCTTTTTCATATTACTGTATGAATTGATACATAGTGTCTCTGTTGATGAACTGTTCAAATGCCTTTTGCTCAAAAAAAGAAGTAAAATTAAAATAACTTTAAGTTTCACCCAAGGTAACACTTTAAGAAATATATCTTCTAAGCATTTTAAAATTTAACAAAAAACTAAAGAAATGAACTGGAATATAAGTTGGTGCCCATGCAACTTGTAGGCGCATGTTCACAATGGGTACTAAATTGACAAAGTGAGCAAATACTCTTCCGTAAATAAAGAAATAGCAATAGTGCATGAAAATGATATAGGGTACATACCGGTAGTTAACATACTTTTGATCTAAAAAACATAATAGTCATCCCACCATGTCAAGGTTATTCTATTTGGGAAGGTCCTAATCTCTAGGATTAAAATCTTAACATATGTCAAATGACGTAAATGTGAATAAGGGCCAAGCAGAACCGAGACCCGGACTAATGGACACCTAGCCACAGGAAGCTATATAAGCGCAATGTCCAGCTCATTTCTTTGGGATTCTGTTTCAGGCTTTTGCACTCTGTACAGATAAGGCTGGTTTCACATTCGCGCTTTTTAAGCGCACGCACGGCCGGGGGTAGCTCCGCCCCCGAGCCGGCTCTCTGCCCGGCGTGCCCGCCCCTTCCTTGTAGCGCCGCCTCCTAGCGCACAGCGGCGCCTGCGATCGGCGCACCCTATCTTTAGCATAGGGTGCGCAGATCGTGCGCAGGCCGTGCGCTAGTTGCGCTTTGACCTGCGCTGCGCACTTTTGACGGTGCGCCGTGCGCGCCAAAATCAAACTTTTCGGATTTTGGCGCGCACGGCGCACCGTCAAAAGTGCGCAGCGCAGGTCAAAGCGCAACTAGCGCACGGCCTGCGCACGATCTGCGCACCCTATGCTAAAGATAGGGTGCGCCGATCGCAGGCGCCGCTGTGCGCTAGGAGGCGGCGCTACAAGGAAGGGGCGGGCACGCCGGGCAGAGAGCCGGCTCGGGGGCGGAGCTACCCCCGGCCGTGCGTGCGCTTAAAAAGCGCGAATGTGAAACCAGCCTAAGAGTGTGGCCTTCCTTTTCCTTGAGTTTAACATTACGTTTATATGGGGTCTTGGTCCTGCTTGGCCCATATTCACCTTTACGTCACTTGAAAAATAGTAAGGCTTTAATACTAGAGGTTAGGACCATCCTGAATAGGGTCAACCTTGACGTGGTGAAATGGATTTTAAAATGTTTTGTTTTTATCAAAATTATGTTACCTAAGTATCCTGTGTTATTTTCATGCACTATTGCTATTTATTTACTACAGGGTATTTGATAAAACTTTGGTTAATTCTTAGTTTTTTTTTGTATTTTAAAAGTTAATCTTATAGAACCCAGTCTGGTGTAAGAGATAAAAAATAAGTTATTCTTACCTATCGAATTGGTGGCTCCCCTCCACATTCAGCACTGTGTCTACTGCAATCAATAACAGGTGGGGATTTCAAATGATCATCACAGCCAATCAGCATCCACTGAACAATGCCAACTTCCATATTTCCTAGGCTCAATAGGATTCAAGGGGTTGTCCAGTAACTGAACAATCCCTTTTTAAGTCAACTACACAACCTAATAGAGTCAAAATTATATATAGTCACCATATATGCCGGAACTTGAACCTCTTAGGGCTTACGTGACATTAACTCATGTGAGTCCTTTTTCCCGTTTGTCTGAGGCTAATCCAAGGTGAGTAAAAAGGCAGTGGCCCAAAAGGCACCACTGTACGGGCGACTATTGTTGCAATCCTTTCTCCTGGAAATACCCAGCTTATAACAATCTGTTGCTTTCTGATGAAGGTCCGGAATCTAGGAACAAAGCGTCAAATATATATTACAATTGGATTGTCTAAATAAAATATTTTCACTATTCTATTGCTCAAACCCTGAGTGATGAGTTTTTCTCTTTTTATGGATTTCAAAAACTGACCGTCACATCCAAGCATAAGCATAGTGTGATCAGGTGCTTAACCTAGAGTCACCAATTCATATACATTTCCAGGGTCCTGGAAAGCGAGAAATGCCTTACCATGGCTTCCAGGTACATATAAACTTGGCCATTCTATGCGCTAAACTTTCTCAATTTTTCATACTTCTAATGCAGTAATGCAAGTCATTTTTCATATTTCATGTTTGCATGTTATGGCACTGCAGTGTGCTTCCTTTTTTTTTTCTCTATTTATGTTACGGACTGGATCCCTACTCTGGCATCGTTACTCTAATGGAGTGATGTATAGTACTAAATAATAAAAGTGGCTGATGCTGATTAACTGCAGGGTTTACATGGCATGTCCAGTAAGAGAAAAGACACCACTAGGTCATTCTTGAGAAACTCTGTAAGCTATGAATAAGTACATTTACTTGAGAAACTCAACAGACATTTGAGTATCTGTGTTCAATGGTTTTAGCATTTATGGAATAAAGTTACAATTAGCACGGAGTTTATCAAGAAGAACAGAGTGCTGTCTTTTCTCTTATTGGATTATACTGACATGCTTTGTTCAAGATGTCGAGCACCTTGGATGAAGCCATTACAGGTATGGTGAGCTGTTGGCTTTTCTATGTCAGGTTCACATGGCATGTGTTACGCGAGTCCCCAGGGACCTAGTGTCGTCATTGCTGGAACAGCTCCAGTGAAGTAAGTTGGTTTCTGTTATTTTTATTTTAAATGGGAATGTACTTATCTTATAAATGGGTTGTCAAGATAGTGGAAACCTCTTATATTTAATAATAAGGGATTTTTTTCTGGCTGTATCTTTTTCACAATTTAACTATAGGGTTAGCAATCATGGCATCTTATAGATCAGACCTGGGCAAAGTCCGGCCTGTGGGCCACATCTGGCCCTCTGGCAGTCTCAGTCCGGCTCACGGATCGAGACAGCCGTGGGACTGGAAACCTGTGGTCCGCGGGCAGCACCATGTCCTCCTGCCTGCTGTCTCCTGCTCGCTGTCATCATTGGTGGAGGAGGGGACTCCGGCCATATCCTCCACCAATCAGCGTGTGAAACAACTGATGTGATGACGTCATGTCATCGTGTCAGCTGTGTACAGCCGCAGAGTCAGCGCTCCAGAGGCAGAGGCACAAGCAGGGTGCCTGGGAATGGGGCGAGGTGAGTATGTGGTGTTTTTTGTTTTCTTTTTCATGTGTATGAATGTGGGGGTGAACATTCATCCACTCAATGCCGACTTTTATTCCCCCTTGACTTGCATTTGGGTCGAGTTTCGGACGAAACTCCGACTTTTTTGCCCTAGTCGGACCAGTTTCATATGAAACAAATTTTGTTTCATGAAACCCGATCCGACCAAAGTCGCTCAACTCTAGGGGTAACAGCACATGGGGATTCTATGGGGTGACAGCACATGGGGATTTTATTGGGGTGATATGCAGCACATGGGGATTCTATGGGGGTGAGAGCACATGGGGATTCTATGGGGGTGACAGCACATGGGGATTCTATAGGGGTGACAGCACATGGGGATTCTATGGGGGTGAACATGGGGATTCTATGGGGGTGACAGCACATGGGGATTCTATAGGGGTGACAGCACATGGGGATTCTATGGGGGTGAACATGGGGATTCTATGGGGGTGACAGCACATGGGGATTCTATGGGGGTGACCTGCAGCACATGGGGATTCTATGGGGGTGACCTGCAGCACATGGGGATTCTATGGGGGTGACCTGCAGCACATGGGGATTCTATGGGGGTGAATATGGGGATTCTATGGGGGTGAACATGGGGATTCTATGGGGTGACAGCTCATGGGGATTCTATTGGGGTGACGTGCAGCACATGGGGATTCTATGGTGGTGAACATGGGGATTCTATGGGGGTGAGAGCACATGGGGATTCTATAGAGGTGACAGCACATTGGGATTCTATGGGGGTGACAGCACATGGGGATTCTATGGGGTGACAGCACATGGGGATTCTATTGGGGTGACGTGCAGCACATGGGGATTCTATGGTAGTGAACATGGGGATTCTATGGGGGTGAGAGCACATGGGGATTCTATGGGGGTGACAGCACATGGGGATTCTATGGGGGTGACAGCACATGGGGATTCTATAGGGGTGACAGCACATGATGATTCTATGGGGGTGAACATGGGGATTCTATGGGGGTGACAGCACATGGGGATTCTATGGGGGTGAACATGGGGATTCTATGGGGGTGATATGCAGCACATGGGGATTCTATGGGGGTGAATATGGGGATTCTATGGGGGTGAACATGGGGATTCTATGGGGGTGACAGCACATGGGGATTCTATGGGGGTGACAGCACATGGGGATTATATGAGGGTGATGTGCAGCACATGGGGATTCTATGGGGATGATCTGCAGCACATGGGGATTCTATGGGGGTGACGTGCAGCACATGGGGATTCTATGGTGGTGACGTGCAGCACATGGGGAGGCTATGAGAAGGCTGTATACTGTCATGCAATATATGGGGAGGCTGTGTGGGGCTCAAACAGTATATGGGGAGGCTGTAGGGCTCATGCTGTATATAAGAAAGCTGTGTGGGGCTCATGCAGTATATGGGGAGAATGTGTGGGGCCTCATGCAGTATATGGGGAAACTGGGGCTCATGCTGAATATAGGGAGGATGTGTGAGGCTCATGCCGCATATGGGGAGGCTGTGTGGGGCTCATGACGCATATGGGAGAGGCTGTGTGGTGTTCATGCTGTATATGGGGAGGCTGTGTGAGGCTCATGATGCATATGTAGTAGGCTGTGTGGGGCTCATGCTGCATATGGGGGAGGCTGTGTGGGGATCATGCTGCATATGGGGAGGCTGTGTGGGGTTCATGCCACATATGGGGAGGCTGTGTGGGGCTCATGACGCATATGTAGTAGGCTGTGTGAGGCTCATGCTGTATATAAGGGGCTGTGGGGAGTTTAAAGATATATAGAGGGTGTCAGCATACTTAATTCTGCTCAATATTAAGTAATACAATTAATATTAAATTAATATTGTGTAGAATTAATTTCAAGCTATTGGTTCGGCCCTCCACTACAGTCATGGTCTCTCATGTGGCCCCACGGGAAAATTAATTGCCCATCCCTGTTATAGATGCCTCTCCATTACTAATCTGTTGGCTTTATGTCAGCGGACATAAACTGCAGACATCAATCCAACAACTATTACCCCACTTGTCACCACACCAAATCAAGTGTGAAGAGCTGGGCAAAGCACCAGAATTGATGCATCTAATAGATGCGCCTTTTCTAGGGTGGCTGTGGACTGCTATTTTTAGTTTGGGAGGAATATCCTTGTCCCCTTATCAGTCTGAGAATACCAACCCCCAGCTGTCTGCTTTAGGCTAGTTTCACACTAGCGTATGGCTGAGATGCAGAGAGCTGTGGGCTTCCTTTGTGAAACGCCGCCCAGCTGCGCCTACTCCTTTCTGCCCCTTCTCGGTCGGCATGTGGCCTGCGTACCCTATCTTTAGCATTAGGTGCACAGGCTGTGCCGATAAATGAAGGATGTCTCCGCATGCATCTTTTTGATGGTGTGGTGACCTGCGCCAAACGCAACATGTTGCATTTTGGTACGCTTGCCGCACCGTCAAAAAGATGCATGCGGAGGCATCCTTCATTCATCGGCACGGCCTGCGTACCTAATGCTAAAGATAGGGTATGCAGGCGGCATGCCGACAGAGGCAGGGCAGAACGAAGGAGGCGCAGCCGGGGGCGGAGCTTCACTAAGGAAGACCGCAGCCCTCCACACCTCGGCCATATGCTAGTGTGAAACTAGCCTTAGTTTGGCTGGTTGTTAAAAATGGGAGGGACCTTATGCTTTTTTGAAAAAATATTTATTTAAATAACAAAACGGTGTGGGGACCTCTTTATTCTTATTAACCAGCCATGACAAAGCTGACAGCTGAGAGTTGCAGCCCGCCGTTGTCAGTTTTGCCTGCGATGCATATCAATAGAAGAGACCCCACATCATTCTTTATTTATTGATTTATAGCACAGGCTCTGGCTGATGAATACTCCCATCAGTATCTGCTCTCACTCACTGTTTTCAGCGACAGCAGGCGTAAGATGTTGGGAGTAGTACTCTCACATGAGTCAACCTCTGTGATCGGAAGTAAACTTTTCACCGCCAATAACAGCTGCTGGCCAATCCTGTTATCTGACAACATGGGAACCGCAGCCTCTTTGACGATCTTACTGCCGATCAGAGCCTGTGTTTGCTGCAAAGTCATGCAGATGACAGAGTAGCAAACAGATGTTCGGGGCCCCCATTCATCTGAATAGGGTCTAGACTTAGGTTTTGGGTACCTGAACCAAAATTTTTTTAGCTGTTCAGCCGAGCCCACTAGACCCGTCCCGGACATCCACTGGTTCATCCATCACTAGATATAATATTTGCAGCTTTCAGGTATTTAGCAGTAGAACATATGTGGGCTTTTGATATATGTTTTTTTTAATCTATATTTTTAATTATTACTACATTGATGCTGATTCAGTTTCCGGTAAGTAGGTAATGGGAACCATCTCACTTTGCTTTTAATTCTAGTTACCGTACGTCCTTGGATTTTTCATTTATGGTATATATTTTTTTATATTTCCTATATTTTATTATTATAATTTTTCACTAAATGAAAATTGACAACCACAAAAACGTATTCATTACAGTAAGTACATAAATATAATGCAGCTTAGGTGGGCAATACTGTCATTAAAATGTCGCCAATATCAGAAGATATCAGAGAACAATTAAAAATGCTGATACATAAATCAGGCTTGCTTCAAATATTTAGTCTGGAGAAATCATTACACATAATTACACAGACAGATAGATATCTGTGGCATCTGGAACAGTTCCATGGGTTGACCTCCACAAATTAAATTTCTAGTTACGGTATAGGTAAGTACAGAGCTATGACCACAACTGTTTTAACCACAGTACATCACTAAGTAATGGTATAATAAGAAGAATAAAAAAAATAAAATATTGACTAATTTCTCTAAAATTAGATTCAACTCCCAATTCTTCTTTCTTCAGCAATTCATAGGATCCTCATTAAGATTAAATGTTGCCATAAGAGGGCTATATTTATTCCCTTTATTCACTATACAAAAATGGTTCCTCGGAAGTATGAATTTTAAATTATGTCTGAGTTTTAAAGTATGTTCTAATGTTTCCTACTTAGTAAATGCATCAATAATTCAGGGATAAAGGGATGAGGTACATTCATAAAATTATCTATCCTGTCATCCATGACTTTTTGTTAGTTCATAACGATTCATGAAAATTCAATAACTTGAGCAAAGTGCCTCAATAAGCCTTCGATAAAATGGTTTGTTTGCCTGTCCTCTGTGCAAGATAATACATTGATCATTACTAGAACTCAACTGGTTAAAAGGAACCTGTCACCAGGTTTGACCGAGATGAGCTACGACCATCACCTTTGAAGCCTGATATGCAGAATTCTATAATACTGTATATAAGCCCCCAACCCGACCTGCAAGACAAGAAAAAGAGCTTTTATTATACTCACCTGTGGGGTGGTCCTGACCAATGGGTGTCGGTGGTCTTGGTCCAGCGCCTACCTTCTCTTGCGATGCCGTTCTCCTTCGTCCTTCGTGTGGATGACATGAGCCTACATCATCCACTCAGTCTCCCCAGCAGCACGCTCTTGTGCAATCATACTTCTCTGCTCTGACTAGGATAAAGTATTGCAGTGTGCAGGCAGTGGGGCTCTTTGACCTTTCCCATCCTCTGCACGCTGCAGTACTTTACTCTGCCCTAGTCAGGGAAGAAAAGTATGCCCGCGCAGGAGCACGATGCCAGGGAAACTGTGTTGATGACGTAGGGATGTGTCATCCACATGAAACAAGGAGAATGGCATCACAGGAAGAAGGGAGGCACTGGACCAGGACCAGCGACACCCATCGAACCGGACGGCCCTGCAGGAGAGTATAATAAAAGGTTTTTTTTCTTGTCTTGCAAGTTGGGTTGGGGGCTGATATACAGCATTATAGAATGCAGTATATCAGCCCTGAGAGGTGGTAGTGTTTGCTCATATTGGTCAAACTTGGTGACAGGTTCGCTTTCACACAAAGGATCACTGTAAGGCTAGTTTCACACTAGCATTTATGAGCGCAGCGACGGCCTGCGCACGGCCGCCGCTAAGCCCCGCCCCTGCCGCGCCTCCGCCGGTAGCTCCGCCCACCGGCGCATGACGCTGCATGCGCCCTGCGTCCCCTATCTTTATCACTGGGGGCGCAGGCCGTGCGCTGTATGCGTTTGGCGGCGCATGCGCCTTTTTGACTGTGCGCCGACGCAACCAAACTGCAGCAGGTTGCGTTTGGCGCAGGTCGGCGCACAGTCAAAAGGACGCATGCGCCGCCAAACGCATACAGCGCACGGGCTGCGCCCCAGTGATAAAGATAGGGGACGCAGGGCGCATGCAACGTCATGCGCCGGTGGGCGGAGCTACCAGCGGAGGCGCAGCAGGGGGCGGGGCTTAGCGGCGGCCCTGCGCAGGCCGTCGCTGCGCTCATAAACGCTAGTGTGAAACTAGCCTTACACTGCTAGAGAATATCATGGGGAATCTTAAATTTCATAGAATCATAGAATCGTAGAGTTGGAAGGGACCTCCTGGGCCATCTGGTCCAACCCGCAGGTTAGCCTAGCATTAGTAATGTGTAGAGTTGAGCGACTTTTGGTTTTTTAGGGTCGCGTTTCGTTTCGTGAAACCCGACTTTTCCAAAAGTCGGGTCGAGCAAGATCGTCCGATTATAGGGAAAAGTCGGGGTCGTCACGAAACACGAAACCCAATGTAAGTCAATGGGGAATAAAAGTCGGCCGGCAGTGAGAGGAGGACAGGAAACACACCTACAGTGCCCATTTGAATGCCAAAAGCATCAATTCTTCTTTCTAAAGCTTGTCAACCTTAATTAACTTCATAATACAAGTTACGCACTGAAAAATGGGGGTTATTTGGCTACAAACTGTGGGGGGGAGGGCTGGCTCCAGGTTTTCATGTGCCCTGGGCGAAAGAGCGCCCCTTTAACACATACCACAACTCATCATGCTCCGATACGGCAGAGAAATAGCGGTATAGTCCAATGAAAAATACCTCACTTTTTACATCTCATGACGAGGCCCATCTATTTCTCCATACAGAATCATTGGTCCCATATAATGTTTGAAACAGTATATGATGAGCTCCACATAATGCTACAGTATATGTTGGTCCCCATGGATGAAGCTCCACTGTCTTATGGGCCCAAATAATGCTCCAAACATAATGGGCCCCATTTCTAATGCTCTAGTGTATAATGGGCCCTGTAAATGCTGCTCCAGTGTCTGATGTCCACGTTTGGAATGTTCCAGTGTATGGTGGGCCCCATCTATCATTCTCCAGAGTATAGTGCTCCCCAAAAATTGCTGTCCCAACATTGAAAACAATCAAATAAGTCTCCTCGCTAGGGAATCCCTGTACTTGTCTGGACAGGTGCTGTAGCTTGCTTAACAGCTCGCCAGCCGTTCTCACGCCCAGTATGGATTACATGTGATTGCACAAAGGTGAGAAAGGGTACCGTATCCCCAGATAACATGTATGGATAGCGTACACATTCAAAATATATGTCTCAGGAGGCAGGCTCAGACGGTGTTAGGCCCAGTATGGATTGCACGTGATTGCACAAAGGTTAGAAAGGGTACCGTATCACCGGATAACATGTATGGATAGCGTACACATTCAAAATATATGTCTATACAGCATGAGGCAGGCTCAGACGGTGTTAGGCCCAGTATGGATTGCACGTGATTGCACAAAGGTTAGAAAGGGTACCGTATCCCCAGATAACATGTATGGATAGCGTACACATTCAAAATATATGTCTCAGGAGGCAGGCTCAGACGGTGTTAGGCCCAGTATGGATTGCACGTGATTGCACAAAGGTTAGAAAGGGTACCTTATCCCCGGATAACATGTATGGATAGCGTACACATTCAAAATATATGTCTATACAGCATGAGGCAGGCTCAGACGGTGTTAGGCCCAGTATGGATTGCACGTGATTGCACAAAGGTTAGAAAGGGTACCGTATCCCTGGATAACATGTATGGATAGCGTACACATTCAAAATATATGTCTCAGGAGGCAGGCTCAGACGGTGTTAGGCCCAGTATGGATTGCACGTGATTGCACAAAGGTTAGAAAGGGTACCGTATCACCGGATAACATGTATGGATAGCGTACACATTCAAAATATATGTCTATACAGCATGAGGCAGGCTCAGACGGTGTTAGGCCCAGTATGGATTGCACGTGATTGCACAAAGGTTAGAAAGGGTACCGTATCCCCAGATAACATGTATGGATAGCGTACACATTCAAAATATATGTCTCAGGAGGCAGGCTCAGACGGTGTTAGGCCCAGTATGGATTGCACGTGATTGCACAAAGGTTAGAAAGGGTACCGTATCCCCGGATAACATGTATGGATAGCGTACACATTCAAAATATATGTCTATACAGCATGAGGCAGGCTCAGACGGTGTTAGGCCCAGTATGGATTGCACGTCATTGCACAAAGGTTAGAAAGGGTACCGTATCCCTGGATAACATGTATGGATAGCGTACACATTCAAAATATATGTCTCAGGAGGCAGGCTCAGACGGTGTTAGGCCCAGTATGGATTGCACGTGATTGCACAAAGGTTAGAAAGGGTACCGTATCCCTGGATAACATGTATGGATAGCGTACACATTCAAAATATATGTCTCAGGAGGCAGGCTCAGACGGTGTTAGGCCCAGTATGGATTGCACGTGATTGCACAAAGGTTAGAAAGGGTACCGTATCACCGGATAACATGTATGGATAGCGTACACATTCAAAATATATGTCTATACAGCATGAGGCAGGCTCAGACGGTGTTAGGCACAGTATGGATTGCACGTGATTGCACAAAGGTTAGAAAGGGTACCGTATCCCTGGATAACATGTATGGATAGCGTACACATTCAAAATATATGTCTCAGGAGGCAGGCTCAGATGGTGTTAGGCCCAGTATGGATTGCACGTGATTGCACAAAGGTTAGAAAGGGTACCGTATCACCGGATAACATGTATGGATAGCGTACACATTCAAAATATATGTCTATACAGCATGAGGCAGGCTCAGACGGTGTTAGGCCCAGTATGGATTGCACGTGATTGCACAAAGGTTAGAAAGGGTACCGTATCCCTGGATAACATGTATGGATAGCGTACACATTCAAAATATATGTCTCAGGAGGCAGGCTCAGACGGTGTTAGGCCCAGTATGGATTGCACGTGATTGCACAAAGGTTAGAAAGGGTACCGTATCATCGGATAACATGTGTGGATAGCGTACACATTCAAAATATATGTCTATACAGCATGTGGCAGGCTCAGACGGTGTTAGGCCCAGTATGGATTGCATGTGATTGCACAAAGGTTAGAAAGGGTACCGTATCCCTGGATAACATGTATGGATAGCGTACACATTCAAAATATATGTCTCAGGAGGCAGGCTCAGACGGTGTTAGGCCCAGTATGGATTGCACGTGATTGCACAAAGGTTAGAAAGGGTACCGTATCACCGGATAACATGTATGGATAGCATACACATTCAAAATATATGTCTATACAGCATGAGGCAGGCTCAGACGGTGTTAGGCCCAGTATGGATTGCACGTGATTGCACAAAGGTTAGAAAGGGTACCGTATCCCTGGATAACATGTATGGATAGCGTACACATTCAAAATATATGTCTCAGGAGGCAGGCTCAGACGGTGTTAGGCCCAGTATGGATTGCACGTCATTGCACAAAGTTTAGAAAGGGTACCGTATCCCCGGATACCATGTATGGATAGCGTACACATTCAAAATATATGTCTATACAGCATGAGGCAGGCTCAGACGGTGTTAGGCCCAGTATGGATTGCACGTCATTGCACAAAGGTTAGAAGGGGTACCGTATCCCCGGATAACATGTATGGATAGCGTACACATTCAAAATATATGTCTATACAGCATGAGGCAGGCTCAGACGGTGTTAGGCCCAGTATGGATTGCACGTCATTGCACAAAGGTTAGAAGGGGTACCGTATCCCCGGATAACATGTATGGATAGCGTACACATTCAAAATATATGTCTATACAGCATGAGGCAGGCTCAGACGGTGTTAGGCCCAGTATGGATTGCACGTCATTGCACAAAGGTTAGAAGGGGTACCGTATCCCCGGATAACATGTATGGATAGCGTACACATTCAAAATATATGTCTATACAGCATGAGGCAGGCTCAGACGGTGTCAGGCCCAGTATGGATTGCACGTCATTGCACAAAGGTTAGAAGGGGTACCGTATCCCCGGATAACATGTATGGATAGCGTACACACTCAAAATATATGTCTATACAGCATGAGGCAGGCTCAGACGGTGTTAAGCCCAGTATGGATTGCACGTCATTGCACAAAGGTTAGAAGGGGTACCGTATCCCCGGATAACATGTATGGATAGCGTACACATTCAAAATATATGTCTATACAGCATGAGGCAGGCTCAGACGGTGTTAGGCCCAGTATGGATTGCACGTCATTGCACAAAGGTTAGAAGGGGTACCGTATCCCCGGATAACATGTATGGATAGCGTACACATTCAAAATATATGTCTATACAGTATGAGGCAGGCTCAGACGGTGTTAGGCCCAGTATGGATTGCACGTCATTGCACAAAGGTTAGAAGGGGTACCGTATCCCCGGATAACATGTATGGATAGCGTACACATTCAAAATATATGTCTATACAGCATGAGGCAGGCTCAGACGGTGTTAGGCCCAGTATGGATTGCACGTCATTGCACAAAGGTTAGAAAGGGTACCGTATCCCCGGATAACATGTATGGATAGCGTACACATTCAAAATATATGACTATACAGCATGAGGCAGGCTCAGACGGTGTTAGGCCCAGTATGGATTGCACGTCATTGCACAAAGGTTAGAAGGTGTACCGTATCCCCGGATAACATGTATGGATAGCGTACACATTCAAAATATATGTCTATACAGCATGAGGCAGGCTCAGACGGTGTTAGGCCCAGTATGGATTGCACGTCATTGCACAAAGGTTAGAAGGGGTACAGTATCCCCGGATAACATGTATGGATAGCGTACACATTCAAAATATATGTCTATACAGCATGAGGCAGGCTCAGACGGTGTTAGGCCCAGTATGGATTGCACGTCATTGCACAAAGGTTAGAAGGGGTACCGTATCCCCGGATAACATGTATGGATAGCGTACACATTCAAAATATATGTCTATACAGCATGAGGCAGGCTCAGACGGTGTTAGGCCCAGTATGGATTGCACGTCATTGCACAAAGGTTAGAAAGGGTACCGTATCCCTAGATAACATGTATGGATAGCGTACACATTCAAAATATATGTCTATACAGCATGAGGCAGGCTCAGACGGTGTTATGCCCAGTATGGATTGCACATCATTGCACAAAGGTTAGAAAGGGTACCGTATCCCTGGATAACATGTATGGATAGCGTACACATTCAAAATATATGTCTATACAGCATGAGGCAGGCTCAGACGGTGTTAGGCCCAGTATGGATTGCACGTCATTGCACAAAGGTTAGAAGGGGTACCGTATCCCCGGATAACATGTATGGATAGCGTACACATTCAAAATATATGTCTATACAGCATGAGGCAGGCTCAGACGGTGTTAATGCCAGTATGGATTGCACGTCATTGCACAAAGGTTAGAAACGGTACCGTATCCCCGGATAACATGTATGGATAGCGTACACATTCAAAATATATGTCTATACAGCATGAGGCAGGCTCAGACGGTGTTAGGCCCAGTATGGATTGCACGTCATTGCACAAAGGTTAGAAACGGTACCGTATCCCTGGATAACATGTATGGATAGCGTACACATTCAAAATATATGTCTATACAGCATGAGGCAGGCTCAGACGGTGTTAGGCCCAGTATGGATTGCACGTCATTGCACAAAGGTTAGAAAGGGTACCGTATCCCTGGATAACATGTATGGATAGCGTACACATTCAAAATATATGTCTATACAGCATGAGGCAGGCTCAGACGGTGTTAGGCCCAGTATGGATTGCACGTCATTGCACAAAGGTTAGAAGGGGTACCGTATCCCCGGATAACATGTATGGATAGCGTACACATTCAAAATATATGTCTAAACAGCATGAGGCAGGCTCAGACGGTGTTAGGCCCAGTATGGATTGCACGTCATTGCACAAAGGTTAGAAGGGGTACCGTATCCCCGGATAACATGTATGGATAGCGTACACATTCAAAATATATGTCTATACAGCATGAGGCAGGCTCAGACGGTGTTAGGCCCAGTATGGATTGCACGTCATTGCACAAAGGTTAGAAAGGGTACCGTATCCCTGGATAACATGTATGGATAGCGTACACATTCAAAATATATGTCTATACAGCATGAGGCAGGCTCAGACGGTGTTAGGCCCAGTATGGATTGCACGTCATTGCACAAAGGTTAGAAGGGGTACCATATCCCCGGATAACATGTATGGATAGCGTACACATTCAAAATATATGTCTATACAGCATGAGGCAGGCTCAGACGGTGTTAGGCCCAGTATGGATTGCACGTCATTGCACAAAGGTTAGAAGGGGTACCGTATCCCCGGATAACATGTATGGATAGAGTACACATTCAAAATATATGTCTATACAGCATGAGGCAGGCTCAGACGGTGTTAGGCCCAGTATGGATTGCACGTCATTGCACAAAGGTTAGAAAGAGTACCGTATCCCTGGATAACATGTATGGATAGCGTACACATTCAAAATATATGTCTATACAGCATGAGGCAGGCTCAGACGGTGTTAGGCCCAGTATGGATTGCACGTCATTGCACAAAGGTTAGAAGGGGTACCGTATCCCCGGATAACATGTATGGATAGCGTACACATTCAAAATATATGTCTATACAGCATGAGGCAGGCTCAGACGGTGTTAGGCCCAGTATGGATTGCACGTCATTGCACAAAGTTTAGAAGGGGTAACGTATCCCCGGATAAAATGTATGGATAGCGTACACATTCAAAATATATGTCTATACATCAGGAGGCAGGCTCAGATGGTGTCAGGCACAGTATGGATTTGACGGCCCAGATTACACAGCGGAGGAGCAGGGAGAGGTAAAGATTGCAAATGCTGGGGCCCTGGCCAAGCAAGGGGGGCCCACTCGTGGGCGTCGGTACTGGCACTGGGCCCCTCATAGTACAGCGGTGTGTCTGACGGCGGGTGTGCACCACCACCGTCAGAGACACTTGATTGCACTATGAGGGACCCTGTGCCAGTGCCCGCGCCCAAGAGTCGGCCTACCCACCTGTCCAGGGCAACGGCACTCGCACGGTGTCGTGCGCTAGGTGGTGACCCCGGCCATGGTGGGGAAGGCAGCACAGTTAGGGAGTTTTAGAAAGTGGCATATGTTGATGTTGGACATTCAACTGATGCAAAAGACGAAATAGGTGAAGTACCAGGAAGAGGTGGACCAAAGCAAGCCATTTTTCTGTCACCCTATGTGTCATCAGGGGAAGGTGGGACAAAATCCTTGGAAACCCATGCGTGGTTCATTTTAATGAAGGTTAGATCATCCACATTTTGGGTTGACAGACGGGTCCTTTTTTCTGTCAGGATTGATCCAGCTGCACTGATGACTCTTTCCGATAGCACACTTGCAGCTGGGCAAGCGAGCTCCTGTAAGGCATATTGGGCCAATTCAGGCCAGGTGTCCAGTTTAGCGGCCCAATAGTCAAAGGGGAATGACCTGTGTGGGAGAACATCGATATGGGAGGAAAAGTAGTTTGTAACCATAGTTGACAACTGCTGTCTCCTGTCACTTTCCATCGATGCAGTATTACCAGTTGTGTGAGCGGTATTTGAAAAATCAGTCCACAACATTGTCATGAAACCCCTGTCTCCAACGCCACTTCTGCTGTGTGCACCACGAACACCTCTGCCAAGCTGCCCCCGGCCCATACGGCTCGTGTGAGAACCATCACCGCTGCTGTGTGCTGGGAATGCCTCAAGCAACCGATTTACCAGAGTTGCTTGTTTATTAGCCAATATTAGGTCAAGGTTCTCCTGTGGCATGATGTTTTGTAATTTGCCTTTATAGCGTGGATCCAGGATGCTGGCCAACCAGTAGTCGTCATCGTTCATCATTTTGGCAATGCGGGGGTCCCTTTTTAGGATCCGCAAGGCATAATCTGACATGTGGGCCAATGTTCCCGGTGTCAATGATGCACTGCGAGTGCTGGGTGGAGGAGCACTTTCTGGCAAATCCACATCCCTCCAGTCACGCACAAACCCTGTACCAGACCTTGCCACGCCAACATTTTCACTTGCCCCACGAGATGCATCCTCCTCCCCTAAGTAATCATCCCCATCATCCTCCTCCTCCTCCTCCTCTTCTTCCTCCACCTCGTCCAGGAGAGGTCCCTGAGCAGACAATGGCTGAATGTCATCAAGGATTCCCTCCTCCTCTTCCTCCTCATCAACATTGGCTGACGCCTGCTCCTTAAGGTGCGTCAAAGTTTGCATGAGCAGACGCATAAGTGGGATGCTCATGCTTAGGATGGCGTCGTCTGCGCTTACCAGCCGTGTGCATTCCTCAAAACACTGAAGGACTTTACAAAGGTCTTTCAGCTTCGACCACTGCACGCCTGTCAACTCCATGTCTGCTCTCAAAGTGCCTGGCCGTGTATCCTCCCACAAATGCATTATGGCCTGCCTCTGCTCGCACAGCCGCTCCACCATGTGCAGGGTGGAGTTCCACCTTGTTGCAATGTCGATAATGAGGCGGTGGTTCGGAAGGTGGAGCAATCGCTGCAGCTTCTGCATACGAACGGAGTGTACAGGCGACCGGCGGATGTGCGCGCACAGTCTTCGCACCTTCTGGAGCAGGGCTGTTAACTCCGGATAATTTTTGAGGAAGCACTGCACCACCAGGTTCAAGGTGTGAGCCAAGCAAGGTATGTGGCTGAGTTTTGAAAGGGCTATGGCTGCCACAAAATTACGGCCGTTATCACTAACTACCTTGCCTGCCTCAAGATGTACACTGCCCAGCCATGACAGTTTGTCGCTTCAAGTACTCGGCCAGCACCTCGGCGGTGTGTCTGTTGCCCAAACACATCATCTGCAACACAGCCTGCTGACGCTTTCCACTAGCTGCTCGATAGGGGGACACATCGTGTGCAACAGTGGCAGCTGCAGATGGAGTGCTCGTACGACTGCGCTCTGTGGACGAGTTGTCGCTTCTGGAGGAGGAGGAGGAGGAGGAGGGTCGAACGCCTACAGCCAACTGTTTCCTAGACCGTGGGCTAGGCAGCACTGTCCCACCACCGCTGTCCCCTGTGGACCCTGCATCCACCACATTAACCCAGTGCGCAGTGATGGACACGTAACGGCCCTGGCCATGCCGACTGGACCATGCATCAGTTGTGAGGTGCACCTTTCCGCTCACTGACTGCTTGAGTGCATGGACAATGCGGTCTTTCACATGATGGTGGAGGGCTGGGATGGCTTTGCGAGAGAAGAATTGGCGACTGGGTAGGTCATAGCGTGGTACTGCATAGGCCATGAGTTCGCGGAAAGCTGCGCTTTCCACCAACCGAAAGGGCATCATCTCAAACGAGATTAGTTTGGCGATGTGGGCGTTCAAACCCAGTGTACGCGGATGAGAGACTGAGTACTTTCTTGACCTACTCATAGTGTCTGGGAGGGTGAGCTGGACTTGAGAGCTGCATATGGTGGAAGTAGCGGTGGACAGGGCGGACTGAGAGAGGGTTGATGATGGTGATGGAGTTGGTGTTCTTTCTGATGGCCTAGAATCAGTCTTTCGTTGATATAACAGTGGGATTCCCTGACTGCTGTGGCCTTGCAACGACACCTCAACATTTGCTGCTGTGCTAACCGGTGTGCTTACAGTGGGGGAAACAATGTAGCGTTGCTGACTACCTTCATTGTGATCAGTTGCACATGTGGCACTTGAGGTTTGGTGTTGTGTCCACGCTTGCAAGTGCATGCTGGTTAAATGTCTAAGCATGCAACTGGTATTCAAATTTTTCAGATTTTTCCCTCGGCTAAAGGTCTTTGCGCACTTCTTACAGATAACCTTGGCCTGATCATGAGGATTTTGTTCAAAAAAGTGCCACACTGCACTCTTCCTACTTTGGCAGACATTTTGCGGCCTAGCACGCTGTGATCTTTTGACCCTCTGGACAAGCTGTCCAGCAACTCTTTTGATGTTTGGAACCTGTCTTTGGAGTGCTCCGGGCCTGCCAGATAACAGCTGTTGCGATGTCGATGTCTGCTGTGGATGCTCCTCATCTGAGCTATTGGAAGCAGCATCCTCTTCCCCCAATGGATGCCAATCTGGGTCAACAACTGGGTCATCCATCACCTCCTCTTCTATGTCATGTGCACCTTTCTCTGTGTCACCGTGTATGGTGGTATAGTGTGCGGGAAGGGGCACCTGAATCTCATCAGGGTCAAAATCTGGCTCTGTACACTGCGAGGACAATGTAGTGCTCTGAGTGAATGTACCAGCAGAATCATCCATCAGCGGCTGTGCATCAGTGCACTCCATGTCAGATTCATCTTGGCCTGGGTAATTCACCATTTCACTTGATAATCCAGGCATGGTATGTGAAAACAGCTCCATGGAGTAATCAGTAGTATGGCCTGCGTCATCCTTCAATCTTGGTTGGGGTGAAGGACACAAGGAAAGGTGTGGTTCATGAACATGAGCCTCCAATGACGACTCAGTGCTTTTACTTTTTACAACTGAAGAAGAGGAGGCGATAGAGCTGGAGGCTGAGTCAGCAATGTAAGACAAAACTTTTTCCTGATGCTCTGCCTTTAAAAGCGGTTTGCCAACTCCTAGAAAACTAAGCGTTCGAGGCCTTATGTAGCCAGACGATGACGCAGGGTCAGCACCTCCTGCATTCCGTCCTATTTTGCTCTTGCCACTACCATCAGATCCACCACCAACACCATCATTACCAGCTGCCAACCCCCGCCCAATTCCACGGCCCCTTCCACCAGCCTTCCTCATTTTTGGTAGAAATGTAGACAAAATCCAACAAACTATATAGTAATGTAAAACAAGGTAAAAGGTGTCTATAGGACAGGGGAGGTTTAGAATTTCTGCACACACTTGTGGACAGTGGACACTTTTGGATTGTGTGAGGCCCACTGATATCTGAGCGCTATGTGACACGCTCGATGGCACAGCTGCCTGTGACCAAAGTGACGAGAGGATAATGGAGATTTTGAATCTCTGCGTACACTTTTGGACACTGGACACTTGTAGATTGTGTGAGGCCCACTGATATCTGAGCGCTATGTGACACGCTCGATGGCACAGCTGCCTGTGACCAAAGTGACGAGAGGATAATGGAGATTTTGAATCTCTGCGTACACTTTTGGACACTGGACACTTGTAGATTGTGTGAGGCCCACTGATATCTGAGCGCTATGTGACACGCTCGATGGCACAGCTGCCTGTGACCAAAGTGACGAGAGGATAATGGAGATTTTGAATCTCTGCGTACACTTTTGGACACTGGACACTTGTAGATTGTGTGAGGCCCACTGATATCTGAGCGCTATGTGACACGCTCGATGGCACAGCTGCCTGTGACCAAAGTGACGAGAGGATAATGGAGATTTTGAATCTCTGCGTACACTTTTGGACACTGGACACTTGTAGATTGTGTGAGGCCCACTGATATCTGAGCGCTATGTGACACGCTCGATGGCACAGCTGCCTGTGACCAAAGTGACGAGAGTATAATGGAGATTTTGAATCTCTGCGTACACTTTTGGACACTGGACACTTGTAGATTGTGTGAGGCCCACTGATATCTGAGCGCTATGTGACACGCTCGATGGCACAGCTGCCTGTGACCAAAGTGACGAGAGGATAATGGAGATTTTGAATCTCTGCGTACACTTTTGGACACTGGACACTTGTAGATTGTGTGAGGCCCACTGATATCTGAGCGCTATATGACACGCTCGATGGCACAGCTGCCTGTGACCAAAGTGACGAGAGGATAATGGAGATTTTGAATCTCTGCGTACACTTTTGGACACTGGACACTTGTAGATTGTGTGAGGCCCACTGATATCTGAGCGCTATGTGACACGCTCGATGGCACAGCTGCCTGTGACCAAAGTGACGAGAGGATAATGGAGATTTTGAATCTCTGCGTACACTTTTGGACACTGGACACTTGTGGATTGTGTGAGGCCCACTGATATCTGAGCGCTATGTGACACGCTCGATGGCACAGCTGCCTGTGACCAAAGTGACGAGAGGATAATGGAGATTTTGAATCTCTGCGTACACTTTTGGACACTGGACACTTGTAGATTGTGTGAGGCCCACTGATATCTGAGCGCTATGTGACACGCTCGATGGCACAGCTGCCTGTGACCAAAGTGACGAGAGGATAATGGAGATTTTGAATCTCTGCGTACACTTTTGGACACTGGACACTTGTGGATTGTGTGAGGCCCACTGATATCTGAGCGCTATGTGACACGCTCGATGGCACAGCTGCCTGTGACCAAAGTGACGAGAGGATAATGGAGATTTTGAATCTCTGCGTACACTTTTGGACACTGGACACTTGTGGATTGTGTGAGGCCCACTGATATCTGAGCGCTATGTGACACGCTCGATGGCACAGCTGCCTGTGATCAAAGTGACGAGAGGATAATGGAGATTTTGAATCTCTGCGTACACTTTTGGACACTGGACACTTGTAGATTGTGTGAGGCCCACTGATATCTGAGCGCTATGTGACACGCTCGATGGCACAGCTGCCTGTGACCAAAGTGACGAGAGGATAATGGAGATTTTGAATCTCTGCGTACACTTTTGGACACTGGACACTTGTGGATTGTGTGAGGCCCACTGATATCTGAGCGCTATGTGACACGCTCGATGGCACAGCTGCCTGTGACCAAAGTGACGAGAGGATAATGGAGATTTTGAATCTCTGCGTACACTTTTGGACACTGGACACTTGTGGATTGTGTGAGGCCCACTGATATCTGAGCGCTATGTGACATGCTCGATGGCACAGCTGCCTGTGACCAAAGTGACGAGAGGATAATGGAGATTTTGAATCTCTGCGTACACTTTTGGACACTGGACACTTGTGGATTGTGTGAGGCCCACTGATATCTGAGCGCTATGTGACACGCTCGATGGCACAGCTGCCTGTGACCAAAGTGACGAGAGGATAATGGAGATTTTGAATCTCTGCGTACACTTTTGGATACTGGACACTTGTGGATTGTGTGAGGCCCACTGATATCTGAGCGCTATGTGACACGCTCGATGGCACAGCTGCCTGTGACCAAAGTGACGAGAGGATAATGGAGATTTTGAATCTCTGCGTACACTTTTGGACACTGGACACTTGTGGATTGTGTGAGGCCCACTGATATCTGAGCGCTATGTGACACGCTCGATGGCACAGCTGCCTGTGACCAAAGTGACGAGAGGATAATGGAGATTTTGAATCTCTGCGTACACTTTTGGACACTGGACACTTGTGGATTGTGTGAGGCCCACTGATATCTGAGAGCTATGTGACACGCTCGATGGCACAGCTGTGACCAAAGTGACTAGAGTATAAGGGAGATTGGATTGCTTTTAAAAAAGCAGTTTGCGGAGCAGTGGGTAAACAGCAATGCCAGCGTGTCAGGAAGCCTTAGAAGGCAGCCCAACAACCAACACCACTGATACACCACAATATAGCCTCTCCTTGCACTGCACACACAGTGACTTGTGTGTTGTGCAGGCCAAATCGCTAGCAGCAGAAGCAGTTCTTTTGTCTTCTTCCCTGCCTAACGCTCTCCCTACAGAATCAGCAGCAACCTCTCCCTATACTAAGATCGGCAGAAGTAAGATGGCGGTCGGCGTGCACGCCCTTTTATACCCCCTGTGACGCCCACCAAAGCAAGCCAATCACTTGCATGCCCTTCTGAAAGATGGTGGTGACCCGTGCCTAGGTCATCACGTTGCCCACAGTGTCCGTGGATCCTGATTGGCTGAAAAAGAGCGCAAAACAAACTTTTGAAACGCGACTTTGGCGCGTAAGTCACCGACCTCGTGGCCGACCTCATCCTAGGGTCGGGTTTCGTTTCATGAAACCCGACTTTGCCAAAAGTCGGCGACTTTTGAATTTTTTCGACCCGTTTCGCTCAACTCTATTGGTGATAATGTCACATGGACCCGTCCTGTGTGACACGACCAGCAGGTCAGTAACTAAAGCAACAAGACATGGGGTAGGGGAAACAGTTACAACGGTGGGCCCTGCGATAAGGAACAGGGACGTGGAGACCTCCTGCACTTCCCTGAGTCAGTGTCCCTCACACTCCTAACGTTCCCTATACAGGCTCCTCACCTGTCGCCGAGCCAGAACCTGTCACCCTAGCACACCCTACACCTATCCCTTGCTAGGGAGCTGGGTGGTGCAGGCACTGGCCCCACCGCTGTACTAATACACACCAGGGAAAAATACAAACAGGGAAACACCACTTAGCTTTGCTCTGTTGCTCTTGCTCCCAGCAACAGAGTCCACCACCAGAATGCAGCTTTCCTCAGAATGGCTGCTACTTCTCCAAGCTTTGTCAGAGCTGCAAGGAACACCTCTCTGTAATTCCTTCCTTCACCAGACTTTACACCAGAGCTCCCCTGAGCTGCTCTCTGTAGTTCATTCCTTCACCAGTCTTGTTTGGAAATGAGCAATATCACCAACAGTGATTGCAACACCTGACACTCTTTTATAGCATAGCCAGAGCAATCACACCTGTTTTATAATCACATGCACTAAACTAAAGAAACCAGAGTGCAATGACCCTAATGGCCACCAGGGGCAAAACTAGAACTGAAACCACCACAGTGCAATGACCCTAATGGCCACCGGGGGCAAAGCTATCTTAAACCACCACAGCTTAAGGAAAAAAGGTTACTAGTGAATTTTATCTGTCATGATCCAGCATGGATCATGACAAAAGCACAATGGAGCATCATCCATGGGGCCCATCATATACTGGAGCATTGTAAATGGGGAACATCAGACACTGGAGCAGCATTTACGGGGCCCATTATACACTGGAGCATTAGAAATGGGGCTCAGTATATATGGAGCATTATTTGGGCCCATTTCACACTGGAGCATCATGCATGGAGACCATCATATACTGTAGCTTTATGTGGAACTCATCAAATACTGTATAGAACATTATATGGGACCAATTATTCTGTATGGAGAAATATATGGGGCTCATTATTCTGTATGGTGCACTATGTGGTGGCCATAATACTGTATGGAGTAATATACTGTCCGTTTTTTGAGCTATTGTAGAATTTAAAATAGATATATCAGTCATGTCATGTAAGCAGTGAAGTATTTGTCATTGTACTATACCTATATTTCTGTGCCGTATCGGAGCATCATGATTTGTGGTATGTGATAAAGGGGCACACTGACACCCTTTGGCCCGGGGCACGCGAAAACCTGGAGCCAGCCCTACCCCCCCAACTTTAGCCAAATAACCCCCAGTTTTCAATTAATAACTATTATTATAAAGTAAATTAAGGTTGACAAGCTTAAGTATTAAGAATTGATGTTGTTGGCATTGAAATGGGCACTGTAGGTGTGTTTACTGTCCTCTACTCCCTGCTGACTTTGCTTCCCCATTGACCCCCGATTTTTCACTATAGTCGACCGATTTCGTTCGACTCGACTTTTGAGAAAGTCGGGTTTCATGCAATCCGACTCGACCCTAAAAAAGGTAAAGTTGCTCATCTCTAGTCATCAGTTTGGACCTCTATGATTCAATAATGCGGTTAAATGCATGATGAGAAATCAGTTTTATTAAATAGTGTCATATGCAATGAAGTATGTGATAACACACCCTCAGTCACAGGGGCATGGGTCTTGTATAAGGCATTGCTACATTTTCCCAAAAAAGTCTATTTGCTTTAAATAAATTATGGGAAAGCTTCTGGAAAGCTTCTAATTGCTCACAAAATGCATGTATAATACTCTTTAGAGGCTGATTCATCAAAGCTTTTACACCAGAATCGTTTTCTCACAAAGTCTGTAGTGATTCTATTTGACTGCAGATTTAAGAATCCTCACGTCGCACACAGTACTCTCTTTGAGGATTCTCTGGTGCCAGCGGTGGGACCAGGCAGTCAAGTAGTCGTAATTTTGCGAAAGGCAAATTTCCAGCCACAATCCAACTAGACATGAGTGGCATCATATAATACAAATGAATTGAGCAAGGCCATGTATGGCTAGTAGGAATGTGGCAGGCAATATGCATAAACTTAGGGTCATGTGACTGCTCGCTATTGCCGCTAGCGCTGGAGAATCCTGAGAGGGTGCACTGCTGATCTGTGAGAATTCAAAAGTCATCAGTCACATTCTAGCCAAAATCATAGCATAAAAAGCAAATGATGCTGCCTTCAATTGGGGCCCCGCTGTCAGTCCAGTATGCAGATAAGGGCCACATTTGGGAAATTTTTGAACATAGGAGAATTGGCACAATTTCCCTAATTTTCTTTGTTTTGCCGAAACAAATATGTCAGAAATGTGACATATTTGTGAAAAAATGCACATGTATTTTTTTCACTTGATTTGCTTCAAATCCCTAAAAAAGTGTCAAAATGATTCACTACATTCCTAAAGTAAATACCACATTATAGGTTTTAAAATGAGGTCCTTTATCAGTAGTTTCTAACGTTCTACCACTTCTTTTCCCATGCAATATCTGCATTGAAGATGAAAAAAATGTACTGAAAGATTTACCTTGAAATCTGAGCAAATGGTACAAAACTTTGTAAAATAATTTATGTAAGTTAACATATGTAATATAACATTACCAGATTTTCTTAGTGTGTGTACATATATTAAACAAACAGCAATTCAATGTAGGAAACAACTTTTTTTTTCAGCAATTTTTCATGATTTTTCATAAATAAATGCAAAATATGTCCACTTAATTTTCTCCCCAAATAAAAAAAATAGCTTGAATAATCAAAAGATTTCCAGTTACGGTATTCCCTAAATTTTTCACACATGCTCCTTTTATACAACATGAATACAACCCCTGAAATACAGGAGAAACAACAAGAGTATGTGATCAATTTGCATGTAAAAATATCAAAACTTTATTTAGAAAAAGTACTACAGATAAAAATCTCAAAGTAACAGAAGTGCTCATCAAATAATGCAGACGGTATTAACCCAAATATCCCCAACTCCTCCCACCATAATAGAAACCATCCCGGCAAACATCCCCAACATGGCCATATATTCAATTACCCATATCATAATGCAATGGTGAAGCCAAAGGGCTGTATGGTGGGATCAGAGACCAAAAAGTGGGACCATCAGAAGCAAGTGACTCGATAATGTGGGTAACCCATGGTGAGTAGTCAAAAGATCAATGCAAAAATTCCCAAGAGGAGCTTACCAGGGAGGGGAGGAGAGGGAGAGCCCGGCACTGACACTTTTCTCCATTTCACAGTCTTTATTAAAATTAATAAAATCTTACAATATTCACACTGGCCACTGGGGCATTTTTGGTCTGTAACTTCCTGTGGTTTCAGGAAATGCACATGTACATTAGCAGCAATGATCAGGCTCAGACTCTATCTTTTAAATTGAAACATCTAATGAGCGTGTGCAAAAGTCATTGTGAAGAAGAGGGAACTGTGAAATACACTATTGTGATTGGTAGATACATTATTAGCTGTATGTACAAGTGTTACCTGTGATTATAATTCTGACTGATTGGGTGTGGAAAAATCCATTGGTGCAACCATGGTCCTATGAGGTATGGGGCCCCACTCCCACCTCCAAAGTAATAAGCACCTTCTGTCGCAAACACAATACAGGACTGCAAAGCAAGGAACCCATATTTTCTTCTTGCACAAAGACGCTCTTTTTTCCTTCCTTGGCGTTGATGACAAGGAGACTGCTGAAACAACAGGAAGTATGATTGCATAAAAGCCCCAGTGGTCAGTGTGAAAATTGCAAGTTTACTCATTTTGTTTTTATATTAAAAAGGTGACCTAAAAAAAGACATTGCCCAATTTTTTTAAATATTTTTTTTAAATGTAACAAAAAAACTGACTTGAAACATAAGTAAGGGCAGCATGGTGGCCCAGTGTTTAGCACTGCAGTCTTGCAACGCTGGGGTCCTGGGTTCAAATACCACCAAGGACAACATCTGCAAGGAGTTTGTATGTTCTCCCCGTGTTTGCGTGGGTTTCCTCCGGGTTCTCCAGTTTCCTCCCACATTCCAAAGACATACTGATAGGGGATATAGTTTGTGAACCCCAATTAGGACAGTGATTATGATTTGAGATGAGCGAATTTGTTTGGATTTTGCCATATTGGTGCCATATTCGAACACTATTTGTGCCGAATGTATGTCTTATGATTCGGTTTACTCCCATTGAATCTAATGACATTCGGCTGTGTTCGACGAATATTGCAAAAACAATATTCGATACCAATCGTATTCGGGACTGAATCCGAACAAATTAATCTCTAATTCTAATGTATGTAAAGCGCTGCAGAATAAGATAGAGCTATATAAGAAAAGCATAATAAATATATAAGTTACTGGTGATAATTCCTCTTTAATGATGTGGTAATTAAGTAATGGAATTGAATCCGTATTTGTACACTTGAAGATACATCATAAAGCATTTAGCTCAGATGTCATCTGGGACCCAATGGGTTATGATAGGAATAAATAACATTTATGGGGCTAATTGCATCTTTTTTATATTTTGTTCATCATTAAATGTGCAGCATTTTAAAGATGACAATTGTCATAATCTACAATGTATAAAATCTTTACTAGAAATCTTGGCTACTGTGGCTCTTCCCTGACAACCATGGTCAGTGACACCATAACCTCTGTCCATACCGATGATGCGATGAAGAGAAACCTTGAATAACACAGCACTGAGAATCATGAACCCTGCTGCTCAGAAGGCTGCCTAATGAGGTTCTGCATCTCTGCTTCTGATCCCCCGTTGAGATTTAATTGCTCTGATCCTCACCTAGATCCCTTTTCTCTTGTGTGCAAGACAGGAAGATCCTCTTGTGCATCTTTTGACATGTTCACAAGAACGGCTTTTAAAGCCGAAATCTCATAGGAAAAGTATTATTTGTAATGAATCACTATATCGGAAAAATGGAAATTCCACAAATGTATATTTAGCCTAAGTTAATTCACAAAAAAATATATATATTTTTTTCAAATGTTCATATCTGAAATGGTCTATAATCTGCCTATACAGTATACAGTATATGGCAGCAGTGTAAAGCGATGGAGGACATGATGAAACACAAGAATGAGTCATCATTGCTTCTGTGCCTTTTTTATATAGCAAAAATGTCTCTATTAGTGACTTCTACGTTATATTCATTATTAAAGGAGTTGTCCGGTCTCAACAGACAAGTCTGCAGTTATTCTATGTGACTGGAGACTTGTGATTCTTCACACCGACCTCAATCCGACCAGATTGTTTCCAGCATTGCATAAAACGCTTGCATTGAGCAGGGCCAATGTAGTTGTATTGTGGCCAGGAGTAGGCATCTTGCAGGACCGCCATTGCCGGCACTGACACTGGAGGATCCTTGCAGTGTGCAGTGTGCGCGACGTGAGGATTCACAAGTCTGCAGCCACGTATAGTGACTGCAAACTTGTTGTTTTAGGCAGACAAACCCTTTCGATTTTAGCCAATTGTTACGTTACCTTTACTAAGTTTTTTCTGTTTTTTTTTGTTTGTTTTTTTCAATAGCGGAAGTTGTTTTGTATGCAGATGTTTTAAGCCCCCTTCACATCACTGATTTTGTGACGCAACAGAGATATCGCTAGCGATCTTGCTACATGTGACACGTACCTGCGACCCGGCTCCCCGCTGGATATCGCTGATAGCGCGAGAATGGGATGGTCCATCTTCTCATCGCCGGCTTCCTGCTGGCGCCGATGAACGAAGCATGGATGCGGGCAGAAAACGGCACCCTCGCTGCGTGTGACAGGTAAGTAGCGACCGCCGACCGCTGCTGTATCGCTGGTGAGATCTGCCTATTTGGAAGCTCACTAGCAACCATTTCGAGATGCACCAGTGATCCTGACAGGGTCGTATCGTTGTCGGGATCGCTGGTGCATCGCTAAATGTAACGGGACCTTTAGCCTAGCTCATCATTTGCGTTTCGAAGCAATGTAAAATCTTTACACAGTTATATTCCAGTACCCTATGACTAATTTTATTTTTGTGCAGTTGAAACCTAACGTGCGACATTGAATCACAACATGCAACTTTTTGCTTTAAAATGGTCTAAAAAAAAGACAAGAAAAACAACATTTTTCATTTTGCACAAAATTGATGAACCAGGATGGGTCATTTTGAAGAATTCCACAACACGTGCGACAAGACAAAAAGGAAAGGTCACTTAAAAAAGATGTAAATGATGAATCAGGGCGTTAATGTTTCTTCACAACCTTTTTTTTATTCTTGTGAAAATACATCTAATAAAAAAAATATAAGGCAGCTCCGAAAAATCTGAACCAAAAAATATATTGTCATGTGTCTTCAGGTCCTATAGAAGTCTATAGGTTCAATTCATTATGCCTTTGGGCCTTTTTTGTCTACTTTGTGGTGTTTTCACCTGTTTTAATTTCCACCTTATTATTATTTCAATTTGTGACTTTTTATAGTCTATTTCACTTTTGTTTTTGTGTTTTCTTTTCCTGTTCATCACTGTGGACAGGGTTTGGGCTTTTCAGTGGGTTTGAACTGATTCATTAATTGCAAATTTTTAAAAAGTTTCCATATTTTTTAGTTAAAAATCTTTATGCAAATTTTGCAATGTTTTAGCTGAGCATATGACTTTTTGGACTCATAAGTCACAAAAAAAGTTTAAGGAAAAAAATGAGTATTTTTGATTTTTCCCAAATTTCAGAAAACAAGAGTCACTTTGAAGAATTTGTTGCAAAAAAAGACCAAATACCACCAAGCATAACAAAAAAGAAAAAAAAAGCTGCAGATGATGAATCGGGCCCCATATGCTTCCTTGATGCAAGACAACAAACAATTCTTAAACAGTCCAATCTTGCAGTCACATTGCTTTTCATCTTGCTAATCCATCAAATATATGTGTGTACATCTGTTAAAATCAATTTATTTTTGCCCAAAAGTTAAAATTACAGGAGAGGTCGGCGCCGAGTTTTTTAATGCACCTAAGAAAATAAACATACTTACTTCAAAGCTTCAATTCTTAAAGAAAGAGTAGAAATGAGTGTTTAGGTTCTTCACGCCACTGCCAATTTCCATTTTTGTGTTTCCATTTCTTCCTCCCATTCTTCCCAGAGCCATAACTCTTTTACTTTTCTGTCCACATTGACATGTGAGAGCTTGTTTTTTGATGGACAAATTATTTTTTGAATAACACCATTCATTTTACTACATAGTGTATTGTAAAATGGGAAAACAATTACAAGTGCGGTAAAATTGTGAAAAAAAACACAATTCTGACATTGTTTTTTGGTAATTGTTTTTACGATGTGCACTTTGTGGTAAAGATGACCATGCAATATGATTCTCCTGATCAATACAATTACGGCGATACCCAACCTGTCAAGTTTTTTTAATGAATTTAGTGGCAAAAAAAAATCAAAGGTTTGCAAACAATATTTTTTGGGGCTGTCACTATTTTACAAGACCCGTACCATTTTTTTGGCTGATGTAATTTTGTAATGGCTTATTTTTTGCGGGGTGAGAAAGTTTTTATTAGTACCATTTTGGTATAGATGTAGCTTTTTGATTGCTTGCTACAGCCTTTTTAAGGAATTGCAGTGACCAAAGAAAGTGTAATTTTGGCATTCTTTAATTTTTGCCACAAAAATCTGGGAAACTTATTGACTCGAATATAAGCCTAGGGTGGAAAATGCAGCAGCTACTGGTAAATAAGATACTCCATATATATGCCCCATCTGCTCCATAAAGGTTGATGGCCCTATAAGATGCCCCATATAATGCATAAAGGTTAGGACCCCATAAGATGATCCATAGAACATGCCTGATATGCTGCCCCATAAAGGTTATGGCCCCATAAGATTCTCCATAGATATATAGGCCCCATATGCTGCTGCTGTGATTAAAAAAAATGACATACTCACCTCTCATCACTGGGGGCCAGGTGCCAGTGTCACTGCTGGCTCAGGCCCCGACACCTGTGATATTCACCTGTCCCCGTTCCACCACCATGCACCGCTGTGTCTTCCAGGTCTCTGGAGTGACTGTTCAGGCAGAGGGCAGGCACTAACCACATCATCGCGCCCTCTGACCTGAACGTCACAGCCAGAAGATGCAGAAGACAGAGCGGCACACGGCGGTGGAATGGGGACAGGTGAATATCAGAAAAAAAAGGGGGCTTACCAGCTCACTTGAAAACAGCCTGTGGTGTGTGGGAGCAAGGAATCACGTCGTCCAGCGTGTAGTTACTCCAGAAAAAAAGAAAAAATTCCAGCTACTATAAGATCCATTTATTGAGTGAAAAGTAAGACAGAGTTCACATGATAGTCTCTATTACGTGTTTCGAACACCCACACTGTGCTCTTTATCAAAAAGCTGACGACAATGCTGGCAAATGCCTTTTTGTACACAGCTATAGCCAATAGAAAATGATGATACACATGTGTCACATACAATTAATTAAAATTACCCCATATGGGTAAGAATTACTAAGACATGTAGAAAAGCATGTATCAGTTACCAAAACATGTAAAAAAGCATTAAACTGTTAACCACCAAGAAAAAAAAAAAGGCACAAAGAAAAAAAAACAAAAAAAGCAATGATTTTTTGCATAATTAAGCAATTCAATGTCCGCACATTAATAATGATATAAAATCTCCTTTCGTGCATATAAACCGCTCGGTGTGCATGTTCCCAAACAGAAGATCCAAAAGAAGCTTATTGGTTTTTTTGTTGTTGTTTTTTTTCTTTTTTTTTTTCTTTGTGCCTTTTTTTTTTCTTGGTGGTTAACTGTTTAATGCTTTTTTACATGTTTTGGTAACTGATACATGCTTTTCTACATGTCTTAGTAATTCTTACCGATATGGGGTAATTTTAATTAATTGTATGTGACACATGTGTATCATCATTTTTGTTGGCTATAGCTGTGTACAAAAAGGCATTTGCCAGCATTTTGGTAAAGAACACAGTGTGGGTGTTCGAAACGTGTAATAGAGACTATCATGTGAACTCTGTCTTAAGGGCCTTTTACACTAAGCAACGCACCAGCGATAACGATAGCGATCCGACCAGGCATAGATCGCTGGTGTGTCGTTACGTGATCGCTAGATAGCTTTCAAACAGTCCAATCTCGTCAACGACTCTAGAGAGATCAGCGATCTGCATAGCGACCTCGTTGCTCGTTGAGTACCTTTCACATTACTAAACAAAAACCGATTCAGACCTCGGTGGGCGTGCTTCAGCGTTTAATTTACAACGCCCCCCAAAGCGCCGATTGGTGGTCACCGCTGCGCTGTCATTGGCCGGCGGCGTCATTAAAGAGGACGTAGTAGCGTTTCAGTTTAAATCTCTGGAGCGCTGTGGTTAGCTTCTAAACCAGCATTTTTCTCCCTAGAGACAAAAGTGCATTTTTGGTTTGATTTTGCTATTCGTCCTTCAGCAACCCTCTTGAAGACTCATCAGCGTTGGTTATTTTCCAATACCTCCATTTTTGAGACCATCTGAAGAATCAACAGTGCAATTTTTTTTTTTTTTTTTCTCCATAACTTTCGGATTTTTCACACCGTCAAAGGTAGGTTTATTTTGGTTCAAAAGTTATAATTTTTGTGTATGCAATTTTTTTTGTTTTATTTTATTGTTTTATTTTAGTTTAGTTTAGAAACCGCGCCCGCCCCCATTTTTGTAATTGTTGAACGTGATACTTTTCTAGGACAGCGACCAAGCTTATGCGATTCAAACTCTTTTTTATCTTGTGTATGTCCATTTTGTCCATATGCACATGTCCGAGCAGCCATTTTAGTTTTGAAACCGCGCCCGCCCCCATTTTTGTAATTGTTGAACGTGATACTTTTCTAGGACAGCGACCAAGCTTATGCGATTCAAACTCTTTTTTATCTTGTGTATGTCCATTTTGTCCATATGCACATGTCTGTGCAGCCATTTTAGTTTTGAAACCGCGCCCGCCCCCATTTTTGTAATTGTTGAACGTGATACTTTTCTAGGACAGCGACCAAGCTTATGCGATTCAAACTCTTTTTCATCTTGTGTATGTCCATTTTGTCCATATGCACATGTCTGTGCAGCCATTTTAGTTTTGAAACCGCGCCCGCCCCCATTTTTGGTAAATGTTGAACGTGATACTTTTCTAGGACAGCGACCAAGCTTATACGATTGAAACTCTTTTTTATCCAATGTATGTCCGTACCTAAATGAAACGTTCTCACCATTTCCTTTTATTTTTTTAAAGATGGCAGCAAGTAGCCAAGTAGCAAGTAGCCAAGACTTCATACGCCAATTTATTGAGATGTATCGGTCAATGCCCTGCTTCTGGAAGGTGAAGTCGCCAGACTACAGTAATAAGTACAAAAAGAATGTTGCATATGAGAAACTTGTGCATCTATATCAAGAACATCATCCCAGCGAAACGGTAGATGAGGCTGTTATTAAAAAAAAAAAATACAAGCTCTACGCACTGTGTACAAGGAGGAATTGAACAAGGTGGAAAAGTCTACTAGGTCGGGGGCGGGTACCGATGAAGTGTATGTTCCGAGGTTGTGGTACTACAACTTACTGGAGTTTACACGAGACCAGGAAATCCCCAGGGTTATGCATTGTTCAATGTCACTGCCAGAAGAGGAAGAAACAGTGACACGGCCTGATTCCCCTCTTGTCGATGTAAGTATGTTTTGGGTTTCCCTCAAAAAACCAATGATACATATATATGTACATGCTACTGTTGAGTTTTAATGATTGAGTCCATGATTTGAAACTTTGTTCACAGCTGATAACTGTACATCTGTAATTGGGTTATCATTACATAATTTCTACAAATGGTCGATGTCAGTACATAGCCAGTACCACTTTTCCCCCCCTCATAATAAATTATTGTTATGTGTTTAGAAAAAACTCTTTTTACTTTTTCTGTGTTTTAACCTGTTTTTTCTGTTCTTGCAGCATGTAACAGAAGAGGTCTCACCTACACCATGTGTCATACAGGAAACCCCTGCAATATCAAACGCAACCGACGACAGGATGTCCATAATTGCAGAGGAGGCAAGTGTGTCCGCGGGAGCGTACACTGTGCAAAGGCGTCTCCCAGTGAGTCGAAAAAGAAAGGCCACCGCTCCTCCTTTTCCAGAGTTTGTCGATTTAGCAAAGAACATATTGGTGCTGCAGGAAAAACAAGCAATTGGTGGCTTTGCACACATGGTGGACGAAAGACTTCGGTCTCTCGACGTAACGCAAAGGCTTCAGGCCGAGAGAATAATATTTGAAACGCTAAATAAAGCTGCTGTTGGAAAACTTACAGACAGTTATACTCTTGTGGATGCCCAGTCTATGTCACTAAACCCACGGCCGCAGACGCAAGAACATGTAACCAGCATGCCAAGAAGGATGATTCAGCCAATACAGAGCATGAACTTTGGAACCCCACATTTCCAGTCTGCCCCATTCATAAATCCTGGAAGGCAGCAACTGAATGACTCTGACTGTTTTTACACTCAATTATAGTTTTTATATTTACTTGTTGTATTAAAAAAATTAGTTTTCTATCCTTATTGTTTGTTTCAAAAACAGAAATAAAATTCAAATTTTTGCATTACACATGATCACGATTTCAAGTCCTTTGTAGACTGTGATAAAGTGATTTGCCACGCGATAAAGGCAGGTTTCCTAGTCTGCTGTGTAGTTAACTAAAGCCAGCAATTATCCTGGTACGTGTAGTGTTCCATCTGGAAAAGTGTGTTATCTTATAAAATTACTATTCTATCTGTTACGATGCCAAAAAAAGGTGCCACATGAGAGGTAGAATTGTTTTTTCAAAATAACATGTTTTTAATGTTTTAATTACTGACAGTGTCAGTTTCTTAATTTTTTTTTTTTTTGGCTTTTTAATTCCTTTTTTCTGATAGATTTTTAAACAAACTTTTTTAGTTTTACATATGTCAACATGACATAGATATATTTTTTTAACAAAAAAATAAGAAAAGGTAAAACTTTAAATATAACGCGAAACTAAATTAAATGTTTTCACCCTGCGGTTGGGCTGCCACAAATTGGTCCAGCATCACTCCAAGTTGGTGTAACGCAGACATCGCCCTCCTGTGTGCTGCCAAGAGATCAGGTAAGGTTGGTATTTCTGTTGAGGAAATTTACATTGTTTAGGGCGTTTTTTAAATGTGGATGCATATGGGGCCATAGTATGTGGAGCAGCATATGGTGGCATAATGTAGGTGTGGTAGCAAATGGGGCCATATCCTATGGGTCGCAATATGGGGCCATAGTGTAAAGTGGCAGCAGATGGGTGCATACGGTTCATTCTTTTTTGTCAAACACTTACGTTTTTGTGCCGCCTCTGACTCATCAGATGAGGAGATAACAGCCCTTCCACGTCGAGTGGCAACACGTACTAGAAAAAAAAAGGTATATATATATATATATATTATGTCAACAACTGTTACACAAATTATCATTTCACACATGCTTCAAACAAAAATAAAAAAGTTAGTTGATTACCGGAGGTCGAGTCTGCTCCAGCTTCTCGGAGTGATGCTGGAGAAAACACACCCATTGGGGATGAAGTGGAGGAAGCAATTTGTGGTTGAGGCGTTGAGGGGGGCGAGGGGGTCCTTACGGGCTCTGGTATCTAAAAATAGGAAATTGTGCATTGAGCAGTTCCAAAGCGGTAAAAACATCCAAAAATAAAACGGTATTGTAATACTATATTATAGAAAGCGAATACTTCTTCCAAAAGTTTTTATCTCTCTCTCCAACAAGCATCTTTTTTGTATCTAACTTTTCCTTTTTTTTAAAAAAAAATTTTTTTACCATCAGGTCTGGTTACAATCTTTTTGCTTTTGTTTCCTCCCTGGATTACACTTCGGTTTTTCTTTTCCTTTCGCCTTATGTGAACCTTGACTTCCTTCTCCCCCCCCTTTTCTTGTATCTTTCAACCCAATAAAAATAGTAATAACATGAATAAACGTATTTTAAAAACTTACGGACTCTGCTTCAGGAGATGCTTGCACCGCCGGGCTTGCGTGTGCTGCGGGGGCTGGTGGTGCTGCAGGTGCTGATGGGGCTGGGGCCGCTGCATGCGCCGCTGTTGGGAAAAAATTAATACTGAGCGCAATACCACTTCAATTTGAGTTGTGCAATTTCACATGTGCGAATGTAATTTTTTTTTTTTTTTACACTGTAAACCCTGTCGTAAATAAAAAAAAACACTTTAAAAACTAATATAACATATGTTTAAAACATACTATGTGGAACACTCACCTCGGTCCCTCCGCACTTGTTGTTGGAGGCTGGTGAGGAGGTCTCTTGAGCGAAAGCGCAGATCCGCCAGTTTTTTCCTTATTTGCGTTGTGGTGCGCTCAACTCCGAAACGGCGTAACAGTCCTCGCCTGATCCTCCGCAACACAGCCCGCTTGTGTCTCATGGGGTGTGCATGCGCCTGTCCACACGCATAATCGCGCCTCTCCATCTCCTGTACCAGGAAATGCATTTCGGCCTCCCCCCAAGGTGTAGCTCTCTGTCTACCAGCCATAGCTTCCTGTTTTGCTTTCACTACGCAGCAGGGACGCCCACAAGAACGTCGTGACGTCACGACGTTTTCGCGCCTCATTTGGTGACGCTACTGCGTAATTTAAGTTATGGTACTACTGCGCGCTTATCGGTGACGCTATAGCGTCCACTTAAGGGCGGTTATAAAATGGCGTCTTAACGCCGATGCTACAGTGCTGATACTGTGTCGCAGGGCCATGTTCCCTTTTTTTTTTTTTTATTTTTCTTTTAAAAACCAGAAACACTTTGTAAAGTAGCAACTATTTGAATTTATTGTTGTCTTTATCACACAAGAATGAAATAAACATGTTAAATATACACTTTTGCTGTCTAGATTTGATGCTGCCAAGTAACAGCACCAGGCCCATTAAAACATTGGCAAATAAAAGGGGATATAGTGGGAGACCAATCAATTTTGGTATAGTTGGTACATACACCACCCCAGACTATATTGTAGCAACAAAAGCACAGTCATAAACCAAATCTGGAATAAAACGACAACACATGACCATAGTCCTATCTATAAAAATGTTTTATTTAATAATACCATAAAAACAAGGTTTAATTGGTAAAAAGGCAAAGCATCAAGTATACATAATCATATAAATAGAAATTAAAGGGTCAACTAACCATATTATTGAAAAGAGGTTACATATGTATGTAGGGTCCCATACCACAGAAAATTATTGAAAAAATATATTATGTGACCGCTGGAAGCAGTGTACCAAAATCATGATATACTCATGATACAATAGTGTTGCATAAAAATGTATATAATAGTGCCATAGAAATATGTGATTATAAACATGTGTTAACACAACAACATACCAATGAAATAAAGTGCAACATATGTGCAACCAAAAACACAATTTGTGTAATAAATAAACAATAAAGTGCAAAGTGCAATAATGTCCAGCAGGGGTTGCTACACAGTGATAAAATTATGATCTTGTGACCATGAACGTATACCTCTTAACAAGTGAGAGCATATAGGGGCACAATTCGGAGATAAGAAACCACCACAAATAGTACTAGAACAATCAAAAAACGGAATGGTTGCTGCCAACAACCAGACTATACTGTTAAATAGTTTTACCTGTGGATTTATAAATGCTCCTACACGCCAAAGGTAGCTGCCCTTCCCCAACGCGCGTTTCGGCCAATTGCCTTCGTCAGGGGGTGGATACTGGCAGAAACCAATAGGTATTTATGTACCAAACAACCAATCATAGCTCGTTGAACAAAATTTAGACCAATCACGGTCAAAAAGGCGTGGTGCTACAGTTATTATTAAAGTGTATGCATATAATGCATACGACATATATACAATGAAACTGCCACATCTAGCATTAAGATACTACATAATAATAAACTGCAGAACCGCCAAGTCATAAGACACTGCACAGATCGCAGTTTATATGATAGCTGACATTGTGTATCAGACAGCCAATCATAGCCCTTAAAACAGAAATTGGGCCAATCAGCATCCAGGAGGTGTGGCGCTTCAAACAGTCACTCAGTTTGTACAACATTGCACCTATAACTGGTATCATACCAGACAGCCAATCATAGCCCTTAAAACAAAAAATGGGCCAATCATAGTCTAGAAGGCGTGGAACTTCGAACGATATCTCCGTTTAGGCAAAAGTGTAGAAGCTTATATACATACTTAGTAGTCACTGCATCAAGCAGATGAAAATCACAAATGACGCCACATAGCACATGACTCTGCAGTTTAGAGAAACCGCCACTGTATGATAACTTAAATCCTGCAAGGCTAAACCAAAGGCCACAATTAAGTCATACTGCCAGATAAATATTTCTCTTCCACCAAAAGGAGATCTATCACATGTATCACATAACTATACAAGTTATAATCAATAGAAGTATATAATTTAATTACTATAAGAATGTAAATAGGAGAGGCATCTAGATGGTAATTAACACCGATAGTTGTAGTGTGCAAAAAAAACAAAAAAAAAAACTATACATCTGTAGGTCTAAATGAACTTAAAAGTCAACGGTTGCTGCGTATTTGTACAAAACCGCAGTGTCTGAATATCACATCCAAAACAATGTTAATTCACTTGCTACTTAAATATTGACACAACTGCCACATACCCCAAGAAAGATTATTGAAACCAAAATCTATTATGTCTAAATATGCATATAACTTGAAATAATGTGAATGATATTAGTGTTAATTGCACCTTATATAAATAGAAAAATACAGAGAGAAAAATTTCATTCATCTTGAGGGACTTCAAAGATGTTCTCAAGGTCCATGTTGACAGTTGTAAACATTTGGATTATGTAGAGTTCTTCATATTATATAGTATGTATATAGTTCCAGCCTCCAGGCAAATATTTCATAGAGAAACAACCACGTACTGAAAAAACTGTTAAAATAGATAAAAAGTATAAAATGTAAAAAACATATATTTTCATGTTGGTACATAAAGAAGAAATATGATAAAAATAGTTATTAGAAAATACTAAACTAATGAATTCAGAGAAATGGAGCAAAACTATTATGCTCATTGAGACCAAATGGCTGGACCGTGTTAAGTGTCCATATCCATTTGGTCTCACACTGTGCAAGTTTTTGACTGACCTTCGAACCTCTGATGTTAGTAATCAAAGTATCTATACCACGAACTCTTAATTGTGTACTATCACAGTTGTGGTATATTTTAAAATGTCGAGGAATAGTTTTCAAATTGTCCAAATTATCCTCTTTCTCAGCCGCCTTAATGCCGAGAACATGTTCTCGAACTCTAACTTTAAGTTGTCTCGTTGTCATCCCTACATATATTTTTTGACATGGACATACAGCAAAATACACCACCGCTTTAGATGCACAAGTAATATGGTGTCTGATCTTAAATATACGATCCCCCGCCTGATTGAAAAACGTATTAGTACGTTCAATGTTGGTGCAGGCCACACATTCCCCACACGGAAAACAGCCAACATTAATTCTGGAGAAATTATCCAAAAAGGTTTTTTTGGGGACAGGTACATAATGGCTCTTAACCAACATATCACGTAAATTATCAGAGCGTCTAAATGTAATCTGCGGTTTTTCTTGCAAATAGTTAGCTAATATTGGATCAGCACACAGCACTGGCCATGACTTCTCCAAACATCTTCTAATCGCTTCAGACTGGGCATTAAATTTTGTGAAGAATCTCACTTTGTTGGATGTATTCTCCTTTTTGCTGTTGTATAATAGCGAATTCCTTGTTGAGTGTTTAGCTCTTAGGTAAGCTTTTTTCACCATCCGGTGGCTATACCCTCTAGCATAAAATCTGCTCTTAAGCTCACATGCCCTATCTTCAAAAACTACATCTGAGGAACAAAGATGTGGCAGTTTCATTGTATATAGGTCGTATGCATTTAGACCTACAGATGTATAGTTTTTTTTTTTGGTTTTTTTTGCACACTACAACTATCGGTGTTAATTACCATCTAGATGCCTCTCCTATTTACGTTCTTATAGTAATTAAATTATATACTTCTATTGATTATAACTTGTATAGTTATGTGATACATGTGACAGATCTCCTTTTGGTGGAAGAGAAATATTTATCTGGCAGTATGACTTAATTGTGGCCTTTGGTTTAGCCTTGCAGGATTTAAGTTATCATACAGTGGCGGTTTCTCTAAACTGCAGAGTCATGTGCTATGTGGCGTCATTTGTGATTTTCATCTGCTTGATGCAGTGACTACTAAGTATGTATATAAGCTTCTACACTTTTGCCTAAACGGAGATATCGTTCGAAGTTCCACGCCTTCTAGACTATGATTGGCCCATTTTTTGTTTTAAGGGCTATGATTGGCTGTCTGGTATGATACCAGTTATAGGTGCAATGTTGTACAAACTGAGTGACTGTTTGAAGCGCCACACCTCCTGGATGCTGATTGGCCCAATTTCTGTTTTAAGGGCTATGATTGGCTGTCTGATACACAATGTCAGCTATCATATAAACTGCGATCTGTGCAGTGTCTTATGACTTGACGGTTCTGCAGTTTATTATTATGTAGTATCTTAATGCTAGATGTGGCAGTTTCATTGTATATAGGTCGTATGCATTATATGCATACACTTTAATAATAACTGTAGCACCACGCCTTTTTGACCGTGATTGGTCTAAATTTTGTTCAACGAGCTATGATTGGTTGTTTGGTACATAAATACCTATTGGTTTCTGCCAGTATCCACCCCCTGACGAAGGCAATTGGCCGAAACGCGCGTTGGGGAAGGGCAGCTACCTTTGGCGTGTAGGAGCATTTATAAATCCACAGGTATAACTATTTAACAATATAGTCTGGTTGTTGGCAGCAACCATTCCGTTTTTTGATTGTTCTAGTACTATTTGTGGTGGTTTCTTATCTCTGAATTGCGCCCCTATATGCTCTCACTTGTTAAGAGGTATACGTTCATGGTCACAAGATCATAATTTTATCTCTGTGTAGCAACCCCTGCTGGACATTATTGCACTTTGCACTTTATTGTTTATTTATTACACAAATTGTGTTTTTGTTTGCACATATGTTGCACTTTATTTCATTGGTATGTTGTTGTGTTAACACATGTTTATAATCACATATTTCTATGGCACTATTATATACATTTTTATGCAACACTATTGTATCATGAGTATATCATGATTTTGGTACACTGCTTCCAGCGGTCACATAATATATTTTTTCAATAATTTTCTGTGGTATGGGACCCTACATACATATGTAACCTCTTTTCAATAATATGGTTAGTTGACCCTTTAATTTCTATTTATATGATTATGTATACTTGATGCTTTGCCTTTTTACCAATTAAACCTTGTTTTTATGGTATTATTAAATAAAACATTTTTATTGATAAGACTATGGTCATGTGTTGTCGTTTTATTCCATTAAAATATTGGCAGTATTGGTCCCTGCAGGCCTTTGCATCATCACGGTTTCTTCCCCTTGCCAGTGCTTGAAGTCCAGGTACTGCGGGATCATTGTCGCGCCACCTACCAAGAAGAACCTGACCATTTGTAGTGTCAACAGAGTCCACAAAGGCAGGCGGAGTGTAATCATTCGCATCGCGGCGCCGCAGAAAATTGTGCAGCACGCAACAAGCCATAACGACCAAGTCAATGGATTCCAACTTTAGGTTCATGGGTGTGTGGAAAATCCGAAAGCGGCTGGCCATGATGCCAAACGCATTCTCCACAACCCTTCGTGCCCTTGACAAACGGTAGTTAAATATCCGTGTTTGCTCCGTCACACTTTTTTGGGGGTACGGTTTCAGCAGATTGGCATGCAGCGGGAAGGCTTCATCACCGACAAAAACAAAGTTGAGGTTGCCGGTTGTCTCTGTGTTGGGAGGCAGGTTCAGGTCACAATTGGTCAATCGCTCTCCAAAAAGTGTATGTTCTAACACTCCCCCATCTGAAACCCTGCCGTTCATGCCTACATCAACATTTATGAACTCGTAGTTTGCATTAACAAGGGCCATAAGGATTACACTAAAATAGCCCTTATAATTGTAAAAATAGGATCCACTTTTCGGCGGTTGGGTGATCCTCACATGTTTACCATCCAAAGCCCCCCCACAGTTTGGGAACTGCCAAAGCCTCTGAAAATCAGAGGCAATATTTTTCCACTCCGCCTCTGTTTTTGGAAACTGGATGTAGCTCCTGAGGCTTTGAACTATGGCATTGCATGTTTCAGGAATCAAACTGCTGAGCAGTGACAAAGATACGGCAGAAGAAAATTGCAGATCTTTCAGTGATCGTCCGGTGGCCAGGAATCTCAGCGTCACGGTCAATCGTTCGTCTACCGGCACAGCAGCTCGCATTTTGGTATTTCTCCTTTCAATCAATGGCGTCACCCTGGCTAGTAAAAATTTGAAAGAGTCCTCTGACATCCGCAGATAGTTCTTGAATTCCTGAGGATTGTTCTCCTGCAGTTCTCTTACGAGCTGCATGTGTGAGAATTCGGACCTCTTCGCCAGCCACTCTCTGGTCCACATGCGCCGCTTTCTTTTGGACCGCCTCTCTTGCATCAGTGCCTCTTCATGTAGCTGACCAGCCTCCAACACCAAAGCAGCAGCCACAATAGCACGCTCTGCGCCGTTCATGATATACAAACTGCAACATAAAATAAAATCATTAGACGATTTGGTAACAAGAGCTTCAATTGTAGAAAGCCAACAAAATAATCAATAAAAGTATTATTCTACAAAACACCTTGCATGGTACTATTTAAATACATACCTGGCAAACAGAGTTGTTCTTTGATGAATAAAATGAATCCACAAATAAAAGCGCAATAGCGATTGCAATAGGGACGCCGAAGCAACCGCGTTGTGAAAGCCGTTTAAATATAAACGCTGTAGCGACTCATACTGGAACGTTGAAGCCAAACTGGTTAACATCCACTATGCATGGGAACAAAGTGTTGAATGAGGCGCTCCAGCGTTGTCTTTTATACCTTTGTCAGATACATTTCGCACATTGTGAGCGCTGTAAAGACCAATAGGGCAGAGGAGGCGTGGCCGGTAAGTCACGCCTGTGTCGCTGAGCCATGCGTCGCTATCGATGTCGCTCGTCGTTTTTAAGCTTCAAACACAACGATAATTACTGGACAGCGGGACGCCAGCGATGGAAAAATGTACCTGCACATTCGAGCACGATCAGCGATAGCCGACGGGGGGGTCCGGTCGCCGCTACATTTCACACTTAGCGAGATCGCTAGCGTGATCGCTGTCGCGTCACAATATCGGTGACGCTTGAGCGATATCGCTAGCGATCTCGCTTAGTGTAAAACCCCCTTTACTTTTCACTCAATAAAAGGAACTTATAGTAGCTGGAATTTTTTCTTTTTTTCACAGGTGAATATCACATAGCTCCCCCTGTCATCCCTGTCATACTCACACCTTCATGGCATGTCTCTGCAGACCCTGCTTCTCCAATGGTCTCCAGCAGCTCCCTCCAGTTGTTAGGCATCGGGTTCCTGCAGCTGCACATCAGGAATCCAGAGCCACGCATCCAGTGGTCTCCCATTCCCCTCTGACCTCTCAGTGACCTGCACAGCAATCTCGGTGATCCAGATGCCCTGCTCAGACCAGTTCTCTTGGTCTGGTTGTTGCTGCCACCTCTGGACCAGCAATAGTAGCGCAGCCTGCTCTGCAGCAAGTCACTCCAGAGGCTAAGTCCTCTCGCCACACTACTGGGCATGCTCATGAGACGATCTCCCAGTGGAGATCGGGAGTCACGTGCTCAGGTCCTTCTCCTGATCTGATTGGTCCATCTCAGAGATCTGGAAGGTCCCGGAAGCGCACAGCTATAGAATGCCCGCATGGCCACTCTGCCATGCGCTAGTATAGACTCTTATTGCTATCTGTGTGAATGATGATGAATACATGTGCCTGCAAATGACTGATTAAGATCTCCTCCCTCTGATATTACGTGTGTGGATAAGGACTTAGTCATAGAGTCAGCGCCAATCAGTGGCGCGCTACAGGCCACAGTTCACATCTTACAGCACTAGCGTCCGACAGTGCGCCTCCACTTTGGCATTGTCGTGTGGCGGCTGGGTTGGTCGCCACGCTGCAGTCAGCAGCACTTGTTGGCGTCCGCGGTAGCGATGCCGCACACATGGTAGGTCTAGACGGACATTGACCCTGTGTCTTGGGCCTAGTCCTGTGACCGTATACCGTGTGTGCACACTGCTGAGACCTATGAGGTCAACAGGCTCAGCATTTACATTTAAGCTCTAAGCGTCTCTGTGGTTATAACAGAGTATGCTCAATGCACACCGGGTGACATTCAACCCGTGTGCAATATACTGCCATATTGTGCGTCTGCCATTACCTAGCAGCAGTGTAACACTTACTGCACGGTGGACCTCGGACGGCAAACGCACTTATTATTATTTATTAGTGCATTCCGCCGTCCCTAACACCAGTGTTCAGCAGTCACGTGGTACCGCTCATTAAAGTAATGAATATGCACATATTCATTACTTTAATGAGCAGTACCACATGACCTCTGAACACAGGAAGAGCTGTGGTGCTCCCCTTCCCCGGGACAATGACTTTAGTATAAGCCGAGAGGGGCACTTTCAGCCTTAAAAAATGGGCTGAAAATCTCGGCTTATACTCGATTATATACGATATGTGCATTTTTTAATATCTTTACTTTCAAAGGGGGGAGAAGTGGGTTGACTTGTACGTTTTTCTTTTTTTATTTTGTCACTTTTTTAAACTTCTTAAATTTCTTTTACATTTTTACTGTTACTGTTAGCCTCCTTAGGGGACTTGAAGATGCAATTGTCTGATCACTTCTGCTATATATACACAATGATGCTACAGCATCACCGCATATAGAAGAAATCATGGTCTGCTTTGGAGCCTTGCCAAAACATATACCTTTTGGATATATCATCCCCTTCTTGAGTAATAAACGGAATGGTATTAATTCATTGCGAAGGCATTCATCTTAACTAGTGACAGTGTACCTCCTTTGTCGCAGGAGTCTGATGAGACTTTTTAACTCGTCCACTGAGTTAACCAGCTCACCACTTAGTTCAATCTACCAGCTTTATTACTTCAATCCAGAAATACTTATACTTATCCAATAAGTCCATTTTCTGACTTCAACCAGGAGGATACACTTGCCTTGGAATATTTTCACTAGATCTGGTATAACCATATCTGCCACCCCAATTAGGAGGATAGATTATGATGTTGATGGTTAATCATCTCCATACTGGCTAGTCCAGCTAACACCTCAATTAGCAAAGCTATTGACTGATTGTGAGAGTCAGAGCTTCAGGAGTTTAAATAGCTGGCTGCTCCACTCAGGGCTCTAATGAAGGCAGTGATAAAATGGAGACTAAAATGTATCCAAATTTACCCAAATTAATCCCTTAAAAACCAGCAACAACAGTCCCAGGGGAAAAAATAGGACTGGCACCATAATGAGTCGCAAGGAATAATGGTATGCCGCTGCCCAGCGGCCAAAGCGGAAACAAAGGACGCACAAATTGGCACAGATTCTACATGCTGTTCAGAGTTTGGGAAGTGTAAAGCCCCCATCACACACAGTGATCTCGCTAGCGAGATCGCTGCTGAGTCACAGGTTTTGTGATGCAACAGCGATCTCACCAGCGAGATCGCTGTGTGTGACACTTACCAGCGACCAGACCCCCTGCCGGGTATCGCTGATCGTCCTCGAATGGCCTGGACATTTTTTTGATCATTGGTCTCCCGCTGGTCAGCACACATCGCTGCGTGTGACAGGCGGAGACCAGCGATCAGCGAGCTGGAGCCTAGTAACCAAGGTAAACATTGGGTTTCTAATTGCCGCGTAGCGCTTAGAAACCCGATGTTTACCTTGGTTACCAGCTCCCTGCAACAGCGCGCTGGTATCTTAACATACACTGCGGGTAACTAAGCGATGTGCACCGCTTGTTACCCGCGTGTTGCTGTCCTGATCGCTGCTGAGATCTGCCTGTTTGGCAGCTCACCAGCGATCACGTAGCAACACACCAGTGATCCTGACAAGTTCATATCGTTGTCGGGATCGCTGGTGAGTCGCTATGTGTGACGGGGCCCTAAATCTGATCACTGGTTCCCTTTATTGTTTCCCCAAGTTACAGTAATTACATGGTAAGAGGAAGACATGTTATCTGAAGATTCTTTTAAGCAAGCAGTAAAATGCTAATATAATTAGGTAAAGCCCCCTTTGAAGGGCAAATCAAAGAGATTTTCTGATTAAATTTGTAACTCTGGTCTTCAGCTTCCAGGAGAACAGAAGATCAATACTGTACACTAATAAAGATGATTATAAAAAGACACTGGGTGGTGAGTTTCCAGTAGTTGAAGCACCTTGAGGATAATGACATTGGCATTCTGAAAGTGAAGACAATCAGATGTCAAGGTTAGGAATGACCGAATGACCTATGATGGTATTTAAGGACACGCAGAAGTCCACAATTGTTTCCCATCATTTCACTCATGTTTCAGGAGGAAACTCTGAAAGAGAAGAATTAGAAACTGTCTTTCCTACAGCTACTACAGTATACTGCATATGCTTATGTATTTGCATGTTGCTTTTATAATATGATATGATATAGTATGAAGTGTTGCTGTATTAAAATGGCTGAATACACAAGCAAGTACTGGTATATTGATTGCACTTTGCTAGTGTAAACGTCATGCAACTTTTATATACTGTATGTCACAGCATTAAAGTGTGTTGACCCGCAATATTGTGCATATTTGGTGAAAAAAGAAATATACATTTGTAGTTCATTCTAAGTACATGAATTTAAAAGTCTGGTTATTTTTAGATTTTATATACTGTAGTTAAAGAAATCTGTCACGAGTCATGGCGATCAACCTCTTCAAAACTCCTTCTATTGTCATGTAGCTCATTGAAAGATAAGCTGATTTGAACCTTAATTTACACAATTCACATCTCCATAAATTAAAAAAATGATTTAATCCATTGCAGATGAAGCTGAAATGCTCTTGGCATGATCGGAGCACTGCCCAAATGTGTACCTCACCAGCTCTATTACCCACTCAGCCCCTCGTGTTTTAGCATGACTCACAACTCACTAGTTGTGTAGACCAGGGTTCCCCAACTCCAGTCCTCAAGGCCCACCAACAGGTCATGCTTTCAGGATTTCCCTTGTATTGTACAAGGAGAGCTGTCAATCAAACCAAAATGTGACAAGACAAAGTCTTGAAAAAGTGTTCCGTTGTCGTGAAGATCACTTCAGTAGAGTTGAGCGAAACGGGTCGAAAAAATTCAAAAGTCGCCGACTTTTGGCAAAGTCGGGTTTCATGAAACGAAACCCGACCCTAGGATGAGGTCGGCCACGAGGTCGGCGACTTACGCGCCAAAGTCGCGTTTCAAAAGTTTGTTTTGCGCTCTTTTTCAGCCAATCAGGATCCACGGACACTGTGGGCAACGTGATGACATAGGCACGGGTCACCACCATCTTTCAGAAGGGCATGCAAGTGATTGGCTTGCTTTGGTGGGCGTCACAGGGGGTATAAAAGGGCGTGCACGCCGACCGCCATTTTACTTCTGCCGATCTTAGTATAGGGAGAGGTTGCTGCTGATTCTGTAGGGAGAGCGTTAGGCAGGGAAGAAGACAAAAAAACTGCTTCTGCTGCTAGCGATTTGGCCTGCACAACACACAAGTCACTGTGTGTGCAGTGCAAGGGGAGGCTATATTGTGGTGTATCAGTGGTGTTGGTTGTTGGGCTGCCTTCTAAGACTTCCTGACACGCTGGCATTGCTGTTTACCCACTGCTCCGCAAACTGCTTTTTTAAAAGCAATCCAATCTCCATTATCCTCTCGTCACTTTGGTCACAGGCAGCTGTGCCACCGAGCGTGTCACATAGCGCTCAGATATCAGTGGGCTGCACACAATCCACAAGTGTCCAGTGTCCAAAAGTGTACGCAGAGATTCAAAATCTCCATTATCCTCTCGTCACTTTGGTCACAGGCAGCTGTGCCATCGAGCGTGTCACATAGCGCTCAGATATCAGTGGGCCGCACACAATCCACAAGTGTCCTCTGTCCACAAGTGTACGCAGAGATTCAAAATCTCCATTATCCTCTCGTCACTTTGGTCACAGGCAGCTGTGCCATCGAGCGTGTCACATAGCGCTCAGATATCAGTGGGCCGCACACAATCCACAAGTGTCCAGTGTCCAAAAGTGTACGCAGAGATTCAAAATCTCCATTATCCTCTCGTCACTTTGGTCACAGGCAGCTGTGCCATCGAGCGTGTCACATAGCGCTCAGATATCAGTGGGCCGCACACAATCCACAAGTGTCCACTGTCCACAAGTGTACGCAGAGATTCAAAATCTCCATTATCCTCTCGTCACTTTGGTCACAGGCAGCTGTTCCATCGAGCGTGTCACATAGCGCTCAGATATCAGTGGGCCGCACACAATCCACAAGTGTCCACTGTCCACAAGTGTACGCAGAGATTCAAAATCTCCATTATCCTCTCGTCACTTTGGTCACAGGCAGCTGTGCCATCGAGCGTGTCACATAGCGCTCAGATATCAGTGGGCCGCACACAATCCACAAGTGTCCACTGTCCACAAGTGTACGCAGAGATTCAAAATCTCCATTATCCTCTCGTCACTTTGGTCACAGGCAGCTGTGCCATCGAGCGTGTCACATAGCGCTCAGATATCAGTGGGCCGCACACAATCCACAAGTGTCCAGTGTCCAAAAGTGTACGCAGAGATTCAAAATCTCCATTATCCTCTCGTCACTTTGGTCACAGGCAGCTGTGCCATCGAGCGTGTCACATAGCGCTCAGATATCAGTGGGCCGCACACAATCCACAAGTGTCCACTGTCCACAAGTGTACACAGAGATTCAAAATCTCCATTATCCTCTCGTCACTTTGGTCACAGGCAGCTGTGCCATCGAGCGTGTCACATAGCGCTCAGATATCAGTGGGCCGCACACAATCCACAAGTGTCCAGTGTCCAAAAGTGTACGCAGAGATTCAAAATCTCCATTATCCTCTCGTCACTTTGGTCACAGGCAGCTGTGCCATCGAGCGTGTCACATAGCGCTCAGATATCAGTGGGCCGCACACAATCCACAAGTGTCCACTGTCCACAAGTGTACGCAGAGATTCAAAATCTCCATTATCCTCTCGTCACTTTGGTCACAGGCAGCTGTGCCATCGAGCGTGTCACATAGTGCTCAGATATCAGTGGGCCGCACACAATCCACAAGTGTCCACTGTCCACAAGTGTACGCAGAGATTCAAAATCTCCATTATCCTCTCGTCACTTTGGTCACAGGCAGCTGTGCCATCGAGCGTGTCACATAGCGCTCAGATATCAGTGGGCCGCACACAATCCACAAGTGTCCAGTGTCCAAAAGTGTACGCAGAGATTCAAAATCTCCATTATCCTCTCGTCACTTTGGTCACAGGCAGCTGTGCCATCGAGCGTGTCACATAGCGCTCAGATATCAGTGGGCCGCACACAATCCACAAGTGTCCACTGTCCACAAGTGTGTGCAGAAATTCTAAAACTCCCCTGTCCTATAGACACCTTGTACCTTGTTTTACATTACTATATAGTTTGTTGGATTTTTTCTACATTTCTACCAAAAATGAGGAAGGCTGGTGGAAGAGGCCGTGGAATTGGGCGGGGGTTGGCAGCTGGTAATGATGGTGTTGGTGGTGGATCTGATGGTAGTGGCAAGAGCAAAATAGGACCAAATGCAGGAGGTGCTGACCCTGCGTCATCGTCTGTCTACATAAGGCCTCGAACGCTTAGTTTTCTAGGAGTTGGCAAACCGCTTTTAAAGGCAGAGCATCAGGAAAAAGTTTTGTCTTACATTGCTGACTCAGCCTCCAGCTCTATCGCCTCCTCTTCTTCAGTTGTAAAAAGTAAAAGCACTGAGTCATCATTGGAGGCTCATGTTCATGAACCACACCTTTCCTTGTGTCCTTCACCCCAACCAAGATTGAAGGATGACGCAGGCCATACTACTGATTACTCCATGGAGCTGTTTTCACATACCATGCCTGGATTATCAAGTCAAATGGTGAATTACCCAGGCCAAGATGAATCTGACATGGAGTGCACTGATGCACAGCCGCTGATGGATGATTCTGCTGGTACATTCACTCAGAGCACTACATTGTCCTCGCAGTGTACAGAGCCAGATTTTGACTCTGATGAGACTCAGGTGCCCCTTCCCGCACACTATACCACCATACACGGTGACACAGAGAAAGGTGCACATGACATAGAAGAGGAGGTGATGGATGACCCAGTTGTTGACCCAGATTGGCATCCATTGGGGGAAGAGGGTGCTGCTTCCAATAGCTCAGATGAGGAGCATCCACAGCAGACATCGACATCGCAACAGCTGTTATCTGGCAGGCCCGGAGCACTCCAAAGACAGGTTCCAAACATCAAAAGAGTTGCTGGACAGCTTGTCCAGAGGGTCAAAAGATCACAGCGTGCTAGGCCGCAAAATGTCTGCCAAAGTAGGAAGAGTGCAGTGTGGCAGTTTTTTGACCAAAATCCTCATGATCAGGCCAAGGTTATCTGTAAGAAGTGCGCAAAGACCTTTAGCCGAGGGAAAAATCTGAAAAATTTGAATACCAGTTGCATGCTTAGACATTTAACCAGCATGCACTTGCAAGCGTGGACACAACACCAAACCTCAAGTGCCACATGTGCAACTGATCACAACGAAGGTAGTCAGCAACGCTACATTGTTTCCCCCACTGTAAGCACACCGGTTAGCACAGCAGCAAATGTTGAGGTGCCGTTGCAAGGTCACAGCAGTCAGGGAATCCCACTGTTATATCAACGAAAGACTGATTCTAGGCCATCAGAAAGAACACCAACTCCATCACCATCATCAACCCTCTCTCAGTCCGCCCTGTCCACCGCTACTTCCACCATATGCAGCTCTCAAGTCCAGCTCACCCTCCCAGACACTATGAGTAGGTCAAGAAAGTACTCAGTCTCTCATCCGCGTACACTGGGTTTGAACGCCCACATTGCCAAACTAATCTCGTTTGAGATGATGCCCTTTCGGTTGGTGGAAAGCACAGCTTTCCGCGAACTCATGGCCTATGCAGTACCACGCTATGACCTACCCAGTCGCCACTTCTTCTCTCGCAAAGCCATCCCAGCCCTCCACCATCATGTGAAAGACCGCATTGTCCATGCACTCAAGCAGTCAGTGAGCGGAAAGGTGCACCTCACAACTGATGCATGGTCCAGTCGGCATGGCCAGGGCCGTTACGTGTCCATCACTGCGCACTGGGTTAATGTGGTGGATGCAGGGTCCACAGGGGACAGCGGTGGTGGGACAGTGCTGCCTAGCCCACGGTCTAGGAAACAGTTGGCTGTAGGCGTTCGACCCTCCTCCTCCTCCTCCTCCTCCAGAAGCGACAGCTCGTCCACAGAGCGCAGTCGTACGAGCACTCCATCTGCAGCTGCCACTGTTGCACACGATGTGTCCCCCTATCGAGCAGCTAGTGGAAAGCGTCAGCAGGCTGTGTTGCAGATGATGTGTTTGGGCGACAGACACACCGCCGAGGTGCTGGCCAAGTACTTGAAGCGACAAACTGAGTCATGGCTGGGCAGTGTACATCTTGAGGCAGGCAAGGTAGTTAGTGATAACGGCCGTAATTTTGTGGCAGCCATAGCCCTTTCAAAACTCAGCCACATACCTTGCTTGGCTCACACCTTGAACCTGGTGGTGCAGTGCTTCCTCAAAAATTATCCGGAGTTAACAGCCCTGCTCCAGAAGGTGCGAAGACTGTGCGCGCACATCCGCCGGTCGCCTGTACACTCCGTTCGTATGCAGAAGCTGCAGCGATTGCTCCACCTTCCCAACCACCGCCTCATTATCGACATTGCAACAAGGTGGAACTCCACCCTGCACATGGTGGAGCGGCTGTGCGAGCAGAGGCAGGCCATAATGCATTTGTGGGAGGATACACGGCCAGGCACTTTGAGAGCAGACATGGAGTTGACAGGCGTGCAGTGGTCGAAGCTGAAAGACCTTTGTAAAGTCCTTCAGTGTTTTGAGGAATGCACACGGCTGGTAAGCGCAGACGACGCCATCCTAAGCATGAGCATCCCACTTATGCGTCTGCTCATGCAAACTTTGACGCACCTTAAGGAGCAGGCGTCTGCAGCCAATGTTGATGAGGAGGAAGAGGAGGAGGGAATCCTTGATGACATTCAGCCATTGTCTGCTCAGGGACCTCTCCTGGACGAGGTGGAGGAAGAAGATGAGGAGGAGGAGGAGGATGATGGGGATGATTACTTAGGGGAGGAGGATGCATCTCGTGGGGCAAGTGAAAATGTTGGCGTGGCAAGGTCTGGTACAGGGTTTGTGCGTGACTGGAGGGATGTGGATTTGCCAGAAAGTGCTCCTCCACCCAGCACTCGCAGTACATCATTGACATCGGGAACATTGGCCCACATGTCAGATTATGCCTTGCGGATCCTAAAAAGGGACCCCCCGCATTGCCAAAATGATGAACGATGACGACTACTGGTTGGCCAGCATCCTGGATCCACGCTATAAAGGCAAATTACAAAATATCATGCCACAGGAGAACCTTAACCTAATATTGGCTAATAAACAAGCAACTCTGGTAAATCGGTTGCTTGAGGCATTCCCAGCACACAGCAGCGGTGATGGTTCTCACACGAGCCGTACGGGCCGGGGGCAGCTTGGCAGAGGTGTTCGTGGTGCACACAGCAGAAGTGGCGTTGGAGACAGGGGTTTCATGACAATGTTGTGGACTGATTTTTCAAATACCGCTCACACAACTGGTAATACTGCATCGATGGAAAGTGACAGGAGACAGCAGTTGTCAACTATGGTTACAAACTACTTTTCCTCCCATATCGATGTTCTCCCACACAGGTCATTCCCCTTTGACTATTGGGCCGCTAAACTGGACACCTGGCCTGAATTGGCCCAATATGCCTTACAGGAGCTCGCTTGCCCAGCTGCAAGTGTGCTATCGGAAAGAGTCTTCAGTGCAGCTGGATCAATCCTGACAGAAAAAAGGACCCGTCTGTCAACCCAAAATGTGGATGATCTAACCTTCATTAAAATGAACCACGCATGGGTTTCCAAGGATTTTGTCCCACCTTCCCCTGATGACACATAGGGTGACAGAAAAATGGCTTGCTTTGGTCCACCTCTTCCTGGTACTTCACCTATTTCGCCTTTTGCATCAGTTGAATGTCCAACATCAACATATGCCACTTTCTAAAACTCCCTAACTGTGCTGCCTCCCCCCCCATGGCCGGGGTCACCACCTAGCGCACGACACCGTGCGAGTGCCGTTGCCCTGGACAGGTGGGTAGGCCGACTCTTGGGCGCGGGCACTGGCACAGGGTCCCTCATAGTGCAATCAAGTGTCTCTGACGGTGGTGGTGCACACCCGCCGTCAGACACACCGCTGTACTATGAGGGGCCCAGTGCCAGTACCGACGCCCACGAGTGGGCCCCCCTTGCTTGGCCAGGGCCCCAGCATTTGCAATCTTTACCTCTCCCTGCTCCTCCGCTGTGTAATCTGGGCCGTCAAATCCATACTGTGCCTGACACCGTCTGAGCCTGCCTCCTGATGTATAGACATATATTTTGAATGTGTACGCTATCCATACATGTTATCCGGGGATACGTTACCCCTTCTAAACTTTGTGCAATGACGTGCAATCCATACTGGGCCTAACACCGTCTGAGCCTGCCTCATGCTGTATAGACATATATTTTGAATGTGTACGCTATCCATACATGTTATCCGGGGATACGGTACCCCTTCTAACCTTTGTGCAATGACGTGCAATCCATACTGGGCCTAACACCATCTGAGCCTGCCTCATGCTGTATAGACATATATTTTGAATTTGTACGCTATCCATACTTGTTATCCGTGGATACGGTACCCCTTCTAACCTTTGTGCAATGACGTGCAATCCATACTGGGCCTAACACCGTCTGAGCCTGCCTCATGCTGTATAGACATATATTTTGAATGTGTACGCTATCCATACATGTTATCCGTGGATACGGTACCCCTTCTAACCTTTGTGCAATGACGTGCAATCCATACTGGGCCTAACACCGTCTGAGCCTGCCTCATGCTGTATAGACATATATTTTGAATGTGTACGCTATCCATACATGTTATCCAGGGATACGGTACCCTTTCTAACCTTTGTGCAATGACGTGCAATCCATACTGGGCCTAACACCGTCTGAGCCTGCCTCATGCTGTATAGACATATATTTTGAATGTGTACGCTATCCATACATGTTATCCGGGGATACGGTACCCCTTCTAACCTTTGTGCAATGACGTGCAATCCATACTGGGCCTAACACCGTCTGAGCCTGCCTCATGCTGTATAGACATATATTTTGAATGAGTACGCTATCCATGCATGTTATCCGGGGATACGGTACCCCTTCTAACCTTTGTGCAATGACGTGCAATCCATACTGGGCCTAACACCGTCTGAGCCTGCCTCATGCTGTATAGACATATATTTTGAATGTGTACGCTATCCATACATGTTATCCGTGGATATGGTACCCCTTCTAACCTTTGTGCAATGACGTGCAATCCATACTGGGCCTAACACCGTCTGAGCCTGCCTCATGCTGTATAGACATATATTTTGAATGTGTACGCTATCCATACATGTTATCCGGGGATACGGTACCCCTTCTAACCTTTGTGAAATGACGTGCAATCCATACTGGGCCTAACACCGTCTGAGCCTGCCTCATGCTGTATAGACATATATTTTGAATGTGTACGCTATCCATACATGTTATCCAGGGATACGGTACCCTTTCTAACCTTTGTGCAATGACGTGCAATCCATACTGGGCCTAACACCGTCTGAGCCTGCCTCATGCTGTATAGACATATATTTTGAATGTGTACGCTATCCATACATGTTATCCGGGGATACGGTACCCCTTCTAACCTTTGTGCAATGACGTGCAATCCATACTGGGCCTAACACCGTCTGAGCCTGCCTCATGCTGTATAGACATATATTTTGAATGTGTACGCTATCCATACATGTTATCCAGGGATACGGTACCCTTCCTAACCTTTGTGCAATCACGTGCAATCCATACTGGGCGTGAGAACGGCTGGCGAGCTGTTAAGCAAGCTACAGCACCTGTCCAGACAAGTACAGGGATTCCCTAGTGAGGAGACTTATTTGATTGTTTTCTATGTTGGGACAGCAATTTTTGGGGAGCACTATACTCTGGAGAATGATAGATGGGGCCCACCATACACTGGAACATTCCAAAGGTGGACATCAGACACTGGAGCAGCATTTACAGGGCCCATTATACACTAGAGCATTAGAAATGGGGCCCATTATGTTGGGGCATTATTTGGGCCCATAAGACAGTGGAGCTTCATCCATGGGGACCAACATATACTGTATCATTATGTGGAGCTCATCATATACTGTTTCAAACATTATATGGGACCAATGATTTTGTATGGAGAAATAGATGGGCCTCGTCATGAGATGTAAAAAGTGAGGTATTTTTCATTGTACTATACCGCTATTTCTCTGCCGTATCGGAGCATGATGAGTTGTGGTATGTGTTAAAGGGGCGCTCTTTCGCCCAGGGCACATGAAAACCTGCAGCCAGCCCTCCCCCCCACAACTTTAGCCAAATAACCCCCATTTTTCAGTGCGTAACTTGTATTATGAAGTTAATTAAGGTTGACAAGCTTAAGTTAGAAGAATTGATGCTTTTGGCATTCAAATGGGCACTGTAGGTGTGTTTCCTGTCCTCCTCTCACTGCCGACTTTTATTCCCCATTGACTTACATTGGGTTTCGTGTTTCGGGATGACCCCGACTTTTCCCTATAATCGGACGATCTTGCTCGACCCGACTTTTGGAAAAGTCGGGTTTCACGAAACGAAACGCGACCCTAAAAACGCAAAAGTCGCTCAACTCTACACTTCAGCATAATTTGCAAATACATTAAAACATGGATGTTTATACTGATAAATAAATGAACAAGCTGGTTTATCTTTCAATGAGCTACATGAAAATAAAAGTGATTTTGTGGGGTTGATCATGCTGACATATTTCCTTTAACCCCTTCCCGACATCTGCTGTACATGAATGGTGCAAATCGGGAGCGAGAGTATGTAGTGGGCTTAGAGGCTGAGCTTGCCCCATTTCTGACAAATAATGGCTGGGGTCCACAGGCTCACAGATTTAGCCAATATGTGGTCTATGAATACATTTCAAAAACTCACAGAAATATTATACCATTAAAACCATTGTTAATTTGATATGCATTAAAAGGAGTACAATATTAAAATGAACAACAAATTACTGCTGAGGAGAAACAGTAGAAGCAGACCTAAGGTCTGACTTTAGCAGAGCCTCATGATGTGGGTGTCCCTGATGTGAGTGTTGACCTAGGCAGTGGATAGTGAGATCTGGAGTAAAGGAAGGAACAGAGATCAAAAGACAGAGCGATGCATTGGAGACAGGTCTTGGGTTAGGATGCCAAGCAGTAAAACCCCGAGGTCACCAGAAAGTGAGATAACCTGCCAGGATGGAAAAGGAGCGTGAGATGAAGAGAGTGTCCCAGTTGGGAGTTCCATGGCATCAGCAAGCAGAGAAACCAAGTAAAGGCCACAGTGGCCAGATAACTCCCCTAAGGGGAAAAAGACGCAGGACAGTGGGTTGAAGTATAGGACTCTCATTTACTGAACTGTAATGCTATGCTGACTTGCGGTGAAGAAGAAGAAACTTGAGACAGAAACATGTAAGCTTAGAAAAAGTGGAGAGGCTGTGTGTGAAGATGCTCTGTGTTATAAAGGAAGCGATCATGAAGTTATGCACCCGCTCTCTATTGGCCACTGAGACCCCAACCAAGCAAAAAAACTGGACAACTTTTTTTATTGGAAAATAGAAGAGGAAACATATCTCCAGTGTGTGATCCAATAAAATCTGTTCCTTTATTCAAAACATATTAAAATAGATGCATCAAATATACAATCAAGAAAAAAGGATGGAGTTCCCGTAACAACCAACGCGTTTCAACCTATTGCGGTCTTAGTCATACCAGCTTGTAGGATTGCTATCAATGAATGAAATCATTGCTTACTGTATATTTGAGTCTGTTCCGATCTGTTCCTGCTCGGAGCTAGCTGTTTGATAGAATGGAATTGCAGATATGTGATATTGCTGCTACTTAACAGAGAATTGGCTGTTGTAAACCACGGAGAACATTGTAATTCTTTTAGATTATTACAGAGTGTAGAGTCTCAATACTCAGCTGCTCACTTTAACTGCTTCACTCCCTAGCCTGTTTTCAGCTTCCTGACCAGGCCAAATTTTAAAATTCTCACCAGTGTCACTTTATGAGGTCACATCTTTGGAACACTTCAACGTATCCCAGTGATTTGTGAGAAAGTTTTTTTCATGACTCATTGTACTTGATTTTAGTGGTAAATTTAAGTAGATTTTGTTTTGCTTTTACTTGTGAAAATATTGGAATTTTGGCAAAAATTTCAAAAATTTCTCACAATTTTCAAACTTTTAATTTGTATGCCCTTAAACCATATAGTTATATTACACAAAGTAGTTAATAAATAAAATTTATCACATGTCTACTTTGTATCAGCATCATTTTTTAGCATAATTTATTTTTGTTAGGAAGTTAGAAGGGTTTAAAGTTTATCAGCAATTTCTAATTTTTCCAAAAAAATTTGCAAAACCATTTTTTAGGGACCACCTCACATTTGAAGTTACTTTGAGGTGCTTATGTGACATAAAATAACCGAAAGGGACACCATTTTAAAAACTGCACCCCTCAAAGTGCTCAAAGCCACTTTCAAGAAGTTTTTAATACTGATGATGAGCGAATGTGCTCGGGTAATGCGTTATCCGATCATACTCGGGTGTTATCTGAGTATCTTGGGAGTGCTTGAATAATATGTTAGAGTCCCTGCGGCAGCATGTTTTACAGCTGTTAGACAGCTGCAACACATGCGGGGATTGCCTAGCAAACAAGAAATCCCTGCATTTGTTGTTGCTCACAGCTGTGAATCATGCAGCCACAGGGACTTGAACATATTTTTTGAGCACTCCCAAGATATAACATCCGACCACGTTCACTCATCACTATTTATTAACCCTTCCAGGGTTTCACAGGAATTAAAGCAATGTGGAAGGAAAAAAGGAAAATTTTACTTTTTCACACAAAAATGTTGCTTTAGCCTCAAATGTTGCATTTTCAAAAGGGTAACAAGAGAAAATGGACCAGAAAATTTGACTTTTGGACAATTGGTTGAAATAGATAGTGGCTGCTCTGTGGCATAAGCAGAACCCCTGATGTATCTAAACAGTTGAAAAACCCCATGAAAATGACACCATTTTGGAAACCACACCCCTCAAGGAATTTATCTAGAGTTGTGGTGAGCATCTGAGTACACCGATGATCCACATGTGGTGTAAAACTACGGTTTGGGTGCATGGCAGGGGTTGGATGGGAAGGACATGATTTGATTTTGAAGCACAAAATTGGCGGCTGGGATAGATAGTGGATGCCATGTCGTGTTTGCAGAACCTAAACAATTGAAACCTCGCAAAGGCGACACCATTTATGAAATTACACCCCTCAACAAATTTATTTATTGGTGTGGTGAGCACCTCGAACAAGCAGTTACTTAAAAAATCTATTTTTTCCCACAAAAATGTTGGTTTAGCCCCAAATAGATCATTTTCACAAAGGTAACAGGAGAAAATGAAGTATGTAATTTGCTGTGCAATTTCTCCTGAGTATGCTGATGCCCCATATGTGGGGGGGGAGGAACTTTTTGGGCACATGGGAGGGGAAGGAGTGCTATTTGAATTTTCAAGTGCAGATTTGTCAGGAATAGACTGCAGGCGCCATGTTGAATTTGAAGAACCGCTATGGTGCCAAAACAGCAGAAACAACCTCAAGGTACTCACTGTGATCTCATTGAGGTCATTGCAGTTCATCGTCCCGGCTCAAAGGGAAGTGCCGGTGAGAACGCAGCCTCAATGCACTGAAGTTACCTTGATTACGTCACTGCTAGTCACTGAAGCTGGGCTCACAGCACCTCTTTCTCCCATGGATTATAGCCTCAATGATCGCAACATGGCACCATTCAGGTTTTAAACCAGTTATCCCAGAGATAGATTACAGCATGAGACAGTATGGCTAATTTTCACTTTGGACAGGTGAAGGATATGGTTGTTTATTATTTTTCTTTTTTTACAGGAGACAAGGACATTTATGGAAAGAGCGTAAGGTCAGTATCATGGTTGTTTATTATTTTATGTTTTTTTACAGGTGACAAGGGCTTCAATGGAATAGGCATAAGGTGCATTATTTTATTTTCATTTCAAATAAAGTAGTCTGTGTCATTTTTACAATCTAAGTATGAGGTTAGTAATGGATAGGCATCTTATGAACGCTTCTCCATTACTAACCTGTGGGCTTGATGACAGCGACCATAAAACAGCTGACATCAGCCCCACAAATATTACCCCATTTTCCACTGCATGAGGGCAAGTGGAAAGAGCCAGGCAAAGTGCCTTTTCTCGGGTGGATGTGGGCTGCTATTTTTAGACTAGTTGGAGCCAATATTCATGGCCCCTTGCCAGCCTGAGAATATTAGTCCCCAGCTGTCTGCTTTTATTTGGATGGTTGTAAAAAATGAGAGGGACCCAATAACGCTTTTTTTAAATTATTAAAGACAACTTTCTCAAGCTGTCATGCAAATGACAGCGTGGGAAGCACCTGCCGTTCGGGGTGCTGAACCCGAACAGTAACACGCACTTCCCAGAGAAGTCCATGTTCTGGGTCTGTGCCCGATCATTAAGCGTTTGGTACTGATCACAAACTTTACTGTTCAGGTTCGCCCATCTCTACTCAAATTAGCGTATAAATTGGACAAGTGCAATCCGATAGAAAATCAGATTGCACTCAGACTAATGCTATTTAATGAGGCAGTGCAGATCTGCATTTTTTTTTTGCAGCCGGTGATGACGTCGTGGGGGTGCCGATCATGTAGAACAGAAAGCCTTTTCCCTCTCCCTGCCTATATATATCATGTACAAAATTATTAGGCAATTTGTATCTTTAATGATTCATTTTATTATTGAACAACTGCAGATCTCTCGGTCAACCTGAAAGGTTAATAAAACTGATTATTTAAGAAATTGTAAGTGAGGTTTTGTCTTTCTTAGGAGAATATCTACACGTGCAGGATTATTAGACAACTGAGTGTGTAGAATTATAAAGTAAAGCAGCTAAATTTAAAATGTAAATGTTCCCATACCTTTTGTTGATTTTCATCTGTTAAAGTGAGAATAAGAACAAAACACCTCAGTGACATTTAAGGCCTTGTCCACCAGGAAGATCTGGCCAGGAGTAAAGATTCTGGAGAGTATGGGCAAAGATGAAAGAAGTGATAAAGAAGAAGCATGAAGGACTGGATGGTGGGCTGTGAGTAGTAAGGTGAATAGTAATTTTTCTAATCACTTGCTAGTCCTTTAGATTTCAGAAAAATGACGACCACAGGTGGATGTCATTTTTCTGGATCGCATTGCAAAAAATTCCTAGTCTGGAGAGTGTTGATTTTTCTAAAATATGAGTAGAATTCAATCCCACTCTAATTACTTTTCTATTTTCTATCAGCAACTGAAAGTTATGCCAAATTAATTAAGAGGAGCATGCATCTTAATGAACTTGGCACAGTGGACTATGGATCAAGACTGACAAGCAAAATGGCAGACTTATTGGATTCTCCCTGATCATTTTTTCTTTTTATTCGATAAAATTTCTAAATGTATGAAACTATGTTAAAGAACTGTTCTCATCTTTTGTCATCAGGAGAACACTGCTCCCTTGAACCTTGAAGATTGATAGTTCTAACCAGTGTATTGTGCCACTAGTCCGAACTGAGTGCTCTCTCAGTCTGCTAGATCAGACAACTTTGCCTTTTCGGAGGACAGGTAAAAAAAAAAAATGCTGAAGTACAGAAGCATAAAGCCTGTTAGGGCAGAGACATACTGCCGTATTTCTCGTGCGAGAGAATCGCATCGTAAACTCGCACTAGCTGTCCTGACCTGAGCTTGACAGCTGCACAGTAATCCATCACACTGTCATGCTCAGGTCAGGAGAGGTGCCGGCCAGTTTATGCAGTGTGATGTGATTATCGCATGAGAAATACGGCAGTGTGACTCCAGCCTTATAAGAGAAGCACGCCTTACCTAGATTACCAGCCACTCTGAGAACATCTGGTGGCCTGATGAATGTGACGACTGTAAACTATGAAATTAAAAATTCCTCAAATGTGGATTTTTAATAAGTAGTAAATTGCAAAGTTACTTGTTTTAACAAGTGTGTAGCAATTTTATCTATTTAAGAACTTGAGATTTTAAAACCCTTTAATGTTTTATCCCTGAACGATTAATAATACAAAACGTCAATACACAGGTGCTTCTCACAAAATTAGAGTATCATCAAAAAGTTAATTTATTTCACTTCTTCAATAAAATGATATATTTCAAGTGTTTATTTATGTTCATATTGATGATTATGGCTTACAGCCAATGAAAACCCCAAAGTTATTATCTCAGTAAATTAGAATACTTTATAACACCAGCTTGAAAAATGATTTTAAAAACCAAAATGTTGGCCTACTGAAATGTATGTTCAATAAATGCACTCAATACTTGGTCGGGCCTCCTGTGACATCAATGCTGCTTGGCATGGAGGCGATCAGCCTGTGGCACTGCTGAGGTGTTATGGAAGCCCAGGTGGCCTTGATAGCAGCCTTCAGCTTGTCTGCAATGTTGGGTTTGGTGATTCTCCATGGGGTTAATGTCAGGCGAATTTGTTGGCCAATCAAGCACTGTGATACTGTTGTTTTTAAACCAGGTATTGGTACTTTTGGCAGTGTGGACAGGGGCCAAAAAAACTTGTCGGCAGAGGGAAGCATGAAGTGATCTAAAATTTCCTGGTAGATGGCTGCGCTGACTTTGGTCTTGATAAAACACAGTGGACCTACACCAGCAGATGACATGGCTTCCCAAACCATAACTGATTGTGGAAACTTCACACTAGACCTCAAGCAGCTTGGATTGTGGCCTCTTCACTCTTCCTCCAGACTCTGGGACCTTGATTTCCAAATGAAATGCAAAATTTACTTTCATCTGAAAACAACAATTTGGAGCAACTCAGCAACAGTCTTGTTCTTTTCCTCCTTGTCACAGGTAAGGTGCTTCTGACATTGTTTATTGGTCATGAAAGGCTTGACACAAGGAATGCAACACTTGTAGCCCATGTCCTGGGTACGGCTGTGTGTGGTGGCTCTTGAAGCAATGACTCTAGCAGCAGTCCACTCCTTGTGATTCTCCCCAAAATTTTTGAATGGTCTTTTCTTAACAATCCTTTCAAGGCTGAGGTTATCCTGGTTGCTTGTGCACACTTTTTCCTTACACTCAACTCTCCATTAATATTCTTGGATACAGCACTTTGAACAGCCAGCTTCTTAAGCAATGACCTTTTGTGGCTTACCCTCCTTGTGGAGTATGTCTACGACTGCTTTCTAGGCATCTGTCAGATCAGCAGTCTTCCCCATGATTGTGAAGCCTTCTGAAACAGACTAAGGGACCTTTTTAAATGTTTAGGAAGCCTTCACAGGTGTTTTTGTTAATTATTCTGATTTCCTGAGATAATGACTTTTGGGTTTTCATTGGCTGTAAGCCATAATCATCAACATTAACAGAAATACACGCTTGAAATAGATCCCTCTGTTTGTAATGACTCTATATAATATTTGAGATTCACTTTTTGTATTGAAGAACTAAATTAAATTAACTAAATTAAATTCATATTCTAATTTTTTGAGAAGCACCTGTATGTCATTAAACAAAATATTAGAATTTGCCAGAAGAAATGGTTACACTCACTGTCAGTGCATGGGACTTCAAGCATGAATTATTTGAATGTGTAATATTAGCTACATTCTCAGTGTGAAAAATAACACTACAAACAGGTACGGCTGTAATATTATTATCTATCTGGCCCACAGAGATCTCTGCAGGGAATTAAGAGGATGAGAAAGGTGAGATACATGTGAGCCTTTTCTATCAGTCTGGTATATACCCTTAGGAGCCGGGTCTGTCACGTGTAAACATGTCTTGCAGAAAATTTTCTCATGGTGCATTGCAGGTTCATGTACAGTATATTCAAGTGTAACATTTTCAATGTAGCAGTATAAATAGAGATGTCGCAATGTTTGTCAAAGCTGCAACTATGAAATGCTTACAAGCAATGAGAAATGTAATATACTTAATCTAGGGTATGTGCGCACGATCAGGAATGGCTCAGGATTTGATGCAGGTGAAATCTGCACCAAATCTGCATCAGAGATCACTGGCAGGTCACCTGCGTTTTTAATGCTTTTTTTTATTGTATGCGTTTTTTTTTGTCGCTTGAAATAAAGCTAATTGAAAGTTGGCTTCTGGGAAGGAAAATAAAAGTGATTTCCTGTTTGCAGATATATGGGGGTATGTTCCCACGGTCAGTAAATGCTGCAGGTTGGACGCTCCGTACATCTGCAATGTCCAACCTGCAGCATCCAGCTGTTACAGCATAGTGGATGGGATTTCAAGAAATCTCATGTCCCCTATGCGTGCACCGGCGCCTGCGGAGACGGACATGTGGAGCATCTTTCCAGACCACAGCATGTCAGTTTATGTAGTGGAGACGCTCAGTCTCTGCTGCTTAATTTACCCATAGACTTTCATTAGATGAGGTAAAACTGCATTATTTTCCTAGTCACATGCGTACTAAGTGCAGGAACACAGCTTACTATCCATGTGTACTAATTTACCTAATGGTGAATCTTTTGACACACCCGGAAGTACATGACACAGGAAGTGGAGGAAAGCACAGAGAGAGGTCCCCTCCTTTTTAAAAATATAAATAATAATTTAGAGTAAAGCAGACTACTGGGACTGGTATTTCACGATGGTAAGGATCCAATATCCATGAACCTTACCAGCCTGATAATACCAGGCCGCAGCAGTTTGCTTACCTTGGATAGTTAGCAAAAATAGTGGGATCCCCCCTCCAAAAAATATAGCATTGGGTCCCCTTATTTTTGTTAACCAAACAAGGAAAAACAGACAGTTGCAGCCTGGTATTCTCAGGCTGGCGAGGCCCATGCATTTTGGCCCTCACCAGCCTAAAAATAGCAGCCCACAGCTGCCCCACAATTGGCAAATCCAAAGATGCACCAATTATGGCCCTTTGCCTGGCTTTTCCCACTTGCCCTGTAGGCAAGTGGGGTTCATATTTGTGGGGTTGATGTCACTTTTGTATTGTCAGGTAACATCAAGCCCACGGCTTAGTAATGGAGAGACATCTATAAGACACCAATCCAATACTAATCCTATAGTTATATGGTAAATAAACACAGACATAATATAGTCTTTAAATTGAGATAATGATAGACTCCTTTTATAGCTCCTAATTAAACCATACTTACTGCATTGCCTATTCCACCGACACCCTTGTCTCCTTCAAGAGAATTAAAATAAAAAAGCAACCCTATCCTTACCTGTCCGCTGAGAAGATATACATATTGTCCCATGACAAGTCCAGTTCTGCTACATCTGGATGCCTTTGGCTGAATGGTTGCAGTAGTGACCGGAGATAACCCCGTCCCTAGCGGTCACGTGCACGGCAGTTCTTGCGATCAGATGCTGATCGCGACAACTGCATTGTACGTGTACTTCCAGCTAAAACAAGGTACACCATTATTTAAATTAGTACACATCCATCATAAGCTGTATTCCTGCACTTAATATGCATGTGACTAGAAAGATAATGCAATTTTACAGCATCTAATGAAAGTCTATGGGTAATTTACGCAATGGAGACTGAGGGTCTTCGCTACATAAATAGACACGCTGCAATCTGGAAAGAGGCACCGCATGTCCGTCTCCGCAGGAAGCCAGAGGCATCCATGCACACATAGTGGACATAGGATTTCTTGAAATCCCATCCACTATGCTGTAACATCTGGATGCTGTGGATGTACGCATCGTCCATCCCTCAGCGTTTACTGACCGTGGGAACATACCTTTAGGGATTAATGTTGGTAAATGGTAATGACTAATATTTGAAGTAATTGAATAAATATATAATAAATGTTGTGTTTATGTGTGAGATAGAATATCATTTATCAATGTGACCTACTGCAGTAAATCAGTTGTTACAATGGACAATACACAAATACACAAATGTATCACATTACATGAAGGCAACCTTAAAATCCAGTGCAAAAATGGTCAGACATGAGCCTAGGATCAAAGAAAAAGAATTAGAGCACCCTTCTTATACCACAGCAAGCGGCCTACAGTCTTAAAAGAATATTTTCAAATTACTTTAGTTAGTTAGACAGGCATGAAAGTAAGCAAGTTTGCAATTAACTTGCTTTTTCTCTCTGCTGTCAATCTTCTACCATGACAGCTTTTATCTTGTTATAGTATACACCTAATATCCATGGACTTTGGCCTCCAGACCCTGGTTAAGAGTGTGCATTAGTTACATTCTAGGAAAAGAGTTAACTCTTAACATTCCAGTTAGCTCTCTCCAACTCATTAATTTCTATAAAGCAGTTAGCTGCTCATCTCCTTCCCCCTCCCTATCATCTTCTGAAGAGAGATGCAGTTCTAAGTCTTGCAAACTCACCAGCCTGAAGTTTTTACAGCAGTTCTCCTAATCACAGCTCTAAGTGTGTTTATCCAATGATGGTAGTGTAGACTCAGAACAAACCGCTGAGAGCTGAATGTGTTCTTATAGAACTTATGCTGAGCTTTATAGTTCTACCAATACTGCAGATCTACTATCAACAGATCTTTCACTCAAGGAGGAGAGCCCGCCCTGCTAGAAATCAAGAAGTAAGGAAATTGCAAAGTTGTGTGCGGCTCAAGAGACAACTTTATAATACCCCAGTAAGGATTTATTGTTATGGCTAAAGATGAAGAGATGAAGATAATCTACTCTTTATGTCTCTACACCTACTAATCTATCTATCTATCTATCTATCTATCTATCTATCCATCTATCTATCTATCCATCTATATCTTCCATCCCGTTATAATTCCATAAAACCCTATTACATTTTTTCCATTTTTTTATCTCCTCTTCAGTCCCCTTACACCATGCTGTGCTCTGTTATTATTCACATTATGATCTCTCCCTTTACATTATATTTCGCTAGTGGTAATGCTCTCTGACTTTTCTGCAACAGGTGCATTTGTCACACCGCTCCCTCACTCCTACTTTTCATGCTTATCCACTCCACTTACAAAGCATTTTTGTGAGATACCTTTGCAAATGTCTGCCCAATTGTTTCCACCTCCTAGCAATCCTCCTTCTGCAATAAATTTGGAGCCATTCTATGCTTCCCTGATGGCATTGCATGATGTATTAGCATCTGCTTAAGTTTTTCAGCATTAATCTCGACCAACTTCATTTTCTGAAATGAAGCCTTAAAATTGTTAAAACCCTCCTGAGGCCGGGATCACACTTGCGAGAAACTCGCACGAGTCTCGCACCTAAATATCCGGCACTGCCACCGGCACTCAGGACCAGAGTGTGTGGATGCATGTATTTCTATGCAGCTACACACTCCGGTCCCGAGTGCCGGCGGCAGTGCTGGATATTGAGGTGCGAGACTTGTGCGAGTTTATCGCAAGTGTGATCCCGGCCTAAGCTTCACTGTTAACTGTAATGCACCCTGTGCGAGCAGAGGCCACAGTTTACAGAACCATTTGGGCCCAACTGCACCCTGAAAAAAATCTATAAAGTGCACAAAAACATATCAATATATGTAAGGTATTGGTTGATATTCTGGCCATAATACGCAAGTGTAAGGACCCTTGACGCGGGTTGACAGCTTACCTATTATGGACAGAATATTAACCAATACACATATGTGATTTTCATACTTGCACTCACATGCAGACTAGAAAAGCACAGCCTCATTCAATGAATGTGCATTGAGCAAGGCCGGAAACAGTCAAGTCAGTCAAGCGCCAGAGAATCCTCACCGCTCATTTTGTACCCAATGTGAAGATTCACATGTCTGCAGCCACACATAGTGACTGCAGACTTGTAGCTTATGGCTGAGTCAACTCTTTAATTTAATAATTCAAATAATTTTTGGAATATACTTTAATAAAAAATTCAATACCGTTCTATACTCTACATTTCTGTTTTTTTATTTTTTTTTACCTCTGATGGTGACACTATGTTTGAGAATTCCCAGTGCATACTGAGATACTCAAACAGAAAGTCATGAGGGGGCCAGGGACTGAAGTCACTGTCACAACTGCATTCCCCACCCTGAAACATAGAGTCAACAGTGACATCCACTTCAAGGGCTGGGCTAGTCCCTGCTCTGCTGAGTATGCGCCAGGTTGCCAAATCCAATGCATGTCCAGTATGCAGTCACTGCTCACAGTACTAAGTTCGTTGGAATATGCAGTGACAGTGTGCTTCCTCACCAGCTGTAATGAAGAGTGACGAGGCTGCTAGATAGCGCACTGTCAGAGTGCATTGTAAGGAGAGAACTCTGCAAGCAAAGAGAGCAGAGACTTGCCCAGCCGCTGAGACATCACTGATAATAGGGCTGTGACATCTGTTTTGGGGGAAATCTGTTCTCTGTTCTCTCTGCTCACAGTATTCTCTCCTTTTCAATGCTCTCTTCCTTTGAATGCTGACACTGCACATTCAAAGTAAAATAGCGCAGAGAGCGCATTCTGAGCATTTGTCAAAATTGACAACTGGTGCATGCTCGGTAGAGCACGGACTAGCCCAGCCCCTGAAATGGCCATCACTGATGATGCTTCATTTTAGGATAGGTAAAGCATCTGCAGAAGTTACTGCAGCCCATCCACCTGATAACATCTTGTTTGAGTATCTCTGCATGCACTGGGGATTGCCTGTCAGTCACCCGCTTGGTAGTTGCATTACTGTGATTGTCTGGCCTCATCACCTCTTCAGAGGTTATAAAAGGAGAGATGTTTCCATGGCACACTGACACCATTGCACTGCTCAGGGACAGTTGTGTTTGGAGGGAGAGAGCAATTGTCCAAGCCTGTGTGTGCAGAGTTTAACTAATCAGAGTCCTCTAGTGTTGATACTGGTGATGATGCAGAGCCATCATATTAGCAGTCCTTATAAGGGCTAATCCTGTGCTTAGCTGTTTATGTCAGAAACATTTTGCTGTCATGGAGTGACTGGCCCAGTGTGACACGACCCAACGATTGGTCCCTCACCAAACAATACAGCATCACAACGCCGATAGAATAGGGGAGAAGAAGGCCTTACAATAGGGAATCAGGGACGGTCACCTTCTGAGCTCTAACCTGAGCCTGTCCCAGATCTCACCTAACACCCTATGCAGGTCCTTCCCCCTGCCAACGTCAGGATACCTTATCCCTAAACTGTCACCTTAAACTGCCCTCACTAGTGCACTGGCCGGCATAGGATGCTAGCCTAGCCACTACTGATAAAAAACACAGGGGAGCAGACACAGAAGGGACGAGGTAGCAAAAATACAGTACTTAGCTTATATGCATTGCTGCAAACCTCCACAAAGCATATATCACCAGCAACAGGAATCTTAACACCAAACGTGGTAGACACCAGAGAGCTGCTCTGCTAGGTTGGTCTCCAGAAAGGACCTGTATCACCAACAGTCAGCTGATGCATCAGGTGACCTTTTAAAGGATGTGGAAGTGGTCACCAAACATCAGCAAACCGAGCAGCAATGCAATTACACCAGCAGACCAGCAGGGGAAAAAACTGACATTAACCTCCGATGGCCTGAAAGGAAAAAAGTTTTCAACTGAGAGGAAGCAGAGCAGCCACAAATCCAAACATGGATCATGACATTTGCAATTTGCCTAGGGACAGTTGCAAGAGCATGGAGAGTGGCAGAATAAAATTTCTAGGCAGAGCTTAGGGCTTTGTAGTTCATTTTTAAATATATAGCTGTTGCATGTAACCACATTGTTTTGGGGGGGTGGAAAAATGACTATATTGTCACCCATAGAGTTCTACATGCTTAGTACTACATTACAGTGGTATATAACTCTCCAAAAAGCTTTCAAATATTTTCCTGGATAGAATTTGTCATCCATAGAGTATTATGTGCTTTTTTTACATTTCAGTAGTATATACAGTAACACTCAAAAAAAGCTTTCAAAACTTTTCTGGATTGAGTTTATCATCCATAGAGTATTACTTGCTTTGTGTTGCATTTTGGTGGTATATGACATTCTTAAAAATCATTAAAAAATGTTCTGGATTGAATATGTCATCCATAGAGAATTATGTGCTTTGTGTTGTGTGGTATAAATACCTCCAAAAGAGTGTTCAAAATTTTCACTAGATTGAATTAGCAATCCATACAGTGTAACATGCTTAGTGGGCGGCAAGGCGACAAAGAAGTCAGAATCCCGCCAGATTCCTGAGGGAGCGACCGGAGGAATATTGAAGCCAGATCAAGCTGGAATGGCAGCAGAGGTGGCAGGAGCCGGTGGTCCTGAACCTGCCACTTTATCAGAACCACCAAGGCCTGAACCCAGCCTGCACCCTTCACTGCAGGGATTATTGCGGACTGCAGATGGGAGAGCCAGGATCCAGCAACTGGTAATGGGACTGCGGGGTCTAGGCTAGTCAGAATAGAGAAGGAGAAGAGCCAGGACAAGGGAAGGAGACATGCTAGAGGGCCTGCTAACTGCAAGATGCTGAGAGTTGGCATCCTAGGTGTAGGTCATTACGCACAATCGGCAGAGGAGATGGAGGTCCATAGAACAGCCTTTATAATTGTAGAAGTATATCTACTACACTTTCAAATATTTGAATGAGGCATGCAAATTGTTGCCTTCAACAATCTATGGATTACTTTATTACCCTCCTCCTTATTTTTTCCTGGCTTTGCACTTTGTGTAAATCTTTTATGAGTGTAGGAATACATCAACTGCACTTTCAAAATATTTGAATGGGGCCATCAGTTGTTGCCTTCAAGGGTCTATGGATGACTGGATTACTCTCCTTATAATTACATTTTTTTATTTTTTTTTTAGGCACTCTATTTGTTGCCTTCAAGGGTGCATGGATGACCCTCCTTATAGTTTTGTTTTCTCACTTTGCACTGCGTGCAGAGCATTTATGAGTGTAGGAGTACCACAACTACACTTTATTAATATTTAAATGAGTCATTCCAGTTGGTGCCTTCAAGGGTGTATGGATGACCCTGATTCTATTTTTTGACAGGCTTTGCACTTTTATGAATGTAAGAGTACCACAACTACACTTTGTTCATAAAATTTTAATGAGGAACTATAGTTAGTGCCTTCAAGGATGTATGAATGACACTGCTTGTAATTTTTGGCAGGCTTTGAGCTTGGTACATAGACTTTATGAATTTAAGAGGACCGCTACATAAAAATTTGAAAATAATATGTATGAAGCACTATTTTATATCAAATACAGGGTGCATCTGAGTCCCTCTTCCATCAACTTTTTGGCACTTCTTGCTTCCTTCATAAATCACACGGAGATTTCCATGAAAAAAAAACTCAATTTTGGTTAACTTAAATTATTCTTTTTTTTTAAATCCTTTTTAAATTTAGCCTTATATACAAGTCATTATACAGGATAGAATGTTTATTAACATTTTTTTCCTGTAAACTCCAATTTCCCATTGATTTTGAATGTTTTAATATCAGTCCTTAAAGTGGAGTAAAAGTGTGACATGTGAGGCATTGACTGTAATGATCAAACATAGTACACCCAAGTCTATGTTTGATACTCTTTATGCCAGGTAAATGTTTATTTTTATAGTATAGTAAAGTATGGAAAACTAAACTGCTAAAAAACCCTCTTAATCCTGGAAAAAAGTTTGGACGTAAGCATTATTGATGTCATTGATTCAGTCTGCAGAGCGCTAACTTTGAATACGTTCTTGTGTATTTTTCTAAATGCATTCACTTGGCTGATGCTATGATTGAAATGTCAAGAATCCCTTAATCTGGATTCATAGCACATTTTTAAAATGTATCCAAGTTTCTTACAAACAAGGATATGCACTTTATATAAACTATTGCTGTTTCGTATGACTTTGCTTTCATTATGTTTTACAATGGCGGTGAAAATATTTTTGCTTTGACTGGGCTATGTTGTTCCTGAAATTGGCTGCCCGAGACATTTATTGGCTGTGCCACTGATTCTAAATACTTGTGCACATGACTGTAGTTTTGGCCCAATACTGTTCATTAAAAAAACGGACAATGGGGCAGTACAGAGGAGCGATTTTTTTTCACTGACTGAATCTGTGTGTGAAAAAAAGATTGCACTGTGCATTTGTTTTAAATCACGAGACTCACCCATTCATGGGTGCGTAAAAAAAATCGGGTGCTGTATGGAGCCACAGTACAGCATCTGATTTTTATGAAAACATTGTGGTTTTGTAACATAGGAAACTATAAATGGTCTTGTAAATGATTAATAGCTGCTGCTGTTAAAAACAGATTACTGTATATACTCGAGTATAAGCCGACCCGAGTATAAGCCGAGACACCTAATTTTGCCACGGAAAACTAAATAAGCTTATTGACTCGAGTAAAAGCCGGGTATGCATTGTTCCCTGTCCAGACCTGGTATGGCTGGCTGGCACCCCCTGTCCCTGTCCCGGTATGGCTGGCTGGCACCCTCTGGCCCTGTCCTGATGTAGCTAGCAGCCCCTGTCCTGGTGTGGCTGGCAGCCCCTGTCCTGGTATGGCACACACACACGCTGTCATCCTACTCACCCACCTCGCATGGCACCTGGTCCCTGCATCTCTGATGGTAGCGGCCATCTTCTTCCTCTGCAGAGCGGTCACGTGATACCGCTCATTAAGGTCAATGAATATGCGCTCCACGCCTATGGGAGTGGAGACACGTGCATATTCATTACCTTAATGAGCAGTATCATGTGACCACTGAACACAGGAAGAAGCTGCTGGCACACGGAAGGAGATGCAGGGATGGAGATCCGATCCTGCGATGGCGCCAGGAGGGTGAGTATTGTGTTTTCTGTTAGCTGGCGGCTGCGGCTGCAGCTGTCACTGTGCCACAGTAGCCGGCTCCCCTCCCCCTCCGCAACGACTTGTGTATAAGCCAAAGGGGCTATTTCAGCACAAAAAAAGGTGCTGAAAATCTCGGCGTATATACGGATGACAATTTAGAAAAAAACATCCCACTACCCTGGATGAAACGCTAAATGATTTTTTATATGCTTTTCTAAACCTATTCTTACAGTTGTGGCCAAAAGTATTGACACCCCTGCAATTCTGTCAGATAATACTCAGTTTCTTCCTGAAAATGATTGCAAACACAAATTCTTTGGTATTATTATCTTCATTTAATTTGTCTTAAATGAAAAAACACAAAAGAGAATGAAGCAAAAAGCAAAACATTGATCATTTCACACAAAACTCCAAAAATGGGCCAGACAAAAGTATTGGCACCCTCAGCCTAATACTTGGTTGCACAACCTTTAGCCAAAATAACTGTGACCAACCGCTTCCGGTAACCATCAATGAGTTTCTTACAATGCTCTGCTGGAATTTTAGACCATTCTTCTTTGGCAAACTGCTCCAGGTCCCTGATATTTGAAGGGTGCCTTCTCCAAACTGCCATTTTTAGATCTCTCCACAGGTGTTCTATGGGATTCAGGTCTGGACTCATTACTGACCACCTTAGAAGTCTCCAGTGCTTTCTCTCAAACCATTTTCTAGTGCTTTTTGAAGTGTGTTTTGGGTCATTGTCCTGCTAGAAGACCCATGACCTCTGAGGGAAACCCAGCTTTCTCACACTGGGCCCTACATTATGCTGCAAAATTTGTTGGTAGTCTTCAGACTTCATAATGCCATGCACACGGTCAAGCAGTCCAGTGCCAGAGGCAGCAAAGCAACCCCAAAACATCAGGGAACCTCCGCCATGTTTGACTGTAGGGACCGTGTTCTTTTCTTTAAATGCCTCTTTTTTTCTCCTGTAAACTCTATGTTGATGCCTTTGCCCAAAAAGCTCTACTTTTGTCTCATCTGACCAGAGAACATTCTTCCAAAACGTTTTAGGCTTTTTCAGGTAAGTTTTGGCAAACTCCAGCCTGGCTTTTTTATGTCTCGGGGTAAGAAGTGGGGTCTTCCTGGGTCTCCTACAATACAGTCCCTTTTCATTCAGACGCCGACGGATAGTTCGGGTTGACACTGTTGTACCCTCGGACTGCAGGGCAGCTTGAACTTGTTTGGATGTTAGTCGAGGTTCTTTATCCAACATCCGCACAATCTTGCGTTGAAATCTCTTGTCCATTTTTCTTTTCCGTCCACATCTAGGGAGGTTAGCCACAGTGCCATGGGTGTTAAACTTCTTGATGACACTGCGCACGGTAGACACAGGAACATTCAGGTCTTTGGAGATGGACATGTAGCCTTGAGATTGCTCATGCTTCCTCACAATTTGGTTTCTCAAGTCCTCAGACAGTTCTTTGGTCTTTCTTTTCTCCATGCTCAATGTGGTACACACAAGGACACAGGACAGAGGTTGAGTCAACTTTAATCCATGTCAACTGGCTGCAAGTGTGATTTAGTTATTGCCAACACCTGTTAGGTGCCACAGGTAAGTTACAGGTGCTGTTAATTACACAAATTAGAGAAGCATCACATGATTTTTCTAACAGTGCCAATACTTTTGTCCACCCTCTTTTGTATGTTTGGTGTGGAATTATATCCAATTTGGCTTTAGGACAATTCTTTTTGTGTTTTTTCATTTAAGACAAATTAATTGAAGATTATAATACCAAAGAATTTGTGTTTGCTATCATTTTCAGGAAGAAACTGAGCATTATCTGACGGAATTGCAGGGGTGTCAATACTTTTGGCCACAGCTGTACATGCAGAATTCTAACAGTTTGTAATATACTATGAATGTAACATTATTTTCACTCTCTCCGTGGTTATCACATGTTTCTATTAGGTTTGCATACAGCTGATCATAAGCCGACAGTTTTGGTAACAACTAGGAGAAGTATAAGTAAAAGAGTTTGACTCATGATCATAAGGTATGCATCACAGAAAAAATTCAGGTTTAATATGGGAAAAACAATGAGGATAAAATGCTTCTTCCAAGCCACAAATGTACTTTCCAATAGCCAATTCTCTTCCTGTATCTGTGTAATAATCTCTGGGTTGCTGATGTTTCATGTCTCTGACAGATAACTAGTTGAACTATAACGTTATTTTGGTTTTATATTACTGAACTACGCTGCACCAACTATGTCTACTGCTATCAGTGTGTAAAGAGTGAGAGAAGAGGGTTGCATTGGCAATCCAACACAATGGGCAGCACTTTGAACACATTTTATAAGTGGTCATAAGCTTGTAAATAACTCATGAAAGAATAAAGTTACGTTAAAACCAAGCACACCATTGTTTTTCTTGTGAAATTCTCAATAAGTTTGATGTGTCACATGACCCTTTTCCCATTGAAAAAAATAAAGTAGGATCCAAAATGTCCGACTTCAAAATGGCCACCATGGTCACCACCCATCTTGAAAAGTTTCCCCCCTCCCGTATACTAATGTACCACAAACAGGAAGTTGATATCACCAACCATTCCCATTTTATTTAGGTGTATCCATATAAATGGCCCACCCTGTAGTTTGAATACACAAAACTTGCCATAGAATACAGTACAAGAAAAAACTATGTAAGCAAAGAAATGATTAAATTAAATGGAAATGAAACAAAAATTAGACAAAAAGTTATCACTTGTACAAAGCTAGTGCAAAATCTGCTTTATTTGAGATGAATGGATGTTATTTTCTCTGATAGAGACATCAAAGCTGTCCATTTCAATTAAAAGAATGAAGACTGTGTTTAATCAAATCTGCTGATCATCATTGTCTGCGGAATACATTTACTTATTGCAAGTCTCTGGAGTTTTATTTTCTATTTGAAGAGAACAGTGATACATTGCATACAGTTGGTTAGAAGAACAATAATTACAGTGTAGCCTGACCAAAAATGGGAAGGATGAGGGGGATTGTGAAAAAAAAACCCAACTTTTTCAGATTTGTTAAACACTTTTTTGACTGTTAAAACTGGGATTCGACAACAGGAATCTTAGCATGCAAATTAATTTAATCCTAGGAAGTGCATAGATTCCTTATGTTAAGTTTCCATTAGATACATTGAAAAAATAAGTCACTGGTGAATAGATACAGTTTAAATTATACCTTTTCCACCAGGGTCATGGACAACCAAGTACCAAGACTGCAACTGCAGGCTATAAATAGAAATGAGCGACTTTCCTTTTTTTAGAGTCGAGTCGGGTTTCATGAAACTCGACTTTCTCAAAAGTCGAGTCGAACGAAATCGGCCGACTATAGGGAAAAGTCGAAGGTCCAAGTGAAACACGAAACCCAATGCAAGTCAAAGGGGAAGCAAAGTTGGCAGGGAGTGGAGGACAGTAAACACACCTACATGCCGGACCGCTTTTTTAAAGTGCGCAAAATCTCTCCCTCTCTCTTCCCCCTGACGCTGCACATATCATCTCGTTGCCCCACAGTGTATGTCCTTGCTCATTGGCTGAAAAAAAAATCACGTGTAAGCATTCTGTGAAATCCGACGTTGGCGCTCGGGTCGCCGACCGCATGGCCGACCTCACGCTATGGTCGGGTTTCGCTCGGCAAAACCCGACTTTGACAAAAGTCGGCGACTTTTGAATCTGACCGACCTGTTTCGCTCAACTCTAGCTATAATGTATGTAATAATGGAGATTGCTTGGAATGTTTTTCAATGGAACAATTTACAGTGAGGACATTAAGTGAACTCTTATTCTTTCTCATATAACATACCATTGTTTTACAAAGGGGGAAGTATGTTATTTGAATGGAAACTGTTATGTTCCCAAACACTACTAACCTGCGTTATTTTGCAGGTTAATGGCGTTCCAATGCTGTATGGCCAATTTAATGACAGCTTGGTTATTGGTTATGTGCAGGAAATAAACTTTATTCCTCCCTTCAATCAGAAAGGTCTGCCTGGAGCTGCTTCAGTCACCACTCAGAACACAGTGCGTTTAGATTTAAGAACAGCCAGTCTGCCACATTGAGTAACAGCTGATTGTTCAAAGATGTGCTTCAGATCTGACTGTCAATCAAAATGTTAGGTCGAATTAACAGCTTCTGCTCTATATGCACTGACAGTAGTCGCTCAAGTACGCCTCTATGACTGAAAGCGAAAGGCTGTCAGCTAAGGTAATTTCCTCCCTGTTCCCGCTAATTCAAATTTAAGTACCTGCACTTAGGTACCAAGATTGGAAAATATCAAAGATGGGCACAATTCCAAAAGACAAACAATTTACAGTTGGGAAATGGTTCCCAACTATATTGGCAGATTACATGGGATGAATTTGTACTAAGGTCAAGAGCATTGTCAGTACACAACAAGGTTGTTCCCAGATGTAATGCACGCAGATTAGCACCTGGGATAAAACAAAATAACCCAGGAATGGATGACTAAGTTTTCCAAGTGGCAACATGTGAAACTGTGATTGTTGTGCTGGGCTGAATCAACAGGCTAATATTAATTGAATTACAGCTCCCAACACAATTCGTTGTCCGCCTAAAGCCCACGACATAGTATGATGTCACCACAAAGTTCCTCACACAGTAGAATGTCCCCACACAGCCTCCAATGCAGTATGATGTCCCTTCACACCCATTATACAGTGTGTTGTATCCACACAGCCTCCCCATGGTGTATGATGTTCCAAAATAGCCCCCACACAATATGATTTCCCCATTATTACATGCACTTACAATTTGAAAATAAATAAATAAACAAACAAATCTACTCATCTAGCTCCTTACTCTTGATGCAATGGTCTGGTCTGCACATCATACTGAAGCTCTCCACAGCTTGTGCAATGTAGTGATGGCATCACTAGAGATGAGTGAAGAAGTTTGGAAAATGTTCGCCAGTCTCAAAGTCAGCAAGAACATTGCACATTCAGATTCATGGTCCGATTCCCAAGCAATTTCCACAAAATCAGCAAAATTTGGCAAAAGTTCTGTAAAAGATTAAGTTTCCATTAAGGCTGTGTGCACACGGCGGCTTTGATTCGCAATAACGTTACCATCAGTAAGATAGTTACCATTGGTCAGACCGCTGCCATCTGACAGCATGACCCTGCAGCTGTGACTGATTCTCAGTAAAAAGCATACCATACCATAGGCATCGGCTGATGACCACTCCCATCAGTCTATGAATGCTGTTGCTGAAAACAGTGGGAGCAGGTGGCGGCTGATGGGCTGGTAGCCTGTGCTCAAAGTAAAGAAGGAAAAAGCAAAATAAACAAAATAAAGAAATAGAAAGAAATAAATATTGAAATAAAAATGAAAAACACAGTAGATACTCACCTTACACCTAACCACTGAAGCCCTTTATCTTCTGTAAAAAATAAAAAAATAAAAAAGCACAATATACTCACCTTTACACCTAATCCCGATACCCATATCACCTGGAAAAAAGAAAAAATAATAAACCACCATATCCCTCACCTATTCGACATAATCTATACTGTCCTGCGATGTTTCGGATAACTTGTAGAACAGTCACATCAACTGATGCGACTGTTCTACCTGGCAGCTAACGACACACTGACAGGAATGTGTAGTCACTCCTGCAGTGTGTACCGCTGAGCTGTCTTTGGGGCTCATCACTGCTCTACAATTGATCTGAAATATGGTGGGACAGTATGGATTATCTCTCCACCTCAGACAGTTGAAGAATATGGTTGTTTATTATTTTAATTAATTCGCAGGGGATATTGGCTTTAGTGGACTGGGCAACTGAAGGTAACCAGCAACGCTCCATTGCTTCCCCCACTGTAAGACCACCGCCACCATTAAGCACACCACCAGCACTAAATGTGGAGGTGTCGTCGCAAGGCCAAAGCACTCAGGGAATCACAATGGTTTTGCAACACAACACTGAATCTAGGCCATCACCACCAATACCATCACCAACCCCCTCTCACTCCATCCGGTCCACCGCTACTTGCCACACATGCAGCTCTCCAGTCCAGCTCACCCTACCAGACACTCTGAGTAGGACAAGAAAGTACTCATCCTCTCATCCGCGTACACTTTGTTGGAACGCCTACATTGCCAAAATAATCTCATTAGAGATGATGCCCTACTGTTTGGTTGAGAGTGAAGCTTTCCGCAACCTCATGGCCTACGCTGTCCCACGCTATGACCTACGCAGTCGGCACTTCTTTTCTCGAAAAGCCATCCCTGCCCTCCACCGGCATGTGAAAGACCGCATTGTCCATGCACTAAAGCAATCAGTAAGCGGAAAGGTGCACCTCACAACAGATGCAAGGACCAGTAGGCATGGCCAGGGCTGTTACGTGTTCACCACTGTGCACTGGGTTAATGTGGTGGATGCAGGCTCCACTGGGGACAGCGGCGGTGGAATAGTGCTGCCTAGCCCACGGTATAGGAAACAGTTGGCTGTAAGCTTTTGCTCCTCCTCCTCTATCAGCGAAAGCACATCCACAGAGCGCAGTCACACGAGCACTCCATCCGCAGCTGGCAGTGTTGCACACGAGGTGTCCCACTATCGAACAGCTAGTGGTAAGCATCAGCAGGCTGTGTTAAAGATGTCTTTGGGCAACAACACACACACCGCGGAGGTACGGGCCGACTTCTTGCAGCAACAAACAGAGTCATGGCTGGGCAGTCTGCATCTTGAGGCAGGCAAGGTAGTCAGTGATAACGGCCGTAATTTTGTGGCAGCCATAGCTCGTGCAAAACTCACACACATACCTTGCCTGGCTCACACTTTGAACCTGGTGGTGCAGTGCTTCCTTAATAATTATCTGGAGTTGACATCCCTGCTCCTTAAGGTACAAAGACTGTGCTCGCACATCCGTCGCTCAAACATCCACTTCACTCGTATGCAGAAGCTGCAGCGATTGCTCCACCTCCCCAAGCACCACCTAATCATAGATGTTGCAACAAGGTTGAACTCCACCCTGCACATGGTTGAGTGTTGTGAGCTCATTTTCGGGTTTGCGTCTGGCTTCTGGTGAGGGTTATGGAGCTGGCTGTGCTGACAGAGGAGTAGTAAGTTCTCTATCTGGACTCCCTCTGTTGGTGAAGGGAGGTAATGAAGCTGATCTAAATGGCAGAGACTGGCCACCTGAGGAGGAGGACTGCGATTGGACATCAGGAGTTTCTGATTGGATTTAAGGCAGCCGACTCCCTAGTTTCTTCCTGGTGATTTTTCCTGACTGTGGCTCCTGGTTTCCAGTTTGGTTCCTGCCTTCCTAAAGCTAAGTTTTCTCTGCTATTGTTCATATGAGTTTTTGTCTGGTTTACTTAGTTTTTGTGTTCAGCCATCCCTGGCTGAGACTGGGCTGAATTCCCATTTTGTCTCTGATCAGTTGATCTCTTTTGCTCTGTCTTCAGAATATACCTGAGTGCTGATATAGTGATTTGAAGTCTAGCGACTTCTGGGTCTTTTTCTATCAGACGTGTTGGACATTCTTTTTGGCAGGGTTTTTGCGTGATTGCAGACAGCAGCTTTTCTTTCCTGTCCTTTCTAAGGGCCCCATTATTTGCTCAGCCTATCGTTCTACCTGTGTCTGTGGTTTCATCTTGTTTCACCGAAAATACATGTTGGGGGCTGTCTATTGCTTTGGGGTCTGCTCTGGGGCAGTTTAGATTTTCCCTTTCTTTCTTTAGGCTTATTTAGTTCTCCGGCCGTGACGAGGCGTCTAGGACCACCGTAGGCATGCTCCACGGCTACTGCTAGTTGTTGTGGATAGGATCAGGGGTCTGCAATCCGCTAGTTACCAACCTCTCCGGTTTTCTGGGCTTAGCTTGCTTTTTGTTTTTTCCTCCTCGGTGACTCATTCATAACAGTTGAAAGGCTGTGTGAACAGAGGCAGGCTGTAATGCATTTGTGGGAGGATACACGGGCAGGCAGATTGAGGGAAGACATGGAATTGTCGGGTGTGTAGTGGTCAAAGCTGAAAGACCACTGTAAAGTCCTTCAGTCCTTTGAGGAATGCACACGGCTGGTAAGCGCAGATGACGCCATCATAAGCATGAGCATCCTACTTATGCGTCTGCTCATGCAAAGTTTGATGCGCATTAAGGATCAGACGTCTGCAGCGGAGGAGGAGGGAAGCCTTGATGACAGTCAGCCATTATCTGGTCAGGGAACTGTCCTGGACGAGGTGGAGGAAGAAGAGGAAGAGGAGGAGGATGAGGAGGATGATTAATTTGGGCAGGAGGATGCTTCTCAGGGGACAAGAGAAAATGTTGGCGTTCCAAGGTCAGGTACAGTGTTTGTGCGTGACTGTAGGGATGTGGATTTGCCAGAAAGTGCTCCTCCATCCACCATTGGCAGTGCATCATTGACACCTGGAACATTGGCCCACATGTGCGATTATGCCTTGCAGATCCTAAAAAGGGACCCCTGCGTTGCCAAAATGATGAGAGATGATGACTACTTTCACGTGGACCCGTCCTGCGTGACGCGACCAGCAGGCCGGTAACCAAAACAACAGGATGAGGCACGTGATACTGTCCTGTGTGACACGGCTTGCAGGCCGGTAACTAAAACAACAAGACAAGGGGTAGGGAAACAGTTACAATGGTGGGCCCTGCGATAGGGAAAGAGGACGTGGGGACCTCCTGCACTCGCCTGAGTCAGTGTCCCTAACGCTCCTAACATTCCCTATGCCGGTTCAGGAACCTGCCGCCCTAGCACACCCTACACCTATCCCTTGCTAGGGAGCTGGGTGGCGCTGGCACTGGCCCCACCACTGCACTAATACACACTAAGGAAAAACACAAACAGGGAAACACCACTTAGCTTTACTCTGTAGCATTTGCTCCTGGCAGCAGAGTCCACCACCAGCATGCAGCTCTCCTCCTGAATTGCTGCCACCAAGCTCTGTCAGAGCTAAGGAAATCCCCTAAGACAGTGCTGTGAGGAACGCTCTCCAGCTCCTTCTTACACCAAGGATGGTTGAAATGAACACTATCACCAACACTGATTGCAACACCTGTGACTCTTTTATAGCAGAGCCAGCAATCACACCTGCATAATAATCATGTGCACTTAACTAAAGAAACTAGAGTGCAATGACGCTCACCACAACCAGGGGCAAACTTAGAACAAACGACACCACAGTGCAAAAATCCTAATTGCCACCGAGGGCAAAAACCAACCTCAAGCACAGATTAGGAAGAAAAAAGGGTACCTGTGCTTTATATCAGTCCTGATCCAGCATGGATCATGACAACTACTGGCTAGCCAGCATCCTCGATCCACGCTACAAAGGCAAATTTCACAACATCATGCCACAGGAGAACGTAGAGATAATATTGGCTAACAAACAAGCAACTTTGGTAAACCGTTTGTTTGAGGCTTTCCCAGCACACAGCAGCGGTGCTGGTTCTCCCTCGAGCCGTAGTGGGCACAATGGAAGAAGTGTTCGTGGTACACACACCCGACGTGGCGTTGGAGACAGGGGTTTAATGACCATGTTGTGGAATGATTTCTCAAGTACCGCTGACATGACTGCTAATACTGCATCGATTAAAAGTGACAGGAGACAGCAGTTGTCAACTATGGTTACAAACGACTTCTCCTCCCATATCGATGTTCTCCCTCACAAGTCATTCCCCTTTGACTATTGGGCCTCTAAACTGGACGCCTGGCCTGAATCGGCACAATATGCCTTACAGGAGCTCGCTTGCCCTGCTGCTAGTGTGTTATCTGAAAGAGTCTGCTGCTGGATCAATCCTGACAGAAAAAAGGACCCGTCTGTCTACCCAAAATGTTGATGATCTAACCTTTATTAAAATGAACCATGCATGGGTTTCAAAGGATTTTGTCCCACCTTCCCCTGATGACACATAGGTTGCGAGAAAACAGCCTCGATTTTGTCCTCCTCTTCCTCGGACTTGCCCAATTCCGCCCTTTGCAGCAGCTGAATGTCCAGCCTCTGTTCACACGGGATGCATTCTAGTTGGCACTGGGCAGCCCCTCTTTATGGTGTTACTAAGAGGTTGTGAGCCAGATGCCCTGCATTTCCTGTGTGAACACTGCCACATGCGGATTATTTTTTCTGCACTGGTGTACCACACGGCCAATCCCTGATTGTAGGCTGGCTGTTTCATTTGGTATTTATGCACCTGTTCAGTTGCTATTTTACTTGGGTCCGCTGCACCCTGCATTAGTAGAAATGCATTTTGGCCTGTCTGGTTTGTATCTGAATTTTTTGGAGGATTTTTTCCTCTTTTTGAGGTTTTCACAACACATCAACATATGCCATTTTTTAAACCTCCCTAAGTGGGCTGCCCCCCCCCCAATGGCTGGGGTCAACACCTGGCGCACCCGGGCAAATGCCGTTGCTCTGAACAGGTGGATGGGCCCAAAGATGGCCAACAGCACTGGCACAGGGCCCCTCATAGTACAATACAGTGTCTCTGACGGTGGGGGGCCCACATGCCATCAGAAACACCAGCATACTATGAGGGGCCCTGTGCCAGTACCGTCGACCTCGAGTGTGCCCCCCCTGCTTGGTCATGGCCACAGCACTTGCAAGTTGCAATACTTGCCTCTCCCTGCTCCACCGCTGTGTAGTCTGGGCAGTTAAATCCTTCACAGGGACGGCCACTAGAAATTTGGTGTATTGATCAATGATGGTTAATATGTAGCTATGCCCTGTCCTGCTGGCCTCTACCTTCAGATGATCAATAGCTACCATTTGTAATGGACGTCAACTTACAAGCGGATGCAGTGGTGCTTTATGATCACCTTTCACAGTTGTGATAGTCACAGATGTGTGACATTCCTGCTACCATTTTTCAATGTCTCCTCTCATGTCAATCCAAAAGAATCGCCTACGGTCTGTGGCTTCTGTCTTTGGCACTCCAAAATGACCAGACACATCATGATAGGCAGTGAGGACCATGGGTACATCTCTCCCTGTGATCACAGTTTGATGGAGACGAGTAACGGTGATGTGATCCACGCTACTGCGATAAAGCAATCCTTTCTTCACAACAAACCGTTTTCGCTGTCTCCACAGACACAGTAATTGAGGGTCTGCATCGCCTCTGCAACATCTACCAGGAGGTTTTCCCGCGATGAGTAATTCCCAAATTTCTGCTAACACTCGACTTTCCGTCTGTTCTTGTATCCATCTAGCTTCCAGTAGCGGAGAATCTGGACTAGCTTAGGCTGGTTTCACACTTGTGTATTTTTGCGCAAAAAAGCATGTTTTTTTTCCTATACTTTACATGGGTGTGCATACACATGCATTTGTACGCGTTTGTAAGCGCATGTGTCTTTTTGTAGTTTACGCTCGGGCGCACAAAATGCATCCTGTTGCATTTTTTGTGCGTCCGACTTGCCCCCAAAAAATGCATGCGCACGCAATGCATTTTTTTTCACCCAACCACCCATTATAGTCTATGGGTGCGCTGACGTGTGCATGGTAATGCGCACGTCAGCGCAAAAAAATGCATGCGTGTTTTATAAATCATGCGCAAAACCGCACAAAAACGCATGATGCATTTTTTATGTGCGTTTGCACTGCGCACGGTGAACAGCGCAAAAAAAGCAAGTGTGAAAGTAGCCTTACTGAGATTGATATATATATAAAGATTTAAAAGTACCACAACACTGTATACTGTTGTACGCTTCGACTACCTTTCCATTTTTCTACTTGTTAAATTCTGGTGTAATACATACTGAGCCTGTGAGTGTCTGTGTCTGACTCCGGAAGTATAGACTGAAATTTACAATTACCCTTAGACTGAATACACCTGGTATGTGCTGATACAGTACCTTTGTTCCAAATTTTGTATTACGGTATCATCCATAGTGAGTGAGCGTGTGTGGTTTACGCCTTCTATATATACAGTGAATCGGAGATGCCAATTTTTACCCTATACTCGCTACAGCTTGTATCTTGTTATACAGTACCTTTGTTCGACATTTATTATTACGGTCAAATCCATACTGAGTAAGCGTCTGAGACTGACTACGGGACTATGTATACGGAGATTTCAATTGTACCCTATAATATATATATACTTGCTATCTTGTTATCCTGTACCTTTTTTACAACATTTTTTATTATGGTCAAACCCAGACTGAGTTAGCATCCGAGGGTGACTCCGGAAATATATACCGAGAATTCAAATTTGCCGAACACTGTATACAGCTGTACGCTTGTGTTACATTACCCATTTACAGCTTTTCATATTCTTGTGTAATCCATACTGGGCCTGAGAGCGTTTGTGTCTGCCTCCTGAAATGTATACGGAAATTCAGAATGTTTACATTTTACTATATATACCTTGTATCTGGTGATACTGTACCCTTTTTTACCTTTTTATTTTATTGGGTAATCCATACTGAGCCTGTGAGCGTCTGTGTATGACTCATGAAATATATACGGAGATTTACTGTTATAACTAGAATGTATAGAGCTGTACGCTTCTGATACAGTACCATATATCTGCTGGTATTTTGGGTCAATTTTCTAAAATATGAGGAAGTATGGTGTAAGAGGATGCGGACGTGGGCGTGGGGGGCCACCGGGTACTGATGGTGGTGGTGCATCTGCTGGTAGTGCCAAAAACACAATAGCAGCTAAGGCAGGAGGTGTTGAGTCTGCGTCATGGTGTAGCTCTGGAAAGCCTGTAAGACTCCATTTTTTGGGAGTAGGTAGACTGCTTTTAAAGCCAGAGCATCAGGAACTGTTTTTGGCTTACAATGCTGAAACAGCCTCCAGCTCTATCGACTCCTCTTCTGAAGTTTAAAAAAAATGCAAGCACTGAGTCGTAAGTGCAGGCTTCTGGTCAGGGGCAACCACTTTCCTTGTGTCCTTCACCCACACCTAAAGTGATGGATGCGGCAGCACACACTTCAGATTACTCCAAGGAGCTCTTTTCACATACTATGCCTGGGTTAATTAAAAATGGGGCCTATCATGTGCTGGAGCATTCAAAATGGGGGACATCTGACACTGGAGCATCATCCTTGAGGCCCATCATATACTGGAGAATTCTAAATGGGGCAGATCAGACACTGGAGCAGCATCTATGGGGCCCATCATATACTGGAGCATTCCAAATGGGGGACATCTGATACGGGAGCATCATCCATGAGGCCCATCATATACTGGAGCATTCCAAATGGGGCAGATCAGACACTGGAGCAGCATCTATGGGGCACTTGATACACTGGAGCATTAGATGTGGGGCCCATTATATATGGAGCATTATTAGGGCCCATAAGACACTGGAGCATCATCCATGAGGCCCATCATATACTGGAGCTTTCCAAAAGGGGGACACCAGACAGTGGAGCAGCATTTATGGGGCCCATTAGAGACTGAAGCATTAGAAATGGAGCCCATTATATATGAAGCATTATTAGGGCCCATCATACACTGGGGCATCATCCATGAGGCCCATCATATACTGGAGCATTCCAAATGGGGCAGATCAGACACTGGAGCAGTATGTATGGGGCACATGATACACTGGAGCATTAGAAATGGCATTATTAGGGCCCATAAGACACTGGAGCTTCATCCATGAGGCCAATCATATACTGGAGCATTCCAAATGGGGCAGATCAGACACTGGAGCAGTATCTATTGGGCACATGATACACTGGAGGATTAGGAATGGGGCCCATTATATATGGAGCATTATTAGTGCCCATCATACACTGGAGCATCATCCATGAGGCCCATCATATACTGGAGCATTCCAGATTGGGGACATCAGACACTGGAGCAGCATTTACGGGGCACATTATACACTGGAGCATTAGAAATGGAGCCCATTATATGTGGAGCATTATTTGGGCCCATAACACACTGGAGCATCATCCATGGGGACCATCATATACTGTAGCATTATGTGGAGCTCATCATATACTGTATGGAACATTATATGTGGCCAATTATTCTGTATGGAGAAATATATGGGACTCATTATTTTGTATGGCCCACAATGTGGTGGCCATAATACTGTATGGAGTGATATACTGTCCTTTTTTTGAGCTATTGTGCAATGTTAAATAGATCAGTCATGTCATGTAAACAGTGAAGTGTTTGTCATTCTACTATACCTATATTTATGTGTCGTATCGGAGCATCATGAGATGTGGTATGTGTTAAAGGGGCGCACTGACACTCTTTGGACCAGGGCACACGAGAACCTGGAGCCAGCCGTACCCCCCCACAACTTTAGCCTAATAAACCCCTGTTTTCAATGCGTAACTATTAGAGTTGAGCGAAACGGGTCGAAAAATTTCAAAAGTCGCCGACTTTTGGCAAAGTCGGGTTTCATGAAACGAAACCCGACCCTAGGATGAGGTCGGCCACGAGGTCGGCGACTTACGCGCCAAAGTGGCGTTTCAAAAGTTTGTTTTGCACTCTTTTTCAGCCAATCAGGATCCACGGACACTGTGGGCAACGTGATGACATAGGCAGGGGTCACCACCATCTTTCAGAAGGGCATGCAAGTGATTGGCTTGCTTTGGTGGGCGTCACAGGGGGTATAAAAGGGCATGCACGCCGACCGCCATCTTACTTCTGCCGATCTCAGTATAGGGAGAGGTTGCTGCTGACTCTGTAGGGAGAGCGTTAGGCAGGGAAGAAGACAAAAAAACTGCTTCTGCTGCTAGCGATTTGGCCTGCACAACACACCAGTCACTGTGTGTTCAGTGCAAGGGGAGGCTATATAGTGGTGTATCAGTGGTGTTGGTTGTTGGGCTGCCTTCTAAGGCTTCCTGACATTCCTGCATTGCTATTTACCCACTGCACCGCAAACTGCTTTTTTAAAAGCAATCCCAATTTTTTTTTTTTCTCCTGCTGAGAAGAAAAAAAAACTGCTTCTGCTGCTAGCAATTTGGCCTGCACAACACACCAGTCACTGTGTGTGCAGTGCAAGGGGAGGCTATATTGTGGTGTATCAGTGGTGTTGGTTGTTGGGCTGCCTTTTAAGGCTTCCTGACAGGCTGGCATTGCTGTTTACCCACTGCTCTGCAAACTGCTTTTTTAAAAGCAATCCAATCTCCCTTATCCTCTAGTCACTTTTGTCACAGCTGTGCCATCGAGCCTGTCACATAGCGCTCAGATATTCATTGGGCCTCACACAATCCAAAAGTGTCCAGTGTCCAAAAGTGTGTGCAGAGATTCAAAATCTCCCTTATCCTCCAGTCACTTTTGTCACAGCTGTGCCATCGAGCCTGTCACATAGCGCTCAGATATTCATTGGGCCTCACACAATCCAAAAGTGTCCAGTGTCCAAAAGTGTGTGCAGAGATTCAAAATCTCCCTTATCCTCTAGTCACTTTTGTCACAGCTGTGCCATCGAGCCTGTCACATAGTGCTCAGATATTCATTGGGCCTCACGCAATCCAAAAGTGTCCAGTGTCCAAAAGTGTGTGCAGAGATTCAAAATCTCCCTTATCCTCTAGTAACTTTTGTCACAGCTGTGCCATCGAGCCTGTCACATAGCGCTCAGATATTCATTGGGCCTCACACAATCCAAAAGTGTCCAGTGTCCAAAAGAGTGTGCAGAGATTCAAAATCTCCCTTATCCTCTAGTCACTTTTGTCACAGCTGTGCCATCGAGCCTGTCACATAGCGCTCAGATATTCATTGGGCCTCACACAATCCAAAAGTGTCCAGTGTCCAAAAGTGTGTGCAGAGATTCAAAATCTCCCTTATCCTCTAGTCACTTTTGTCACAGCTGTGCCATCGAGCCTGTCACATAGCGCTCAGATATTCATTGGGCCTCACACAATCCAAAAGTGTCCAGTGTCCAAAAGTGTGTGCAGAGATTCAAAATTTCCCTTATCCTCTAGTCACTTTTGTCACAGCTGTGCCATCGAGCCTGTCACATAGCGCTCAGATATTCATTGGGCCTCACACAATCCAAAAGTGTCCAGTGTCCAAAAGTGTGTGCAGAGATTCAAAATCTCCCTTATCCTCTAGTCACTTTTGTCACAGCTGTGCCATCGAGCCTGTCACATAGCGCTCAGATATTCATTGGGCCTCACACAATCCAAAAGTGTCCAGTGTCCAAAAGTGTGTGCAGAGATTCAAAATCTCCCTTATCCTCTAGTCAATTTTGTCACAGCTGTGCCATCGAGCCTGTCACATAGCGCTCAGATATTCATTGGGCCTCACACAATCCAAAAGTGTCCAGTGTCCAAAAGTGTGTGCAGAGATTCAAAATCTCCCTTATCCTCTAGTCACTTTTGTCACAGCTGTGCCATCGAGCCTGTCACATAGCACTCAGATATTCATTGGGCCTCACACAATCCAAAAGTGTCCAGTGTCCAAAAGTGTGTGCAGAGATTCAAAATCTCCCTTATCCTCTAGTCACTTTTGTCACAGCTGTGCCATCGAGCCTGTCACATAGCGCTCAGATATTCATTGGGCCTCACACAATCCAAAAGTGTCCAGTTTCCAAAAGTGTGTGCAGAGATTCAAAATCTCCCTTATCCTCTAGTCACTTTTGTCACAGCTGTGCCATCGAGCCTGTCACATAGCGCTCAGATATTCATTGGGCCTCAAACAATCCAAAAGTGTCCAGTGTCCAAAAGTGTGTGCAGAGATTCAAAATCTCCCTTATCCTCTAGTCACTTTTGTCACAGCTGTGCCATCGAGCCTGTCACATAGCGCTCAGATATTCATTGGGCCTCACACAATCCAAAAGTGTCCAGTGTCCAAAAGTGTGTGCAGAGATTCAAAATCTCCCTTATCATCTAGTCACTTTTGTCACAGCTGTGCCATCGAGCCTGTCACATAGCGCTCAGATATTCATTGGGCCTCACACAATCCAAAAGTGTCCAGTGTCCAAAAGTGTGTGCAGAGATTCAAAATCTCCCTTATCCTCTAGTCACTTTTGTCACAGCTGTGCCATCGAGCCTGTCACATAGCGCTCAGATATCAGTGGGCCTCACACAATCCAAAAGTGTCCAGTGTCCACAAGTGTCTGCAGAAATTCAAAATCTCCCCTGTCCTATAGACACCTTGTACCTTGTTTTACATTACTATATAGTTTGTTGGATTTTGTCTACATTTCTACCAAAAATGAGGAAGGCTGGTGGAAGAGGCCGTGGAATTGGGAGGGGGTTGGCAGCTGGTAATGATGGTGTTGGTGGTGGATCTGATGGTAGTGGCAAGAGCAAAATAGGACCGAATGCAGGAGGTGTTGAGCCTGCGTCATCGTCTGGCTACATAAGGCCTCGAACGCTTAGTTTTCTAGGAGTTGGCAAACCGCTTTTAAAGCCAGAGCTTCAGGAAAAAGTTTTGTCTTACATTGCTGACTCAGCCTCCAGCTCTATCGCCTCCTCTTCTTCAGTTGTAAAAAGTAAAAGCACTGAGTCGTCATTGGAGGCTCATGTTCATGAACCACACCTTTCCTTGTGTCCTTCACCCCAATCAAGATTGAAGGATGACGCAGGCCATACTACTGATTACTCCATGGAGCTGTTTTCACGTACCATGCCTGGATTATCAAGTGAAATGGTGAATTACCCAGGCCAAGATGAATCTGACATGGAGTGCACTGATGCACAGCCGCTGATGGATGATTCTGCTGGTACATTCACTCAGAGCACTACATTGTCCTCGCAGTGTACAGAGCCAGATTCTGACCCTGATGAGACTCAGGTGCCCCTTCCCGCACACTATACCACCATACACGGTGACACAGAGGAAGGTGCACATGACATAGAAGAGGAGGTGATGGATGACCCAGTTGTTGACCCAGATTGACATCCATTGGGGGAAGAGGGTGCTGCTTCCAATAGCTCAGATGAGGAGCATCCACAGCAGACATCGACATCGCAACAGCTGTTATCTGGCAGGCCCAGAGCACTCCAAAGACAGGTTCCAAACATCAAAAGAGTTGCTGGACAGCTTGTCCAGAGGGCCAAAAGATCACAGCGTGCTAGGCCGCAAAATGTCTGTCAAAGTAAGAAGAGTGCAGTGTGGCACTTTTTTGAACAAAATCCTCATGATCAGGCCAAGGTTATCTGTAAGAAGTGCGCAAAGACCTTTAGCCGAGGGAAAAATCTGAAAAATTTGAATACCAGTTGCATGCTTAGACATTTAACCAGCATGCACTTGCAAGCGTGGACACAACACCAAACCTCAAGTGCCACATGTGCAACTGATCACAACGAAGGTAGTCAGCAACGCTACATTGTTTCCCCCACTGTAAGCCCACCGGTTAGCACAGCAGCAAATGTTGAGGTGTCGTTGCAAGGCCACAGCAGTCAGGGAATCCCACTGTTATATCAACGAAAGACTGATTCTAGGCCATCAGAAAGAACACCAACTCCATCACCATCATCAACCCTCTCTCAGTCCGCCCTGTCCACCGCTACTTCCACCATATGCTGCTCTCAAGTCCAGCTCACCCTCCCAGACACTATGAGTAGGTCAAGAAAGTACTCAGTCTCTCATCCGCGTACACTGGGTTTGAACGCCCACATTGCCAAACTAATCTCGTTTGAGATGATGCCCTTTCGGTTGGTGGAAAGCACAGCTTTCCGCGAACTCATGGCCTATGCAGTACCACGCTATGACCTACCCAGTCGCCACTTCTTCTCTCGCAAAGCCATCCCAGCCCTCCACCATCATGTGAAAGACCGCATTGTCCATGCACTCAAGCAGTCAGTGAGCGGAAAGGTGCACCTCACAACTGATGCATGGTCCAGTCGGCATGGCCAGGGCCGTTACGTGTCCATCACTGCGCACTGGGTTAATGTGGTGGATGCAGGGTCCACAGGGGACAGCGGTGGTGGGACAGTGCTGCCTAGCCCACGGTATAGGAAACAGTTGGCTGTAGGCGTTCGACCCTCCTCCTCCTCCTCCAGAAGCGAAAGCTCGTCCACAGAGCGCAGTCGTACGAGCACTCCATCTGCAGCTGCCACTGTTGCACACGATGTGTCCCCCTATCGAGCAGCTAGTGGAAAGCATCAGCAGGCTGTGTTGCAGATGATGTGTTTGGGCAACAGACACACCGCCGAGGTGCTGGCCGAGTACTTGAAGTGACAAACTGAGTCATGGCTGGGCAGTGTACATCTTGAGGCAGGCAAGGTAGTTAGTGATAACGGCCGTAATTTTGTGGCAGCCATAGCCCTTTCAAAACTCAGCCATATACCTTGCTTGGCTCACACCTTGAACCTGGTGGTGCAGTGCTTCCTCAAAAATTATCCGGAGTTACCAGCCCTGCTCCAGAAGGTGCGAAGACTGTGCGCGCACATCCGCCGGTCGCCTGTACACTCCGTTTGTATGCAGAAGCTGCAGCGATTGCTCCACCTTCCCAACCACCGCCTCATTATCGACATTGCAACAAGGTGGAACTCCACCCTGCACATGGTGGAGCGGCTGTGCGAGCAGAGGCAGGCCATAATGCATTTGTGGGAGGATACACGGCCAGGCACTTTGAGAGCAGACATGGAGTTGACAGGTGTGCAGTGGTCGAAGCTGAAAGACCTCTGTAAAGTCCTTCAGTGTTTTGAGGAATGCACACGGCTGGTAAGCGCAGACGACGCCATCCTAAGCATGAGCATCCCACTTATGCGTCTGCTCATGCAAACTTTGACGCACCTTAAGGAGCAGGCGTCTGCAGCCAATGTTGATGAGGAGGAAGAGGAGGAGGGAATCCTTGATGACATTCAGCCATTGTCTGCTCAGGGACCTCTCCTGGACGAGGTGGAGGAAGAAGAGGAGGAGGAGGAGGATGATGGGGATGATTACTTAGGGGAGGAGGATGCATCTCGTGGGGCAAGTGAAAATGTTGGCGTGGCAAGGTCTGGTACAGGGTTTGTGCGTGACTGGAGGGATGTGGAATTGCCAGAAAGTGCTCCTCCAACCAGCACTCGCAGTGCATCATTGACACCGGGAACATTGGCCTACATGTCAGATTATGCCTTGCGGATCCTAAAAAGGGACCCCCGCATTGCCAAAATGATGAACGATGACGACTACTGGTTGGCCAGCATCCTGGATCCACGCTATAAAGGCAAATTACAAAACATCATGCCACAGGAGAACCTTGACCTAATATTGGCTAATAAACAAGCAACTCTGGTAAATCGGTTGCTTGAGGCATTCCCAGCACACAGCAGCGGTGATGGTTCTCACATGAGCCGTACGGGCCGGGGGCAGCTTGGCAGAGGTGTTCGTGGTGCACACAGCAGAAGTGGCGTTGGAGACAGGGGTTTCATGACAATGTTGTGGACTGATTTTTCAAGTACCGCTCACACAACTGGTAATACTGCATCGATGGAAAGTGACAGGAGACAGCAGTTGTCAACTATGGTTACAAACTACTTTTCCTCCCATATCGATGTTCTCCCACACAGGTCATTCCCCTTTGACTATTGGGCCGCTAAACTGGACACCTGGCCTGAATTGGCACAATATGCCTTACAGGAGCTCGCTTGCCCAGCTGCAAGTGTGCTATCGGAAAGAGTCTTCAGTGCAGCTGGATCAATCCTGACAGAAAAAATGACCCGTCTGTCAACCCAAAATGTGGATGATCTAACCTTCATTAAAATGAACCACGCATGGGTTTCCAAGGATTTTGTCCCACCTTCCTCTGATGACACATATGGTGACAGAAAAATGGCTTGCTTTGGTCCACCTCTTCCTGGGACTTGACCTATTTCACCTTTTGCATCAGCTGAATGTCCAACATCAACATATGCCACTTTCTAAAACTCCCTAACTGTGCTGCCTTCCCCCCCCATGGCCGGGGTCACCACCTAGCGCACGACACCGTGCGAGTGCCGTTGCCCTGGACAGGTGGGTAGGCCGACTCTTGGGCGCGGGCACTGGTACAGGGTCCTTCATACTGCAATTAAGTGTCTCTGACGGTGGTGGTGCACACCCGCCGTCAGACACACCGCCGTACTATGAGGGGCCCAGTGCCAGTACCGACGCCCACGAGTGGGCCCCCCTTGCTTGGGCAGGGCCCCAGCATTTGCAATCTTCACCTCTCCCTGCTCCTCCGCTGTGTAGTCTGGGCTTCAAATCCATACTGTGCCTGACACCGTCTGAGCCTGCCTCCTGAGACATATATTTTGAATGTGTACGCTATCCATACATGTTATCCGGGGAAACGGTACCCTTTCTAACCTTTGTGCAATCACGTGCAATCCATACTGGGCCTAACACCGTCTGAGCCTGCCTCCTGAGACATATATTTTGAATGTGTACGCTATCCATACATGTTATCCAGGGAAACGGTACCCTTTCTAACCTTTGTGCAATCACGTGCAATCCATACTGGGCCTAACACCGTCTGAGCCTGCCTCCTGAGACATATATTTTGAATGTGTACGCTATCCATACATGTTATCCGGGGATACGGTACCCTTTCTAACCTTTGTGCAATCACGTGCAATCCATACTGGGCCTAACACCGTCTGAGCCTGCCTCCTGAGACATATATTTTGAATGTGTACGCTATCCATACATGTTATCCGGGGATACGGTACCCTTTCTAACCTTTGTGCAATCACGTGCAATCCATACTGGGCCTAACACCGTCTGAGCCTGCCTCCTGAGACATATATTTTGAATGTGTATGCTATCCATACATGTTATCCGGGGATACGGTACCCTTTCTAACCTTTGTGCAATCACGTGCAATCCATACTGGGCCTAACACCGTCTGAGCCTGCCTCCTGTGACATATATTTTGAATGTGTACGCTATCCATACATGTTATCCGGGGATACGGTACCCTTTCTAACCTTTGTGCAATCACGTGCAATCCATACTGGGCCTAACACCATCTGAGCCTGCCTCTTGAGACATATATTTTGAATGTGTACGCTATTCATACATGTTATCTGGGGATACGGTACCCTTTCTCACCTTTGTGCAATCACGTGTAATCCATACTGGGCGTGAGAACGGCTGGCGAGCTGTTAAGCAAGCTACAGCACCTGTGGTTTGCACACGTAAGTTTTTCATTTTTTCAGGAATGACGGTTAGGCCTAATTCCGGAACTGCGGTTGACCTGCACTTACTGGGAAATCATTGTTCGCGGGTAATAATTTCCCTATAATCGGACGATCTTGCTCGACCCGACTTTTGGAAAAGTCGGGTTTCACGAAACGAAACGCGACCCTAAAAAACCAAAAGTCGCTCAACTCTAGTAACTATTATTATGAAGTAAATTAAGGTTGACAAGCTTCGGTAATAAGAATTGATGTTTTTGGCATTGAAATGGGCACTGTAGGTGTGTTTACTGTCCTCCACTCCCTGCCGACTTTGCTTCCCCATTGACTTGCATTGAGTTTCGTGTTTCAGTTGGCCTCCAACTTTTCCCTATAGTGAGCCGATTTCATTCTACCCGACTTCTGAGAGAGTCGGGTTTCATGAAACCCGACTCGACCCTAAAACAGGCAAAGTCGCTCATCTCTATATAATAGCACTATGGGGGTAGTAATGGGGTGTCTTATAGATGCCTCTCCATTACTAGTCTCTGGGTTTGATGTCTCCAGACACTAAAAAGATGACATCAACCCCACAAATATGAACCCAACTAGCCTGCACTAGGGGGCAAGTGGGAAGAGCTGGGAAAAGTGCCAGAATTGACTCATCTAATAGATGTGCCTTTTCTGGGGTGGCTGCAGACTGCTATTCTTAGGCTGGGGGGGCAATTTTCATGGCCCCTAACCAGCATGAGATTACAAACCTCCAACTGTCAGCTTTAGCTTGGCTGGTTGTCAAAAAAGGGAAAAGACCCCATGCCATTTTTTATTATTTCATTAAATAATTAAAAAACAACTTTGGACCCCTCCACTCTTAGTAACCAGCCATGATAAAGCTGGAAGCTGAGGGTCGCAGCCCGCAACTGTCAGTTTTGCCTGGCTGGTTATCAAAAATACAGGGGAACCCATGTCAATTTTTTTAAACTATTTATTTATAGCACAAATGATGGGTCAATTGATGTCACTTTTCCTGGTGTCTGCCCCTAATTTGAGCTGTTTTGGCAGATTTTGGGCCCCACTGTAGGTGATGTCTGTGTTTCATTGAATTCAGTGATGTTCAATTATGTTTGGCGAACATCGGGAAGTTTGCCGAATATAGCCCAACCAAGCCATAAAATGTTTACTCATCTCTATTCATCACATATATTTTTCACTTCTAGCTGTGAAGATCTGAGGGTGTGGGTTGTAATCATTAGAGATGAGAGAATGTTACAATTTTCAGTTCGGATTACGATTGCCGAATTTGCAATATTCGCTGATTAATTTGGCGAATATTCGCCGAACATAACCGAGCGCTATTCGGGTCAATGGGAGGCAAAAGCAAACGCATGAACAACACCTTAAAATGGCGCCAAATTCTGCCAAAACAAATCAAATGAGGGCCAGATGCCAGGAAAGTGGTCTCAATTCACCCACGGTACTAATTGTAGCATGGCACTGCAGCAATCAGCCAGGAATGAGGCATCGGGCTCTCGGACAGCATTTACAGCTTTCAACTGAATGTCACAGTAAGATGAAGTAAGTGAGGGATCGGTGTAGGCCTCCTGTGCTGGGAGCCCTGATACCACATGCAACAGCTCAACCTGCTTTCATGCTAAGCCACACTACGTGGCACAAATATCATATAAATATCATAGACTACTATTGTCAGAAAAATCCAAGGATAGTAACAATGCTTGTTGACTCCAAGGAAGACCCAACCAGGAGTCTACAAAAATTAGTGGCAGACACCAACAAAGTAGCATCAATTGCAATCAAGTAAAGCATGGAAGGGGCAGTGAGGCACACAGTTTGAATCACAGTGATAACCTTCCCACGACAGAAACGTTCAGTTGTCAACGCAAAAACATTTATAGTCTTGCAACCCCACCAAGGACTGCATTTGCAAAGAGTTTGTATGTTCTACCCGTGTTTGGGAGGGTTTACTCCCAGTAATTATTTTTCCACCCACACTACAAAGAAATACAGAAAGTAAATTTAGATTGAGTCCCAATGATGACAGTGCCAGTAATGTCTGTAAAGCGAATGTTGAATTATTGGTGCTATACTAGTGATAAAACTCCCCCAAAAATTGAAAGTGATGCTCAGCCACACTCAGATGGCACACAGATCGGTTTAGTAGATTACTATTGTTAGAAAAATGTAAGAATAGTAACACGGGTAGTTGACTCAAAGACAGTGGAGGACTGCCAGTATCGGAGGCCTACTGCTACAGGCAACACACATGAAGGAGACCCAACGTGGAATCTACATATTTACAAAAATGTATTTGCACACACCAGCAAAGTGACATCAATTTCACCATAGTAGAAATAGTCTAATAGGAACCGACAGGTCTTCCACTACACCCAACCCAGCAGGTGGACACTCAACCAAGCGTGTTCACGTTTCCAAAAATTAGTGTCAGACACTAAGAAAGTGGCATCAATTTTATCACAGTAGAAATAGTATTATAGGGACCAACAGGTCTTCCACTACACCCAAACCCAGCAGATGGACACCCAAGCAGGACTGTTAACATTTCCACAAATTAGTGTTAACTTCTCCAGCAATAGCAGCAACAGCAGGCACATAAGCCCCACTAAAGATATCAGAGACTGCAATTACGCAAGAATGCAGCACACTAAAAACTACAACATCCAGTAACAGAAGTTGTCAGTTGTCTTTGGATAGGATGTCACGCTAGTGGTTCACTAGTGCTTTCAGAAACATTAACACCTACCCCACATACACCACGAACACCAAGCATAATCCCTCTTCCTCCACGACCTCACTTTTTCTCAGTAATGTTGCTCAGACAGTGTGCTAGTGTGGGGAGGAGGACTCCCGTAGAGTGTCTGTGCCGGAACCAAGGGGGCTGCAATCTGGGTTCCTGAAGGAACGGTACCAGGGGGGCAATGAAGGAGAGGGCACAAATGGAGGTGACAGGGCAACAGGGGGTGGGGCGAGGATAAAAGGAGCAGGGAGCGCGCTGAGAGTTCAGTTGGCAGAGAGGCTGACAGGAGACAGGAAGCCGTGGAGGAGAGAGAGAACCGGCTTAACCGACGTTGTTCCACTGGTAGACCGTCGGGGGTCTGTGGAGGGTAAGCGACGAACTCACCGACAAGAGACTTGTGCTTTACTTGAATCCAGGGCCGCCCCCAACCCACGGTCAGCCATAGCCATTACCGCTGTTCCTCGCTCTGGTGCGGCAGATCCGCGACCCATAGCCGCCGCTGACCACGCGGCTTTCCCACTGCCTCCCTGCCTTAGCCCACGGCTGCGGCCTCTTCATCTCTGACGGCAGTGGATGCCATCTCGTCACAGTCGGCAGTTGAGGCCTGCTCCCCGTCTACAGAGGAACTCTTAGCGTAGGCCTGTCAACGGTCACTTCTTGAAACTGTGATACAACCTTGCTTGGGCCCGTGAGCCTGATAAGACTTTCAGCAAGTCCTACCCCGCTGTGTTTACAGGGGGTCATCTACACAAAGGACTACTCCAGGGCCTGTCGCACTCCAGTTGCAGGATTACTTCAGGGCCCGTTGTGCCCCCAGCTTCAGGAATACTCTAGGGCCTGTGGCGCCGCAACGGCACAGATCCTACAGGGCCTGTTGTGCCCCCAGCTGCAGGATTATTTCAGGGCCTGTTGCGCCCCAACAGCAAAGATCCTTTAGGGCCTGTTGTGCCCTAACTCTTCCCGGGTGCTGAGATGCCCAGGGGTCATGGCCGTTCTTCAGCAGCTGAACTTAACAGCAGCAGCGTCAATGCAGCCACATCCGCGATGCCGAAGCAGACACACCAGCGAAACCGAAGGGCGTCCGGAAGGATAAGTTAACTTTAGGAGATAAGGACCCATAGTGTGCCATCGCGAGGCCCATAATAGCTGGCTTTGCCGGGTTAGTCGCATTCTTGATAAGAAAAGTATTGTTATTGTTGCTGAGTCCCTGCGTGGACAATTGTTGTTATCACTTTCTGGTTGCTCAGCATAGCCCTAGGGGCTTCAGTTCATAAACGTTATTTTTCAAAATCACACTCAGTCTCGTGTCTCGTCACTGCATCCTGAGAACCTGCTGGTACCTACATTTGGCGTAGTCGGCAGGATGCAGTCTCCGAGGCGGACGATGGTGCCCCAGATCAGGGCAGAGCTGTGAACTCTACGAATAATGAGGGTCCCCGGTCCAGCATTTCATTGGAGACTATGCTGAACTACCTGCCTAGATTTTCCGGCTCCAATACTATGCTATGGAGTTGGACGGAATGGATGCGGGGACTCTTTCGGATGCACTCAATGACTCCTGACCTGGAAGCTGAAGTGGCCCTCATGTCGTTAGATGGGGAGGTACGGAGGTCAGTGATGTTGAGACCCCCGGGACACCGTAACACTTTTGATAAGGTTCTACAGATAGTAGAACAGACCCATGGGGACCCATCTAATGTGGGAGAATTGAGAACCCAGTTGTTCAGTTGAATGCAGGGAGAGGGGGAGACGATCACTCAGTATATGAATGTCCTCCAAGAATTGCATACGGCTATTGAAAGAAAGGATGGAGTAGGGGTAGGACCTATTGACATTACCCTACGCGACCTACTGGTGACTGGACTGCGGGATCCATTGATAAAACAGGCATTACAGTAACAGATCAGAATGAATCCCCGTATAGGCTTTTCAGAGGTGGGGAGTCAAGCACGGGTTCGAGAGCAGGAGCAAGGGATGGCGGTCCCCATGGGGAAGGTCGGGGGTGTGGAGGCTTCCGTGAACGCAGTCAAAGAGCCTCCGTGGGTGGAAGAGATGAAACAAGAGTTGAAGAACATTAAGGGCGAGCTGGCCGAAGTGAAGAGAAGGACTGAGACTGGGATTGGATGACCTAGTTTTAACCCCGGCCCCTGGGGGTCACGCTCCCCACGGGGCGGTCGGTCTGCACAGGCCCGGTGTTATGAGTGCGGGGAACCAGGCCACTTCGCCCAAGAGTATCCGCGGTGTGGGAAATACCCACCCCGGCGGCCATTAAACTAGAAGGCTCCGGGCTGGGGGGACGCTGCTTGGAGCTGAAAACCACGATTAGGGGTGGTGGAAGTCCCGAAGATTTGGTCGCAAAATGTCCGGTGGTTTGGGCAGAGGTGGAGGGCTGGGCCGTCCGGTGCCTGGTGGACACGGGGTCACAAGTATCCACTATGCCCGCAACTTATTTTCTACAGAATATCCCAGAGGCAGCGAGACCTCGGTGGGGGCCCATGATCAGACTAATAGCCGCCAATCAACTACCGGTCCCGGTTGCCAGGGTGGTGTGGGTGCAGGTGACGTTGTGCAGTAAATCCCTTGGTCGCAGAGGGGTGGTACTGACTCAAGGAGAAACTGATAAACAGCATCCAGTCACCCTAGCCATGAACATACTATGGGAGTTCGGCAACCTACTTCTCAATGATCCTACGCAGAAGATCCTGAAGCAGTGGGGTTCTCACACGGCTCAGGGACAGGTATTCCAGCAGTTGGTGCGGGAAGCGCAGGTCCATCAGGACTGCCGGGAAGGCGAGGCTCTGGGCAAGTCATCATGCCAGCGGCTCCCCTGCTCGCACTACCTCCTGGGCAGACTGTGGTGGCCCTGCCAATTCGAGCCTCGATACCCTTGGAGGGCGTGGAAATGCAGGTGGAGCCATGGCACTCAGAGCGCTTGCCTCCTGGCATGCTGGTGGCCCGTTCCCTGGCTACCGTGCAAAAACGAACCATCCTGGTGCGCTGTGTCAACCTCGAAGACCGAGACATCTTTCTGAAAGCGCGGACCGAACTGGCCAAGCTAGTAAGGCCCTTGGAGGAAGTGCTGCCGGCTCCTGTGGTTCAATTAAGAGTACAATCCGAGGATCCTTGGGAAGTAACGATTCGAACTCTACAGGCCACCGAGGTCTCAGCTCAGGAGAAGGGTTGAAATATTCTGGAGCAGATGCAGGCCGAGCTCTCCGGGTTAACTTCAGCCCTATTGTCGCAGATAAAAACGTTGCTCGGACAGTACCATGAAGTATTTGCTAGTCATGAGGAAGATTTTGGGTCTACCACCGCCATCACTCATAAAATTCCCACGGCAGGAGCGGCCCCCATCCGGGAACGATACCGACAGATTCCTCCACAACTCTACCAAGAGGTGAAAACTTTGTTGGCCCAGATGTTGCGAAAAGGGGTGATACGAGAAAGCCAGAGCCCCTGGGCGGCCCCTATCATGTTGGTCCGAAAAAAAGATGGTACATTGTGATTCTGTGTGGATTATCGGAAGCTGAATGCTTGCTTTATTAAAGACTCATGCCCACTGCCCCGCATAGAAGAATCCTTGTCCGCCTTGGGAAAGGCGACATATTTTTCAACTCTGGACTTGGCCAGTGGGTACTGGCAGGTGCCCATGAAAGAAGAAGATAAAGCCAAGTCGGCGTTCATATTGCCTATGGGACTATTTGAGTTTAATCGAATGCCGTTTGGACTGGCCAACGCCCCGGGGACCTTTCAGTGGTTGATGGAGCGGTGTCTGGGAGATCTCAACTCTGAGGCCACGTTAATCTACCTGGACGATATCATCGTCTATGCTGCCACATTCGAGGACCACCTAAAGCAGTTGGGGCAGATGCTCGGCCAGTTGCAAAAGTACGGGTTGAAGGTAAAACTTCAGAAATGCCACCTATTTCGCTCACAGATCGAGTATCTGGGTCATGTCATCTTGGCAGAAGGTGTGAGACCATCCCGGGAGAAGGTTGCTGCTTTTCAGGGATGGCCTACCCCCGAGACTGTCAAAGACGTGCAGGCTTTTCTGGGACTGGCCGGATATTACCATTGTTTCGTAAAGAATTTTGCTTGTCGAGCTCGAGCACTGCATGACCTGCTAAAGGGCGCTCCGTTTGGGGCAAATGGAGGAAGAATCCAGTGGCAACAACCTCAGGAAGAGGCCTTCCGAGACCTCAAGGCTGCGCTCTCGGATGCCCCGGTGTTGGCCTACGCGGATTTCTCACAACCGTTCATCTTACACACTGACGGGAGTCTTCACGGGCTGGGGGCTGTGTTGTCACAAGTTCAAGACGGCCGGGAGAGAGTGATCGCATATGGAAGCCGCTCACTCCATTACTCCGAGCGTAACCTTGACAATTACAGCTCTTTCAAGCTCGAGCTCCTCGCGGTGGTGTGGGCCATGACGGAGAGATTCGCAGAGTACCTGGCGGGCTCCGAGGTTGTGGTGCGAACTGACAAAAACCCGCTGGCTCATTTGGAAAATGCCAAACTGGGGGCTCTGGAACAGCGATGGGTGGCCTGGATGGCAAAGTTCAGCTATAAAATCATCTACAAAAGAGGGGCCGAAAATGTACATGCTGACGCCCTCTCCAGGATTCGACATACAACTCATATGGCATAATGCTTCCTTGATCTGTTTGGTGTACACATTCGTTGGGAAGTGCCATGTTTGTTCAGGCCCTAATTGTGGATATATGCATACTTATTGGTTTCTGTACTTTTTTACAGTGTTGTGTGGCCATTATGGATACTAAAGCTAGAGATCAATGCTGGTTAACTTCTATGGATACTGTTTTTAATGGAGATGGTATATCTGGTGATTCTGCAGAAAGTGGGCAAAGATCAGACCTCAAAAGTTCCATTAAGATTTTATTAAAGAAAAGAACCAGGATGTGGTGGACTAAGGCGTCATTAGAGAACTATTTGGCGAAAAACCTTATACCCTGTGGCCTAAGGGTTAGAATTATGCCATCATATCCTGTAGAAGACTCCACCTTTCCTACAAGATGGGAGGAGGCTTGCAATGTGTGCTCAAGATCTCTTATAGAATTACTCATCGGCAACAATAAAAAAAGTCTAGACAAAATAGATTCGGAGATTGAGCAGATACGAATTAAATTACTTGAGAAATTATCTGGATCAGAGGTGGAGGCCTTTAACAAGGAAATAGATGCCCAATTGAAACGTGGGAAAAAGAAGTAAAAGATATTAAGGCCAAGAAATTCCAAAGGGATTTAAATGACTCCAAAAATGGTCAGGTGTACAGGTGGCAAACTAACATCAGGGATAGATTGGAGACCTCCAGGTCATCCTCGATATCCTCCATTTCCTCTAGAGAAGATGAACATAGATCCAGTAATCAGGCATATAATTTAAGAAAAAATATCAATAAGGGAAGAAATGAACATTATAGAAAAAGGGATAAGAGGATGGACATGCTGACTTCCTCCAGACTCCAGGTAATAAATCTTTCCGAGTTACAGCTAACTCAGCCACAGATGGAAGTTTTAAGTTTAGGACTTTCCTTCTCACCTACGGCTCCATTTAATTGTTTTTCAGCGATAAAAGACCTCCACTTGTTCGCACGAAAATTAATACTTAAAAAATTACATGATAAGGGTGATAATGGGGATACATGGAGTCCTAAAGAAATGGATGCTATTGCCATCTTGGAAGAACTTAATGAAGAAAATGAAGGACCTGCCAACAAGGGTAAGTTTAAACCTCCGGTCCCAAAAAAGTTTCCCCCTCTTAATCTATATTCAAATGTCGAAATTTTTGTACGATTGGTCACTGATGAATTTGAAAAAATTTTGAAAACATGTTTCACATGGTAATCTGTCGTTTGTTCAAAGGGAAGCGCTCAAAGAACTGAGTAAGCTGAAAGAGGTGGTGATAAAACCCGTGGATAAAGGGGGGAATGTGGTGGTATGGCCCGTAACAGCATATGAGAAGGAGGCATTCAGGCAACTGAGGGATGAGAGGTGCTATCAGAAAATGACTTTTAATCCTACCTTAACATATCAGCAAGAAATTAAAACAATTTTGGAATGTGCCTTTGTAGATGGGTTGATTAATCGGGAGCTCAGGGACAACCTTGTACTTGAATTCCCTAAGGTGGCGTGTATATATTTTATACCAAAAATTCATAAAAATTGTACTACCCCACCTGGACGACCGATTGTGTCGAGTAATGGGAGTTTATGTGAAATTGTGTCAAAATACTTGGACTTCCATTTGAAACCTCTAGTCTCTGACCTGCCATCGTATGTGAAAGATACGAGCAATGTCCTCCGTAAAATTGAGGGCATCCCAATTGAAGATGATATGTGGCTCGTTAGTCTTGATGTCGAGTCCCTATACACCTCCATCCAACATCAGGATGGTGTACGGGCTACTCAGACATATTTGATGATGGCCGATTATGATGAGAAGTTTGTCAGTTTCTTGGTGACATTATTAAAATTTGCCCTTGAACATAATTACTTCATGTTCAAAGAAACCATCAACTTGCAAAAACAAGGTACGGCTATGGGGGCCGCATTTGCCCCCTCATATGCCAACTTATTTTTGGGCATGTGGGAAAGGGACACCTTTTTCACCCGCCCTGTTGCCTTCATTGAGAAGGTCCTGTTCTGGGCCCGCTACATAGATGATATTCTTCTGATGTGGCAGGGGACAGAACAGGACCTTCTCAGCTTTCTTAGTATACTTAACAACAATTCTATCAATGTCAGGCTTACGTGTAAGCACAGTCAGTCTGACATAGATTTTTTGGACATTAAAATCCTTAAGGGACCGGATGGTTTTCTACACACGGACATGTTTCGGAAGGAAACAGCGGTAAATTCTATTTTACACGCCACGTCCTCACATCCTAAGCCATTGGTGGAAGGGATTCCAACAGGACAATTTCTCAGGGCAAAACGCATTTCTTCGAGCGAGGAGGCGTATCAAGGGCAAGTGGAGGATCTTACATCCAGGTTTGCGTCTAGAGGTTACTCCAGACGCAGTATTTACAGAGGAATGAGGAAAGCCAATCAGGCAAAGCAAGCAGATCTACTTGTTCCTAAACATAGACCTACAGAAACACAAAAAGTGAGATTTATTTCTTCGTTCAATGACAAGTGGCATGAAATGAGGCAGGCTTTAGAGAAATACTGGCCAATCCTCATGACCGATAGAATTCTGGAAAAATATGTCCCTAGACATCCTTCCATTACATACAGGAGGTCTAGTAACTTACGGGACAAACTAGTGCACAGTTATCATGTGGGCCAAAGGCCTGAGAAAACATTTGGGTCCAAGGGTCCCAAGTGGGGATTTTTTCCGTGTAAGGAGTGCATTGCATGTCCCAATATGAAATAGGCTTTTTCTTTTTTATCTAGTGATGGCGGTATGACGTTTAATATCATGCAGCACATCACATGCAACTCTATCAGTGTAGTTTACTATGCCGTATGTCCATGTGAAAAAATTTACATCGGCATGACCTCCAGACCCTTAAGAATTAGAGTAATGGAACATTATAGGGATATTGGGAATGCCTCTGGGACTGAGGACAATACAACTCTCAAGCCAGTCCCGAGACATTTCAAATTGTTCCATGGGAGTGATCCCAAACTACTTAAGATCTGTGGGATAGACAAAGTCCACATTGACCATCGGGGTGGAAACTGGAGGAAAACATTAGCTCAAAAAGAGGCTGAGTGGATATATGAGCTGGGAACGGTCCAACCAAGGGGACTCAATGAGGTTCTGAGTTTTGCCCCATTTCTGTAGGATGCTATAGGTATATGGTGTAGGTTTATTTGCTTTAATATCTTTTATTCTTAGTTTCATTTTTAGTTCATCGTCTTTCATATCACATGGCTACGAGGTGCGTATGGATAACGGGTTGGGAAGGCGTCTTCAAGCAAATTGTTGGAGTAGTTGTCACAAGCCATCATACATTGGAAGATATCCGAAAAGTATTTGGTCTACATCTATGAGAAACCAAGAGAGAACCTGATCGTCTTATGGTCCGTTTCCTAGGACTGTTGTATGCCTATATTGGGGGTTTCCCCCCATTTTAAACAAAGGATATATATATTAGCATGCTTATATGTTCTCCTTAGGCTCCTACAATAAGAATTTTACATTTCTTGGAGTTTTTATTCTTCTAATTTTGACACATTATGCGCCAAGAAGTCTGTAATATATTGTCAATTGATGGACATTTCAACGACAGTTATCTTTCATGTACTTTGCTTGGGGGATAACTGTGTTGGGATAGTGTCCCTGTAGAGTAATAGACTCTGGTCTTAATATGCATGTTATATGCCTCCTAAGGATTAACATCCATATGGTCATACACTATATATTGTACAATATTGTATAATTTATAACATATTGAGGATTAGGGGATATTCCATGTTATAATGATTTCCCATGCATCTTGGGATTTATATCTCATGTAGTAGAGACTCCCAACTTTTGTTACATAAGAAACGGTAAAATTAAATTTATTATATAAGGGTCATCAGTACGGTTTTTTATGTACATACCGCTTTGGAATCGTTCTCTATATTGCGTTATATTGTAAGATAAACTACCTACTTATTATGCATTTCAATGGAGAGACCATTGGACACATGGATCTCTAAATACAACCTAGCAGGGCGATTTCTGTGCCTTATATGCATTTGCCTCTTATGCATTTGAATAATTAAGCTCTCCAGTTGTTGGTACAACATCACACCGTTATACATCGATACTTTAATGTATTACCCAGAGCACTGTGCACACTCTGTGTGGAAACATCTGGACAGGCTAAGACCGCCTCTCTGCCCTGACACGTCGGGCGGAGGAGTGGCTTGCCTATCTGCAGCATCATCCTGCAGCGTGGTGCGTTGCCTTGGCAGCGCGTTCTCCCAGACCCTACCCAGCCATCTCCACATCGTGACGTGTGCGATGGGAGTGGTTGTGTGGCCGGGAGACGCGCGCCATGATGACTTCACACGCCGGGCACTGGGCGACCTTCCAGGTGTGAGAGAACTGTAATTATGTCGTTATAAATACTCCTATGTACCTCATAGCCACACTCACTTACCTCCCAGGACGAAGCTAAGGCGAAATGCGCGTCGGGGACTGCGGTATCACAGGTCATATGTGCTTTTTTTTACTTAGGGGCTGTTGCTATACACTCTGAATAGGGGCATATATACCATGTGCACATATGTGTTGTTTATTGTACCTTTCTGATGGCACTCTATTCTGAGTATATTATCTTCTGCCCCCACATTTAGACTGTGTTGGGCATGAGCCTGGCAGTATACTCAAATACATTTGTATGAGTCTCTCTCATTTTTCATTTTTATGTTTACCATTTTGGCTGCATTATATGTATTTATTCCATGTTTGTGTATGCTATTGGAACACTATTGTCTAGTGTCACTGTTATTTCAGCAAAGTAATATACATTATCAGTACCTCATTACTACATGCTTTTTGTGCTACTGCTAATGTAGCAGTGTTATGCACTTACTTTGGTGACACTTCACATAGTCTGCCGAGAGCCTCCCTCTTATTGTAGGATAAGTGTTTTGATTACACCATCCATACTATCTTGCAATTTTGGATGCCTTTACAGTATCTCTGTCAGGTATTACCATCATTGCAGTAGACTATAGTCTATCTGCTCATGATTGTTTATGACCGGCGCATCCCCTATGTTCCATACTGGATGTATTCTGTTATGATTTTTTGATATTTTATCTCTGGTGTACACTTTTTAAATCTGATTAGCACATATGTATTTGTGATATCCACTGATATACCCATCTCTTTTTATCATGTATATGTCTTTTATATGTATTTCAATAAAGCAACATGTATTTTATGGCATAATGCTTCCTTGATCTGTTTGGTGATCACAAAGAAGGTAGTCAGCAACGCTACATTGTTTCCCCCACTGTAAGCCCACCGGTTAGCACAGCAGCAAATGTTGAGGTGTCGTTGCAATGCCAAAGCAGTCAGGGAATCCCACTGTTATATCAATGAAAGACTGAATCTAGGCCATCAGAAAGAACACCAACTCCATCACCATCATCAACCCTCCCTCAGTCCGCCCTGTCCACAGCTAGTTCCACCATATGTAGCTCTCAAGTCCAGCTCACCCTACCAGAGACTATGAGCAGGTCAAGAAAGTACTCAGTCTCTCATCCGCGTACACTGGGTTTGAACGCCCACATTGCCAAACTAATCTCGTTAGAGATGATGCCCTATCATTTGGTGGAAAGCGCAGCTTTCCGCGAACTCATGGCCTATGCAGTACCACGCTATGACCTACCCAGTCGCCACTTCTTCTCTCGCAAAGCAATCCCAGCCCTCCACCATCATGTGAAAGACTGCATTGTCCATGCACTCAAGCAGTCAGTGAGTGGAAAGGTGCACCTCACAACTGATGGTCCAGTCGGCATGGCCAGGGCCGTTACGTGTCCTTCACTGCGCACTGGGTTAATGTGGTGGATGCAGGATCCACAGGGGACAGCGGTGGTGGGACAGTGCTGCCTAGCCCACGGTATAGGAAACAGTTGGCTGTAGGCGTTTGACCCTCCTCCTCCTCCTCCAAAAGCGAAAGCTCGTCCACAGAGCGCAGTCATATGAGCACTCCATCTGCAGCGGCCACTGTTGCACACAAGGTGTCCCCCTATTGAGCAACTAGTGGAAAGCATCAGCAGGCTGTGTTGCAGATGATGTGTTTGGGCGACAGACACACCGCGGAGGTGCTGGCTGAGTACTTTCAGCGACAAACTGAGTCATGGCTGGGCAGTATACATCTTGAAGCAGGCAAGGTAGTTAGTGATAACGGCCGTAATTTTGTGGCAGCCATAACCCTTTCAAAACTCAGCCACATACCTTGCTTGGCTCACACCTTGAACCTGGTGGTGCAGTGCTTCCTCAACAATTATCCGGAGTTAACAGCCCTGCTCCAGAAGGTGCGAAGACTGTGCGTGCACATCCGCCGGTTGCCTGTACACTCCATTCGTATGCAGAAGCTGCAGCGATTGCTCCACCTTCCCAACCACCACTTCATTATCGACATTGCAACAAGGTGGAACTCCACCCTGCACATGGTTGAGCGGCTGTGCGAACAGAGGCAGGCCATAATGCATTTGTGGGAGGATACACGGCCAGGCACTTTGAGAGCAGACATGGAGTTGACAGGTGTGCAGTGGTCGAAGCTGAAAGACCTCTGTAAAGTCCTTCAGTGTTTTGAGGAATGCACACGGCTGGTAAGCGCAGACGACGCCATCCTAAGCATGAGCATCCCATTTATGCGTCTGCTCAAGCAAACTTTGACGCACCTTAAGGAGCAGGCGTCTGCAGCCAATGTTGACGAGGAGGAAGAGGAGGAGGGAATCCTTGATGACATTCAGCCATTGTCTGCTCAGGGACCTCTCCTGGACGAGGTGGAGGAAGACGAGGAGGAGGAGGATGATGATGGGGATGATTACTTAGGGGAGGAGGATGCATCTCGTGGGGCAAGTGAAAATGTTGGCGTGGCAAGGTCTGGTACAGGGTTTGTGCGTGACTGGAGGGATGTGGATTTGCCAGAAAGTGCTCCTCCAACCAGCACTCGCAGTGCATCATTGACACCGGGAACATTGGCCCACATGTCAGATTATGCCTTGCGGATCCTAAAAAGGGACCCCCGCATTGCCAAAATGATGAACAATGATGACTACTGGTTGGCCAGCATCCTGGATCCACGCTATAAAGGCAAATTACAAAACATCATGCCACAGGAGAACCTTGACCTAATATTGGCTAATAAACAAGCAACTCTGGTAAACCGGTTGGTTGAGGCATTCCCAGCACACAGCAGCGGTGATGGTTCTCACACGAGCCGTACGGGCCAGGGGCAGCTTGGCAGAGGTGTTCATGGTGCACACAGCAGAAGTGGCGTTGGAGACAGGGGTTTCATGACAATGTTGTGGACTGATTTTTCAAGTACCGCTCACACAACTGGTAATACTGCATCGATGGAAAGTGACAGGAGACAGCAGTTGTCAACTATGGTTACAAACTACTTTTCTTCCCATATCGATGTTCTCCCACACAGGTCATTCCCCTTTGACTATTGGGCCGCTAAACTGGACACCTGGCCTGAATTGGCACAATATGCCTTACAGGAGCTCGCTTGCTCAGCTGCAAGTGTGCTATCGGAAAGAGTCTTCAGTGCATCTGGATCAAACCTGACAGAAAAAAGGACCCTTCTGTCAACCCAAAATGTGGATGATCTAACTTTCATTAAAATGAACCATGCATGGGTTTCCAAGGATTTTGTCCCACCTTCCCTTGATGACACATAGGTTGCCAGAAAAATGGCTTGCTTTGGTCCTCCTCCTATTCCGCAAACTTGACCTATTTCGCCTTTTGCAGCAGCTGAATGTCCCACATCAACATATGCCACTTTGTAAACTGCCCTAACTGGGCTGCCCCCCCCATTGCCAGGGTCACCACCTAGCGCACAAAACCGTGCGAGTGCCGTTGCCCTGGACAGGTGGGTAGGCTGACTCTTGGGCGCGGGCACTGGCACAGGGTCCCTCATAGTGCAATCGAGTGTCTCTGACGGTGGTGGTGCACACCCGCCGTCAGACACACCGCCATACTATGAGGGGCCCAGTGCCAGTACCGACGCCCACGAGTGTGCCCCCCTTGCATGGGCAGGGCCCCAGCATTTGCAATGATTACCTCTCCCTGCTCTTCCGCTGTGTAGTCTGGGCTGTCAATTCTTTCACTGGGAGTGCCACTACAAATTGATTGAACTGAAAGATGTTGGTTAAGATGTAGCTATGCCCTGTCCTGCTGGCCGTGCTCTAGCTCCAGATGATCAATGGCTTCCATTTCTTATGGACGTCGACTCACAATGACATGCAGTGGTGGTTTATCATCAGCTTTCACAGTTTTCCTACTCACAAACGTGTGACGTTCCGGAGCACATTTTAAAATGTGCCCTCTCATGCCAATCAAATAGAATCGCCTACGGCCTGTGGCTTCTGTCTTTTGCACTCCAAAGTTACGTGACAGATCATGATAGCCAGTGACCACCATGTTTACATCGCTCCCTGTGATAAAAATTTGATTGAGATGAGTAACAGTGATGGAATCAACGGAAGTGCGATACAGCAAGACTTTATTCACAAAAAAATGTTTTCACTGTCTCAACACACAAATTAATTGAGGGTCAGCATGGACTATGAGAATTGTGACGGAAGTTTTTCCCATGAATAGTAATTCCTAGATTTCTGCAATCACTAGCCTTTATGTCAGTAATTGTATGCATCTCATTTCCTATTGCAGAGAGGCCGGACTGTATTACTGAGACAGAAATATATATGAAGATTTAAAAATAACACCAAAAGTATATAGTTGTGTACGCCTCAAATGCATTTCCTTTTTTCCACTTTTTAGATTGCTGTGTAATCCATACTGAGAACACGGAGATTTTACATGTTTAAACTATGCTATATATACCTGCTATCCAGTGATAAAGTACCCTTTCTCAACTTTGTACAATCTGGTCAACTCCATACTGGGCCTGAGAACATCTGAATCTGCCTCCTGATCTTTAGACATATATTTTTAATGTGTAAACTAGGCTACATATATACGTGTTATCTGGTGAAACTGTACCCTTTATCAACTTTCTACAATGTTGTTGAATCCATACTGGGCCTGAGAACGGCTGCCGAGCTGTTAAGCAAGCTACAGCACCTGTGGTTTGGACACATAATTTTTTCAGGAATGACGGTTAGGCCTAACTCCGGAATTGTGGTTGACCTGAACTTACTGGGAAATCATCGTTCGTTTGCGGGGAATAATCTGAATCCCAGATCCCCATCACTAACGGAGTTCAGCAGGTTATCTGCACCTGTAAGCGACAAAAGCTGGTCCTTTCAGTGTAGCGTGCATGCATCCCTGGACATGTACGGGAATGCTAGACCTGCTATTGCTCTATCTCACGTGCCAGAGCCTCGCTTATCCCTCTAGTAAGCTTGACGGGTACAGCGGAGGCATGCCGGAGTCTCGGTTGTTAACGGAATAAAGCTGAGAAATCGCTAGCACAACTACAAACACACATACCACACCACACACAGAATCGACAAAGCTTTCAAAGTGTGCATCTTTTCTTTAGGTGGCATGGTTGCGGTTTCCCGGGTGGAGTCCAATTAAGCCACAGGCTCCACTCCTGGTGGTGCCATTTTGGACATTCCTTTAAGGTTCAGCTTTGCAATTATACTGCCCCCGGAAACCAAAAACTTTGCCTTCATGGACGCTGTTTGGAGGTTCGTGGGAATAATGCCGCCCGATCAGTAGTCGGCATGTTGGTCGCCCTCCCAGGGCTGTGGGGTACTCAGTACCGGGCCGGTGTCAGTGGGATGTGTCACAGCAGCGGTGACCCGGACGGTGGCCCTGGGCGCCCATGTAAATGGCGTGGTATAATAGTAAAGAGTTTATATAGATAGTTTGACGCCACCTGTGGTGTTCGGCAACATAGATGTTAGGCCGACGCTGCATGCAGATCCTCTGGGACTGATGGTGTTGTGCAGCAAAGATGGTGAAGCTCCCCACAGGTGGAGCTGGAGTCCCAGGGAAGTGTAGATGTAGTGATGGGGGAAAGGCACAGGCGGTGTAGGTGCTGGTACCCAGATGTAGCGGTGCTGGAATAACTGTAGGACACCAGAGCGTGCAGGTCCAAAGCTTTACTCACAGTCTGCAGGTTACACAGATGCCTGCCTCCGTGCTGTGTCCTCTGGGTCAGGACCTCAGCCAACCTCGGACCAGAATGGAAAGCTCCCTTCCAACACTACGCCAACATGTACCTTCCTGAACGTCTCCTTTCTAGCGCTTGTGGGGGAAGCACTCACAGGACCGTGGTTCACTGAAGCGCCTCCTGTCTAACAGATGTTCCTCAGACTTTACTTGTATGGCAGACAGCTGTAGCCTTTTCCTTCTGGCTCCCACACGTCGATGCTGGGGCCTCCGAGCCTTAGTTGGGTACAGAGCATTTATAGCTGCTACTTCCCCCGGTTTCTGCTGCAGGAACGTCAGTGTCCCTACAAACTTGGAGACCGGAATCGGGACCATGCGCTCCAGCTAGGAGTGAGCCTTAAATCTGCTCATCCTCCAGCTCCCCTTCTCACGTCCACACACTTACCCTTCCCTGCACAGAGTGCCCTAACTTACCTCCTCCTGACCACAGAGAGCAGCTCCTCAGCAGTCAGGTTCAGAGGTCTCCCTGCTAGCCTGGAGTGGGAAATGTGTTGGGTGTTGGTTTCACTACTAGAGAGATCCTTCGTTGCTCCCAAGCTTGACAACACACTCCCTAGGAGGAAGGTAATGCCACAGTGGCGACTATACTCTTGGGGACCCCACAAGTGCACTGAGGCCCAGCCACTGCTGGATGATGCTGCTGGTACATTGACCCAGACCACTACATTCCCCTCGCACTCTACACTGCCAGAATCTGACCCAGAGGAAACTCAGGTTCCCCTTTCCACATACTATACCACCTTACACTGTGACAAAGAGGAAGGTGCAGATGAAAGTGCAGGTTCCTTGAGCAGGTGGGGGTGGCATACTCAAGGCGATGGCACTGGCACAGGGCACCGCATAGTACGCAAATGTGTCTCTGCCGGTGGGAGGGCCTAAACAGCCAAGTGCAGTGAGATGGAAGATGGCGACGACAAGGAGTTCAGAGTAGTGCTGGGATTCCCTAGCAAGGAGACTTATGTAATTGTTTTCAAGGTTGGGACAGCAATTTTTGGGGAGCACTATACTCTGGTGAATGATATATGGGGCCCACCATACACTGGAGCATTCCAAAGGTGGACATCAGACACTGGAGCAGCATTTACAGGGCCCATTATACACTAGAGCAGTAGAAATCAAGCCCATTATATATGGAGCATTATTTGGGCCCATAAGACAGTGGAGCTTCATCCATTGGGACCAACATATACTATAGCATTATGTGGAGCTCATCATAAACGGTTTGAAACATTATATGGGATCAATGATTCCCTATGGAGAAATATATGGGCCTCATTACTCTGTATAGCGCACTGAGCGCTGGCCATAATACTGCATGGAGTTATATACTGTCCGTTTTTGGAGGTATTGGAGAATTTAAAATGGATATCAGTCATGAGATGTAAGAAGTGAAGTATTTTTCATTGAACTATACTGCTATTTTTCTGCTGTATCGGAGCATCATGAGTTGTGGTATGTGTTAAAGGGGTGCTCTTTGGCCCTGGGCCCACGAAAACCTGGAGCCAGCCCTACCCCCCCACAACTGTAGCCAAATAACCCCCATTTTTCAGTACGTAACTAGTATTATGAAGTAAATTAAGGTTGACAAGCTTAAGTAATAAGAATTGATGCTTTTGGCATTCAAATGGGCACTGTAGGTGTGTTTCCTGTCCTCCTCTCACTGCCGACTTTAATTCCCCATTGACTTACATTGGGTTTCGTGTTTTGGTTGGACCCCCGACTTTTCCCTATAGTCTGCCGATTTTGCTCGACCCGACTTTTGGAAAAGTCGGGTTTCATGAAACGAAACTCGACCCTAAAAAAACAAAAGTCGCTCAACTCTAGCCCTTAAGTCATGAACCTTTCTGTAAGTGTCAGCAAACCCTTGAGTCTTTTTCCCTAATGACATACAAAGGGGTGTTGCAGGGGGAAGAACCCCTGCCTTAACATACTCTCTAATATCTCTGCTCGGGGCCATTGATTTGGCTAGGCTCAAGGAGTATTGCTTTAAACAAGGAGGAGTGGTTCCCTTTTTTCAATTTAATCATTGTAATACCCTCAGGAGAGTACTGTATGGTGGCCTGGATCGCACTCAGCACATCTGCTCCCAGTAAATACATAGGGGTATTGTCACTAACAATAAGTTTTGTAAGCACCACAATTCCAGCACCTCACTGTTTCTAGGTCTCTTGGTCCCCTATTACGTCTCCTCTGTTTTCCTTGTGTTCCAGCATACATGACAGGTCGTCTTACCGTCCTTGTTTGCTCAGCTTCTTTAGCTACCTTAAGGAGGTCTTTCGGATCTACATATCTCCATTCGGGTCTGGCTGTCTGTACTGCATCTCGTAAGTCCTTGTTCATACCGTCAATGAATGCATTCACCAGTATTCTAACATCAAGTGGGTTTATGCAAATGTACCCCATGTCTGCCCATTTCAACTGTAACCGTCCGAAGTACATCTCTACACTCTCTCTTCTTTGCTGTGTCACGTTAGTCAGGAGTACAGACTGCTCTGATTGTTCCACTGTAGCCCATTGTCTTAGTGACTCTTAGAACGTCTCCCCAGACCATGCAGATTTATTGCCCCAAGCCTGATTCTTTGCCACATCTGTATGTGTCTCAATTTTATGTCCTAGTGCGTCACCTGCCTTTAAACTCACCAACCTCTCTAGGTCTGCCCAGGTACACTTATATGTCTGCTGTATTTCCTTTATGTGTCTGTAAAACGGGAATGGTTGGTCTTCATGATCAGCTAATTGCTTCAACAAAGCTAGCCGGTCAGAGGGGCTCCAGGGATAATACACCTGCATCTTTCTTATTCTAGTCGCCCTTCTAGGTCCTGATGTGGTTGGTCATCTGATGTCTACTGTTAGCTTACTCCTCAAAGGTCAATGTCCCCACTACCCACTAACCACACTATTATGTCAGCTTCTTATGATCTTGTCTGGATAGGATTTAGTGCAATTTGCTTAGGTCAGTAGCACAGGTCACATAAGTAGCTATTCAGTCTGGGTTTGTCTGAGTCTGATCACAGTGTTTACAAGTCCATCTGTTTTGTCTGGGTCTCTGGTTAACCTTTGTCAATCAAAACATTCATAATACACCTTTCATACTGCTGTACATTCTTAAGCATCATTTATTCACTTGCTATTTTCTTCCCTTGTCTGTGCCTATTTGTACATCCATGCAAATAAAGTCCATGGAGTCTCATTTAAGAGTCTCAAACACAGGACTAGCCAGATCTTCCTCCAGGGAAGGACAGAGCCAAGGAGTGACTCCTTTCAGAAACCACCATTACCACCATATTAAGTGGCCCTTTAAGTCAACATCCAGCTCTTTACGAGTTTACAGATATGACAAGGGAAATACCAAGGCCAGGTATCCATCCACAGACAGCTGTTTCGGGGTATTGCCCCTCATCAGTGTGGAGTAGGATTCTGGCTAGGTGGGAGCAATGCCTAGTAGACCAACATCACGAAACAATCACTGACCTCAGGGAGACCAGTCAAAGAAAACACTGTGGCAGCCGGCAAAGGTGCTCAATCAGTGAAATCCTAGGTGCATTGCTCCCTGGGAAATACGAATATGCAAATAAAGTCCATGTAGCCTCATTTAAGAGTCTCAAACACAGGACTAGCCAGATCTTCCTCCAGGGAAGGACAGAGCCAAGGAGTGGCTCCTTTCGGAAACCACCATTACCACCATATTAAGTGGCCCTTTAAGTCAACATCTAGCTCTTTACGAGTTTACAGATATGGCAAGGGAAATACCAAGGCTAGGTATCCATCCACAGACAGCTGTTTCGGGGTGTTGCCCCTCTTCAGTGTGGAGTAGGATTCTGGCTAGGTGGGAGCAATGCCTAGTAGACAAACATCACAAAACAATCACTGACCTCAGGGAGACCAGTCAAAGAAAACACTGCGGCAGCCGGCAAAGGCGCTCAATTAGTGAAATCCTAGGTGCATTGCTCCCTGGGAAATATGTATATGCAAATAAAGTCCATGGAGCCTCATTTAAGAGTCTCAAACATGGGACTAGCCAGATCTTCCTCCAGGGAAGGACCCAGCCTCTGGTCTCTAGTTAACCTTTGTCAATCAAAACATTCATAATACACCTTTCATACTGCTGTACATACTCAAGCATCATTTATTCACTTGCTATTTTCTTCCCTTGTCTGTGCCTTTTTGTACATCCAAACATTCACACTCTGGTATTTTTGCCTTTTTCAATATTTGTCCCACTTGTTTCACTGCTTCCTTTCTCCTCTGTCTTTTACAATTTGCATAGCCGACTTGGATCCCATTGGGGGTATCGACTGTACACAGAAAAAGTTGCCATGGATTCAACCTTTTTCTGCCGACAGCTCACCTTTCTTCTGAAATACCCTCCCAGTGTGCCTGGACCTCTGTCTTACAGGCCACACTTAGCAAGTCAGAGAGAGCCTGCAAAGGTGTAGCGGGAAGGCTCCTTGCCTCTCACCCAGTAGACCTACAGAATGTAAAGAGAAGGTTCTCTGCCTCTCACCTGTTAGATTAGCTGACTAGAATAGGAATAGGCCTTTTTCCTTCCAGCCCAGCTCCATGGATTGTGGGAAGGCTACTTCAACTTAGACAGCTCATCTTGCTTCTGAAATGCCCTTCTGTGTGTCTGGACCTCTGTCTTACAGCCCACACATAGCAAGTCAGAGTAAGCCTGCCAAGGTATATCCAGAGGGCTCCTTGCCCTCGCCTCTCACACACAACACAACAAAAAAAACCGCTGACTAAAGTAAGAAGGCCCAGGTGTGATAGGCCTCTGACCTACTTTATCAGCCATACATTCAGCTACCTCCTTTGTTGATCCACAATTTGCCATACAAATCAATCACACAACTAGAAGCAGGTTCAAAACACATTAATGACCAAACAATCACTTACAATTTCCTTCTAAATTAGGCACCATATTTTACTTTCAACTTCAACTTACAAAATTTCATTCCACTTCAATTAAGTACTGTTGCTTTAAAATGCACAAATCTTATAGCGAGCATTTCAGAACCACAGAGAATCTGAGCGCAGCTCTGTGAATCCTCTTATTAGACACTCGTCAGAGATAAGACGAGGGGAGCGAGAGAAGGGGAGAAAAGAAACTGCACAGCGCCATCCTTCCCCCCTCCCATCAGAATGTAGTGTCCTTCACAGAATTCCGTAGTTCTTTAGACTTAATCAAAATCAATTTCTACAAAGAAAACTCAAAATCATGGGATTTCCCTGTAAGATCATATAACTGTAAAATGAGATTAACTGAGTCTTGCCCTTTTTCTGACCAAATGCTTTCAGGAAACTTTACAATGTAATGTCACATAAAACACAAGCTATATCATTACTCAATTCATTCAGTCTCAGATGTAGATTTGAAATATCTATAATGCATCTGTCCGGGATCTCCCACAAACCTAGAAAGGTAACAATCTCTTGACACAAAATGATGTGTGATGATTCATTCATACGTGCTCATTCAGAGATTTTTCTTTCACTTTTCGGCGGTCATTTGATTTTACAAAGAGAAGATAACAAAAATCCCTTATCTCAATCACTCCGCCTATTTCAGCTCTAAGTGAGTTGAATAATGTCCTCTGTCACATACAGAGGACTACTTCTAACGGAACCCCTCATCAATCAGGGATTTATTTATATCCCTTATACTCAATTACTCATCTCTTAACTCATTCAGAGGTTCTCATAGACATACATACAAGGATTCACACAGCCTGCTTATCTTGGACTTTGGATTTGACACCTTAACTTACAGCAGTGTCCACTGACACTCTGAGAACACCAAAGCCAACTTTTTAAACAACAAGAATCAATGAAAACCAAACCAACGTCAGAAGGTCCAAACCAACCTAAAACCACAGCCCTATACAAGATACAACCTCATATGATTTACTGCCAATCCAAAATAACCACTGCACAGAGTCTATCCCATTCTCTGTGCTACACAGTACACCAGTACACAACCAGTTAGTATATTAGTATTTTTCCAGAACAGATTGACAGATAATACAGATGACAATTATTATCCTATTACTCTATTATTCAACTCTCATACAGACATACTCACCGCTCACTGGTGATGTGGGTTCTTTTGAACCGTGTTTGTACAGTCTTACCCAGAGATATGTAGGCATCCTTAGAGAGGTTGCAAATGCAAAATCAGTGTAAGAATAAATGTTCTCACCTGCTGCAGCCTGGATTTTGAATTTTCAACCTCCCAGGAAACTCCCACATACGGATTCCGAATAGACTGGTTTCCATGGTCCCCGTTGGGTGTCAAAACTGTCGTAGCTGCTTTTTGTTCTGACTAAGCGTCAGCTATGCCAGATCACCAGTGAGTCTGAGTTACGAGGTTTCGCCCTTGTGTTCACTAGCGCTTGGAGACAAAGAGACTCAACACACACGCCGTGGTCAAATCACTTTATCTGACATAATGAAATACAAGGAAACTTTTATACCATTTACAACAATATGCAATTCTATGGAGCTCATGTAGCCCCCACCAACACTCTCAGAGTTATGCCATGTTTACAATGTACCCAGAACATGTTGTTGAGAACAAATATTATAACAAGTATAGTTTCCTTGAACACAGAGACTAGTAGTCTACATCAGGATAGTTCTAGCAATATTAGGTAAAAGGCAATTGAAGTCTTAAAGGCATTTAAAGGGATATAAAAGCAAACCATTAACTCTTCTATATCATGGATACAACAGCAACAAGAAGACGAAGAAGTTGGACTTCTCCGGACTTGGGTTGCCGCTGGCCAATTGCCTAATGATTCCCAACGACAAACTTTGACTCAAGACATGTCACTGATGTTGCGACAATGGGAGAGGCTGGTTATCCGAAAGGGTCTATTGTACCGTAAAATAACATCGCAGACAACTTTAACGACATTTATATACATCTACTCCCTGTACATTTGGAGTACAAAAAATATATACCATATGCATTTGTGTAATTTATATCCTGGCCGCTGCATTCACACACATCCACTGCCCTGGCATTAACTCTCTACACTCCATCCATATCGGCCCCTCGCTTCTTTCCTCTCCTATGTATAGCACTCACGCTCTTTTCACATTGTTAAATTGCACAGATCCAGTCAGTCCCCCCATTCAACATAAGAGATGCTCTCACAAATCACTTAACCATCTGTTCACTCTTTCTATCCTCTTTCTCCTAGTCGCAGGAGACATTGCTCCCAACCCTGGTCCCCCATGTTATATAAAGTCAAACCCCCCAACTGCTACACTCTGAAACCCCTCTAATCTTATTAATATTCCCTGCATGCCACCTGTCTCTCTTAATTGTGCACTTTGGAATTCTCGCTCAGTGTGTAACAAACTCTCCTTCATCCATGACGTTTTCCTTTCTAATTCTCTTAACCACCTGGCTCTTACTGAAACCTGGATCCAGCAGATAGACACTACCGCTGCTGCTCTTTCATATGGGGGACTACACTTCTCTCATACCCCAAGATCAGACAATAGAGCAGGTGGAGGCGTTGGTCTGCTTCTATCACCAAAATGTACCTTTCAGGTTATCCCTCAACTAGTCTTCCCTTCTTTTGAGGTCCATGCCGTCAGACTCTACACCCCCTTCTCCAGGCGAGTGGCGGTGGTGTATCATCCTCCCGGCCCCTCCCATCAGTTCCTGGATCATTTTTCCACTTGGCTTCCACATTTTCTCTCCTGTGACATCCCTACCCTCATCATGGGAGATTTCAACATCCCCATTGCTCTTCCCCTCTCCCCATCTGCTACTCACCTTTTATCTCTAACCTCCTCGTTTGGCCTTTTGCAGCTTACTAATTCTCCAACGCATGAAGACGGAAACTCCCCCGACTTGGTCTTTTCTCGGCTTTGTGCAGTGGATGATTTCGCAAACTCCCCTCTCCCGCTCTCTGACCACAGTCTTCTTTCATTTTCTATCAAGAACTGCCAGGCTGCTCAGGTCACCCCCACTGTCCACACTTATAGAAACATACAGGCCATTAACACCCAGAAACTTATGAAGAACTTGCAGTCTTCATTGGCCCCTATCTCCTCCCTCTCATGTCCTGATTCTGCACTGAAGCATTACAATGAAACACTTCAAAGTGCCCTGGATGAATTTGCACCCGCTATAAATAGAACACCACAACACAGACGGCGACAACCCTGGCACACCCTGCAAACACGTTTCCTGCAGCAGTGCTCCAGGTGCGCCAAACGTCTGTGGAGAAAATCCAATCCACACGAACACGAAGATTTCATCCATTATAAGTTTATGCTTCGAACATACAACACTGCTTTTCACCTCTCCAAACAAACCTATTTCAACACCCTCATCACCTCACTGTCCAATAACCCGAAACGTCTCTTTGACACTTTTCATTCTCTACTCAACCCAAGAGTACAGACCCCAACCACGGAGCTCTGAGCTGACGATCTGGCCAATTACTTCAAAGAAAAAATTGACCAGATCCGACAGGAAATTATCTCCCAATCACCTCATACCATGCACTGTCCTCCCTCCCCCACTGCATCTAGCTCACTCTCTGACTTTGAACCAGTCACAGAAGAAGAAGTAAGCAGGCTCCTTCCATCTTCTCGCCCAACCACTTGCATCAGTGACCCATTTCCGTCACATCTCCTCCAGTGCCATTCCCCTGCTGTCACCACTCACCTAACTAAAATATTTAACCTCTTTCTCTCTTCTGATATCTTTCCCTCCTCATTTAAGCATGCCATCATACATTCACTACTTAAAAAACCATCCCTCGACCAAAACTGTGCCGCTAACTATAGACCTGTCTCTAATCTTCCCTTCATCTCTAAACTCCTGGAATGCCTGGTCCACTCCCGTCTTATCCTCTATCTCTCTGATAACTCTCTTCTCGACCCTCTCCAATCTGGCTTCCGCTCCTTACACTCTACTGAAACTGCCCTCACTAAAGTCTCTAATGATCTACTAACAGCTAAATCTAATGGGCATTACTCCATGCTAATTCTCTTGGATCTCTCTGCAGCATTCGACACTGTGGATCATCAGCTCCTCCTCACTATGCTCCGTTCCATTGGCCTCAAGGACACCGTTCTCTCCTGGTTCTCCTCCTATCTCTCTGACTGCTCCTTTACTGTATCTTTTGCCGGTTCCTCCTCCTCTCACCTTCCCCTTACTGTTGGGGTTCCTCAAGGATCAGTCCTAGGCCCCTTCCTCTTCTCCTTGTACACTGCCCCTATTGGTCAAACAATCAGTAGATTTTGTTTCCAGTACCATCTCTATGCTGATGACACCCAATTATACGCTTCTCCTCCTGACATCACGCCAGCCTTTCTAGAAAACACCGGCGATTGTCTAAACGCTGTGTCTAACATCATGTCCTCACTATATCTGAAACTGAACCTGTCAAAGACTGAACTCATTGTGTTTCCTCCCTCTACTAATGTACCTATACCCAACATTGCCATTTCTGTGTGTGGCTCCACTATTACTCCCCAGCAACATGCCCGCTGTCTTGGGGTCATACTTGATTCCGAGCTTTCCTTTGCCCCCCACATTCGATCACTGGCTCGCTCTTGTCATCTGCACCTCAAAAACATTTCTAGAATTCGACCTTTTCTTACTTTTGAGTCGGCAAAAACACTTACTGTTTCTCTTATTCATTCTCGTCTCGACTATTGTAACTCTCTTCTAATCGGTCTCCATCTTACCAAACTCTCCCCTCTCCAATCTGTCTTGAATGCTGCAGCCAGGATCATATTCCTCACCAATCGTTACACTGATGCCTCTACCTTGTGCCAGTCATTACACTGGCTACCCATCCACTCCAGAATTCAGTATAAACTTATTACCCTCACCCACAAAGCCCTCCATGCTCAGCACCACCCTACATTTCCTCCCTTGTTTCAGTATACCACCCTACCCGCACCCTCTGTTCTGCTGATGACCTGAGGTTAGCATCCTCAATAATCAGAACCTCCCAGTCCCGTCTCCAAGACTTTACACGTGCTGCGCCAATTCTTTGGAATGCACTTGCCAGGTCAATACGATTAGTCCCCAATCCCCACAATTTTAAGCGTGCCCTGAAAACGCATTTATTCAGACTGGTCTATCGCCTTAACTTATTAACCTAATCTATCCCTGTGTGGCACAGCCAAAAGTTTTAGCATAACCAGGTTCCCCGCATCATGTTCCCACATGCTTTTTGCATCCATTAGCTCTCTGTGTCTGTACTGTTACACACTTAACATTATGGCTGGTCCATACAATCAGGGCAACTGTTACCACCCACCTTTCGTGTCTCCCTTTTTTTTTCCCCTCATAGAATGTAAGCTTGCGAGCAGGGCCCTCATTCCTCTTGGTATCTGTTATAATCTATGTGATTATTGTTATGCTGTAATGTCTATTGCCTGTACAAATCCCCTCCGAAATGTAAAGTGCTGCGGAATATGTCGGCGCTATAGAAATAAAATGTATTATTATTATTATTATTATTATTATTATTATTAACGACGGTGTGGCAGGTGGTTACACCCGGAGACCAACTCCATGAACTGGCTCGAGAGGCTCACGAAAAAGGGCCTCACTTCGGAGCTATAAAGGCCTTGCAATGGCTGCAACAGAAAGCTTACCACCCACGCTTGCCAGCAGTTGTGGACAAAATTTGCCGGACCTGCCGCTCATGCAAGTTAACCAAACCGCCCGCTCCACGAGCCCCAGGAAAGACAATTGTGGCCTCAGTATCCCTTGAGCTCCTGACGGTAGATTACCTGCCAATTGGTCCCGCATTCCAGGGATGCGAACACTGCCTCGTCATGGTGGATCATTTCACCAAATTCGCTGTGGTCACCCCCACTCGAGACCAGACCGTGGAGTCGGCCGCCTCCACAATTTGCAGAAACTTCATACAAGTGTACGGCTGCCCCCAACGAATACATTCCGATCTGGGAGCTTGTTTTTTGGGAAAAGTTATGGAGGAACTACACCATCTCTATGGGATTGATAAGTCCCGGGCTACATCATATCACCCACAAGGAAATGGGGCCTGTTAACGATTTAATCGGACATTGATTCAAATGTTGCCTACTCTGGAGAGTGACAAGAAGGCCCGTTGGCCAGAATATGTTACTGAATTAGCATGGGTCTACAACAACCGGGTGCACCGAGATACTGGCTATTCCCCCTACTCCCGTTGTTTGGATGAGAGGGCAAAGGGATCACGGAGGTGGAGTTGGACCCCGAAGAGCTTCAGCTCTGGACCGGAGTGTCGTCTTGGGTCTGAAATCATCGTCACCGGCTGCAAACTCTTCATCGAATCGTACATACCAAACTCCGAGACTTGGAATACCCAGGAAAGAAGTCAACTCCACCTCCTCACCTCCAAAGCGGAGACCGTGTACTTGTACTAGATCAACGACCCCAGAGCAAACTGGAGCCACGTTGGGAAGAGAGTCTCTATCGGGTCCTACGCCGTATCAACCCTGAAGGACCTGTGTATGAAATACGACCTGAGGAAGATGAAATGCTGCCTACATGCATTGTGCATCGTAATATGCTACGCCCGTGTATTTCCACCGACCCAAAGCAACCGGAACCTGCCCCTTCAACATCTGAGCCGCCGCCCTTGTTTTGGGACCCGGACAATGACGAAGACTTTCCTCCAATGTCCATAGGCCCTCCAATCAATAATGAGCCGACTGACACAGTTAGCCCGTCCAGACCAATTGACCCACCACCTTCCACCACCCCAGAAGACCCCACCCCAGTCGAACTAAGATGTTCCGAGCGGTCAACAGCCGGCAAACCCCCTGAACGATACGAACAAGACCAGTTCATATGGCAGCAAAAAGTGTTGCCCTTATGAATCAATCCCAATAGACTGAGGCCCTCACCCGAGGACTGGCGAGTTTACAGGATGGGAGAGTGTGGGGAGGAGGACTCCCGTAGAGTGTCTGTGCCGGAACCAGGGGGGCCACCATCTGGGTTCCTGAAGGAACGGTACCGGGGGGGGCAATGAAGGAGAGGGCACGACTGCAGGTGACAGGGCAAAAGGGGGTGGGGCGAGGATAAAAGGAGCATGCTGAGAGTTCAGTTGGCAGAGAGGATGACAGGAGACAGGAAGCCATGGAGGAGAGAGAGAACCGGCCTAACCAACGTTGTTCCACTGGGAGACCGTCGGGGGTTTGTGGAGGGTAAGCGACGAACTCACCGACAAGAGACTTGTGCTTTACTCGAATCCGGGGCCGCCCCTGACCAATGGCCAGCCACAGCCGTTACCGCTGTTCCTCGCTCTGGTGCGGCAGGTCCGTGACCCAGAGCCACTGCTGAGATTTCACATCAGCCCGCTGCGGCGGCTTTCCTACTGCCTCCCTGCCTCAGCCCATGGCTGCGGCCTCTTCATCACCGACAGCAGTAGACGCCATCTCATCACAGTCGGCAGTTGAGGCCTACTCCCCGTCTACAGAGGAACCCTTAGCGTAGGCCTGCCAACAGTCACTTTGTGAAACTGCGACACAACCGCGCTTGGGCCCGTGAGCCTGATAAGACTTTCAGCAAGTCCTACCCCGCTGTGTTTACAGGGGGTCATCTCCACAAAGGACTACTCCAGGGTCTGTCGCGCTCCAGTTGCAGGATTACTTCAGGGCCCGTTGTGCCCCCAGCTTCAGGACTACCCCAGGGCCTGTTGCGCCCCAACGGCAAAGAACCTTCAGGGCCTGGTGTAACTTAGCGGCAGCAGCGTCAAAGCAGCCACATCCACGACGCCGAAGCAGATGCACCAGCGACACTGAAGGGCCTCCGGAAGGATAAGTTGACTTTAGGAGATAAGGACCCATAGTCGGCCATCACGAGGCCCATAATAGCCGGCTTTGCCGGGTTAGTCGCATTATTGATAAGAAAAGTATTGTTATTGTTGTTGAGTCCCTGCGTGGACAATTGTTGTTATCCCTTTCTGGTTGCTCAGCATAGCCCTAGCGGCTTCAGTTCATAAAGGTTACTTTCCAAAATCACACTCAGTCTCGTGACTCGTCACTACATCCTGAGAACCTGCTGGTACCTACACTAGAAGCACACTATTAGCAACTAAAAATAGATTTTTTTACTCTGCACAACCACTGCACACAGCTGAATTTCAGCGGCACTAAATTAGGTGATATTTGGCGTGATTAATCATGTTACTCACAGCAGAAAGAATTGTTTCCGTGTTGATGAGGCCTGCATAGCAAAGAAGATCTTCTCCAAAAAATGTCAATGTGAGATGTCTCCTACTGTATAACAATAGTATCTCAAATAACAAGGCCTATATAAAGCTTCCTATAATATACTACAATCCAAGAGAAAAAGGAAGTATGAATAACACTGTATAAAAACATGCAGTAAGCTAAAAAAAGCGTTTATTAAGTCATATAAAATACATACTCATTGTATGGATCACAAAAGGTATACATAATTACAATGTGCACAATGGAACCACCAGCAGAGGTATCACATAGACAAAAGTGTAGGGAAAGTGTTACTATTGTATGATTCTATTTTGGTGCACTGAATGATTATCTGAAAAACAATACTGACAGTATAAAATGTATAGTTACATAAATGCACCCTTCTTAAATATGTAAATACTGAACAAAATCCCCAATAACATAATTTATCATGTGATATGAGATAATTATAAAAGGATGAGCTGTCAGGTAGCATATATAAATAATAAGTCACCAGCTAAATCCTCCCAGACTAGCTAGTGCATGGCAGAACTAAAGAAGGCTGACAATATGTAAGAGAATTGTATGTCCATCTTGATCCAAAAAGTGCTAAGTGCTAAGTGCAAACTGCAATAAGGTAAAGGTATTATATAGCCTAGTGGCAATGCATGAAAAACAAATCACCGAGTCAGAAAGCCTCCTACCATGGGAAGAGCATATCGCTATGTGGAAAAGTGCCACTGCACAGCTGAAATAATTAAATATGCATAGCAGCTCAATGTGAATACCTGACCTGTAGGTGGCAGCTGTTCCCCGACGCGCGTTTCGCGTGAGCTTCTTCAATAGGGGGTAAATGTGTATAAGCGTTGTCTAAAGATCTATTTATAGTCATATCTCTCATTACCTGGGCGGTCTGTAATGGCGCTTGCTTCACATCGCCAGCAAGATGACGTCAGATGGTTTGGCGTCCCACGTGATCATCCCATGAATCCCCGGCCCGACGCGTCAGGGCAAGGGGGAGGGAGGGCCACGCCAGGGACGCGTCACCATGGTGACGCACTGACCGGGGATGATTCCTGTCTTCCTTCCCATATGATCTCTCCTGTTTGGTATTATGCGCTTTTAATTATTGCTATATGTGATCATGGCAATGCGCCCCAAACGTGACTTCTCCTTCCTCCTCTCTTTTACATCCTGGCGGTGTGCGCTTGTAATCATCCCCGGTCAGTGCGTCACCATGGTGACTCGTCGCTGGCGTGGCCCTCCCTCCCCCTTGCCCTGACGCGTCGGGCCGGGGATTCATGGGATGATCACGTGGGACGCCGAACCATCTGACGTCATCTTGCTGGCGATATGAAGCAAGCGCCATTACAGACCGCCCAGGTAATGAGAGATATGACTATAAATAGATCTTTAGACAACGCTTATACACATTTACCCCCTATTGAAGAAGCTCACGCGAAACGCGCGTCGGGGAACGGCTGCCACCTACAGGTCAGGTATTCACATTGAGCTGCTATGCATATTTAATTATTTCAGCTGTGCAGTGGCACTTTTCCACATAGCGATATGCTCTTCCCATGGTAGGAGGCTTTCTGACTCGGTGATTCGTTTTCCATGCATTGCCACTAGGCTATATAATACCTTTACCTTATTGCAGTTTGCACTTAGCACTTACCACTTTTTGGATCAAGATGGACATACAATTCTCTTACATATTGTCAGCCTTCTTTAGTTCTGCCATGCACTAGCTAGTCTGGGAGGATTTAGCTGGTGGCTTATTATTTATATATGCTACCTGACAGCTCATCCTTTTATAATTATCTCATATCACATGATAAATTATGTTATTGGGGATTTTGTTCAGTATTTACATATTTAAGAAGGGTGCATTTATGTAACTATACATTTTATACTGTCAGTATTGTTTTTCAGATAATCATTCAGTGCACCAAAATAGAATCGCACAATAGTAACACTTTCCCTACTCTTTTGTCTATGTGATACCTCTGCTGGTGGTTCCATTGTGCACATTGTATCTATGTATACCTTTTGTGATCCATACAATGAGTATGTATTTTATATGACTTAATAAACGCTTTTTTTAGCTTACTGCATGTTTTTCTACAGTGTTATTCATACTTCCTTTTTCTCTTGGATTGTAGTATATTATAGGAAGCTTTATATAGGCCTTGTTATTTGAGAAACTGATTTTTCCTGTATTTATTTACAGGGTCCTTTGAGTTGGCCTCATGGACATTAAAACCAGGGATGCGGCCTGGTTATCAAGTTTAGATGCAGTTTTTAATGGAGATACGGTGCACAATGGTAGTAATGAAAGTGGGCAAAAAATTGTGTTAAAAAACTCTATCAAATATCTTTTAAAAAAATGCACCCGTACATGGTGGAACAGAGCATCCTTAGAAAAATACCTTATGAAGGGTCTAATACCACGAGGTCTCCGGGTGAGAATTATGCCATCTTTCCCTGTTGAGGACAGTGCTTTTAAAGTAAAATGGGAAGAAATTTGTAATCAGTGTTCCAAATCTCTTATGGAACTCCTTATTAGTGGCAATAAAAAAAGTTTGGAGAAATTTGATATGGACATTGATAACACGAGAAAGAAACTTACAGAAGCATTGACTGTCTCTGAACTTGAAGATTTGAATAAAGATATTGACATGCAATTTCAAGTTTGGGAAAAAGAGATCCAGGGGGTGAAAAGTAAAAAATTTTTGAGAGATCTTAATGATTTCAAGAATGGCAAGGTGTACCGATGGCCTAATATTCAAAACCAGGAACAGAACCATAATAGATCATCCTCAATCTCCTCTATGTCATCACGGGAGGAGGACAATGAATCTAATATTAACAGTCGTATGTATAATCTAAGAGGTGACAACTATAGGAGAAGAGGAGGTAATTCCAATAGGAAGGATAGGAGAAAGAATAACCCTTCCTCCAGACTCCAGGTGATTAACCTTTCAAATAAAAATCTGTCAGAACCTCAATTGGAGGTTCTTGGATTAGGTTTAACATTTTCACCTACATCTTCTTTTGACCTTTTTGCAGCCGTAAAAGACTTACACCTTTTCGCTAGAAAACTGATCCTCAAAAAACTCCATGATAAATCAAGAACAGGAGAAGTCTGGAATTCTCTAGAATTAGAGGCAATTGCAACTTTGGAAGAACTTGATAATGACCAACAGGTAATTACAACTAATATTCCAAAATATTATCCACCTATACCCAAGAAATTTCCATCTTTAAATCTATATCCCAATATAGAACTATTTGTCCGATTAGTGACAAAGGAATTTGAAAAAATTTCTAAAAGAATTTCTAATGACAATTTGACACCTACTCAGAGGCAAGCCCTTAGAGAACTACAAGATCTTGAGGGGGTCATAATCAAACCATCAGACAAAGGGGGCAATATTGTCATATGGCCCATAGAACAATATGAAAAAGAAGCATTCAGGCAACTTAGGGATATAACCTGTTACAAAAAAATGACGTACAATCCGACCTTAACATTTCAAGATGAATTACAGACCATGTTGGATCAAGCGTTCCATGAGGGAACAATTACAAGAGATCTTAAGGACAATTTGATACCTAAGTATCCAAAAACATCATGTGTGTATTTTATTCCTAAAATCCACAAGAATGTTTCTAACCCCCCAGGACGGCCAATAGTTTCGGGCAAAGATAGTTTATGTGAACAAATTTGTAAATACCTTGATTTCTATTTGAAACCATTGGCTCAGAATCTACCTTCCTATATTAGAGATACAGGTGATGTTTTATCTAAAATAGAGGGTATACCTATGGACAAGGATATGTGGCTGGTCTCATTTGATGTGGAATCATTGTACACGTCCATCAGGCACAATGACGGCATCAAAGCAACCAGAAAATTTATCAACATGTCGGACCTCAACCCAGAACTTATTGAATTTCTCATTTCCCTTTTACAATTCACGTTGGAACACAATTATTTCTTATTTAAGAATACAGTATATTTGCAACAATGTGGAACTGCAATGGGGGCGGCATTTGCCCCCTCATATGCAAATTTGTTTTTAGGTCTCTGGGAGAGAGAATTGTTCTTTTCAAAACCAATTGCATTCATTGACAAGGTCCTGTTCTGGGCCAGATATATTGATGATATTCTCATGATCTGGCAAGGCACAGAACAGGACCTTCTGTCCTTTCTTCAAATCCTTAATGATAACTCATTGAACATCAAATTGTCATGTAAATATGATAGAGAGAGGATTGAATTCTTGGATATTCTAATTTTCAGGGGACCTGATGATCTCCTGCAAACTGATGTGTACAGGAAGGACACGGCCGTTAACGCCTTCCTACATGCATCGTCGTCACATCCTCAACCATTGATGAATGGCATCCCGACGAGCCAATTTTTACGGATCAGAAGGATTTGCTCTAATGATCATCTCTTCAAAAAGCAGGCTTATGCATTAACAGAAAGATTTGAGGATAGAGGATACTCAAAAAGAAGCATAAAACGAGGGTACAACAGAGCAGTAGCGGAAAAAAGGAATAATCTCCTACAATCGAAAATTAAGGCAAAGGAAGAACCAAAGGTAAGATTCATCTCCACCTACAGGGAAAAGTAGTCGGATATGAAAAGAGCACTGAATAAATTCTGGCCTATCTTGAAAGCAGATCAGGTTGTCCAGAAGCACATTATGGATATTCCTTCCATTACATACCGAAGATCTCGCAATTTGAAAGATATGCTGGTACATAGTTACCATGCAGGAGAAGAAGTGGATGTCTGTAGGGGATCTAAGGGTCTGAAAAAAGGCTTTTTTCCATGTATGGACTGTATAGCATGTCCAAATATGCAAAGAGCGCTAACATTTAAGACAAGTGATGGGAAAAAATCCTTTAAAATTGATAAACATATAACGTGCAATTCGGTAGGTGTAGTGTACTATGCAATGTGTCCCTGTGAGAAGATCTACATAGGCCTGACATCAAGACCTTTAAAAGTGAGAATTAGAGAACATGTGAGAGACATTCAGAATGCAAAAGAGAATACTGGGGATGTGGAGTTGAAACCCATACCGAGACATTTCAAAGAAGTCCATGACAGTAATGCCAAACTCCTTAAGGTGATTGGGATAGATCAGGTTTACATCAATCAAAGGGGTGGGAACTGGAGGAAAAATTTGGCTCAATTAGAAGCCAAATGGATATTCAGGATAGGCTCTGTTCAACCTGACGGGCTAAATGAAATTCTGAGTTTTGCCCCTTTCTTGTAATTGTGTTTTAGGTTGTTTTGTCCTTTTTTCTGTGGTTTTAATTTTTATTTTTAGTTTCTAGGACTCTTGTATTTATCTAATATGGATCAAGTTGTATCAGTCTTGTTTGGAGAATTTAGAGACCTTATCTCAAGGCATCTCAGCCTCATCGGAAGAAAGAATGTGAAGTGGAGACAGAAGGAGAACATGGACTTTCAAATTGTGTACTTGTTTACTTTCTCCACGCGTTCTCTTTTGTGTAAATCTCTGGTTCCCTTTTTGGGGACTTTATCTATATGTACAAAAAATCGATTATTCTTCATATAGTGTGGTCTAGCTTCTTTCCACATTCTTGTAGATTTATTGTCACTTTATCACTTACACGGGGGGTAAAAAACTGTTTTAGTTTTTTAGCTCCATTTCTTCTGGCCACCTTTGCATGTTGTTTTTAGGGATCAGAGTTCTATAGATATGTATTACTATATAAACATACAACTAGAGAAATGGGGTTGTTTATTTGTGGGTATTTTCACCTTAGATGTTAAATTCATCAGTGACACGGTTTAAATATTTTAATCCTTTGTGCATTATAACACTAGCACAGAACAAATGGGGATTTCTTTACATATAATTCATCCTCAGCATTTTTCTTTTATTATATTTTTCACCTATTTTTTAACATGGTCTGTTCACTTATTCTCTCATTTTTCACATTTACAGATTCATCTTCACTTATAAGTGGCCGATATTAGAGTCACTTGTGGCATAAAGTGTTCTTAATAATTCCTGTCTTCCTTCTCATATGATCTCTCCCGTTTGGTATTATGCGCTTTTAATTATTGCTGTATGTGATCATGGCAATGCGCCCCAAACGTGACTTCTCCTTCCTCCTCTCTTTTACATCCTGGCGGTGTGCGCTTGTAATCATCCCCGGTCAGTGCGTCACCATAGTGACGCGTCCCTGGCGTGGCCCTCCCTCCCCCTTGCCCTGACGCGTCGGGCCGGGGATTCATGGGATGATTACGTGGGACGCCGAACCGTCTGACGTCATCTTGCTGGCGATGTGAAGCAAGTGCCATTACAGACCGCCCAGGTAATGAGAGATATGACTATAAATAGATCTTTAGACAATGCTTATACACATTTACCCCCTATTGAAGAAGCTCACGCGAAACGCGCGTCGGGGAACGGCTGCCACCTACAGGTCAGGTATTCACATTGAGCTGCTATGCATATTTAATTATTTCAGCTGTGCAGTGGCACTTTTCCACATAGTGATATGCTCTTCGCATGGTAGGAGGCTTTCTGACTCGGTGATTCGTTTTCCATGCATTGCCACTAGGCTATATAATACCTTTACCTTATTGCAGTTTGCACTTAGCACTTACCACTTTTTGGATCAAGATGGACATACAATTCTCTTACATATTGTCAGCCTTCTTTAGTTCTGCCATGCACTAGCTAGTCTGGGAGGATTTAGCTGGTGGCTTATTATTTATATATGCTACCTGACAGCTCATCCTTTTATAATTATCTCATATCACATGATAAATTATGTTATTGGGGATTTTGTTCAGTATTTACATATTTAAGAAGGGTGCATTTATGTAACTATACATTTTATACTGTCAGTATTGTTTTTCAGATAATCATTCAGTGCACCAAAATAGAATCATACAATAGTAACACTTTCCCTACACTTTTGTCTATGTGATACCTCTGCTGGTGGTTCCATTGTGCACATTGTATCTATGTATACCTTTTGTGATCCATACAATGAGTATGTATTTTATATGACTTAATAAACGCTTTTTTTTTAGCTTACTGCATGTTTTTCTACAGTGTTATTCATGCTTCTTTTTTCTCTTGGATTGTTGTATAACAATAGTAACAGATTTTTTTTTTGGTGTGGATGAGGTCTGTATAACATTGACTAGATGCTCCAAACAATTTCAAAGTGACATGTCCCCTACTGTATTCAGTTAGTATTTTTTTTTAATGTGGATGAGACTTGTATAATCTAGAAGATTGTCCGTGGTATTGAAACGCCCTCTTTCCTACAGTTGCTGCTGGTAAGGTGCAGGTTTGCTGGAGAAATATGGCCGACGTGTCGTTACATGAACTGATCAGGAAAAGGGCCATGATGAAGGCGGGAATGGGAACGTGCAACAGGATCAATAACAGGGTGGCTATGGGAAGTATGAGATCCAGGATCCAGCCAACAACGATTACTCATTTACTCCAATTATACATTTTTTTTAATGCACCATTAGGTCTGCAGACAGGTTCATATCACCGCCACAACATGACAATGTGGGATACGGCAGGCTGCATCAAATTCAGCTCCAGAAAAAAAATATAATTTTTTTAATGAGCGTTAGGTCTGTAGACAGTTTCATGTCACCACAACACTAAATAGCAAGGTGAGATACAGCAGACTGTTTCACATTTAGCTAGTGAAAAAATATTATTTAGAATGCTATACTCATGCATGGAGACAATAGAAGCCGTGCACAGCACACTTGTAGGACATGTGCTCTGCTACATTGTCTGTGGACCTCCGTAACGGCCCCCCCAAAAAATGCTGGAAGGTAAATTTAACAGCAACACTGGACACTTGCAAGCTACACTATCTGACTGATATACAACCACCTAACTAACTAGCTAAAATCTTGCTGCTAAGAGTGTCAGCATCAGGAGCAGCCTCTTTGCACTGTTACAGCGTCAAAATGGTGCTACAACAAGATGTTCGCTATTTATATGGACAGGGACATGTGATTTCAGCAGCCAATGACACAAGCCATTGTGTCAGGACATTGTGGGTTTTCCTGTGCCCTGATTGGCTAGCTGCAATGTGCACACATAAAGTTAGGGGAAAAAAAATGACTGTTTACAAGAACACCATGTGTTGTGAGTTCATTTTTCACTTCACCATTGAGGTCTGATGAACTCCCTCCTCTAGTGAAGGAAGGTAGTGAGACTGATTACCAAACACCTGGGCAGCTAGATGATGACTGGGTGGCTGGAATTGAGGACTGGATATAAGGCTGCCGATGCCCTTCTTCCTGGCTGGTGATTTTCCTGCTGGATTCTTGGAGACCAGTCTGATTCCTGCATCTCAAAGCTAAGTTTTTCTGCTCTGCTTTGTACTCTTCAGTTTTGTTTTTGTTTTGCCTTGTTTTTTGGGAGTTCTGCCATCCCCGGCCGGGGGTGAGCTGAATTCCATTTTTGTCTCTGATCTGTTGATATTTTGCTCTGTCTTCAGAATATACCTGAGTGCTGATATAGTCTTTTGAAGCCTAGCGACTTCAGGGCCTGTTTTTCCTATCAGTCGGTTGGCTCATTTTGATAGGGTTTTTGCGGATGGCAGACAGCAGCTTTCCTATCCTGTCCTATGTAGTTAGCTTGGGCCCCATCATATGCTCAACCTATCTTTCTATCTGTGTTAGTGTTTTCATCTTGCTTCACCGTCATTATATGTTGGGGGCTGCCTATTGCTTTGGGGTCTGCTCTGGGGCAGTTTAGTTTTTTCCCTTTCTGTCTTTAGGCTATATAGTTCTTCGGCTGTGATCGAGGGGTCTAGGGCACCGTAGGAACCCCCCACGGCTACTGCTAGTTGTTGTGGATAGGTTCAGGGGTCTGCAATCCGATAGCTGCCAACCACTCTGGTTTATCTGGACTTAGCTGGTATTTTGTTTTTTCCTCCTTCGGTGACTCATCATAACAACCATGCCATTGAGCCCTGCAAACTCCCTCCTCTCACCAAACACATGCCAACTGCTCATGATGCACCACCATTATCATTGCTAAAGTGCTGAAAATACTTTTGTGTCAGCACAAATATTTTCCGCACTTTTACCGAATGTTACCAATTTTTTCCGATTTCATAAAATTTTGCTCGTGTTTCCTAGCACGAATCCGAATGTGCCATATTCGTGCCGAATTTATGTTTGGCTATTGTTTTCTGAACAAATTCGCTCATCACTAGTTATAATTACCTAAGCAGGTAAACAATGCAACTATTTTTTATTTCTTACATCTATGGCTCTACAACAAATCCAGGTAGATGGCCAAAATACAATTTCCTCAGTCCACAGATTCCTAACCTGGGATCAGTATCTCCACTGCCCTGTACCAGGCGATATCAACTGTCTACCAACTTTTGGTTGGCCCACAGCCTTTGGTATCTCCAGCCGTTATAGTGTGCACTCACAGCCAATATTCCTCCATGCTATGGATATCACGAGCGTAGCTCATGGATACCCCTCCAGCCAACAACTAATGTCCAAACTCCATAGGCCATCCATGTCCTCCAGAATTCCATCCGCAAGCCTCTCCCCTCGAAGTCACTCTCCCATCCCTGACTAAACATGTGGCTCCTTCCCCCTCTCTGGGATCAGCCCCCTGAATTGGCAGAAGTTTACATACCCTCCCCCTTAAACATTTGCTTTTAGCACAAAGAATGAAGAATATTGCACCATTCCATCACCTGGAACTGCATGTTAAACCCCCTGTCTTGACGGCTCCCCTAGGTCTACTATCCCCATCCACAGAATTGGCCTAGTTACTGGAAGCACAATGGCTTGAGACCCTGAGACACAGATGAGATTAATAGAACAATTGCTTTACATTTACCTTTAGCAATCTCTTGTCTGGCCTTAGGTTTACATAAGATCCATCCAGCATGTCCTCCTCTGCTTGCAATCATGGAATAGAAACATTTATTATGAGGCTAACTTGAAGAGCAACCTAATCACTAATAAAACACAACAATAAAATCTCTAATAAAACTCAACAATATCGGCGCAACAGGAGCTCCATGCTGGAAAAGTGTGCATCCCGTAGAGCTGTGGACTCTACTCTGCAGGCATTGGTCCAATAGTCTTTAGTCCGTGGCCAGTCCATCACAGATGCACATGCTCAATGGTGGAAGAAGAAGCTGATGGCTCAATGTTTCATTATTGTATTCACCGGTATCTGTACCTGTATGATGATTGAATTGATGATGGAATTGAAGTGAGATGCAGAGGATGGCTGTGTGGTCAGGATGCCACTGTTTACACTTTTTTGTCTATCCCGTTCAGTGAGCCACACTCAGAAGCCAAAGGGCTGCATGTGGCCTACCTACTGTATAGGTATAAACTGAATGGAGAGGTATCTTTTAATAAGCTGCCAAAAATGACTTCATTAGGTTATTATGGTTGATACGCACTGGGGATAGTAGAGTTCTAATACAGAGCAGAAGGTAACTATTGGCAGGGAATATGAACATGGAACCAGATTATGAGGAAGTGAATGACTTCCAGATTCCTTTAATGATCTAAAAATTAAAGATTTTAGCTCTAGTGGGCTTGGGACAAAAATGAATGAAAAGTTAACTGTTCATGCTAGAAAAAAACCAGATAATAAATAGTGTATGCTTATGGGAATTTTGTGACACTATCCTGACCCTAGAACCCATTAATAAATAGCTGGTAAGAAAACTGATTTTGTTTTCTTATAAATATATATCACAATTACACGTAGACATCTCACTAGAGAATATGTTATATAGTAATACCCATGATGTCAATCTTTGAAAAGTTTTCTTCATACTGAAGTCACTCTGAAGTGAGCTGGATTCTTGTAATAAAGTCTGTTTGCATTTCCAGTGTAGGGGTAGCCTTTTGCTCATAGTAAAAATTGAGTTTGTGACCTTTACTTTAATCTTTCATAGCATGTATCAGAAATTGCATTAGGAGGTACTGACACAGTGTTATAGAGAGGATGATAGCTTATTTAAGAAATGTTACGTTCAGGACAGGTTACTCATCCATCATCATTTTAAAAATCGTGACAATTGACAGTGTTAGTCCTAGAGTTATTCTAACAGGCCATACATATATACAATATATCTCAAAAGTGAGTAAACCCCTCACATTTTATGGGACAACACTAAAGATATGACACTTAGATACAATGTAAAGTAGTCAGAGCACAGCTTATATGATAGTGTAATTTTGTTGTGCCCTCAACAAAAATAAATAGCTAAATAACTCAACACACAGCCATCAATGTCTAAACCGCTGGCGACAAAAGTGAGTACATGTAAGACGGCCAGGGTGGTAGTTGTGGCAACGGGCTGTACTGTTCCCACACCCTGGCACCCCACAGATAGAATACAGAGTCCCTTCTGCTGCATGTGCAGAGTGCGAAGCAAAACACTCACATTCATTGCCAGGATCTTCTCAGGTTCTGTCACTCCAGCTCCGAGTTTACGAGCTAAACAAAATATCTCAGAGTCACAGTTCTTTTCCAACAGATTAACTTTACTGTTCAGCAAGGCATTCATCACACTGGCAGCACAGGTTAAACACAGAAACATCTTATCTTTCCCTGCTGTCCGGGCAGCCTCTATCCTTTCTAGCAGCTCTGTGCCACGGTAGCACGCTGTGCAGTGATGAGGCAGTGACCCACAAAGTTTTAACACAAGACTCTTAATGTGTTTCTTCACAGCAATAAATGTCCAAAATTCACACAAATGTGTATAATCTCAGTGCATAGTAGTAGTGACCATTTCACTGCACTACATACTGCACGGCATCCTTCCATTTACAATCACTAAACACGCTGAACTTCCCTTTGAACAGTAGTCGTGGGTGACTGCACCGCCGTGTCAATGTCTCTTACTCACACCTGTACACAGTCGTTGATATCCTCTGGATTGAAGCCAGGCACCATATCCACCTGTTTGCAGCCGTTAAACACTCTAGTCCTCCTTTGGGCACAGGAACGTCTACCTCTGGTTCACCTCAGGGCACAAGACAGTCCACCTCCGAGACCAGCCACCATGGACGGCAGTACCACTTGTGTATGCTGTGAGTGCCAGGCCCATTGGCTATGCTCTGTCCTGTGTCTCTTCACACAGACAAAGCTCTGCAGAGCCTTTGCTCTGCACTCTCACTAAACTGAAACAGGCCTTGACACACCTAAACCCATTCCTGCAGGGCTTTTAGCACTAAAACCTGTGGCCTTCAGACACATGGAAAACCCGGGCCTGGAATGAAATGAACTGCACGACTAATATCTTGCAGTCTGTTTCACGACACAACATCCCAGAGCAGGTTTCCCTACATATTCCTTGGACACTAGCATGTCCAAGACTACACTTATTTTTATTATTTCTATTCTACATGGCAGTCCTCGCTATGCCCGTGACTGCCATGCACTCCTATGGCCTTCATACGCCTCCATGAACATCCTGGGGAGAACACACAGTGACCCCTACCTGTGACATCGGTCACTGCTTCACCATTGCAATCACAGCTACACTTGCGACTGCAATGCCCCCTCATGACTTCAATATGCATCCGTGCGCATCCTGGGGAGAACAAACAATGACGCCTACCAGTGACACCGATCACTGCCTCACATTGTCTACTATCTATCTATCTATCTATCTTATATTATATATCTAATATCTTTCCATCATCTATGGTATTTATCTCTTCATATAAGATTGCTTTATTATTTATGACTAGATTTAACTTTGAAAAAAAAGTATGATGGTATGTTATGGATGACATTAAAAACTCATTGCATACAGATGGCATACAGTTGCTTGGTGCGAAAAAAAGATGCACACTCACATAGCACTCGCATGACATATGGTATGACATACTCCTGACACTAGCTGATTTTTCTGACTGGGAATTTGAGCGATTTTATATATATATATGGAGGTGTGAATGAACCCTTAGGCTGGTTTCACACTTGCGTTTTTTTGCTCTGTATTTTAGCGCTAAAAAACGCATGCGTTTTTTTTCCTATATTTTGCATGGGATGCGCTTATGTGCGCATACACATGCGTTTGTATGCATCTTTCTGCGCATGCGTTTTTTTTTGTGGTGTGCGCTCGGGCGCACAAAATGCATCCTGTTGCATTTTTAGGACGTCCGACTTGCCTCAAAAAAAAGCATGCGCGCGCAATGCGTTTTTTTACAGCAAGACACCCAGTATAAGTCTATGGGTGCGCATATGTACGCATTGCCATGCTCATGTATGCGTTTTTTTGTGCATGCGTTTTTTTGTTGACCATTAGTTAGACAATGGAATTTAGGGGTTTGGGTTAGAGTTAGGGTTAGTTAAGGGGGTTTAGGGTTAGGGTTAGGGTTAGGGTTTGGGTTAGGGTTAGTATGGTTTGGTTAAGGGTTAGGGTTTAGGGTTAGTTAGGGTTTAGGGTTAGGGTTAGGGTTTGGGTAGGGTTTGGTTAAGGGTTAGGGTTAGTATGGTTTGGTTAAGGGTTAGGGTCAGGGTCAGGGTTAGGGTTAGGATTAGGGTCAGGGTTAGGGTTAGGGTTAGGGTTAGGGTATGGTTTGGTTAAGGGTTAGGGTTAGGGTAAGGGTTAGGGTTAGGATTAGGGTTAGGGTTAGTAAAGTCATGGTTTGGGTTAGCGTGAGGGGCCAACTAATGTTGGAAAAAACCGCAAACGCGGTAAAAACGCACTAAAAACGCATAAAAACGCTGCGTTTTTTTCATGCATGCTCACAAAAATGCTTGAAAAAAAGCAGCATTTGTATGCGTTTGTATGCGTTTTTTCCATGCGTTTTTTGCGAGAAAAACGCGCTGCAAAAAAAAGCAAGTGTGAAAGTAGCCTTAGTAAGATTTTATATGGGGTAAGTCCCTGTATGAATTTTTAAATATCATTGTCCATTCTCTCAGGCTCTCTCAAAGTATGAAAAATGGGGCTATTGAGATTTTATTTAACAGCCACTTGTCTACTTATCTCCCAGTACTGGAAATCACTTCAATCTCTAACTTTAGCTGAATGGTTTCTGGAGATGACCCATCTATGTGAAATGGAAGACCTAACCACCGAATTCAATGGTACCACTGATAGATATGCAAGGATGGAGATCTTAGATCCTATCTTTAGATGTCCCCGAATCCCATTTGCTATGAACTGTTACATAAGGGATAATGATTTTCGTTCTTTAATCATCATCCACATCATTTTCCCCCTTCCCACACTTTTTTTTAATCTTCTCACCATGTAGCTATTTCCCCTGCTTTCCTAATATCTTAAAATATAGATCACATAGATCGCATCCTTTCAATCATTTCTCTTATATTTGGAGCAGAGATTTTGAATTAAACTAAATCTGAAATAATAGCATAAGCTGCAAGTTGGAATGTCAGACCTATAAGCTTTAAACCCAGTTGTATTGTTGGTTTATATTAGAATATGCATGCTTTTTTCTTCACGATGTGCTCTGTGTATCACCCTGTATCAATATGATCTGTAGATTTTGAAAATCTTTCATAAAAACAGATTAAACATAAATTTAGATGGACAGCTGAGTTGTTTGCTTTTTTATGTTGCAGGTACAGTATATTGACCCACATATATGAAGCTTTTATTTTCCGCTTCATGAATCATACAGGACTTTAGACTATACACAAAATAAGTGCACATACGGTAGTGCCAGGTGCATCTATTTGCCCTTACGGTAACTCTTGTCATTTACCGTATATGTGCACAACTCCTTGTCTATAGATCTTAAGTATTCATTTCCATACTTTTATAATGAAGAAGATGTTAATATGTGCCACCAGCCTTTCTGCTCTGTAGTGGGTGAGAATGTGAGAGAGGAGTGTGGAGATCTGACAGTGTCACCTTCTGTCTATAGTGCTGGATGCAAAGCTCATTGCTAGCAAAAATGATTCATTAGAGAAACTGAAGGACTAATGAATAATTACAATAGGAAACAACCTCATTAGCAACAGTAAAACAATTTTCTTGCAATTTTTTTTAACCCATATCTTTCTTATTGATGTACCTGGGAGCGCAGCAGTTGCATAAGAAACCCATACAAGTTGCATGCACTTGCTAGTAAATATATTCTTATGAACTGCCATTGACAATTGTGTCTCTCTTTTTTTTTTTTAAATATGGAAGATTTTTTTTTACCTTTCATAAGGCGTTTTACAAAATTGTTCTTGCCAGCGCCCAATTATTTCTAACAGTGTTAAAGGGGTTATCTCATCAAGATTAGAGATGAGCAAATTTGTTTGGATTCGGTTCGAAATGAGATCGGAATCGAATATTGTTTTTGCAATATTTGTCGAACACAGCTGAACGTCATTAGAGTCAATGGGAGTAAAAATTACCGAATCGGAACCGATCATAAGACATACTGTACATTCGGGACAAATATTGTTCGAATATGGCTCGAATATGTCAAAATCAGATTCAGGGACAAAATTTGAACAAATTTGCTCATCTCTAGTCAAGATACTTCCTGAATAGGGATAAGCGGACTCGTGGAAGTTCAGGTTCTGGTACCTGACTGAACTTTAGTCCAAAGTTTAGATTGGATAAACGAACTGTACCCAACTTTGAACCTGAACCCGAACCTCATTGAAATCAATAATGAACCAAACTTTGGAGCTGGAAATAATCTCTCTTATAGCTCTCCTCTTCTGACTCCCGAACTGTAAAATGGACTTCCAGGAAAAGTCTATGTTCTGAGTTCAGAACTGGACACTAAGTGTCCGATACTATCCCTGGTCTTTACAGTTTGGGTTTGCTCATCTCTGCTTCTGATCATATGCCCAGTCCTGTTGTGAGTTCATTTTCCCCTTCGTCACTGAGGTCTGGTGAACTCCCTATTCTGGTAAAGGAAGGTAATGAGCCTGATTATCAGGCACCTGAGTCTAATGATGATGACTGGCTGAGTGGAGTCACGGACTGGATATAAGGCTGCCGACGCCCTTCTGCCCTGCGGGTGATTTCTCTGTGGACTTCTAGGAAACCAGTCTGATTCCTGCTCCTCTAAAGCTAAGTTTTCTGCTTTGCCTTTTAGCATTTGTGTTTTGTTTTTGTTTGCCTTGCTTTTCTGGATTCTGCCATTCCCTGCTGGGGTGAGCTGAATCTCCTTTTGCCGGTTGCTCTGTCTTCAGAATATTCCTGAGTACTGACATAGCTTTTTGAAGCCTAGCGTCTTCAGGGCCTTTTTCACTGTCAGTCTGTTGGCTCTTATTTTCATAGGGTTTTTCACGGATTGCAGACAGCAGCCTTCCTGTCCTTTCCTATCTAGTTAGCTTAGGCCCCGTCTTTGCTCAGTCTATCTTTCTGTCTGTGTTGTGTTCTTTCTTCTTGCTTCACCGTCATTATATGTGGGGGGCTGCTTTTTGCTTTGGGGTCTGCTCTGGGGCAGTTTAGATTTCCCTTTCTGTCTTTAGGCTATTTAATTCTCCGGCTGTGATCGAGGGGTCTAGGGCATCGTAGGAACCCCCCACGGCTAGTGCTAGTTGTGTTGATAGGTTCAGGGGTCTGCAATCTGATAGCTGCTAACCTCTCTGGTTTTCTGGACTTAGCTAGCATTTCTGTTTTTGCCTCCTACAGTGACTCAATCATAACAGAATCACCCGCCATACCGCAGATCCTAGGGTACTCAATAGCAGGAAAGAATTGTGTTTAAAAAAAAAAAAAAAAAGGTGTGTATATTCTTTCCTCTATATCTCTGAGGCCGTAGGGGGAATTTTTTTTTTCTCTCAATGGAGATAAAGCAATTGTCTGATCGTGTGGAGCAGCTCGCTGCGGAAGTGCGGGGAATTTCCGCCTACCTTGCTCGTTCGCATGCTGTTGAACCAAAGATCCCTACACCTGATGTATTTTTTGGGGATCGATCTAAATTTTTGAGTTTCAAAAATAATTGTAAATTATTTTTTGCCTTGAAGCCTAACTCATCAGGGAGTTCTGCGCAGCAGGTTAAAATTGTCATCTCTTTGCTGCGTGGCGATCCCCAGGATTGGGCGATTTCTTTGAAACCAGATGATCCTATTCTGACTAATGTGAACGCATTCTTTCAAGCCTTTGGGTTGTTGTATGACAAACCTAATGCTATTGATCAGGCTGAAAAGACCCTGTTGGCATTGAACCAGGGTCGAGATTCTGCAGAGTTGTACTGTCAAAAGTTCCGAAAGTGGGCGGTCCTTACTACCTGGAATGATAATGCCTTGGCTGCTCTCTTTCGGAAGGGTTTGTCAGAAGTCGTAAAAGATACTATGGTGGGATTTCCTGTTCCCTCTGGTCTGGACGATTCTATGTCATTAGCCATTCAGGTTGATCGGCGTTTACGTGAACGCAGGATTGCACGAGAGGTGTTGCCACCGGTAGAACAGACGTCTGAACCTATGCAATGTGATAGAGTTTTGTCTAAGGCGCAATGTCAGGAGTTCAGAAGGCGTAATAAGCTGTGTTTTTTCTGTGGAGATGCCTCGCATATTATTTCTGTTTGTCCTAAAGGAGAGAAACGCTTTGCACACACGTTTTCTGTTGGTGGTGTTCAACCTAAGTTTCTTCTGGCAATTACTCTGATCTGCTCCCTGTCCACATTTTCCGCCAAGGCTTTTGTGGATTCGGGAGCAGCGCTAAACCTAATGGACTTGGATTTTGCTAAACGTTGTGGATTTCCAATGACACCTCTGCAGACGCCTATCCCGTTGAGGGGGATTGGTGCTACTCCTTTGGCGAAAAATAAACCTCAGTTTTGGACCCAGGTGGTCATGCGGGTCGCCCCAGACCATCAAGAAAATTGCAGATTTTTGGTGTTACATGGTCTGCATGATGCCGTTGTTCTGGGGTTTCCCTGGTTGCAAATTCATAATCCAGTCTTGGATTGGAAATCTGTGTCTGTGGTGAGTTGGGGTTGTCGGTGTGCCTGTAGTGAGGCTCCGTTTTTTTCCACCTCTCCTCAGTCGCATGATGTTCCTGACTATTTGGCGGACTTTTATGATGTATTTAGTGAGAATGAGTCTGCGTCCTTGCCTCCTCATAGGAGTTATGACTGTGCAATTGAACTGAGCCCGGGGTGTAAATTTCCCAAGGGTCGGCTCTTCAATTTATCTGTACCCGAGCACGAGGCTATGCGGTCCTATATTAAGGAGGCGTTGGAGAAGGGTCATATTAGACCATCCTCTTCACCCTTAGGTGCCGGGTTTTTTTTTGTGGCCAAAAAGGATGGTTCTTTAAGGCCTTGTATTGATTATCGTGCCCTCAACAAAATTACTATTAAATATCAGTATCCGTTACCCCTGATTTCGGATCTATTCTCTAGAGTTAGAGGTGCTTGCTGGTTTACCAAGCTTGACCTCAGGGGGGCGTATAATCTTATCCGCATTAAGCAGGGGGATGAATGGAAGACGGCGTTTAATACTCCGGAGGGACATTTTGAGTACCTAGTGATGCCTTTTGGGCTCACTAATGCCCCTTCTGTCTTCCAGTGCTTCATGAACGATATTTTCCGAGACTTTGTCGATAAATTTCTGATTATCTATCTGGATGATATTTTGACCTTCTCCAAGGATTGGGATTCTCATGTGGAACATATTCGGACTGCGTTCCAAATCTTGAGGGAGAATTCCCTGTATGTCAAAGGATCGAAATGCCTTTTTGGGGTACAGAGGATTTCATTTTTGGGATTTATTTTGTCTCCATTAACTATTGAATTGGACCTGGCCAAGGTACAGGCCATTTATGATTGGGTTCAGCCCACTTCTTTGAAGGCCCTCCAGAAGTTTTTGGGTTTTGCTAATTTTTATCGGAAATTTATAGCAAAATTTTCTAGTATTGCCAAGCCATTGACTGATCTGACTAAGAAGGGTGCTGATGTGTTGAATTGGTCTCCGGAGGCTGTTGCTTCCTTTCAGGAGCTGAAGCGAAGATTTACCTCCGCTCCGGTTTTGCGGCAACCTGATATCTCACTCCCATTCCAGGTAGAGGTGGATGCTTCTGAGATTGGTGCAGGAGCTGTTTTGTCCCAAAAGGATCCTGTAACATCTAAAATGAATCCCTGTGCTTTCTTTTCCCGAAAGTTCTCTCCATCTGAACGTAACTATGATGTGGGGAATCGGGAACTGTTGGCCATGAAATGGGCATTTGAGGAGTGGAGACATTGGTTGGAGGGAGCTAAACATCAAGTTGTTGTCCTCACTGACCATAAGAATTTGATTTACCTAGAGTCGGCTAAACGCTTGAACCCTAGACAGGCTAGGTGGGCATTGTTTTTTACACGTTTTGATTTTGTGGTCTCTTTTCTTCCTGGAACTAAGAATGTCAAGGCAGACGCCCTCTCTAGGAGCTTCTTTGCTGATTCTCCTGTGGTGACCAAGCCTGCTACCATCTTAGGCGAAGGGGTAGTTCTTTCTGCCATCTCGCCTGATTTGAGACTTGCTCTGCAAGAGTTCCAGGAGGACAAACCTGAGCGTTGTCCCAGTGGAAAGTTGTATGTTCCTGACCAGTGGAAGAAGAGAGTGATGTCTGAAGTTCATTGCTCTGCATTGGCTGGTCATCCAGGTATTTTTGGTACTAGAGATCTGGTGAGTCGCTCTTTTTGGTGGCCCACCTTGTCTCATGATGTCAGGAATTTTGTGCAGTCCTGTGGGACTTGCTCCCGGTCTAAATCTTGTTCTCGCTCTAGTGGGTTGTTGATGCCTTTGCCGGTCCCCAGGAGGCCATGGACCCATATTTCAATGGATTTCATCTCTGATATGCCGGTCTCTCAAAGAATGACTGTTATTTGGGTGATTTGTGATAGGTTCTCTAAGATGGTTCATCTTGTACCACTCCCTAAGTTGCCGTCTTCCTCTGAGTTGGTGCCCCTGTTTTTGCAACAGGTGGTTCGCTTGCACGGGATTCCTGAGAACATTGTATCTGACAGAGGAGTTCAGTTTGTGTCTAGATTTTGGAGGACTTTCTGTTCCAAGCTGGGAATTCAGTTGTCCTTCTCCTCTGCTTTTCACCCTCAGACCAATGGGCAGACAGAGAGAACAAACCAGACCTTGGAGTCGTATTTGAGATGTTTTATTTCCGCTGATCAGGATGATTGGGTTTCATTTTTGCCCTTGGCCGAATTTGCTTTAAATAATAGAGCTAGTTCTGCCACTTTGATGTCACCTTTTTTTTGTAACTTTGGGTTTCATCCTCGATTTTCTTCAGGGCAGGTGGAGCCTTCTGCCTGCCCAGGTGTTGACACTGTGGTGGAGAGAATGCACCAAATCTGGGACCAAGTGGTGGATAAGTTATCTCTCTCCCAGGAAAAGGCCCAGCGGTTTTCCAATCGACATAGGACCATTGGTCCCCAGTTTAAGATTGGTGATATGGTGTGGTTATCATCAAAAAATATTGCTATGAAGGTGGCGTCTCCTAAGTTTAAGCCTAGATTTATTGGACCCTACAAGATTTTGGAGATTATTAATCCGTTCTCTTTTCGTTTGGATCTCCCTGTCACATTTAAAATCCATAATGTGTTCCATAAGTCCTTGTTGAAGAGGTTTGTTGAACCAGTTGTTCCTGGGGTGGCACCTCCGGACCCTGTATTGGTTGAAGGTAACATGGAATATGAGGTAGAGAAAATACTGGATTCCCGTCTGGCTAGACGGAGACTCCAGTATTTGGTTAAGTGGAAGGGTTATGGTCAGGAGGATAATTCCTGGGTCTCTGCCTCTGATATTCATGCCAAAAGATTGGTGCGTGCCTTTCATCGGGCTCACCCTGATCGCCCTGGTGGCATGGTTGAGGGTTCGGTGACCCCTCCTCAAGGGGGAGGTACTGTTGTGAGTTCATTTTTCCCTTCGTCACTGAGGTCTGGTGAACTCTCTATTCTGGTAAAGGAAGGTAATGAGCCTGATTATCAGGCACCTGAGTCTAATGATGATGACTGGCTGAGTGGAGTCACGGACTGGATATAAGGCTGCCGACGCCCTTCTGCCCTGCGGGTGATTTCTCTGTGGACTTCTAGGAAACCAGTCTGATTCCTGCTCCTCTAAAGCTAAGTTTTCTGCTTTGCCTTTTAGCATTTGTGTTTTGTTTTTGTTTGCCTTGCTTTTCTGGATTCTGCCATTCCCTGCTGGGGTGAGCTGAATCTCCTTTTGCCGGTTGCTCTGTCTTCAGAATATTCCTGAGTACTGACATAGCTTTTTGAAGCCTAGCGTCTTCAGGGCCTTTTTCACTGTCAGTCTGTTGGCTCTTATTTTCATAGGGTTTTTCACGGATTGCAGACAGCAGCCTTCCTGTCCTTTCCTATCTAGTTAGCTTAGGCCCCGTCTTTGCTCAGTCTATCTTTCTGTCTGTGTTGTGTTCTTTCTTCTTGCTTCACCGTCATTATATGTGGGGGGCTGCTTTTTGCTTTGGGGTCTGCTCTGGGGCAGTTTAGATTTCCCTTTCTGTCTTTAGGCTATTTAATTCTCCGGCTGTGATCGAGGGGTCTAGGGCATCGTAGGAACCCCCCACGGCTAGTGCTAGTTGTGTTGATAGGTTCAGGGGTCTGCAATCTGATAGCTGCTAACCTCTCTGGTTTTCTGGACTTAGCTAGCATTTCTGTTTTTGCCTCCTACAGTGACTCAATCATAACAGAATCACCCGCCATACCGCAGATCCTAGGGTACTCAATAGCAGGAAAGAATTGTGTTTAAAAAAAAAAAAAAAAAGGTGTGTATATTCTTTCCTCTATATCTCTGAGGCCGTAGGGGGAATTTTTTTTTTCTCTCAATGGAGATAAAGCAATTGTCTGATCGTGTGGAGCAGCTCGCTGCGGAAGTGCGGGGAATTTCCGCCTACCTTGCTCGTTCGCATGCTGTTGAACCAAAGATCCCTACACCTGATGTATTTTTTGGGGATCGATCTAAATTTTTGAGTTTCAAAAATAATTGTAAATTATTTTTTGCCTTGAAGCCTAACTCATCAGGGAGTTCTGCGCAGCAGGTTAAAATTGTCATCTCTTTGCTGCGTGGCGATCCCCAGGATTGGGCGATTTCTTTGAAACCAGATGATCCTATTCTGACTAATGTGAACGCATTCTTTCAAGCCTTTGGGTTGTTGTATGACAAACCTAATGCTATTGATCAGGCTGAAAAGACCCTGTTGGCATTGAACCAGGGTCGAGATTCTGCAGAGTTGTACTGTCAAAAGTTCCGAAAGTGGGCGGTCCTTACTACCTGGAATGATAATGCCTTGGCTGCTCTCTTTCGGAAGGGTTTGTCAGAAGTCGTAAAAGATACTATGGTGGGATTTCCTGTTCCCTCTGGTCTGGACGATTCTATGTCATTAGCCATTCAGGTTGATCGGCGTTTACGTGAACGCAGGATTGCACGAGAGGTGTTGCCACCGGTAGAACAGACGTCTGAACCTATGCAATGTGATAGAGTTTTGTCTAAGGCGCAATGTCAGGAGTTCAGAAGGCGTAATAAGCTGTGTTTTTTCTGTGGAGATGCCTCGCATATTATTTCTGTTTGTCCTAAAGGAGAGAAACGCTTTGCACACACGTTTTCTGTTGGTGGTGTTCAACCTAAGTTTCTTCTGGCAATTACTCTGATCTGCTCCCTGTCCACATTTTCCGCCAAGGCTTTTGTGGATTCGGGAGCAGCGCTAAACCTAATGGACTTGGATTTTGCTAAACGTTGTGGATTTCCAATGACACCTCTGCAGACGCCTATCCCGTTGAGGGGGATTGGTGCTACTCCTTTGGCGAAAAATAAACCTCAGTTTTGGACCCAGGTGGTCATGCGGGTCGCCCCAGACCATCAAGAAAATTGCAGATTTTTGGTGTTACATGGTCTGCATGATGCCGTTGTTCTGGGGTTTCCCTGGTTGCAAATTCATAATCCAGTCTTGGATTGGAAATCTGTGTCTGTGGTGAGTTGGGGTTGTCGGTGTGCCTGTAGTGAGGCTCCGTTTTTTTCCACCTCTCCTCAGTCGCATGATGTTCCTGACTATTTGGCGGACTTTTATGATGTATTTAGTGAGAATGAGTCTGCGTCCTTGCCTCCTCATAGGAGTTATGACTGTGCAATTGAACTGAGCCCGGGGTGTAAATTTCCCAAGGGTCGGCTCTTCAATTTATCTGTACCCGAGCACGAGGCTATGCGGTCCTATATTAAGGAGGCGTTGGAGAAGGGTCATATTAGACCATCCTCTTCACCCTTAGGTGCCGGGTTTTTTTTTGTGGCCAAAAAGGATGGTTCTTTAAGGCCTTGTATTGATTATCGTGCCCTCAACAAAATTACTATTAAATATCAGTATCCGTTACCCCTGATTTCGGATCTATTCTCTAGAGTTAGAGGTGCTTGCTGGTTTACCAAGCTTGACCTCAGGGGGGCGTATAATCTTATCCGCATTAAGCAGGGGGATGAATGGAAGACGGCGTTTAATACTCCGGAGGGACATTTTGAGTACCTAGTGATGCCTTTTGGGCTCACTAATGCCCCTTCTGTCTTCCAGTGCTTCATGAACGATATTTTCCGAGACTTTGTCGATAAATTTCTGATTATCTATCTGGATGATATTTTGACCTTCTCCAAGGATTGGGATTCTCATGTGGAACATATTCGGACTGCGTTCCAAATCTTGAGGGAGAATTCCCTGTATGTCAAAGGATCGAAATGCCTTTTTGGGGTACAGAGGATTTCATTTTTGGGATTTATTTTGTCTCCATTAACTATTGAATTGGACCTGGCCAAGGTACAGGCCATTTATGATTGGGTTCAGCCCACTTCTTTGAAGGCCCTCCAGAAGTTTTTGGGTTTTGCTAATTTTTATCGGAAATTTATAGCAAAATTTTCTAGTATTGCCAAGCCATTGACTGATCTGACTAAGAAGGGTGCTGATGTGTTGAATTGGTCTCCGGAGGCTGTTGCTTCCTTTCAGGAGCTGAAGCGAAGATTTACCTCCGCTCCGGTTTTGCGGCAACCTGATATCTCACTCCCATTCCAGGTAGAGGTGGATGCTTCTGAGATTGGTGCAGGAGCTGTTTTGTCCCAAAAGGATCCTGTAACATCTAAAATGAATCCCTGTGCTTTCTTTTCCCGAAAGTTCTCTCCATCTGAACGTAACTATGATGTGGGGAATCGGGAACTGTTGGCCATGAAATGGGCATTTGAGGAGTGGAGACATTGGTTGGAGGGAGCTAAACATCAAGTTGTTGTCCTCACTGACCATAAGAATTTGATTTACCTAGAGTCGGCTAAACGCTTGAACCCTAGACAGGCTAGGTGGGCATTGTTTTTTACACGTTTTGATTTTGTGGTCTCTTTTCTTCCTGGAACTAAGAATGTCAAGGCAGACGCCCTCTCTAGGAGCTTCTTTGCTGATTCTCCTGTGGTGACCAAGCCTGCTACCATCTTAGGCGAAGGGGTAGTTCTTTCTGCCATCTCGCCTGATTTGAGACTTGCTCTGCAAGAGTTCCAGGAGGACAAACCTGAGCGTTGTCCCAGTGGAAAGTTGTATGTTCCTGACCAGTGGAAGAAGAGAGTGATGTCTGAAGTTCATTGCTCTGCATTGGCTGGTCATCCAGGTATTTTTGGTACTAGAGATCTGGTGAGTCGCTCTTTTTGGTGGCCCACCTTGTCTCATGATGTCAGGAATTTTGTGCAGTCCTGTGGGACTTGCTCCCGGTCTAAATCTTGTTCTCGCTCTAGTGGGTTGTTGATGCCTTTGCCGGTCCCCAGGAGGCCATGGACCCATATTTCAATGGATTTCATCTCTGATATGCCGGTCTCTCAAAGAATGACTGTTATTTGGGTGATTTGTGATAGGTTCTCTAAGATGGTTCATCTTGTACCACTCCCTAAGTTGCCGTCTTCCTCTGAGTTGGTGCCCCTGTTTTTGCAACAGGTGGTTCGCTTGCACGGGATTCCTGAGAACATTGTATCTGACAGAGGAGTTCAGTTTGTGTCTAGATTTTGGAGGACTTTCTGTTCCAAGCTGGGAATTCAGTTGTCCTTCTCCTCTGCTTTTCACCCTCAGACCAATGGGCAGACAGAGAGAACAAACCAGACCTTGGAGTCGTATTTGAGATGTTTTATTTCCGCTGATCAGGATGATTGGGTTTCATTTTTGCCCTTGGCCGAATTTGCTTTAAATAATAGAGCTAGTTCTGCCACTTTGATGTCACCTTTTTTTTGTAACTTTGGGTTTCATCCTCGATTTTCTTCAGGGCAGGTGGAGCCTTCTGCCTGCCCAGGTGTTGACACTGTGGTGGAGAGAATGCACCAAATCTGGGACCAAGTGGTGGATAAGTTATCTCTCTCCCAGGAAAAGGCCCAGCGGTTTTCCAATCGACATAGGACCATTGGTCCCCAGTTTAAGATTGGTGATATGGTGTGGTTATCATCAAAAAATATTGCTATGAAGGTGGCGTCTCCTAAGTTTAAGCCTAGATTTATTGGACCCTACAAGATTTTGGAGATTATTAATCCGTTCTCTTTTCGTTTGGATCTCCCTGTCACATTTAAAATCCATAATGTGTTCCATAAGTCCTTGTTGAAGAGGTTTGTTGAACCAGTTGTTCCTGGGGTGGCACCTCCGGACCCTGTATTGGTTGAAGGTAACATGGAATATGAGGTAGAGAAAATACTGGATTCCCGTCTGGCTAGACGGAGACTCCAGTATTTGGTTAAGTGGAAGGGTTATGGTCAGGAGGATAATTCCTGGGTCTCTGCCTCTGATATTCATGCCAAAAGATTGGTGCGTGCCTTTCATCGGGCTCACCCTGATCGCCCTGGTGGCATGGTTGAGGGTTCGGTGACCCCTCCTCAAGGGGGAGGTACTGTTGTGAGTTCATTTTTCCCTTCGTCACTGAGGTCTGGTGAACTCTCTATTCTGGTAAAGGAAGGTAATGAGCCTGATTATCAGGCACCTGAGTCTAATGATGATGACTGGCTGAGTGGAGTCACGGACTGGATATAAGGCTGCCGACGCCCTTCTGCCCTGCGGGTGATTTCTCTGTGGACTTCTAGGAAACCAGTCTGATTCCTGCTCCTCTAAAGGTAAGTTTTCTGCTTTGCTTTTTAGCATTTGTGTTTTTTTTTGTTTGCCTTGCTTTTCTGGATTCTGCCATTCCCTGCTGGGGTGAGCTGTATCTCCTTTTGCCGGTTGCTCTGTCTTCAGAATATTCCTGAGTACTGACATAGCTTTTTGAAGCCTAGCGTCTTCAGGGCCTTTTTCACTGTCAGTCTGTTGGCTCTTATTTTCATAGGGTTTTTCACGGATTGCAGACAGCAGCCTTCCTGTCCTTTCCTATCTAGTTAGCTTGGGCCCCGTCTTTGCTCAGTCTATCTTTCTGTCTGTGTTGTGTTCTTTCTTCTTGCTTCACCGTCATTATATGTGGGGGGCTGCCTTTTGCTTTGGGGTCTGCTCTGGGGCAGTTTAGATTTCCCTTTCTGTCTTTAGGCTATTTAATTCTCCGGCTGTGATCGAGGGGTCTAGGGCATCGTAGGAACCCCCCACGGCTACTGCTAGTTGTGTTGATAGGTTCAGGGGTCTGCAATCCGATAGCTGCCAACCTGTCTGGTTTTCTGAACTTAGCTAGCATTTCTGTTTTTGCCTCCTACGGTGACTCAATCATAACACAGTCCCCAAATATTCCAGGAGAAGTCCATGTTTGGAGTTCAGCACTGGACACTAAGTGTCCGATACTAACCCTGGTTTTTACAGTTCGGGTTCGCTCATCTCTAATCCTTATCATATGTCCAGTCCCCATATTTTTCAGGATATTGATTACGACCTTCTCTGCTTGTCTTGACCTGTGTGTGTGGTCAATTCTGGGATACTGAATGACTAGATCTAGACAATATCATCTTATACGGTAACTAGTGCTTTGCTACTAAGACGTTAAATCTATATGTGCTCTACCCCATATTAATACTTTATGTGGGACAATAAATAATATCTTGGTATGCCTTGTAATCATAGGTGGAACAGTAATTAAGATGAGACATCCTTCTGTCTAAATATTAAGCTCTTTCTGGCATTTATTTGTGTTGTCATATTTTATTTGTATCGGTGAAAGTATACTCAGCTTTTTCTTTGCAGCCTGCCTTCTCAATTCAGGTACAATTATAGCAAAGTGACACTTTGGAGGCTGCTAAAATGTTCCGATTTTAATTATCGCAAATTGTCTATTTATGGTCAACATTTTCTTTGTAAAAAAAGAAAGAAAAAACAAAACAAATTTGCTTGGAGGTGTTTGACTTGTTTTAAGTTGTGCAATTGTATAATGAGATTTGCAATCTAGTTTTAAAGGAAAAAGTGTCTGAAATTAAAATGGAAGAGGTCATTATTATTTCTTGGGGAATTTAGTAACAACAGTTGACTTACAAGTGCCAATTTATGATCATCCAATTGTACTTGAGGACTGGGATCTTTTTCAGCACAGAATAATATATCTGATGATGTTGTGGTAAACCATGAGCCATGAAATTGCAATGAAGGCAGTTAATAGAATAAGAACACAAAATCCTTGATAATGACATTAACCACAATCAAGATAAAAGAAACCACAAAAGCGCACCCATAGGGCTTTACCAGATATAATAAGTAAAAATTGAATTGTTCAGGGTATTCACCCTCAGAGGTTGTGTAACGCCACAACTACTAAATACGCTCAATCCCATATAATGAAGCTGCAGCAGGATGGTGTAGACAGACAGCGTCTGCTTCCATTACTCAAAGAGGAGATCCCAAGAGGGAAAAAAAAACACCAGATTCCCGCACTGCTATATTTCAACCATCAAATAGAGGAAATCCAGTGGATTGTAGAAATTGGTTCCAATATCAGTACTTTGTTTATGGTACATACAGAGACAACGCGTTTTTGAGGTCCATTCAGTGACCTCTTCTTCAGGTTGCATGTACAGAAATGAAGATAAATCAGAAGTTGGCGGTTTATATCATATCGAGGTTAGGCCCCACGCTGTTAACAAAAAAAAATGGAGGGGGAAGGGGCAGTAACCAAATGCAAGTACATAAAAATTTCACAAAAAAAGACCAAGTGTTAAAAAACACAATAACTTACATCCCATAGATCACAAGTTAGACTAATTAAAAAAGAAATAAAAAATAAGAGTATTTAAAAATGAAACATAAAAGACTCCCCACACCAGGATCAAACCAATAAGGTTGTGGGAATGAGTGTATGTATATGAACCAAGGTCATCCACTTTAACTAGTAGTGCTATATGCATTTTGCTAAAGTTGCCTGATAAGAGAGACATATGTTAAAATGGAAGGTAAACATTATACACGGGGAGCGCCAGAAACCATGACTGTGAGTAACCCGAAAGGGTTTTCCAGTTCCCACAGTCAGTACTGACGTCAGAGGCCAGGGAGACATTTCCAAAGAAACGGAGAGATGTCAGCTGAACCCTTCAACACCAGATATCTGAGCTATTGGGATCATTAAAAAGTATCAGAGGATCCCAGGTGGGAAAAATCGCATTGCATTTGTCCCAATGTTATTGTATGGGGCTGCTCACATCATGCGATTTCTGATCGGATCCGATCCTCGGGCTGAGACAATTGCAGCATGCTGCGATTGTCACCGATTATCGGATTCGACAATGCAAGTCTATGGGGGGAGAAAAAATTGGATTGCAAATGGACCCGATGTGTGAGTTGCGATAAAATCGCACCAAAAGCCGGTATTTTTTTTTCCAAAATACAGTAAAATCACAGCGTCCGGTTAAATAAAGAAACAAATTAATAGATCTAGACACATTATATAAATAAATATATATATATTTATATATATATACTGTATATTTTATACATGTCATAGAGACACATTTATATATATATTTCTAATTCATACAGTTCTTAATTGCAGAATAGCCGCTGAAACATTTGCCGGCTTTTGTATAACATTCTCCTGCCGGACATGAAATGACACATGGTTTACATATAGTTAACCATTTCATTTCATGTTTTTTTTTATGTCTATGACTATTAATTATATGAGGGCTTGTGGGTAAAATTTTGGAGTTGTAGGGGTTCATTTAAGGGGTTAATTCGATGTATTAAATTGCGGGGACTCCCGCTGACGTCACTGAGACGTCACTCCTTTAAAATTTTAGTACCAGGATAAGATTTAACTTTGGAATAAAAATTGGAGTCCGATAAAATTTTAAAAGCCTCTTGGCAATAAATATTAAAATCCTGTATAACAATCCCCCCGCCCTTATCTGCTGGGCGTATAACTATTTCGCGATTGTCTGCCAGATTTTTCAATGCCATTTTCTCTTATCTAGTCAGGTTACCTTTTTATCGTTGAAATTTTTCAAGGATTTGAATTCCTTCTGTGCAAGGTCCCCAAATACATTAATAAAACTCCCCATGTTCTCTATAGGACAAAAATTTTGATTTGGACTTCACATCCACATGTAAATGAGTATCAGAAACCGGGGTCAATGTTTCTTTTGGTAATTTCACGTTATCCTTTTTTAGTATTAAAAAGTGTCTACGAAGTGTGAGCTTTCTTAAGAAAAGTTGAACGTCCATAAATAAATTAAAATCACTAGGGTAATGTGAGGGACTAAAAGACCGACCCTTGGATAATACTTTCTCTTCAATCGGTTTAAGTTTATATGAGGACAAATTAAAAATATTTGTGCTTTCATCCCTCAAATTGATATCACTGATTACTTCGTTTTTATTTTTGTTGCCTTTCTTTCTCCTTCCCCCCTGGTACCTCTGTAGGAGGCTTTCTTTTTTTTGGTTTTGCTCCAAAAAAATCTTCCAGATTGTTCTTTTTCTTTACTTTTATAGAGGTGGGATTGTTCCTTTTTTGCCAGTGGCCACCTCTATAAAAGTAAAGAAAAAGAACAATCTGGAAGATTTTTTTGGAGCAAAACCAATAAAAAGAAAGCCTCCTACAGAGGTACCAGGGGGGAAAGGAGAAAGAAAGGCAACAAAAATAAAAAAGAAGTAATCAGTGATAACAATTTTAAGTTGTCATATAAACTCAAACCGATTGAAGAGAAAGTATTATCCTAGGGTCGGTCTTTTAGTCCCTCACATTACCCTAGTGATTTTAATTTATTTATGGACGTTCAACTTTTCTTAAGAAAGCTCACACTTCGTAGACACTTTTTAATACTAAAAAAGGATAACGTGAAATTACCAAAAGAAACATTGACCCCGGTTTCTGATACTCATTTACATGTGGATGTGAAGTCCAAATCGAAATTTTTTCCTATAGAGAACATGGGGAGTTTTATTAATGTATTTGGGGACCTTGTACTGAAGGAATTCAAATCCTTGAAAAATTTAAACGATAAAAAAGATTAGAGAAAATGGCATTCAAAAATCTGGCAAACAATCGTGAAATAGTTATACGCCCAGCAGATAAGGGTGGGGGGATTGTTATACAGGATTTTAATACTTATTGCCAAGAGGCTTTTAAAATTTTATCGGACTCCAATTTTTATTCCAAAGTTTAATCTTATCCTGGTACTAAAATTTTAAAGGAGTATTTGTCTTTTATAAAAAATGCCAAGAAAGATGGTATCCTTGATGAGAAAGAGGGGAGGTTTTTAATGGTTAAAAATCTGAATATTCCTTTTTTTTATCACCTCCCCAAGGTACATAAAGATTTTAATAACCCCCCAGGCAGGCCAATTATATCAAGCATTGGTTCTATTTATAGCGGATTGGCTGAATATATTGATTCTGTGATGAACGTCCATGTTTTTACACTACCTAGCTTTTTAAGGGACTCAGCTCACTTGATTCAACTCCTGAAGACAGTACAGTGGAAGGATTCATATATATTTGTAACTTTCGATATTACAGCACTTTATTCAAATATTCAGCAAGATTTAGCCCTATCATGTCTATTATTTAATTTGGAATCCGATGATCGGCTTTCATCCCCCCAGAGAACTTTTATATACAATGGAATTTCACTAATCATGAAAAATATTTTTTTTTACTTTTTCAGGTGTCTTTTATCACCAATTAACGGGTGTGGCTATGGGATCCAAAGTAGCACCAACCATTGCTAATCTCGTTATGGGACGTTTTGAGAACATTTTTATAGAGAATTCTGTTTTTAAAAACGAGATCATTTTTTATAAGCGTTTTATTGATGATCTCATTTTAGTCTGGGATAACCGGCACAATAACCTTGGCTCTTTCATTGATCATCTGAATTCCAACGAATGGGGTTTTAAGTTTACTCCCCATTTTAGTGATACTGCCATTGATTTTCTGGATTTAAATTTATTTATTAAAAACTGCAGTATTCACACTAAAACATTTTTTAAGAAGGTAGATGCAAACAGTTTTTTACATTTTGAAAGTGGGCATTATTTTAAGTGGGTCTTCAATATACCGGTAAATCAGTTTAAGAGGATTAGGAGGAATTGTACTGAGGAGAAAGATTTTTTAGAGCAGGCTGAGTTTTTTAAAAAAAGTTTTATGCACAAAATTACTCGAAAAAAACTTATTGAAAAATCCCTCAGGCTGGTTTCACATTTGCGTTTTTTAGCGCTGGAAAAAAACGCATACGTGCGCATGCGATTTTTCCCCTATATTTAACATGGGTGCGCATACATGCGCGCTTGTAAGCGCATGTATGCGATTTTCATGCGCTGCGTTTTTTTGGGGTGTGCGTTGGTATTTTCCAGACGCTGCATGTTGCATTTTTTGGCCCTGGAAAAAAGCGCATGCGCACGTATGCGCACGTTTTGCGCTAAAAATGGCCATTATAGCCTATGGATGCGCATACGTGCGCACTGGCATGCGCAGGTATGCGATTTTTTAGCGCTGCGTTTTTTGGGTGGTGTCCACTTTTTATCCTAGTTAGAATCTTCTAAAGTCAAAAAAAAAAAGTCTATATAAAGGAGGTGCCTGCCAAAACTCTGCCACTACTACACTGACAGATTGAAGAGCAGACAGTCAACCAAGAACCCATTATATCAGCGAAGAATGTGAGTATATTACATTATATGCCTGTCCTTTTAAATTATGTATGTACTAATGATTTTTATTATTTTTACATGCAGTATGTCTTCAGAATCCGAGTATTCCCCATCGCGGCAGGAATTGGCGCAAGCAGACCGTGAGGTGATTATTTTCGTGCATCTGGTAAGTATATCTGCTGCTTCTCCAAATCTCTTACGTTTTTTTCAACTTTCTTAAGACATCGTCATCATCATCTGCGGACGGCACTAGTGAGGGCGAAGAGCAGGAGCAGCGAAGCCAAGTCCCGGTGGTGATACGGAATGTAAGTATCAAATGATTTGTAATGTTCTTTATTTTTTATCTTCTATTTTTACTCATTTTTTTGTTTCTTTTTTTGTAACTTTTTATTCAATTTAAATTTGATTATTCTAATGAATGTGTTTTGTCTAGGTTCCACAACGGGATGAAGACGTCTACCTGGATAATGAGCAGCTCATCAGCCTGGTCCAGGAGCGTTCGCCGTTGTGGGACAGCCGTGACCGGCTGTACAAGGACAATGTGGTGACCCGGCGGCTATGGAATGAGGTGGCCGCAGCGTTGATGGATGGCTGGGACAGCGCCACAGCATCCTCCAAAAAGGCGTTTAGTGAGTATTTCCCTGCTCTGTATTGTGCCGCAGTGACTGTTGTCCTTGACGGCACTGTTGGGTTTCGTGCTAGGCGTATTCTAGCAGGAAACCCAACAGTGTCATCGGGGTCTACAGTGACTGCTTTGAGTATTGTATTGCTACATTGTGCCGCAGTGACTGTTGTCCTTGACGGCACTGTTGGGTTTCGTGCTAGGCGTATTCTAGCAGGAAACCCAACAGTTTCATCGGGGTCTACAGTGACTGCTTTGAGTATTGTATTGCTAGATTGTGCCGCAGTGACTGTTGTCCTTGACGGCACTGTTGGGTTTCGTGCTAGGCGTATTCTAGCAGGAAACCCAACAGTGTCATCGGGGTCTACAGTGACTGCTTTGAGTATTGTATTGCTCTGTATTGTGCCGCAGTGACTGTTGTCCTTGACGGCACTGTTGGATTTCGTGCTAGGCGTATTCTAGCAGGAAACCCAACAGTTTCATCGGGGTCTACAGTGACTGCTTTGAGTATTGTATTGCTACATTGTGCCGCAGTGACTGTTGTCCTTGACGGCACTGTTGGGTTTCGTGCTAGGCGTATTCTAGCAGGAAACCCAACAGTGTCATCGGGGTCTACAGTGACTGCTTTGAGTATTGTATTGCTACATTGTGCCGCAGTGACTGTTGTCCTTGACGGCACTGTTGGGTTTCGTGCTAGGCGTATTCTAGCAGGAAACCCAACAGTGTCATCGGGGTCTACAGTGACTGCTTTGAGTATTGTATTGCTACATTGTGCCGCAGTGACTGTTGTCCTTGACGGCACTGTTGGGTTTCGTGCTAGGCGTATTCTAGCAGGAAACCCAACAGTGTCATCGGGGTCTACAGTGACTGCTTTGAGTATTGTATTGCTACATTGTGCCGCAGTGACTGTTGTCCTTGACGGCACTGTTTTTTTTTATCAACAGTGGACAAAGTCCGAACACGTTGGCGTTCGATCAAGGACCGCTTCAACAGTGATGTTCGTGCTGAGGGCCAGGTTCGCAGTGGATCTGCGTCAAGGACCAGAACTAGATACCGTCACTATCACGCGTTGCAGTTCCTAAGACCGGTCCTTGCCACAAGATCGTAAGTATTATACATTTTGGGTTTTTATTTTTATTAATCTGTGTTTTTCTAATCCACAGCTGATGCTTCTTGTAAAGGCATGGTAGTAATGATTTTCCTTTCTTCCACAGCACCTGGAGTAGCACCCTGCAACCTGGCCCTGGAGCGGTCCTTCCTCGGACGTCCTCTGACCCGTCCCAGCCATCCGACAGCCAGGAAGCACCTTGCAGGTCAACCACACACACAGCTGGTGACCAGGAAGCTGGGCCATCAGGTGTTACCCTGTCTCAGGTCTCTGCCACTGGTTATGCGGGCACTACCCGCCAGCAGCAGAGGGCCTTGGACAGGAATGTCTTGCCCGAGTTTATGCATTTGAGCGAGACATTTAATTCCAGCCTCAAGTCACTGTCCGACAGAGTTGAAAGCGGTTTTGCACTCATGGAACGTGGTTTTAACCACTTTGAACACCGCTTCAATTCTGTAGAACAGCGCCTTGACCGTCTGGAGGCCGACCTCAACAGACCAGCACACCATTTTTTTAGTAAGATTGAAAAGGGCATGGCGGAACACCTTAGTCCTGATCAACAGCTGAATGTGCTGCAGGCCTGCAACAATGCTTTCTTGCAGGCTATGCAGCATAATCGGTACGGTCAGCAGTCAGTGGTGTCCTTTCCACCTGTGCCACCATTGACTCGCTTCACCTCACTACCGACTTGTGCTGCATACCACTGCACGGACACCTCTATTCAAAGCCAGGACACCCACCGTTACACCACCACAAGTCTGAGTGCAGCTGGTCACTTCACCGACACCACCATGGCAAGCGCTGCTCCTGTCTGGAGCACCACCGCCAATCCCATGCATGCGTGGAGCTCAGCCACCACTAGGCAAACATGGAACAGCCCTGCCGCTACAACAACATGTAGTAGCCCTGCCACCACCACTCTGCAAACCTGGGCCATCACTGCCGCCACCAGTCCTCCTGCAAGGACGAGCACTGACAACGAAGAGCAGCAGCAGCCACCTCAGCAGCAGCAGCCACCTCAGCAGCAGCAGCCACCTCAGCAGCAGCAGCCACCTCAGCAGCAGCCGCCACCTCAGCAGCAGCCGCAACCACCTCAGCAGCAGCAGCCACCTCAGCAGCAGCAGCCACCTCAGCAGCAGCCGCCACCTCAGCAGCAGCCGCCACCTCTGCAGCAGCAGCCGCCACCTCAGCAGCAGCAGCCATACCAGCAGACGGGGGACCTACATTCCATATTTGCCCCTACTTCAAGGCGTAATCAATCAAGGCGGGCATTGGGCCAAAGTCGGTCCAGGCACACAAGCCTACGGCGACATGCCATTACAACTAATGTAACTGAACAGATTTCCTCTCCTACAAGTGTTCCAAGTTTAATTCCCTTAACTGGACTACCTTCCCCCACAAGTTTTGTTGCCCCTTCCCCTCAAACACCGTCTTCAACTGCAAGTGTTGCATATTCCCTGCACACCCCCAAATTGAAACCATCTGCCCCCAAACGCCGTAAAAAATAATTTTTAGTTTTTTTTTTGTGATAAAAAATAAATTTACATTTGTGGTTCACCATTAATAAGTTTCATTAATGTTGTTTGCGCCGCTCACACACACTGATGGGTAAATACATGTTAAAAAACAACCCAAGGGCTAGTATAGTCATATGTGAAATAACATGGACTAGTATAGTCATTCCAAGGCCTAGTGTAATAACTCTAGTTTTACCAAATAGAATCTGATTTCATGAAAAACAAACTGTTGAAACTTGTCTAAAAAATAAGTTTCTTTCTAGTTTCACCAGTTTGTTTTTTGTGAAACAAGATGCTAGTTGTTAAAAATCGAGTTATTACAGTAGGCCTTGGTATGACTATACTAGGCCGTGGTATTTCACATATTACTATACTACTAGCCCCAAGGCCTACTATACTCATATTTGAAATACCACGGCCTAGTATAGTCATTACAAGGCCTAGTGTAATAACTCTAGTTTTACCAAATAGAATCTGGTTTCATGAAAAACAAATTGTTGAAACTTGTCTAAAAAATAAGTTTCTTTCTAGTTTCACCACTTTGTTTTTTGTGAAACAAGATGCTAGTTGTTAAAAATCGAGTTATTACAGTAGGCCTTGGTATGACTATACTAGGCCGTGGTATTTCACATATTACTATACTACTAGCCCCAAGGCCTACTGTACTCATATTTGAAATACCACGGCCTAGTATAGTCATTCCAAGGCCTAGTGTAATAACTCTAGTTTTACCAAATAGAATCTGGTTTCATGAAAAACAAATTGTTGAAACTTGTCTAAAAAATAAGTTTCTTTCTAGTTTCACCACTTTGTTTTTTGTGAAACAAGATGCTAGTTGTTAAAAATCGAGTTATTACAGTAGGCCTTGGTATGACTATACTAGGCCGTGGTATTTCACATATTACTATACTACTAGCCCCAAGGCCTACTGTACTCATATTTGAAATACCACGGCCTAGTATAGTCATTCCAAGGCCTAGTGTAATAACTCTAGTTTTACCAACTAGAATCTATTTTCAAACTGTTGAAACTTGTCAAGTTTCACCCGTTTGTTTTTTGTGAAACAAGATACTAGTTGGCCAAAATCGAGTAGGCCTTGTTATGACTATACTAGGACGTGGTATTTCACATATTACTATACTACTAGCCCCAAGGCCTACTATACTCATATTTGAAATACCACGGCCTAGTATAGTCATTCCAAGGCCTAGTGTAATAACTTGTAATGGAGCAGATTACATGAGCAGATTACATTCATCCACTCAATGCTGACTTGTATTCCCCATGGACTTTCATTGGGGTTGGGTTTTGAGGGTTGTGTTTTGAGAAAATCACATACTTTGTTTTAAACTAGTTGCACAATTTTCTCTTGAAAAAAAATGGTTTCCTGATTCATGGCCTGCAGCTTTGCTCATTCCAATATATTTCACGCAGACTAGCAATGCTGCATTTTAACTCGTATGTGTATTTACCTGCCCAGGTGTGTGAACATAACAAAATTCAGTTATACATGGGAAGTTTTTTAATTAATTGGAGTTTAAAAAATATAGTGCACTCAGTAATGGTATCAAATAAGGATTTTTATTACCATAAACAACAACATTACACCATTTCATCTTGCCAGTGCACCCGTCCTACATCAGAAATAAAGTAGGCCGCAAATTTGTCCCTCATTTGGCCAACTTCAACGGATGACCTGAGAGTGTGCTGAGTGAATTCAGGCAATGGGTTAGGAGCATCATCGTCCAGTTCAAAGGTCGGGTGCTCTTTAGCCATCACAAAGTTATGTAGAACCACACAGGCCTTCACCACCTCATCGACTGTTTCAAGTTTAAGATTAATGGCCGTGCCCAGAATTCGCCATCTGGAAACAAGAATCCCAAAAGCACACTCGACAGTTCTTCTGGCCCTGGTCAGCCTGTAATTAAAAAATTTTTTGGTGTGGTCCAAGTCCCGGCTGGAGTAGGGTTTCAGTAAGTTTCCGCACATTTGAAAAGCCTCATCGCCAACCATTACAAAGGGCAGTGGCGGAGCTTCGGTGTGAGGAAGAGGCCGTGGCATAGGGAAATTAAATTGGTTGCCATACAACCTCCGGCCCATGTCTGAGTTTTTAAAAGCCTGCGAGTCATTACCACGGCCAAATGCTCCAATGTCCACTGCTACAAACATACATCCGGCATCCGCAATTGCAATGAGTACTATTGAAAAGTACTTTTTGTAATTATAGTACTCAGATCCCGTTCTTTGGGGTTTGATGATCCGTATGTGTTTCCCATCAACAGCTCCCAAACAGTTGGGAAAATTGCATACTGTCCAGAATTTGTCAGCAATTTCCATCCACTTTTCAGCGGTGGGCAGGGGCATAAATTCTGGGCAAAGAACATTCCAGAGAGCCCGGCAGGTGTCAGCAACAATTCCAGACAAGGTAGAGATTCCAATACGGTACTGGAAGTGTAGTGAGGATAGGGTTTCTCCAGTCGCCAGGAATCTGTGAACAGACAAAGAAGTAAAATTAATATTTATGTATATTATTTTTAAAAACTATAAAAAAAAATATTAGTACATTCACGAAAACTAATTACCCAAGGTTTTGAATACTAAATTTACAAAAAAAAACATCAGACCACACCCCTTTGTTTTTAAAACATACCGTAATGTCACCAGTAGCCGTTCCTCAGGAGGAATCGCACGATGGAGCTGTGTGTCCTGTCTCCGGATGGATTGTTGGACACGAGCAAGCAAATCCATGAAACTTTCGTGGGACATCCGGATATAATCAGTAAATTTCTCCGGGTTTGCACGTAGCTCGCTGTAAAGGGTGTGGTATGCCCCACGGCTCTCCCGGAGTTCAACAATCGGATGTATCCACATACGCCTCCGTCTTCGCTGCCTCTCTCTCTTCCTTTGTTCATGGCAAGCAACTGCATACGCCTGAGCCATCGCGATGTCCAAATCCAAGTTGAAGTGAAAACTCTTCCAGCGCAGATCCATGGTCACGAGAAGAATCAAGCAAATGTGAAGAATACTGTAGACAGGGTCTATATATATTAACATACCACACCCACAATGAAGTCCCATTGGTCTTGTGTGTTGTTGAATGGTTGTTTTTTCTTTTTTGTGGGGTTTTTCCAAAATCTGTAAAAAAACGCAAACGCACAAAAAACGCATACAAACGTGCAAAAACGCTGCGTTTTTTTCCTGCATTAAAATGCTGGAAAAAAACGCAGCGTTTGTATGCATTTGTATGCGTTTTTTTAATGCGTTTTTTTGCGGGAAAAACGCGCTGCAAAAAAAAGCAAGTGTGAAACTAGCCTCAGACATGTACAGACTGAGTGTGATCAGGAAACACTATTTATAAAGAAAAGGAACCTAGATGATGGGGAATTCTCGGTTAATTTTCTAACTACGTTTAATAAGTGCCACAAACAAATGAAAGGCATATTAATGAAGAATTGGCACATTCTCCGCAGTGATCCTTTCTTGGGGAATTCCTTGCCTGAGAACCCCAGGGTCACCTATGGGAGGGTTCCCACGATCAAAAATATATTAGCCCCCAGTCGTTTGAAGGAGAAGACCTCTAATCCTTTTTTGAATATTAAAAATGCCAGCAATATTGGAGTGTTTCGGTGTGGGAAACTGAAATGCCATTGTTGCAAAGGCATTACTCATAATGTGTCCTCTTTCAGCTCTACCTCTACTAATGAATCCTTCCCCATACGTGAGCGATTGTCCTGTGAGTCGGACTTTGTTATTTATTTGATACAGTGTTGCTGCAATAAACAGTATATAGGGCGGACAACGCAGACATTAAGAAAGAGAATCAATGCACATCGCCATAATACTAAAAAAGGCTTTATGAAGCACGGCCAGTCCAGACACTGCGCTATTACACATGGACGGGATTTCTCGGGTTTGCGGTTTCGACCTATTGACCGGATTACTCCTAATACTCCTAACAGGTTCCAGGCTCTGTGTAGGAGAGAAATTTATAGGATGAATACTATAAATCCGAATGGCCTCAATGAGGTGTGTGATATCTTCGAGTAAAACTTTCTCTCATATGTATTCATCCGGCATTTTTTTTTTTCCCCACCTGGGATCCTCTGATACTTTTTAATGATCCCAATAGCTCAGATATCTGGTGTTGAAGGGTTCTGCTGACATCTCTCCGTTTCTTTGGAAATGTCTCCCTGGCCTCTGACATCAGTACTGACTATGGGACCTGGAAAACCCTTTCGGGTTACTCACAGTCATGGTTTCTGGCGCTCCCTGTGTATAATGTTTACTTTCCATTTTAACGTGTGTCTCTCTTATCAGTCAAATATAGCAGAATGCATATAGCACTACTAGATAAAGTGGATGGCCTTGGTTCATATACATACACTCAGTTCCACAACCTTATTGGTTTGATCCTGGTGTGGGGAGTCTTTTATGTTTCATTTTTAAATACTCTTATTTTTTATTTCTTTTTTAATTAGTCTAACTTGTGATCTATGGGATGTAAGTTATTGTGTCTTTTAACCCCTTAAGCCCCAAGGGTGGTTTGCACGCTCATGACCGGGCCAATTTTTACAATTCTGACCACTGTCCCTTTATGAGGTAATAACTCTGGAACGCTTCCATGGATCCTGGTGATTCTGACATTGTTTTCTCGTGACATATTGTTCTTCATGTTAGTGGTAAAATTTCATTCATATAACTTGCGTTTATTTGTGAAAAAAAACGGAAATTTGGCAAAAATTTCACAATTTTCCAACTTTTATGCCCTTAATTCACAGTGATACAGCACACAAAAAACTTAATAGGTAACATTTGCCACATGTTTACTTTATATCAGCACAATTTTGGAACCCAAATTTTTTTTTTCTTAGGAAGTTATAAGGGTTAAAAGTTGACCAGCGATTCCTCATTTTTGCAACACCATTTTATTTTTACGGACCACATCACATTTGAAGCCACTTTGAGGGGTCTATATGATAGAAAATGCCCAAAATTGACACCATTCTAAAAACTGCACCCCTTAAGGTGCTCAAAACCACATTCAAGAAGTTTATTAACCCTTCAGGTGCTTCACAGGAATTTTTTGAATATTTAAAAAAAAATGAACATTTAACTTTTTTTCACAAAAAAAATACTTCAGGTTCAATTTTTTTTATTTTACCAAGGGTAACTGGAGAAGTTGGACTGCAAAAGTTATTGTGCAGTTTGTCCTAAGTACGCTGATACCTGATATGTGGGGGGAACCACTGTTTTGGTGCATGGCAGAGGTCAGAAGGGAAGGAGCGCCGTTTAGCAAAATTGGCTAGAATTCAGATCGGACGCCATGTCACGTTTGGAGAGCCCCTGATGTACCTAAACATTGGAAACCCCCCACAAGTGACCACATTTTGGAAACTAGACCCCCAAAGGAACTTATCTAGATATGTGGTGAGAACTTTGAACCAACAAGGGCTTCACAGAAGTTTATAACGTACAGCGGTACAATTAAAAAATCATTTTTTCCACAAAAATGATCTTTTCACCCCCAATTTTTATTTTCCCAAGGGTAACAGGACCCTAAAAGTTATTGTGCAATTTGTCCTGAGTACGATGATACCCCATATGTGGGTTTAAACGACTATTTGGGCGCATGGCAGAGCTCGGAAGGGAAGCAGCGCCATTTGACGTTTTTGACTGGAATTGAGATGGGACACCATGTCGCGTTTGGAAAGCCCCTGATGCACCAAAACAGTGACAACCCCCCACAAATTACACCAATTTGGAAACTAGAACCCCCAAGGAACTTATCTAGATGTGTGGTGAGCACTTTGAACCCCCCCAGTGCTTCACAGAAGTTTATAACGACCGGGCGTGAAAATAAAAAAAATCGTATTTTTTCAACAAACATGATCTTTTAGTCTCCATTTTTTTTATTTTCCCAAGGGTACCAGGAGAAATTGAACCCCAAAAGTTGTTGTCCAATTTGTCCTGAGTACGCTGATACCCCAAATGTGGGAGAAAACTACTGTATGGGCACACGTCGGGGCCCGGAAGGGAATTAGTGACATTTTGGAATGCAGACTTTTATGGAATGCTCTGTGGGTGTCATGTTGCCTTTGGAGAGCCCCAAATGTACCTAAACAGTGGAAACCCCCCATAAGTGACACCATTTTGGAAACTAGACCCCCTAAGGAACTTATCTAAATGTGTGGTGAGCACTTTGAACCCCCAAGTGCTTCACAGAAGTTTATAACGCCCGGGCATGAAAATAAAAAAAAATTTTTTTCCACAAAAATGATATTTTTGCCCCCAATTTTTTATTTTCCTAAGGGTAACAGGAGAAATTGGACCCCAAAAGTTGTTTTGCAATTTGTCCTGAGTATGCTGATACCCTATATGTGGGGTTAAAACACTGTTTGAGCGCATGGCAGAGCTTGGAAGGGAAGGAGCACCATTTGACTTTTTCAACACAGAATTGGCTGGAATTGAGATCAGACGCCATGTTGCATTTGGAGAGCACCTGATGTGCCCAAACAGTGGAAACCCCCCAATTCTAACTCCAATCCTAACCCCAACACACCCCTAACCCTAATCTCTGCCCTAGCCCTAACCCTATCCCTAGCCCTAACCCTAGCCCTAACCCTAGCCCTAGCCCTAGCCCTAACCCTAATGGTAAAAAGGAAATAAATATATCTTTTTTATTTTATTATTTTTCCCTAACTAAGGGGGTGATAACGAGGGGTTTGATTTACTATTTATGGCGGTTTTTATGTTTGGCAGCTGTCACACGCTAAAAGACGCTTTTTATTGTAAAAATAGTTTTTGCATCACCACATATTGAGAGCAATAATTTTTCCATATTTTGACCCACTGAGTCATGTGAGGTCTTATTTTTTGCGGGACGAGTTGATGCTTTTATTGGTATCATGTTCGGGCACGTGACATCTTTTTATCGCTTTTTATTCCGATTTTTGGGACGCAGAATGAACAAAAACCAGCGTTTCATGAATTTCTTTTGGGGGTGAGTTTACACCGTTCTGCATGCGGTAAAATTGATAAAGCGCTTTTATTCTTTAGGTCAGTACGGTTACAGCAATACCTCATTTAGGTCTTTTTTATGTTTTGGCGCTTTTATGCAATGAAAACAATCTTATATAAAAAATAATTATTTTTGCATCGCTTTATTCTGTGAGCTATTACTTTTTTATTTTTTTCACTGATGATGCTGTGTGGTGGCTCATTTTTTGAAGGACAAGATGACGTTTTCAGCAGTGCCTTGCATATTTATATGTGCCTTTTTGATTGCGCGTTATTGCACTTTTTGTTAGGCGGTATGATAATAAATCATTATTTTTTGCTTCGTTTTTTATTTTTATTTTTTAAGGGGTTTGATAAAGGGGTTAAGTAATGGGACAGTTTTATAGGGCAGGTCGTTACGGACGCGGCGATACCAAATATGTGTACTTTTACTGTTTTTTGTTTATTTCCAGAAAATGAATTTATTAGGGAATATACTGTATATATATATATATATATATATATATATTTTGTTTATTTAGTGATTTTTTTTAAATTATTTTTAGACTTTTTTTTTTAACTTTATTGCATTGTCCCCGGTGGGACATCACTGTCCTGTGACAGATCGCTGATCTGTCTCATCACAGATCACTGTGACAGATCAGCGATCTGTCACAGGCACTGCACAAGGCTTTCTCCTTGCTTGCGCTTTGCAGGCATGAGGAAGTTAGCTCCCTGCAGGCCCCCGAAGGTCCCTGTCGCCATCTTAGATTCGGGGACCTGCAGGGATAGAGCCCCCCACAGCAGCGCTGCACATTGCGCTGCTGTGGGGGGCTCAGGTAAGCACGGAGGGAGCCCCCTCCCTGACGAAGCTTCCCTCTAACCCCTTGCACACCGCGATCGTGTTTGATTGCGGTATGCAAGGGGTTAATGTGTCAGGGGCGGTCCGTGACCGCCCCTGACACACTGTGCCGTGTTATGATTGAGTCACTGTAGGAGGCAAAAATAGAAATGCTAGCTAAGTCCAGAAAACGAGAGAAGTTGGCAGCTATCGGCTTGCAGACCCCTGAACCTATCAACACAACTAGCAGTAGCCGTGGGGAGCTCCTACGATGCCCTAGGCCCCTCGATCACAGCCGGAGGACTACATAGCCTAAAGACAGAAAGGGAAATCTAAACTGCCCCAGAGCAGACCCCAAAGCAAAAGGCAGCCCCCCACATATAATGACGGTGAAGCAAGAAGAAAGAACAAAACACAGACAGAAAGATAGACTGAGCAAAGATGGGGCCCAAGCTAGCTTAGATAGGAAAGGAGAGGAAGGCTGCTGTCTGCAATCCGTGAAAAAACCCTATGAAAATAAGAGTCAACAAACTGACAGTAAAAAAGGCCCTGAAGACGCTAGGCTTCAAAAAAGGCTATGTCAGTACTCAGGAATATTCTGAAGACAGAGCAACAGGCAAAAGGAGATTCAGCTCACCCCAGCAGGGAATGGCAGAATCCAGAAAAGCAAGGAAAACAAAACACTAATGCAAAAAGGCAAAGCAGAAATCTTAGCTTTAGATGAGCAGGAATCAGACTGGTTTCCTAGAAGTCAACAGAGAAATCACCCGCAGGCCAGAAGGGCGTCGGCAGCCTTATATCCAGTCATTAACTCCACTCAGCCAGTCATCATCAGCCCCAGGTGTTTGACAATCAGGCTCACTACCTTTCTTCACCAGAAGAGGGAGTTCCTCGGGCCTCAGTAGTGAAGGGGAAAATGAACTCACAACAGTGCCGGGTGTCAGCTGTGATAATCAGCTGACACCCGGCCACGATCAGCGGCGCTCACCACATGGTGCCGCTGATCGCTATGACGTACTATTCCGTCCCTGGGAATTACGTCCAGGGAGCATGGATGGGATAGTACGTCACATGACAGAAAGGGGTTAACACTTGGTCGTTTTTTGTGAAATTTCTATGTACTTGACTTGGTTACTGCCCCTTCCCCCTCCATTTTTTTTTGTGAACAGCGGGGGCCTAACCTCGATATAATATAAACCGCCAACTTCTGATTTATCTTCATTTCTGTACAATCGACCTGAAGAAGAGGTCACTGAATGGACCTCGAAGCGCCTTGTCTCTGTATGCACCATAAATAAAGTACTGATATTGGAACCAATTTCTACAATCCACTGGATTTCCTCTATTTGATGGTTGAAATATAGCAGTGCGGGAATCTGGTGTTTTTTTTTTCCCTCTTGGGATCTCCTCTTTGATTAACCACAATCACTGATTCATGCTGAAATATTAAACTTCATTGAATAATACAGAAGGGTGCAAAATAATACACTTGGAGTTGGAATTAAAAATTAAGAAACAAAAAAAAATGAAATCACATAGAAGGAAGGTCTGCAACACCAGCCAAGACAAGAAACTGCCAGAGACTCTGATCAAAATGGCATCAGTTTTTCTTGGACATGGACAGAAATAAAGAGTTTCTCCAAGTTCTCCATTCTGACAGCTCGTGAAAGTCAAACCCACAGACTTGCATCGTTGATTTTGGCGCAGGCTCTGGAGCCCCTCCAGGGACCCTGTGGATGCTGAGCGTGGCGGTGTGACCCCGCCCCACCGCGCTCGCTCTGGCGGGAATCCAGAGAAAACCAAACGCCGCATCAGAAGTACAGGCCACACAGGAAGTGAAGCCTGCACAGGAAGCACAGTTAGCATCGTGGGACCACAGCGTGTCTGTGGGGTGCAGGGACAGCAGCGCTGGCCATGGTTGGCCGGTGGTACATTGGCGGGTGACGAGTGAGGAGGCAGCAGTGGCGGCATTGTTGGAGAAGGATCCGGTGGTAGCGCATGCAGCAGTTTCCCCGAGTGGGGTGCCTGCCAGGGTGCCATCAAGGAGGAGTGCCAGACAGCAGGTGTCAGCGGGCAAGCAGCGGCAAAGGGACAATATGCTGCCTAGCCCAGTTGGGGCTAGCAGAGCGGCGGGCAGCGATGCTGTGCAGTCCCGCAGTCCTCGGATGTGTGATGCGGAGCGGGCTAGGGTGTCCGGGTCTGGGGATCATTCTAGGTCCCGATCAGCGAGGAGGTCGGTGGTATGGTGGTCATCGCGCTCAGATCCCCCTAGTGATGATGAGGCCAGGGGCACAGGGCGGGAGCAGCGGAGTGGTGCAGAAGAATCGGAGTCTATCAGCGAGCAAAGAGAACAAAGGGAGTGCCTGGAATCCGGATGTCTGGCTGGCTGGGACACAGCACTCGCGCAGCTAAGTGAGTATGACTCAATGTATTGCTCGTCACCTGCAGGGGCTGTGTTGCAAGAGTCTGGTGGGAGTCAGGCAGGTAGATTTGAGGAAAGGGGGTTAAGAGGGTCTGGCGGGGCAGAGGCGCTAGACATTCGAGACATTTTACATAGTATGTTTAAAATTTTGAGGAGGTTGGAGAGTGGAGCAGTGAGCGGGGTCAGGACATCACCGCTTGGGGCATGGTTGCCAGGGCAGGGGTTAGGGTCCCAGTCAGGGAGTGAGTCATTGAGGCCTCTTGGAGATGCTGAGGTGGCATCTTCGGGTGTATCAATTTCAGTCTAGATGGGAAAGGATAAAGGGGACACGGTAAAGCTGGATGACAGGGCAAAGGGCGAGGTGTACGTGTGTTTTGAGGGGCCTCTGGGAGCCCATTTGAAAAAAGAGGTGAAAGAAAAAATTTGGCGAGAAGAGTATGTGGAGATATTCTCCCTCCTCTCTTTGGAAAAATTGAATTTGGATAAGGGAAAAAAGGATGATTAGTAAGAAGGAGGAGGAAGAAAATGGAGGTGGAGGATGATTCCGCAGACATTTGTAAACAGGTTGCAGGCATTTGCGATTTTGGTGAGTGTCATAGGCGAAAAGTTTCCTGAGAATTGCTCGGGTTTGATTTGCTATCTAGATGCTAAAGGGGAGGCGCACCGGACATACGGGGGTCAGACATGGCTATGGTATGATGAGCAGTTTCAGCAGAGGAAGGTGGTGCAGTCAGAGATTAGATGGCATCAGAAAGACATTGGGCTTTGGTTGAAGGTTATGGCCCCAGGAAGGTATGGGCAGTCCTTACATGGGAGCGGGGGTAGCATCATCCAGTAGGCGGGACACGGAGGTGGTAGTCAGGGGACACAGGGAGCTAAGGAAAAATCGGGAACGTGCTGGCAGTTTAACGACAACCAGTGCAAATACGGGAACAGCTGTAAGTTTAAACATGTATGTTCCCATTGTAATGGGAGCTCCCATGGAGCTTCTAAGTGTTTCAAAAAAGGGAAGGGAAAGCCCTCTGTGAGTGCCGGTCAAGGGAGTGAGCCCGGTAAGACTTCCAGAGGTGGCCCCCTTTCTAAGTAGGTACCCGGATCTGGCAAAGGCTAAGGTTATCGAGAATGGTTTTGCGGAAGGTTTTAGGATTCCCCCTCCTAGTTATACTGTTCCTTTTTCAGTTAAAAATCTGAGGTCTTTGACATTGCTTTCTGAAATAGTTAATACTAAATTAAAAAAGGAAGTGGAGTTAGGTAGGATGGCGGGTCCTTTTCTGAGTGTGCCGGTTGAGGGGGTGATCCTTTCTCCCTTGGGGGATGTGCCTAAAAAAGAGTCAAATAAATTTTGGTTGATTCAGCATTTATCTTATCCTAAAGGACTGTCAGTTTACGATGGTATGGCTCAGGAGTTGTGTTCTGTGGAGTATACATCGTTCGATACGTCAGTGCAGTGGGTGCGCATTTACAGCTCGGGGGCTTTTGTAGCAAAAACTGACTTTGAATCGGCTTTCAGATTACTACTGGTTCACCCGGACAGCATTCCATTGTTGGGTTGTTTTTGGAATGGAGGTTTCTATCTAGATAGATGCTTGCCGATGAGTTGTGCAATTTCTGTTCGTTGTTTGAGATGTTTAGCACCTTTTTGGAGTGGGTGGTGATGGTGAGGGATGTTGCTGGCGTTCAGTCAGTCATCTATTATTTGGATGATTTTTTGTTTATAGGTCCTCCTGATTCATCGTTGTGTAGGAATGCTTTAGCGGCTATGGTGAGGGTTGCAGGGCATTTTGGTGTGCCACTGGCAAAGGATAAGACCGAAGGCCCTAGGACCCTTTTAAGTTTCCTGGGGATAGTAATCGATTCAGAACAGATGGAGTGCCAGTTGCCGGAGGACAAATTGTCTTTGCTTAGGCAGGAGGTGGAGAGAATTTGGAAACTGAGGAAGGTGACGTTGAAGGAGCTGCATTCATTGTTGGGCAGATTGAATTTTGCGTGGAGGATCATGCCCATGGGCCGAATTTTTTGCCTCAGTTTGTCGGGAGTGACAGCATTGGTGCGGGCTGCGCATCATTTCATTCGCTTGAATAAGGAGCATAGGGAGGATTTGATGGGAAGTTATGCTGGTCGGTCGTTGATGCAACACAAGTTCTTGAATAACTTTGTGAGATTTACATGGCCGGCGGGGCTGGTTATGGGGGTCTATTGTTAGGGAAGGTGGAGTGTTGGAACTTGGCTGGAGACATGGAAGAAGATGTGCCTTACAAAAAACCTGGCTTTGCTGGAATTGTTCCCAATTGTTGTGGCGGTATCAGTCTGGGATAACATGTTCGCAAACGAGAGAGTTAGGTCTCATTGTGACAATATGAGCGTGGTGTCAGTGATTAACAGCTTGGCAGCTTCTTCTCCCCCGGTGATCAAGTTGGTTAGAGTATTGGTTCTCAGGTGCTTGCAGCTGAATGCTTGGATTTCGGCAGTACGTGTACCAGGTGTGCAAAACTCAATTGCGAATGCCTTGTCTCGTTTCCAGTGGGAGCGTGACCAGGAGTTGACGCCAGGAGCAGAAGTCTTGGGAGTGGAATGCCCTTCACATCTGTGGCAGATGGTTTTGGACGAGCAGGAAAGTTGATTTGGGAGTCAGTGATGAGCTAGACTTGGTCATCATCTGAATCATCGTGGCGGGTATGGCAAGGCTGGGTGTCGCGGTGTTGTGTGGTGGAGTCGGAGGATGATAAGTCTTTGGCAGTATTGTTTTTAATTGGTCAGGCAGCTGAAACGAATTTTGAAGGTGAATAAATTCATTGCTGGTTTGTCATTTGGTTTTAAGTTGCAAGGATTGGTGGACGTTACAAAGACATTTTTGGTTAAACAGACATTAAGGGGTTTTAGAAGGGGCAGTCGGAGTTTTGATAAACGTAGACCAGTCTTGTTCAGTGTGTTGGAAAGATTGGGCCAGACTTTAGAGGGGATTTGTTGCTCCGATTTTGAATTGGCATTATTTAGGCTAGCGTTCTCTTTAGCCTTTTTCGGGGCGAAGCGGATTGGCGAAATTGTTTTTCGCAGCAGAGACAGGGCTGGGGGCTTGCTGGCGGAAGACATGGATTTTTGGGCGGGAGGCATTGCTTTTTGGATAAGCAGTTCAAAAACTGATCAATTGGGAAGAGGTAGACTCATAGTATTAGGGAGAGTTGAGGGGTCGTTGATGTGCCCGCAAAGGTGTTTGGAAGCTTATTGGAATGTCTGGTCGGGGAGGGTGGGCCCACTGTTGTGTCACATGGGGGGGCATTTTTGTGTCATTTCCAGTTTATTGCGGTCTTAAAGTTGGGTTTGCAGGAGTTGGGCCTTACCCCGGGTACATATGGGTCGCATTCTTTTAGGATCGGGGCTGCTTCGGAAGCTGATAGTCTTGGTTTAGGTGCGGACGTGATAAGGTGAATTGGCAGGTGGAGTTTGGATCGTTATTTAACGTTTGTGCGTCATTAATTACAGTTGTAGAATGTTGGAGATTGGTTTGAAATTGCTTGTTGTTAAGTATTTTCAGGTGGTCACCCATTGTTAGCCTGGATCTTCGGACATTCGTTCGTGCATTGGGGATGCTGCGGACTGACAAAAGGCCCGACGGTAGGCAACTGGGTTTTAGTAGGGAGCAGGTGGTAATTCGATGGTTGGGATTTCGAGGAATGGTATGGAGTACGGTCCTATCCGAGCTTTCCAGAGCCGCTCGTTTGCATAGGTCACCCGACATTCTGGTTATGCATATAGGTGGGAATGATTTGGGGGTTAAGCCTGTTAGGGAATTAATTAGGGACATACGTTTTGGCTTTCTATGGCTGTGGACATCCTTTCCTGGCGTGTTGACCGTGTGGTCCGATATTGTGCTTAGACAAAAATGGAGGGCAGCTAGATGTTTGAAAGGGATTAATAGGGCCAGGGTAAAATAGGGCAGTATCGAGTTTTGTAGCCAGGAATGGGGGTTCAAGCATTTTGAATTGGAATCGGGTGTTGGAAATTTCTGGTTGGAGGATGGGGTTCATTTAAATGCGATAGGTATTGATTCGTGGGCTTTGGCATTGCAGGAAGGAATTGAGAGAGCATTAGTGACGTTGGGGCACTCACGAGCCTGAGGTGGTCAGGGCTGTTCATGGTTGGCTGGGGGGTGGGTTTCTTGGAGTTGACGCTGATTGGTCCAGGGAAGGAATTGTAAGTAAATTCCAGGCAGTTTGAAGTTGTGTGGGGTTGATCTGGCATTTGGGTATGGGCTCTGGATGGGGTTTTATCCCAGGAGCTTTTGGTGGTTAGTCTTCCTGAAATGGGATGTACGGTGCCCTCGAGCTGGTGATGGACGGCTGAGGATAACATGGTGGTAGAGGTTCATTTGTTTTGCCAGATATTAAGCCAGATCTTTTAGCTCCAAGAACCCTCCCCTCACATTTACATAATGATTGTATGTATATTTATGGTTATATGTTACTGTTTGTTAACACTAGAAGTCCCAGAGAGGGGTCATTTAACATTTCTACTTTTGGAACCCAGAGACGGGTCGAATGACCTCAAAGATTTGATCTAACATCCTATCATCACCGTCTTTTGTTCTGTAATTAAGGCCACTACTGTCGCACCACAGGAGGTTGGTGTTTTCCATTGAGTTTAGCCTTTTAGTTTCTAGTTAGTTCTATTCAGTTTATTGTATTTGATAATATAAAGACTATACATATTGTATTTAGTTTAGTTTTATTTGAGCAAAAAAGCACTGAAACAATGAATCATTTTTTATATATTTTAAATAGAGAATTAGAAATTTTAGAGCAAGGTACAGCTGTGAGTAATGACCAGAAGCATTTGTGTCTAAGTCAAGAGGACTGAAATGCCAGTGTGAAAAATATACAAAAGAACAACTGTTATTTGTCTCCATGCTTTTTATTTTTGATATAAAAATAATAAAAAAAATACAAGGAATAAAACAATTCCACACATATTTACAATAGGCTGCAGTGGGGGCTGCATGTGTGTGTGTGAGTCACAAGGTGAGTCTTCTCCATCTGAGTCACAAGGGTTGGTGTTGCTCAGGATCAGTTCCAATGTCAGTTGAGCTGTGAGCCTTCTTGTGAACAAAATAGGTGAAGCAGTCACCTATTTATCCCCCACAGCACAAAAGGCTGCATGCAAATTTGCGAAGGTGTTAGCAACCTTATGCATATCCCCCAGCACAACAATGCAGCTGGGGGGTGGGCAGACACACTCAGGAGCAGCTTACATTCTTTTGCTCTTTTACAAGACCTTTGTTGAGGTGGATCAACACAATTTGTTTTGTTTTTTGTCTGCTATTTTTAATCCACTTCTTTCACATCTTTTTTAAAAGAAAAACATAACTAATTTCTTTTAGAAAAACTTGAAAAATTGAAACAGATTGTATGGTTTGCAAACTATATGTACATTTGGCAAAATGACCAGCACAACATCACGGATCAGCAGCAAAAGGTCACATCTCTCCCAAAACACTTCATGTGTGCTTCAAACCAAAATGTGTGGTTTATACAAATTGTTAGTTCCCTCAAAATGCAAAGTCTCTTGACCTGTGTTTCACACAGTGTTTTGAGGATGAATTCAGCTCTACTCCCCCCTGCAGATTCCTCAGACAATGGCCACATTTACAAATGAAAGGATGCTAATTGGAGCCATCAGAGTCATCAGTTCTGACTAAGGGTCATTAGACCCTCTTTCGGGACTTCAGGGGGGAGCTCGAAATTTCTGGGACTTCTAGTGTTAATAAACTTGACCGCTGTGGCCAAAATTCATCCAAAGAAATTAAATTGTAGTGTTTTTATTTAAAAAGGGCTGGAACGTTGGTATGGTTGGGTTCAGAATGGAGGTTGCAAGGTAAGAAGCCGTGTTCGCCATACAGGGTCATGTGTATGCGAAAGTTGGGAGCGATAACTATTGGCGAAACAATTGGCCTAACTATCATTTGTTCAATAACTCTCTATTGTATATTGGGGCTTAATGTTCACAAAAAAAGTCTTCTTGGCCTATTTTATCACTTTTTTATCGAGATGTTAACCTGACCTCAAGTAGAGAGGTATTTTTTAAGCGATACACATCAGCAGTGCTAAAAAGAGCATGTCAAAGCAACTATAAATCATTTTGGGATACAATAGTATACGGCAAACAGTGGCTGACCACGTTGCCCCCACCCAGAACCCAGAGGATGCCGAAACAGATGAATGCAATGGTGGAACAGGCAGCCATCTTCTGTGTCACCTTTTACTGTATGCCAGGGCCATCGTACTGTGTGGGGGGCATTTTTGTTGTCATCATACTCTATGGAGGCCATAAAAAAGTTATTGTGGGGGGGAAGATGACAATGTGGCCCTAAAACTAAAAAAGGTTTGGCACCCCTCTTTTAAAGTCTATGTAGCATAATTTTTCCCTCGGCAAACATTAATTTATTATATGCAATCTAATAGCAAGAAAGGAGTTAATTGTCGTTTGAAAATCTGAAGTTACAGTGAGCGTAATACGTGACTACTCCACATGTGTTGCAGACAAGCCAACCTCCTGCATGTAAACTGTGCATTGCAGTGAAAGGATAATTGTACGGTAGTTTAATGCTAACTTAACTGAAATGGAGTCTGAATGGAATACACATTATTATTTTCATGCATCGACTGTTTATAAAATTATAGGTCTAAAGTAATACGGAATAGAGCAGACTCTATCTGCCTCCGACAGAGCTCATGCTGCCATGTACAGCAAAGCCACAAGGACTCCATCTGCTAGGACAATGTGCATTATAATCTGATTGTCTTAGGGCTGAACACAAAATAATAAGGGGCTATAGAAAGAAGAAAAATAGAACATTAGCAAGTACTATAGAAGTAAAATAGAGGAGGGGAAGCCAGTCATAGATTAGGCAATTACAAAGCTATGAGAAATTTCCTAGGTAGATTATACGGTAGGTTCACTCACATTGAGGTAGTGAATGCAACCATTTATGAAAATTCCAAAAATACTAGTTTTATGGTGCAGTCACTAGCTTGGAGGCAAGCCTATAAAACATAATGATTCATTAAAATGCAAATACCTGCATTTCTCTGAAAATAATGTTTTTGCATACAGGACAAGTCACTGACGTCTGAATGAAGCCATTCATTAAAATAATGAATGATGCGCTATTTCAGAAAGTCATGTGCGTTCATATGAGTGTATTATATGGATGTGTAGGCACACTGACCTGTATAATTCAATAGGTCTGTTCAGAAGGCAGATATTTCACAATGACCATGAGTGTTCATGTATAAGAAATCGCAGCAAGCACCATTCTCTTCCATAACTCAGATGAGACAGGGTTTTTCTTACTGAACCTAAGATATAATAATCTTTATTTTTATATAGCGCTAACATATTCCACAGCGCTTTACAGTTTGCACACATTATCCTCAATGGGGCTCACAATCTAAATTCCCTATCAGTATGTCTTTGGAATGTTGGAGGAAACCGGAGTACTCGGAGGAAACCCACGCAAACACGGGGAGAACATACAAACTCCTTGCAGATGTTGTCCTTGGTAAGATTCGAACCCAGGACTCCAGCGCTGCAGTGCTATCCACTGAGCCACCATGCTGCTTATAGATCAAACAATGAACAAATTACCCTGAACTAAACAAATATCTAGCAATAATACATACAAATAACATAAGGTACCGTCCAGAGTATAAGCAGAGGCACCCCATTTTCCCACGAAAAACTGGGTAAACTTATTGACTCGAGTATAAGCCGGCTATGCATTTTCCCCTCATCCCTGTCCAGCAGGAGGTGCAGTACTGGGCAGCAGGAGGTGCAGGACCGGGCAGCAGGGGGTGCAGGACCGAGGGGGTGCAGGAGCTTTGGCAGTGCAGCACAAGCCGCAGAGCAGGCTGGAGGCTGTAATGTTGGAGGCTGTAATACTGGAGGCTGTAATGTCCTGCAGCATGTTATTGCAGCACATTAGTGCTGGCAGTTGCCCCGGCTGGTCCAGCACGTTGTGCAGGTCTCCCCGCACTGTGGTGTCAGATCCCCGACACCCTGATAATAGCAGTCACACACATATTAGTACCCACCATTCCTCAGCCCAATGCACGCACATGCAGCACCCACCTTGAAGGCGGTGGGCAGTGCTTGTTGCAGCACTAGTGAGAGAGCAGCACTGAGCACAGGAAGTTGGGGCTGTCAGTCCGGACCATTATACATGGCTTGGCATCCTCCCCCCATCCTCCCCCTCTTCAGCCCCTCCTGGCGTGGTCTCGGCACTTCCCAGCTTCTCCGTTTTCGCGGCAAGGCAGCTTCTTCCTGTGTTCAGCGGTCACATGGTACTGCTCATTAAAGTAATGAATATGCACTCCACGCCTGTGGGAGTGGAGACGCATGCACATTCATTAATTTAATAAGCGGTACCGTGTGACCGCTGAACACAGGAAGAAGCTGCCTTGCCGTGACAACGGAGATGCAGGAAGGATTTGCAGCGACTCCGCCAGGAGGGGGTGAGTATGGTGTGACAGCCACTGACTCCTGCCACTCCCCCACCCCCTTCCCCAGCTGACTTTCTGGGACAATGACTAGTGTATAAGCCGAGGGGGCATTTTCAGAACACTAAAATGTGCTGAAAATCTTGGCATATACACGATTATATACGGTACTTTGTTGGCAATATTTTGATAGGAAAACTGCAAAAGCCATCCCGGCAAGGTGTACTCAATCAGGATGGTCCTTATCTCTAGTATTTTAGTATTTCTTCTCACAATGTGTTAGCAGGGCTCACAATAGATAGGAGCAGGACCCAGACCTAACTGTTTCATGATAAATGCAATTTGACCATCATTAGACAAAATCTAAGATACAATCAATGAACCTGCAATGAACCCTGCAGTAAATAAATGCATAAATAGTAATAGTACATTTAAATTACATAGGGTAATTAGTCAACACTATTTAAATCAAGAAATCATGAAAGCCATTATCACAGGATAATAGACAGGGCGGGCGGAGAACAAACAGTGTAACATTCAGTTGACTGAAATGTAATAAGCAGAAAACTTCAAATGGAGATTAAAGGAGAACAACAAAGCACCATTGCAGCCATGTTTTTATATTACGTTACAGAATGGTGCTCTCAGGTTCTCTTTAAGTTCTCTGTGCCCAGTGCTGGTTAATGTACTCTATCTAAACCTACCAGATGTGAAATTCTGTACTGTATCCTCGTGTTCTGATGCAGCTGTGACTTGACTTCTGGATTAGCCCCTGACTACCACCCTTATTTAACCTTAGACTGTTTGGCCCCTTAGCTGCCTGCTTCTCCTGGACTCTGACTTGTTCTCTTTGCCCAGTGGTAGTTATTATACTCCATCTATAACTACCTGATATGCAATTCTGGACCAAAAACTTGTGTTCTGATGTAGCCATGACTTGACTTCTAGATTAGCGCCTGGATGCCCTACCTAATATTACCTTGGACTGCTTCACACTTTTTAGCCTAAGTACACTGTCTGGCCATTTTGGACTTTGACCTGACTATTACTGGCCTTGCTATTTTGGATCAGATTTTTCGTTTTCTTATAGATTTTCTGGTTCTATGGCTTGTGTGGAGCTTCTCAGTTTACGCCATCAGTCCACAACTGCTGTGAAGACACAATCCGGGAGCTTTTCCAGTTGAAATCACTGTAGACAGGTTAGAGGGTGACTACAAAGGGGTTCCCTAGATTTTGAAGTTGTTCATCGAAATGTCTGACTGTGTCATTACACTAGTTTCTACTAGGGGGAACTTCCCACAAAAAAACACAAATCTAACCTTAATGATAATCCATAAGCAATACAGCCAAGTAATTTCACTTGCCTGTAGGGATATAAAAACAAAGTTTCAAGGTAAGATCTTTTCACTGTACATACGACAACATTATGACCCTGTGTCAGTCTTGAAGCTCACCTATATGAATATCCTCTGGGGATAAGCACATCACGTTTGACATTGTATATTGTTACATTGTAATAGATTTGACATTTTTTTCAGTGAGGTCAATAGTTTAACTGTAAACTCATCCAAGAGTACATGAGAATTAAAATATCATAAGACGCACGAAACAAAATAGACAACACTGTCACAATTTTCCCACGCTCCTCATATGAACAGGTTGAGCAATATTACCGTACAAAGCTGTTCAGTGTAACGTTATTAAAACCATAATTTTTTTTTCCTAGGAATATGTGTCATCTTAGCACTTTCTCCGTCAGTGCAATTGCCATTTATACACGTGACTGCAAACCTGCGAGAAAGTAGCAATTATTAGTGTATGTGAAGCCGCGGTCTGTGTGTAGGCTTGATTTATTGCTTTATTAAATTACGGTATAATGTTTTTTTTTTTTTGCTTCTGTGCATGTCACATGTCTCTGGGGAGAAAGAATTGTAAGACAGAGCTTTCAAAGGCACCTACGGAAAAGCAAAAGTTGTATTACGACCACACAAAATAAAATAGCGGTATGGCCCAGATATTGAAATCAAAATGTTTCTAAATAAGATACTAATTATTTTTTGTAGTGCAAAGATGAGACTGAGAAATGAAAAGAGGGTCTGTCACTGACAGAGACAAAATAAGTAGTTTTTTATGTGTAATCTGTATGGAGACTGCGAGATTAGACTGGATCATGAAATATCAAGATAAATTAATACTAGCTATGGAACTCATTTAAACCTGCAAACTTTGAACTATTGAAGAGTTCTAAAGTTATAATGTTGAATTTAGCCATAAATCTATACCTTGAAAGGTTTGTGCACATGTTTACTATTTGCAGCAGATTTTTCTGCAGCAAAAACCAGAGGGTTGGCAGGAGAAATACTGCTTTAAATACGTGCATTTTTGTTGCGGTTTTGCTTGCATTCTTTTCCTATTTGTTTCATGGGGTGAAAACTGCTGCAAAAATGTTTGAAAAAATTGACGTGCTGCAGATTTTAAAAAACAAAATTGCTTTGAGAGTTGAAATCTGGAAAAAAATCAAGCAGGGTGAGAAATATCATTCACTTTGCAGATACTGTAAAATGGTTCTTTTTTTCTTGGCAAAAATGCAATGTGTGAACTATCCTTAAGACTTTGGAAGGTCCCCTTCGCGCTTTCTGAATTTACTGTTAGTGTAAAAATCATTACCGGTGTTATCAGGGTTGAGTGTCCGTGTGAAATACTTATGGTACTTGTGCGGCATCCGTGTGGCATCCATATGTACGTGTGCGTCATCCATGTACGTCATCCGTGTGACACCTGTGTGACATGTACTGGAATAGAATACGAAATATTAGAAATATTAGAGATTCTTGAGTGTTGAAGATGGGCAAAAATATAGATAAATAGTGTGGGAATTCACTTTGGTAGGTAATGGCAGGAGTGCAGTAAAGAGACATATGTAGGTTTTCATTCCAAGCTCAATGTTTTATTCACACTGCCAGCAGAAAAAAATACAGCGCTACATCAGATAAAGGAAAAGTACAGCTTGTTTAAACAATGTAGGTTAGGGCCCGGACGTGCTATTCTGTTCAGATCTGATGTTGTCACAAAACATCCCTCAGCTTTTTCCCAACCAAAAACACACTCTGAGGAGCTATGGCTGTCTAGTTATGCTGTCCTAAGTCTTTCAGCTGCGCCTTTGTGTCATTGCCCCCAAAATTCAGAAAAGCAGAGAATTTCGAAGTCTCATTGAGTCTATGCAAGTCATTACAGAATTGTAACATTCCAACTAGCTTAGGTATTAGTAATATCGGGCTAGTCCGCTAACTCCAGGATGCCTCAATGACCACTAGTCGCAGCATCGATTTCTCCTCCTCTGAAATGGCTTGTTACCAAGCCTCAGGCACCAAGAAAGGTTGTAGTTGAACTTTAGCTTGGGGCACCAAGACATTGTCATGCTGGAATATGGAGGTGTGCCCAGTGAGTTTGAAGAAGACATCCGTATTTCGACTAACGAACTTCCGAGCCTCCTGAAACTGTTTAAATTGAAGCTGTCATCCCCTGGGATGTTTTTATCTTATTAATATGGACATACAGGTGATGGAATAACTAAATTAGTCATACCTGTATGCCGATATCTTTGGTCTTGTTGAGAAATCATCTTTTATTTCTTTATGCTAATGATTTCTTCCAGGTCCTATGGCGTGCAGGAAGAAAACTCTGCCTCTGGTCTTCATTTGCATACCAACACCCTAACATCAGCATCATAGTGTCCTGTGATGCGTATTGGTGGCCCCAGAATCTCGCACTTGCGCCCTGCAATAGCGCAGTTTTACATACTGTGGGGTAGCGCTGTCATTTAAGTAGGGGATCACTCGCTCAGCAGCCACAAAATCAGATCCGGCACTGGTTTTCCATAAACCAGTATAGTCCATGCGGTTTATTAAACATCATAAACCATGACCAGCAATATATAAACGGCATAGCATCCATGACAGAGCTTCACTCTGTTAGCAATGTCCAATACGCAGGCTTTTCAGCCTCACAGTTACATCTCACCCCGTCAGGGTTCTCTCATGGCTGCTTCTCCATACTGCAGACATTCATTCCCTCCAGGGAACTCTCAGGCACTTGCAGCCATTACTCACAGCATCCACACGTGCTGTCAGGCAGGAAGCCCCATCTCAGCGGGACCTTCCACACTGGACCAACCGGGTCCAAGAATTCACCACCTGTGACCTACCCTGGCCACATTATATGGTTCATAGCCACGCCCACTGGGTCACATGACTCTGACCTCATCACAGGTCCTTCAAGCATTTACACACTCTTTCCAACAGTGCTTTAAACACACACCCTGGGTTGGTTTGTAGGTAACCAGGCCCGCCCATCTCTCTAGTTACCTGGAGACTTCTCCATTACACATTGAAACAACACCTCAGCAATATCATTGCTGAACAACACATAAGTCTCCATCCCAAAGCCACCCACTTTGGGATACATAACAGCCATTCCGTATTCCGCCATTCATCCTTTTTCTTGGGACATCCACACAGCGCCCCCTAGCAGACACTGTAGTTACTACACCACATACCTCCCCCTCTGTTCAAACTTGTGGGGTTGAACCCACAACCTTACATCAGGCTCTCGAGACAGGGCACTCATTACACCTTGCCCCACAGGTCGAGAGAACTGTCTCCATCTATCAAACGGCCTCATCTCTACGTTAGGCCTCCTCCGCCCCCAGCGGTCAGAATACTGGCCCTGATCTTTGGCCCTCCATTTACAGTCTGTCTGTGTCATCAGACACTGTCTAGTCACCACATTCCTCTTCCTGTTTGTTCCGTTCCCTGACCAGCTCCCCGGTTGGTACCGTCATCAGTCTTAATCAGGCCTACTGTCTGGCCTGAGTCTGACTCATTCAGGGTCTCATAGGAACTACGGTCTCTCAACGTCGTCCTGCCAGTCGAACTTCCACTTGCTGACATTTTTCGGCCATCTGCCATGTCACTTCTTGGAGGAACCCTTTGGGTCCTTATATCTTGGGTTGAAGGTGGCCGCCACCTGGTATTCCGTACCTCTTTATTGATTAGCCTATGGTCCAGCCTCAACTGCTCAATCTCTTGCAGGTACCCCACTCGATACTCCAAGAGCATCCAAAAGTTTCTCAGGCTTTCCACGGAGCCAACCACCAGGACGGGCATCCTACCCTCTTCACTGGATACCTGGTCTTCATCATCCGGAGGGATCCTCACCCTCACCACACTGGAGCTATTTACAAGGTCTTGCATTACCTTCCCGAATCTTCCAATGATTCTCCCAATCAGACCTTTGGGAACCGGAACTACCTCTTTCCGCAAACCCAACCGATCCATAGCTTCTCTTGCTAAGTCTAGGCATCGAGCAGCTTTCATATTACTCCGCCTAACCAACTGTTTGACATGGAGACACAGCAGATGCATGTTTTTCAGGACAGCCACCCGCTTTGCTATGTCTTCGCTGGCTGACATTATCACCAACTGCCGAGTCTCAGGCGCCCAGTGCACCTTACACGCTTTGACTGCCTCTTTGAAAGCCTCATGCACACTTTCCTCAGCACAGGTCTCTTGCATGTCTTTTGGTACATCAATCACAAACTTGAAGGTCGTGGCCTTGCTCTCTTCTTGGGCAGGAGGCTCTGGCTTTACCACAGACACTACCCTCACTACAGTTGACCCGACCGGGTGACTGTTCTCTTCAGTTCTTAGCTCCTCAACTTATGAGATCTCATCTCTTCATGACCGTCTGCCAAGACGGGCACCAGCAGCTCCGTTCCACCACAAGTCGGACCCTGCCGCTGTTCATCACTGTCAAAGTTCTTCTCCCGGAGAAGACCACTTACAGTTTCTTTGAGCTCCAAGACTTCTTTCTCGAGCTCCTCAACCCTGTGCTCGGCCATTTGTCTCAGGACTCTTTCTTGTTCGAGATATTCTTCCATCTCTTCCCTAAGCGTCTTGTTCACGTTTTGCCACGTTGACAGGTGACATCTGAGCTCAGAGACTTCCTTCTCTAGACCTTCTATTCTGTGCTCTCTTTCTCTCTTAGAGCCACAGTCACCCCCAGAGTTTGAGTCACTCCGGCCTGCTGAGTAATTCTTCCAGTTACCCACTAACTGTGTTTTCCACCCAATTGTCTCCTCTCCCAGTCCACCATCCATCATATCACGAGACGTCAGGTCCATAAGTTGGGCAGATGTACTTCTTCCGGTCAATTCTACCTCTGACCTGTCCACATCAGGAGCAGTCACTGTCTCAATATCTGTTAGCCCCACAGTAGAAACTTCTCCAACCTCCTGCCATATGTCATCAAACATGACAAAGTCCCGGCTCCTCTCCAAGGCATAGACTAAGTCCAGTGGTATCCTGCCCCCTTGGCATTCACCACCTATGGGCCCCTCAAACATCACTCTGTCTACCGTATAGTTTACCGTGACCCCATGTTTACAGCAAACCTGGACCATTCTCTCTGTCAGACAGAAAGTGAGAGGAGATCCTGTCAGAGTCACCTGACACTTTGAGTCCAGCCAACCCGAGACTCCTCGGTGCAGTATTACGGTACACACCTGTGGCCCGTCATTATCCAGAAAGAATATTCCACATTCAGAAAACAACATACACGAACATTGCCTTTCCTCTTTTGACACACCGGCCCCTTTCTGGACCACCCCAATTTGGGTCACTGCCCCCTCCTGGGACTCCACCCCTTTTTGGGTTATTACCCCAATTTGGGTCACCACCCCCTTCTGGGACTCCACCCCTTTTTGGGCTACCACCCTGATTTGGGCCACCGCCCCCTTTCGGGATTTCCCCATGTCCGTTATACCGGTCTGTGGTGCCCCTGAGGGTTCAGTCGCCACAGAGGTACTGCACCTACTCCTGAGGTGTGGTACCCCACCATTCAGGTAAGGTCGAGACACCTGACCACACTCCAACACCTGCATCCCACACAACATAGTAGTGTAGCAAAGCACCTTTGGTGGCTCCCTGCTTGGAACACGAAGAGTGCTGGGAGGTGTGTGGAGCTTAGTCTGCACAAGAGAGCGGGAGATTATTAGGACAAAATCAGTCAGTCTGGCTAAGAGTCAGAGAGAGGATCCCCTGAGTGGGATGGATGAAGGAAGTGCTGCAGCAGACCTCAGTGACCTGGGTCTGCTGGCAGAGGAAAGAGATATTCAGAAAGCCTAATTCTCCATAAGAATGATTGATTTGTACGGAACGTGAGGAGAAGAAGTGAGCTAAGGATTAGGGTTAGAGCAGAGCCCTTCTTCAAGTTCTAAGCGCATGGCCGGGGTCCGGTCCCCGAGGTTGTATGGATACTAATGGTCCCGCGACAGACAGCGGAGGAATAGAAGTTGTCACCACTTTATTCCCACACAAGACTTGGGGGCACAACAGCAACGTGAGTGAGCCGGGACTTAGTAGCAAGGAGTCCCCGAAGCAGGCTGCAGCTGTCTGCCGTACAAGTAGAGTTTTAAGAACATCTGAAAGGAGGAACTCCAGTGTAATTCAGTACTGTGAGTACTTCAAATAGGCGCTAGAAGGGAGACGTTCAGAAAAGGCACATATGTTGGAGGAGTGTTGGAACGGAGTACTTCATCTTGCCTGGAGGTTGGCTGAACCCCTGACCTGGAGGACACGGCACCGAGGCGGGCACCTGTATGCACAACAGACTGTGAGTAAAGCTTTGGAACTACATGCCCTGGTGTCCTCCGCTTATTCCTGCACCAACCCACTAAGCACTGCTACATCTCTGTGCTGAACACTGCACTATTGCGCTCTCCTCACTAGCTCTCCATCTACACTGCCCTGGGACTACAGCCCTGCCTGTGGAGGGCTACACCATCATTGCTGCACCACACCATCTGTCCCAGAGGATCTGTCTGCAGCATCGGCTTAACACCTTCATTGCTGAACACCACAGGTGGCGTCACAAATCATTCACTTATAAACTTTAATCATCATCCACACGCACACTATTCCCCTTTTACAATGGACGCCCAGGGCCACGGACCAGGTCACCGCTACCGTGACACTTCCCATTGAAATCAACGGGCCCGGCTCTGAGTACCCCGCTGCCCTGGGTGAGGGCCACCAATCAAGGTCTCCTTAGACCACAGTTCACACAACACAGTTTGTCTCTTTTACGATACCACACAAGTCCTTGTTGGCACCACCACAGCTCCTGCTGTCACCGATCACCGACACCACTGGCTGCTTTTCACACACAGCAGCTGGTGTCCTCTTCATTACCCCGCCGAGTTACAGGAAGCCACTTGTCCCCTTCGTAACCCCGCCGAGTTACCGGAAGCCGCTTGTCCCCTTTGTAACCCCGCCGAGTTACAGGAAGCCGCTTGTCACCTTCTTGACTCCCACTGAGCCACCACAGGCTGAGTTGAGAAAAGAAAAAAACACCACACAAAAAACTCACGTGTCCTTTCTGTGTGCTATTCAGGACGTTCTGTCTCCTCTCCTGAGACCGTCCAGCACACAGGGCGCACTGGGTGCTATTCAAGGAGCGACCCTCCTCCCAGGGTTTCCCAACACACCGGCCATACCAACACACCACACAAAACTCACGTGTCTTGTCTGGGTGCTCTTCAGGACATCCATCTGCTCCTGAGACTGCCCAACACTCACACCTCACCAGGTCCAAGGTCATACCACGTGCTCCAGGGATCCGATTCTTCTCCTAGAATCTCCCAACACTGACCTTCCAGAACCTTGCTCTCTGAACCCTCCAGGTACACAGTCTCTCTCACTGACCCAGGTCAGTACAACACGAACACCTGTCTGTTACCTGTGTCGGCCCCACAGGTCCTCAGATACCTCTTATCCACAGAGGCACCCTATTAATCACCAGTCTCTTTCTCACTGACCCCGGTCAGTACGACACGGTTTTAACGACCGTCACTTGCTGGCCGCGCAGGCTCACGGACCCCTCTACCACAGAGGTATCCTATAAGTCTCTCTCCTGGGGAAATGGCCGCACTGGGCTCACCGATCTGGATAATGCCTTACTCACTAGGCCACCCCACGGTTCCAGAACCACAGCCGGCCAGTGGCTTCCCCAACCGTCAGCCTTCCTGGCTCAGCGTTGCCCTTAGCAACTGACTTTGCAGTCCTCTTCCGTTGCTCCCAGCAACAAGGCTACAATATTGCCCATAGCTTTCTCCACCAATTGTGAGGTTGCGCTGTCATTTAAGTAGGGGATCACTCGCTCAGCAGCCACAAAATCAGATGCGGCACAGGTTTTCCATAAACCAATATAGTCCATGCAGTTTATTAAACATCATAAACCGTGACCAGCAATATATAAACGGCATAGCGTCCATGACAGAGCTTCACTCTGTTAGCAATGTCCAATACGCAGGCTTTTCAGCCTCACAGTTATATCTCACCATGTCAAGGGTTCTCTCATGGCTGCTTCTCCATACTGCAGACATTCATTCCCTCCAGGGAACTCTCAGGCACTTGCAGCCATTACTCACAGCATCCACACGTGCTGTCAGGCAGGAAGCCCCATCTCAGCGGGACCTTCCACACTGGACCAACCGGGTCCAAGCATTCACCACCTGTGACCTACCCTGGCCACATTATATTGTCCATAGCCACGCCCACCGGGTCACATGACTCTGACCTCATCACAGGTCCTTCAAGCATTTACACACTCTTTCCAACAGTGCTTTAAACACACCCCCTGGGTTGGTTTGTAGGTAACCAGGCCCATCTCTCTAGTTACCTGGAGACTTCTCCCTTACACATTGAAACAACACCTCAGCAATATCATTGCTGAACAACACATAAGTCTCCATCCCAAAGCCACCCACTTTGGGATACATAACGGTCATTCCATATTCTGCCGTTCATCCTTTTTCTTGGGACATCCACACAGCGCACCCTAGCGGACACAGTGGTTACTACACCTCAATACCTTATCCGCACCTTCAATGGGCATTGACTTCATCATTCTTCTGCATAGTTGTCCCTACTTTCTCAATTACCTCGTAGGGTCGCTGCCATCTTGCAAGGAACTTGTTGTCAACTGTGGGCACAAGTACCAGTACCTGTTACCCAGGGTTAAAGGTTTTTACCCATCTGGCTCGAATCCAGTTGTGGTGCTTCTATATGCTTTGGGATAAGTGGCAGAACTCTCTCTATCCTTTCCTGCATTTTATCAACATGTTCAATCACACTCCTATGCAGGGTGGGTTGTTGCTCTCATGCCTCCTTTGCCACATGGTGCAAACCCTGAGGACGTCTGCCATAAAACAGTTTGAAGGTCAAGAAATCTGTGGATGCTTGGGGCACCTGTCATACATGAGTCCTTCCTGTCTTGGATATGGCTGTTTTGAGCATGTTCTTTAACATTTTGTTAAACCTTTCTACCAGGCCATTTGTTTGGGGATGATAAACCGTCGTGCACAAGTGTTAAATTTTAGCAACTGGCAGAGTTCCTCAAGGACTTAGTCATGATCCTTAGGAGAACATGCCCATTTGTTCTTTGGCTTTGAGTTTAACCAATGCATGATGCAGAGGAACCACCTCCAGATACTGGGCAGCATGACCAAGGACTACCAGAATATGCTGGTGACCCCAGGCAGACTTAACTAACGGTCATGCTAAATCCATGGCTACTCTTTCAAACGGTACTTCTATAATCGGTAGAAATGCAAAAGGACTCTGGAAATGCAGCTCCGGCTGGTCACATGATACACTGGACAGGGTTCACAATACCGCTTCACATCTAGGAAGACACATGGCTAATAAAACAACTGCAGAATTAGATCCAGGATTTTCTTAGCACCCAGGTGTCCTCCAAGTACATATTGGTGGGAAAAGTCAATTGCCAGCTTGCGATAATCCTGCAGCACCACCAATTGTTCTGTAGTTTCGCCCCATAGCACTCTATAAGGTCCACCATCTGGAGAGCATTAATAGGGGATTCCTGTCTGACCCAGCACTGGAGGAGTTATAGTAAGGCCCTCCAGCATTTATTAGTTACTATGCAGAACACCGTGGCAGTGGAGGGACAGTACCTAGGGCTGCAACCACTTTAGTATCAGCTGTAGTAATGGGCGAACGTTTGGATTTTCGGGTATGGTGAGTTCAGCCAAACATTTTAAAAAAGGTTGGTTAGGGTACTAGAAAAGTACCCGAACCTGGACTCCATTAAGATGAATGGGGGTTCGAACATCTGATGTTTGCCACTCTGTGATCTGCTTGACAGCTTAGCAAACACTCGCTCTGATCGGAGGCAAGATCATTAGATGACAGCATGGGAAACACCTGATGATTGGAGTTCCGAAACCGAACAATAACACGGACTTCCTGGAGAAGTCCATGTTCGGGGTCATTGCCCGAACAGTAGGTATTCGGTACCTACTTTACTTTTCAGTTTCACCCTTCAATAATCAGATGCACTAAGTCATAACACTGGGACCTCACTAGTTTGAAAGGAATAAACTCCCACGGATGCAACGATAGGCCCGAACCAACACATTTACGCCAAGCTGTGCTGGGATCTAACTCTTGACTATTGTGTAGTCCACCGCTTGTTCAGCTGATAAGTCACAATAGGCCTTCTAGGGTCATGATGCCCATTAATCCCAGGGTATAGTCGCCCTCTTGGTCACTCTCTCAAACACACCCAAGCAGGTCTCAGTGTCATCCAATGATTCCATTTAGGAGATTGCCGTACTGACTGTTTTCCAGACATTGTGGACTGCCTGCAGAGTTTCTGCAGGCAGTATGACCTTATTTATTTGATATTATTCCTCAGGACATCTTGCAATGTCATTAGGAATTATAGATCCCTATATATAAGCACTTTGTATACATCCTGACTGCATGGATTGTGTTACAGTATGCAGCTGTGGAAGACAGTTAATGCCCCTACAGTGATGACTCAGAACAGAAATGTATCTATAGGGGCCACAAGAGTATACAGTAGAATTGTTGAGTCTGACCTGTGTTTCAAGGTGTTTTTATTTCAGTCTGATTTTAAAGACACAGTAGATAGTGTTAGGGCTCATGCTCACTTGCGATGAAATCATACAAATTCAATCCGATAAAATATCAGATTGAATTCGTACCAATGGTAATCTATGATGGTGTCTTCATCTACGTTTTTTTTTTCCAGCTCGTATCGGATCAAGAATGGGCTGGAAAAAAATCCCAGGATGTTTCAAGCAGCAGGTTCACACTCAGCACATGTGACAGACGTGACTGAGTCTGGAGACGCCGTGGAGAGCGATCCACTACCTGCAACATCCTTCAGCATGACCAGTTTGGCAGTGGGTCAGTAATGGTGTGGGGTGGCATTTCTTTGGAGGGTCACACAGCCCTCCATGTGCTCACCAGAGGTAGCCTGACTGCCATTAGGTACCGAGATGAGATCCTCAGACCCCTTTTGAGACCATATGCTGGTGCGGTTGGCCCTGGGTTCCTCCTAATGCAGGACAATGCCAGACCTCATGTGGCTGGAGTGTGTCAGCAGTTCCTGCAAGATGAAGGCATTGAAGCTATGGGCTGGCCTGCCCATTCCCCAGGCCTGAATCCGACTGAGCACATCTGGGACATCATGTCTCGCTCCATCCTCCAACGTCACGTCGCACCACAGACTGTCCAGGAGTTGGTGGATGCTTTGGTCCAGGTCTGGGAGGAGATCCCACAGGAGAACATCCGCAACCTCATAAGGAGCATGCCCAGGCACTGTAGCGAGGTCATACAGGAACGTGGAGGCCACACACAATACTGAGCATCTTTTCCTTGTCATGAGGCATTTCCACTGAAGTTGGATCAGCCTGTAATTAGATTTTCCACTTTTTTGAGTATCATTCCAAATCCAGAACTCCATGGGATATTCATTTTTATTTAAATTGATAATTGTTATGTTTTATTGTTCTGAACACATTCCACTATGAAATGAATAAAAATTTGCAACTGAAATATTGCATTCAGAGATCTCTAGGATGTGGTATATTAGTGCTCTCTTTATTTTTTTCAGCAGTGCATATTATATATATATATACTTATACACCTTTCAGAAAATATATATATATATACTTTATATATATATATATATTTATATATAAATGTAATATATATGTATATATATACATATATATATTATAGATATATCTATCATATATATATAAATATATATTATGTAAATGTATTATAGTATAGCGCAGATTCCCCGCATGACCCGCAATGAACTCGACAGCGTGGGAAAATGTTCATAAACTTTCCCACACTGCTGAGTTCATGTTCGGTCAGGCGGGGATGCTGCGCAGGCAGCTTTTCATTCATTCCGCAGTGGTTTACAGGTGGGACGGTAGCATTAGAACCGCTCCCGGTTGTAAACTATTTAACCCCTTGCAGCGTGGGACTTGACGGTACGACAGACAGGTATGGGATATTGTTGCTTTTTTATTTTTTATTTTTTTACAGGAGAACAAGGGCTTTGATTGGATTGGGAGTTAAATAAAGATTAAAGATGGCAAAAATGTGCGTTTAATTATTTCATTAAAAGACGTTATTCTTAATGTGTGTTTTTTTAACCCTTTCATACTATTGGATTAATAATGGAGAGGTGTCTTATTGACACCTCTCCATTATTAACCCGTCTTAATGTCACCTTACAATAGCAAGGTTACATTAACCCCTTATTACCCCATCTGACACCCACTACAGGGCAATGGGAAGAGAGAGGCTAAGTGCCAGAATTGGCGCATCTTACAGATGTGCCTTTTCTGGGATGTTTTTAGGCAGGGGGGCCAATAACCATGGTCCCTCTCTAGGCTATTAATATCTGCCCTCAGTCACTGGCTTTCCCTCTCTGGTGGAGAAAATTGCGTGGGAGCCAAAACCAGTTTTTTCAGTGAGGGACATATATAAATCTTATGGATATGCAATGGTTAACTTTATGTACTGTATACCATGTCTCATATCCTGTCAGGTTCTGTAATGATTTTACAGAAGCCAACAAAAGAATTATCACCTATTCTGCTATCTATATCTCTATGAAATATAAATATACATATATGTGTGTCAATGACATATATATTGTATATACCTATGCTATGAATATACATGTATTCTAGCTATTCTATTTTAACCTGTCAGTGTGATTTTACAGTATAGCGCAGCACACTGAATTGACAGCTTTTCTAAAGGACACCGGTGCGTATTTCTCACAAGTCAAACTCATGGTCCGTGTGTAATCCGTTTTTTTCTTGCACCCATAGACTTGGATTGGCGAGTCTCGGCCATAATACGGTGCAAATCACAGCATGCTGTGATTTCTCTCGCTCGTATAATACGGGCGAGACAAAAATGGATGATGGGAGCTGCCCCATAGTTAACATTTGTCCGAGTGCTATGCAATTTTTTTTCGCATTCTACAGTAGTGTGACACCGGCCTTAATTTGAGGATATTGTTATCCTAATAGTAGTTTGGTTTAGGAATTACAGCTCTTTAATATGTAGCTGCCTCTTTTTAAAGTGAACAAAAGTAGCTGGACAATTATCCCAAAATCTATTTAAAGGGAATCTGTCAGAAGGCTGATAACAACTTGATGAAGGGGTTAAAACTTTGAATTCAGAGATGTGTCACTTATCAAGCTGTGTGCTGTTCTTTACATACAATAAAGGTTTTACCACTAGGGCATTATCACTACTTGAACTACAGCAGTGTAAGAAATTGTTTGACTGTGCCCCATCTTATGATAAGCAGGTCATTGTCTACAGATAATGTACATAGAGATCCCCGGAGTGGGCTGGATTAGCTGTCGTGTGAGCAGGTTCAGCTGTGGTGGGGGCAGGGTTAGCGCTTGAGCTCTGCTTCATGTTGCATCAAAGAACTCTGATTGTGTCACAATTGCTGCACCCAGTAAACTAGGTGGTACATAGTTGAAATTAGAGTCTTTTTTCCTACATTAAGCTGCTCTCAGATGAGGTAGCAAAACCCTGGTAACTGATTCCCTTTAATGGTCTGCATAGGATATTTCCTTGTTAATCCATCATGAATTAAACAGGGAAAAGGTCTGAAGCTGATACTAAGCGTGGCAACCCACATCATGAGATCAAAGGAGCTCTCAATGGAAGAGAAATAGACCATCATAAGGATAAAAATAGAAGAAATCCATCAGAGAGACAGCAAAAGTGTTAGACGTGGCCAAATCAACAGTTTGGTACATTCTGCACAAAAAGAGTACATTTGTGAGCTTGTGATGTAAATGGAAGACAAAAGTGGTAGATGTTGAAGAATCCTTTCCTTAGTGAAAAAAAAAACCTTCACAACATCCATGGAAGTGAAGAAACCTCTCCAGGAAGTAGGTGTTCCAGTATCTATGCCGACTATAAAGAGAACTTCATGAGGGCTAGTACAGAGGTTTCCCCAAAAGGTGGAAACTAGTGTTGAGCGATACCGTCCGATATTGAGAAATATCGGATCGGATTGGATCGGCCGATACCCAAAAAGTATCGGGTATCGCCGATTCCGATACCGGAAGTCCCATTCAAGTCAATGGGACAGAAATATCGGAATTAAAAAAAACCCTTTCTGTACTTGCACATCCTGTTTGGGAGGGGGGGAGATTGTGGGTGGTGCGTGGGCGGACACTGTGCGTGTCTGTGTGTGCGGGCGGGGTCTGTGCGGGCTTGCCGGGGGTCTGTGCGGGCTGCCGGAGGTCTTTGTGTCTGTGTGCAGGCATCGTCCAATGGGACTACAAGTCCCATCGGGCTATGCCTGCTACAATGACAGTGATTGACACATTAGCCAATGATGGGACAGTAGTAGTCCCATCATCAGGCTAATGTGTTGAATGTAAAAAAAAATATATACATACTACATGCATACTACATATATACAACATTCATACAGCATCCATACATACTACATACATACTTCATATATACTACATTCATACAACATGCATACATACTACATACATACTACATATATACTACATTCATACAACATACATACATACAACATACATACTACATACATACTACATATATACAACATTTATACAACATACATACATACTACATACATACTACATATATACTACATTCATACAGCATACATACATACTACATACATACTACATATATACTACTTTCATACAACATACATACATACTACATACATACTACATATATGCAACATTCATACAACATACATACATACTACATACTACCTACATACTTCATATATACTACATTCATACAACATACATACATACTTCATATATACTACATTCATACAACATACATACATACTACATATATACTACATTCATACAGCAGACATACATACATACTACATACATACTACATATATACAAAATTCATACAACAGACATACATGCTACATACTACATAAATACGTCATATATACTACATTCATACAACATACATACATGCATACTACATACTACATACATACTACATATATACTACATTCATACAACATACAACATACATACATACTACATACATACTACATACATACAACATGCTATAGACATACAACATACATGTTACATACAAACTACATACAATACATACATATAGACATACAGTACATATAACATAGAGTACATACTCACCATCACTTGTCACTTTGATCCCCGAAGCCAATGTCATCTGTGAAAAAATATGAAAATAACAAACAACAGATATACTCCCTGATCCGCAGAAATCCACGAGTGTCCCACGCCGATCTCCCGTGGAGAACAGCAGCATCAGCTGATGCGACCACTCTCTAGGGGCTCCAGGAATACAATGACGGGAGGTAGGTATCCTTCCGCACTGTATTCCTCCGCCACTGTAAAAAAATACTCCCTAGTCTCACTTTTGGCATTGCTGTGTGAGAAAGTTCCCACGCAGCTTTTGCCATAAAGTGAGACCAGTAAACGATAGTAACCTCTCAGTGATGCAGTGCAGCAGATCGTCGTGGGACACTCGTGGATTTCTGCGGATCAGGGAGTATATTGCTTGTTTGTTTTTTTCTATTTTTTTTCATAGATGACACTGGCTTCGGGGATCAAAGTGACAAGTGATGGTGAGTATGTACTCTATGTTATAAGTACTGTATGTCTATATGTATGTATTGTATGAATGTAGGAATGTATTGTATGTAGTATCTATGTAGTATGTATGTTGTATGTATGTTGTATGTCTGTAGCATGTTGTATGTATGTAGTATGTATGTAGTATGTACTATGTATACATGTTGTATGAATTTAGTATATATGTAGTATGTATGTATTGTATGAATATATGAATGTATTGTATGTAGTATGTATGTTGTATGTAGTATGTTGTATGTGTGTTGTATGTCTGTAGCATGTTGTATGTATGTTGTATGTATGTAGTATGTAGTATGTATGTATGTATGTTGTTTGAATGTAGTTTATATGTATGTAGTATGTATGTATGTATGTTGTATGAATGTAGTATATATGTAGTATGTATGTGGTATGTATATATGTATGTTGTATGAATGTAGTATATATGAAGTATGTATGTAGTATGTAGTATGTATGTATGTTGTATGAATGTTGTATATATGTAGTATGTATGTAGTATGTATGTTTTTTGTTTTTTTACATTCAACACATTAGCCGGATGATGGGACTACTACTGTCCCATCATTGGCTAATGTGTCAATCACTGTCATTGCAGCAAGCATAGCCCGATGAGACTTGTAGTCCCATCGGACAATACCTACACACACACAAGACCCCCAGCAGGCCCACACAGACCCCCGGCAGCCGGCACAGGCCTCCGGCAGGCCCGTACAGACCCCCGGCAGCCGGCACAGACCCCTACAGACCCCTGACAGCCGGCACATGCCCCCGGCAGGCCCGTACAGACCCTCGGCAGATGGCAAAGCTCCAGAGCAGGCCCGTACAGACCCCCGACAGCCGGCACAGGCCCCCGACAGGCCCGTACAGACCCCCCGCAGTCAGCACAGACCGCGCATCATGATGCGCACAGACCGCGCATCATGACATCATTTCAGCAGCCAATCACAGTCACAACAGTGGCTCATTGCATTATGGGAACTTCCGATTGAAAAAATATCGGTACTCGGTATCGGAATTCCGATACAGCGAATATCGGCCAATACCTGATATTTGCAGTATCAGAATGCTCAACACTAGTGAAAACCATTAATTAGCCTTAACTGAAAGCCAGAGTAAGTGGACTTCAAGTGCGCTGCTGATTCAAGAACTAATCTTAAAACAAATTAGTTGAAGGTGGTTTATTTTTCAACGTGTTTCAGAGTCAAATCTGACTTCTTCCTCAGGACAACCACATGTGAAAGTGGCAACATAGTATTCATGAGATTTAAGTACAAGAAATTTTCAAATGAGAGCGGTAAAACAAAAAGGGATGGGAAAAAGGGAAAAAAAGGAGGCGATCACATGTATTAAAATTTCCGATCAACATATAAAACTATTGTTTTATTCAGTTATGAACATAAGCAATAAAGCTTGTAAAAAAGGAAGAAAAAAAAATAAAGAAAGACACTAAGGCTACTTTCACACATCAGGTTTTCGGCGTCAGGCGCGATCCGGCGTCGTGCCGGAATGCCGGATCCGGCAAATGTTTTGTAAAACCTGATGTGCCGGATCCGGTTTTCTGCCGGATCCGTCTTGTTCTTGACAGACAAAACCGGATCCGTCTCATCCGGTTCATCCGTTTTTCTATCCATTTTTCGACGGATTACGCCGGATCTGGTTTTTAAAATTGACCCTTGTGGCCTTCCGAACGGGATTGGCTACTGGAAAACTATATATAGCATGTTCCTACAGCCCTTCTTTGACAGGTTGTAGAGGAGAAAGTGCAGGTTGGAGAGAAGAGCAAGTTACTGGCGAAGATGGATGTTGTCATTGGAAATATTACCACTAGAAGTTCTGTGACGGTTTCAGTAATGAGGGACAATTTTGCACTATACTTTATGTCACCTCAAGACAGAGTACACTGGCAGGATGACAGAGTGTGAAAGATTTGTGCCCTAACCAAACATGTGTACCTTCTGGACCAACAGTATATACCTTTGCCAACCAAAGTTGGCTATCTTGTCATGGTCTTACTATTTTTAGCTTTAGGCCACAGGTGTGTACCTGGTTGTGTTTTATGCAAAGTATTTCACCTTTTAACAAAAGTTGTGTACATTGTTAGGAAATCACCAACAATAAACACAACTTTTCAGGTGAAATACTTTGCTTCAAACACAACCAGGAACACAACTGTGGCAAAAAGCTAAAATTTACCCACAGTTATATACCTGGTTTTGAATACCTTTTTACCTTTTAAATACCCTGTATTTAACCTTTTTTTTAAACATATTTCGCCGCAGAAAGAAATGACAGACAACCAGTGTAAACAATAATTTAACTTTTATTTAAAATATTTTTTTTTGTGTAAACTGTTTTTAAAGTTAAAAAAACTTTTTTAATAAAGGTTTGAAACCAACCAAATGGGCATTTTTATTACAAAAAAAACATTACAACTCGGTGTAGTGTGGGGTGGAAATACTGCTGGAGGGGCTGCGGGACACTTCGACAATGGGAGTGTGGAGAGAGGACTGGGATCGTGGTGGGGAAGGAACAGTTAGAGGTGATGGTGTGGAAAAAGCTACAGAATGGGTGGACATGTGGGAGGCAGAAGAGGTGGTGGGCGGTAGAGTGGAGGGTTGGGCAGGGACTGTAGGAGCAGATGATGTTGATGGAAAGTTGTATGGGGAAGGAGTTTGGTACGGGGAAGGAGTTTGGTACGGGGAAGGAGTTTGGTACGGGGCAGGTTGGTGGAAGTGGGGAGATGTCTGGTACTGGGGAGGTTGCTGGTACTGGGAAGGTTGCTGGTACTGGGGAGGTTGCTGGTATGTAATAGGAGGGGGAGGATGGAAAGTGGCTGGAGGGGGTGCAGATGTAATAGGAGGGGGAGGATGGAAAGTGGCTGGAGGGGGTGCAGGTGGAGGAACTACAGTGGTGGGAGGTGGAGGTTGGGAGGTAACCTGCTGTAGAGCACCGTGGCACGAATGCATTACATGCATCTGCTGGGTAGGAGATAGTGTTGCCATGCGCTCCACAACAGACCTGAAAAAGGTGTGGTTTGGCGAAGATCTTGCTTCTGAATGCATGGTTTGCAGAAGTGTCTTCACCTCCAGAATGCTGGAGCTGATCTGCTGAAAGCCTGCGGAGATTTGCTCTGACAAGACTTTTAGACAGTTCTGGAAAGATGCATTCAGATGCAAGAACTCTGGCGCATAACTCTTTTCCTGACCCCTCTGCCGCTGCCGCCCAGTACCCGCAGGTGTACTAGAGGTGGCAGGGGCAGAAGGGTGGGGTAAAGGGAAAGCGATCTCCTCACCAGCAGCTTCATGTAATGTAGGCGGCCACGATGCTCCTGTGCTGGTGGATGGGACAGATGGGTCGAATGTGTGGGAAGGCTGGGAAGGTGCAGATGTACCGGGGCGGTCAAAGTGTCCCTCGGTGCCGGTCTCCTCAGGGATCGCCTCAGAAGGGTCCAATTGTGCAGGCTCCCGAGTGCTGCTCACCGTGTTGTGGAATAAAGAGAAAAAAAAACAATTAAAATACTGACATGGTATGGCCCTGGCTGAAAAAAAAAAGTTACATCTAACATTTTTTTTCACATGTGGTGTGTAATATTTACCTTCTAGTGACCATTGTTTCCCGGAGGAACGACAGGGCTTGTGCGTACTTGTACTTGCTCCTGCGTCCTCCAGATCCACTCTGGGCCCGCATCTCTTTATTGAACTCCTTCTTGAAACGATCCCTCACAGACCTCCACCGATTCACAATTCTGTTCCCTGAAACGAGAAAGGAGTGGTTAGTATACAACATCAGTGTTTCCCAAACTCCAGTCCTCATGGTCCCCAGGGGTCATGTTTTCAGGATTTCCATAGTAAATAGAAATCCTGAACACATGATCCGTGGGGACCACGAGGACTGGAGTTCGGGAAACACTGGTTTACATCAAGCAACCGGTACTGTATATACTTACGCTCTTTAATCTGGGCCCGAACATTGAGGTCCTCCCAGCGGCCCACAAGGAGCGAACAGATTTCCTCCCAGAGTCGTAGGGTAACGATAAGGTCAGCGTGGCGGCGGTCAGCCATATTCCAGAGCGGCTCCCTTTCTCTGACGAGATCGATGAGGTGGTCCACATCGAGTCCTCCATCCTCACCGTCAGAGTCGGGAGCACGCTGTGAAGGCTGTTAACCCTCCGTCAGGCGCAATAGATCTGACAGGCACACAGTAATTAGTTTCACTTCTCTCTCCTTGCCCACTTATCAGAAAACCCCACCCCTCCTAGTTATCTCCTGACTCTACAGGCTCTGTGAAACCTGATATCACAGTGACTCAGCAGACCTTCTAGTGAGCAGATATCAACACTTTGGCCTCTTTCACACATCAGGTTTTCGCCTTCAGGCGCGATCCGGCGCTTTTGACAGAAACCGGATCCGGCGAAATGCAATGCCGGATCCGATTTCCCCCCCATTGACTTGCATTTGCGCCGGATCGCGCCGGATGGCCATGCGTTTCATCCGGTTTTCGCCGGATCCGGCAATGTGTCGCAATGTGTCGCGATCCGGCGTCTGGAAAAAACGTCTACTGTAACGTTTTTTGTCTCCGGCGAAAAAGCCGTACCCGTCGGATCCGGCGCGTCTGGCTTTTCCACACAATGAAAGCCTATGAGCGCCGCAATGCGCCGGATCCGGCGAAAGCCGGATCCGGTGGCCGGATCCGGTTTTTTTGGTCTGAGCATGCTCAGTAGCTCTGCCCACAAGACATATATAAAAGCAAGACAGTGGGACCCACAGCCACACCCAACATGCCACCCAAGACAGCAACCAGGCGCAGGAGAAGGCAGCAGACATCTGCAGCAGCAGCACCATCAGCACCACCCCAAATGGAGCAGCATGCTGAACGGGAGGGGAGTCCAGAAGCAGATGAGAGACGGTAATTATCAAATCCCCCATTCCTCCAAACTAGGGCCATGGAATATCAAGATATTCATTGGCCCTTTGTTTCTCTTTATTCAACAGCCGCCAAACAGATGCAGCAGCAGCAGCAGCAGAAATGGCATCACTGGCAGCAGCAATACCCACAGCCATGGAGTCTGGCCATCAACAGGACAGCACATCTTCTTCTGGGAGCCCTCCCTCGCATCGTCAGCGTTTGACGGTAAGTTTTTATTTCCAAAATCCATCATCTCTGTAATATATGTCTATTCATTGCCTTTTATTTCAAAACAGGAATCACAAGATGAAGAGGAGCTCCCAGAAGAAAAAGGAAGGGGTGGACAGACACCTGGAGTGGGCTCACAATTGGTAAGTTTTTTGCATCAAACGCAGAAACACAACATCACACTACACACAACACATAGAAAACAATGTTCTGCAGACCACACACAGCAAACAAATGCCTACATCCAAAGACATAACATTTTTTGTTTTCTTCTCTAGTCTTCCCAATCTGGTGCTCGGCCAAGAGGTCCTCGCAGTGCCTCCCAGGGTCGTCGGCGACAGCAACGCGGCGGTCACCAGCGTGTAAGTATAAATATTTTTGCTTTGTTTTTTTGCACTTTTTATTTCATTTCTTTTGTGGAGGCTAATTATGTTATTTTTGTCTTTTTCTTTAACAGCCTTCACAGCGTGCTCCCGACTCTGACGGTGAGGATGGAGGGATTGATGTGGACCGCCTCATCGATCTCGTCAGAGAAAGGGAGCCGCTCTGGAATATGGCTGACCGCCGCCACGCTGACCTGATCATTACCCGACGACTCTGGGAGGAAGTCTGTTCTCTCCTTGTGGGCCGCTGGGAGGACCTCGAAGCTCGGGCCCAGATTAAAGAGCGTAAGTATATACACTCACTGGCCACTTTATTAGGTACACCTGTCCAACTGTGTGTTAAGACTTAATTTCTAATCAGCCAATCACATGGCGGCAACTCAGTGCATTTAGGCATGTAGACATGGTCAAGACAATCTCCTGCAGTTCAAACCGAGCATCAGTATGGGGAAGAAAGGTGATTTGAGTGCCTTTGAACGTGGCATGATTGTTGGTGCCAGAAGGGCTGGTCTGAGTATTTCAGAAACTGCTGATCTACTGGGATTTTCACGCACAACCATCTCTAGGGTTTACAGAGAATGGTCCGAAAAAGAAAAAAAATCCAGTGAGCGGCAGTTCTGTGGCCGGAAATGCCTTGTTGATGCCAGAGGTCAGAGGAGAATGGGCAGACTGGTTCGAGCTGATAGAAAGGCAACAGTGACTCAAATTGCCACCCTTTACAACCAAGGTAGGCAGAAGAGCATCTCTGAACGCACAGTGCGTCGAACTTTGAGGCAGATGGGCTACAGCAGCAGAAGACCACACCGGGTACCACTCCTCTCAGCTAAGAACAGGAAACTGAGGCTACAATTTGCACAAGCTCATCGAAATTGGACAGTAGAAGATTGGAAAAACGTTGCCTGGTCTGATGAGTCTCGATTTCTGCTGCGACATTCGGATGGTAGGGTCAGAATTTGGCGTAAACAACATGAAAGCATGGATCCATCCTGCCTTGTATCAACGGTTCAGGCTGGTGGTGGTGGTGTCATGGTGTGGGGAATTTTTTCTTGGCACTCTTTGGGCCGCTTGGTACCAATTGAGCATCGTTGCAACGCCACAGCCTACCTGAGTATTGTTGCTGACCATGTCCATCCCTTTATGACCACAATGTACCCAACATCTGATGGCTACTTTCAGCAGGATAATGCGCCATGTCATAAAGCTCGAATCATCTCAGATTGGTTTCTTGAACATGACAATGAGTTCACTGTACTCAAATGGCCTCCTCAGTCACCAGATCTCAATCCAATAGAGCATCTTTGGGATGTGGTGGAACGGGAGATTCGCATCAGGGATGTGCAGCCGACAAATCTGCGCCAACTGTGTGATGCCATCATGTCAATATGGTCCAAAATCTCTGAGGAATGCTTCCAGCACCTTGTTGAATCTCTGCCTCGAAGAATTGAGGCAGTTCTGAAGGCAAAAGGGGGTCCAACCCGTTACTAGCATGGTGTACCTAATAAAGTGGCCAGTGAGTGTACAGTAACGGTTGCTTGATGTAACCAGTGTTTCCCGAACTATAGTCCTTGTGGTCCCCACGGATCATGTGTTCAGGATTTCTATTTACTATGGAAATCCTGAAAACATGACCCCTGGGGACCATGAGGACTGGAGTTTGTGAAACACTGATGTTGTATACTAACCATTCCTTTCTCGTTTCAGGGAACAGAATTGTGAATCGGTGGCGGTCTGTGAGGGATCGTTTCAAGAAGGAGTTCAATAAAGAGATGCGGGCCCCGAGTGGATCTGGAGGACGCAGGAGCAAGTACAAGTACGCACAAGCCCTGTCGTTCCTCCGGGAAACAATGCTCACCAGAAGGTAAATATTACACACCACATGTGAAAAAAATGTTAGATGTAACTTTTTTTTTTCAGCCAGGGCCATACCATGTCAGTATTTTAATTGTTTTTTTTTCTCTTTATTCCACAACACGGTGAGCAGCACTCGGGAGCCTGCACGATTGGACCCTTCTGAGGCGATCCCTGAGGAGACCGGCACCGAGGGACACTTCGACCGCCCCGGTACATCTGCACCTTCCCAGTCTTCCCACACATTCGACCCATCTGTCCCATCCACCAGCACAGGAGCATCGTGGCCGTCTACATTACATGAAGCTGCTGGTGAGGAGATCGCTTTCCCTTTACCCCAACCTTCTGCCCCTGCCGCCTCTAGTACACCTGCAGGTACTGGGCGGCAGCGGGAGAGGGGTCAGGAAAAGAGTTATGCGCAAGAGTTATTGCATCTGAATGCATCTTTCCAGAACTGTCTCAAAGTCTTGTCAGAGCAAATCTCCGCAGGCTTTCAGCAGATCAACTCCAGCATTCTGGAGGTGAAGACACTTCTGCAAACCATGCATTCAGAAGCAAGATCTTCGCCAAACCACACCTTTTTCAGGTCTGTTGTGGAGCGCATGGCAACACTATCTCCTACCCAGCAGATGCATGTAATGCATTCGTGCCACGGTGCTCTACAGCAGGTTACCTCCCAACCTCCACCTCCCACCACTGTAGTTCCTCCACCTGCACCCCCTCCAGCCACTTTCCATCCTCCCCCTCCTATTACATCTGCACCCCCTCCAGCCACTTTCCATCCTCCCCCTCCTATTACATCTGCACCCCCTCCAGCCACTTTCCATCCTCCCCCTCCTATTACATACCAGCAACCTCACCAGTACCAGCAACCTCCCCAGTACCAGTCATCTCCCCTCTTCCAGCAACCTGCCCCGTATCAAACTCCTTCACCGTACCAAACTCCTTCCCCGTACCAAACTCCTTCCCCACACAACTTTCCATCAACATCATCTGCTCCTACAGTCCCTGCCCAACCCTCCACTCCACCGCCCACCACCTCTTCTGCCTCCCACATGTCCACCCATTCTGTAGCTTTTTCCACACCTTCACCTCTAACTGTTCCTTCCCCACCACGATCCCAGTCCTCTCTCCACACACCCAGTGTCGAAGTGTCCCGCAGCCCCTCCAGCAGTATTTCCACCCCACAGTACACAGATTTGTAATCTTTTTTTGTTGTAATAAAAATGCCCATTGGGTTTAAAACCTTTATTAAAAAAGTTTTTTGCACTTTAAAAACATAAAAACAAAAAAAAAAAATTAAATAAAAGTTAAATTATCGTTTCACAATGGTTGTCTGTCATTTCTTTCTGCGGCGAACTATGTTTTAAAAAAAGGTTAAATACAGGGTATTTCAAAGGTAAAAAGGTATTCAAAACCAGGTATATAACTGTGGGTAAATTTTAGCTTTTTGCCACAGTTGTGTTCCTGGTTGTGTTTAAAGCAAAGTATTTCACCTAAAAAGTTGTGTTTATTGTTGGTGATTTCCTAACAATGTACACAACTTTTGTTAAAAGGTGAAATACTTTGCATAAAACACAACCAGGTACACACCTGTGGCCTAAAGCTAAAAATAGTAAGACCATGACAAGATAGCCAACTTTGGTTGGCAAAGGTATATACTGTTGGTCCAGAAGGTACACAAGTTTAGGGCACAAATCTTTCACACTCTGTCATCCCAGTGTACTCTGCCTTGAGGTGACATAAAGTATAGTGGAAAATTGTCCCTGAAACCGTCACAGAACTTCTAGTGGTAATATTTCCAATGACAACATCCATCTTCGCCAGTAACTTGCTCTTCTCTCCAACCTGCACTTTCTTCTCTACAACCTGTCAAAGAAGGGCTGTAGGAACATGTTATATCTAGTTTTCCAGTAGCCAATCCCGTTCGGAAGGCCACAAGGGTCAATTTTAAAAACCGGATCCGGCGTAATCCGTCGAAAAACGGATAGAAAAATGGATGAACCGGATGAGACGGATCCGGTTTTGTCTGTCAAGAAAAAGACGGATCCGGCAGAAAACCGGATCCGGCACATCAGGTTTTACTAAACATTTGCCGGATCCGGCGTTCTGGCACGACGCCGGATCGCGCCTGACGCCGAAAACCTGATGTGTGAAAGTAGCCTTTGGCTTCTCAGGCACATTGCGCCTGATTTCAACACAAATTGAAAGGTTAGTATTTTCTTTTTTTATTCATCACGATTGTGTATTTAGCTTGTTTTATGAAGGATTAATGCTAAGTTAGTGTACATAAGTACTGTTTTCTTAGACAAAAGGAGGGTGGCTTCTAAGGCACATTGCGCCCTAACACATACTCTTTCTCTCTTGCTTCAGATTTTCTGCTGCAATGGCCAGAAAACAGTATGATTCATCTAAACCCCTTCATTTAGAAGAAATGAAGATTTTTTTGTTAGAAGATGATGAAGAAGAACCAGCAGTAACTGAGGATTTAGAGGAATCTAGTGACATTTCATCTGAAGATGAGGTAGCAGAATGTAACACTGATTCTGGAACAGAGCAGGATGGTGATGACACTGATACAGAGGAAACAGACACAGATCTAGCTTATTATTTGGGCAAAGATAAAAATACAAAGTGGAACAAAAAGGCACCCAAGAACAAACAGCGCAGAGAATCCCACAATATTATTACACACCTTACTGGAGTTATTGGAAGTGCTAGAAAAGCTAAAACTGCAGTGGAATGTTGGAGTAATCTAATTACAGATAGCATGTTGGAAACTATTGTTCGGTTCACTAACCAGTATATTGACACAATCAAAGAGCAATTCTCCAGAGAGAGGGACATCAAAAACACTGATGTGATTGAACTCAAGGCATTTATTGGCTTGTTATACCTAGCTGGTGCTTTCAGAGCAAATAGGCAAAGTTTGGAGGAGCTGTGGGGGACAGACGGTGATGGCATCGAAAAATTCAGCCTTGTGATGAATCTGAAACGATTCAAAGTCCTGATCCGTTGCCTCCGTTTCGATGATCGAAGTACCCGGACAGAACGAAAAGGTTATGACCGGCTTGCACCAATTCGGGACATATTTCAACAATTTATTATGAATTGTCAAAAAAGCTATTGCCCGGGGCAAAACCTCACTATTGATGAGATGCTTCCAGGTTTCCGTGGAAGATGTGGTTTTCGGCAATATACTGTATACCATCAAAGCCAAACAAATATGGAATTAAAATTTTTGCCATGGTTGATGCAAGGATGATGTACACTATGAACATGGAAGTTTATTGTGGAAGACAGCCACCAGGTCCTTTCAATGTGAGCAACAAGCCTAGTGATGTGGTAAAGAGAATTGCTGAGCCAATGTTTGGATCTGGTCGAAATATCACTGCTGACAACTGGTTTACTGACTTTGATCTGATTGATTTTTTAAAAACGAAAAAGCTGTCATATGTGGGAACTGTTAGAAAAAACAAAAGGCAGTTGCCGCCAGATTTTCTATATACAAAAGGCAAACAACAGTATAGCACTATGTTTGGGTTCAGTAATGGAAAGATTTTAGTTTCTTACATCCCACGCGAGAGGAAAAATGTGATTTTGGTCTCTTCATTACATAATGATTACACCATTGATCCAGAGTCTGGGGAGCTAAGGAAACCAGAAATCATAACTTTTTATAATTTGACCAAAAGCGGCGTTGACACTGCTGACCAAATGTGTGGCAATTTCAATGTAAGTCGAAATACCAAACGCTGGCTGATGGTAATCTTCTTTACAATGCTGAATGTGGGTGGCATCAACTCACAAGTAATTTACCTCGGTAATGAACGTAAACAAATGCGCAGAAGAATGTACCTAAAACAATTGGCTAATGAACTGGTGAGTGGAGAGCTAAGCCTAAGAAGTACAAAGACGGTTGGAATGCCCCTTGCCCTGCAACACCGGTTGAAGAGATATCGTCCCAAGGACGTTCCAGAACAAACACCGACTCTACTACCTTCTAAAAGACGCAGTTGTACTACCTGCTCATTTGTTTATGGTTTCAGAAGGCTTTCTAAATATGACTGCAAAATATGTAAAGAATCAATCTGCCTTTCCCATGCAACTTTCGTCTGCCAGCCTTGCTTTTCTAAGTGTACCTGTGCTGCTTCTGCTGCAATTGAAACCACTGAAGATGAGTAGAAAATAATTAAGTAACATCTAAGTGCAATATCCTTTAAGTTTTTTTCCATAATTTTATATTTAAGCAATAGTTAAGTAAAGATAACTGGAGCCTATTTGGCGGTACTACCGAAAAGTGGTACTTTTAGTTTTAATAAGTTTATGGTTAATAAATGTTTTTTTTGCATCTGATTTGGTGTAATCTCTTTTAATACATTCCTATGAAGGTCACTGACTACTTCTATAGTCCTGAAATTGAAATATGTAGCTACTATAGGTGGTTTTCTGACCTGTGCTTGTCAGGCACATTGCGCATGAACTGAGGAGAATCTATATTGCGCCTGACGGAGGGTTAAAGAAAAAGACAAAAATAACATAATTAGCCTCCACAAAAGAAATGAAATAAAAAGTGCAAAAAAACAAAGCAAAAATATTTATACTTACACGCTGGTGACCGCCGCGTTGCTGTCGCCGACGACCCTGGGAGGCACTGCGAGGACCTCTTGGCCGAGCACCAGATTGGGAAGACTAGAGAAGAAAACAAAAAATGTTATGTCTTTGGATGTAGGCATTTGTTTGCTGTGTGTGGTCTGCAGAACATTGTTTTCTATGTGTTGTGTGTAGTGTGATGTTGTGTTTCTGCGTTTGATGCAAAAAACTTACCAATTGTGATCCCACTCCAGGTGTCTGTCCACCCCTTCCTTCTTCTTCTGGGAGCTCCTCTTCATCTTGTGAATCCTGTTTTGAAATAAAAGGGAATGAATAGACATATATTACAGAGATGATGGATTTTGGAAATAAAAACTTACCGTCAAACGCTGACGATGCGAGGGAGGGCTCCCAGAAGATGATGTGCTGTCTTCCTGGTGGCCACACTCCATGCCTGTGGGTGGTGTTCCAGCTGCTGCCATTGCTGCTGCTGCTGCTGCATCTATTGGGCGGCTGTTGAATAAAGAGAAACAAAGGGCCAATGAATATCTTGATATTCAATAGCCCTAGTTTGGAGGAATGGGGGATTTGATAATTACCGTCTCTCATCTGCTGCTGGCCTCCCCTCCTCAGCATGTTCCATTTGCTGCTCCATTTGGGGTGGTGGTGGTGCTGATGGTGCTGCAGTGGTCTCCTGCCTTCTCCTGCTGCGCTTGGTTGCTTTCTTGGGTGGCATGTTGGGTGTGGCTGTGGGTCCCACTGTCTTGCTTTTATATATGTCTTGTGGGCAGAGCTACTGAGCATGCTCAGACCAAAAAAACCGGATCCGGCCACCGGATCCGGCTTTCGCCGGATCAGGCGCATCGCGGCGCTCATAGGCTTTCATTGTGTGAAAAAGACGGAAGCGCCGGATCCGGCGTGTCCGGCTTTTTTGCCGGAGACAAAAAACGTTACAGTAGCCGTTTTTTCCAGACGCCGGATCGCGACACATTGCCGGATCCGGCGAAAACCGGATGAAACGCATGGCCATCCGGCGCGATCCGGCGCAAATGCAAGTCAATGGGGGGGAAACCGGATCCGGCATTGCATTTCGCCGGATCCGGTTTCTGTCAAAAGCGCCGGATCGCGCCTGACGGCGAAAACCTGATGTGTGAAAGAGGCCTAAAAGGTCCGAAGGTTATGCTGGTAAAAAAATGAAAGGATTAGATTTGAATCTGTTTCATCTTATATAATGTCCTGTCTAAACCTCTGTGTCTCATTAGAGAGGTACACTATTTCCTGAATCTTGTGGTCAGGGAATAGCACACCCTACAATTCATTTAATAGCATACCACTAGTGTTGAGCATTCCGATACCGCAAGTATCGGGTATCGGCCGATACTTGCTGTATCGGAATTCCGATACCGACTTCCGATATTTTTTCAATATCGGAATTCGGCATCGGAATCGGAAGTTCAGTTGATTGACGGCCTGACGTCATCATGATGCGCGGTGTGTGCGCATCATGATGCGCCGTCATTTCGGGCCTTCCGGGGGTCTCTGCCGGCCTGCCGGGGGGCTGTGCCGGCCTGCCGGGGGGCTGTGTGGACTGCCCGGGGTCTGTACCGGCCTGCCGGGGGGCTGTGCCGGCCTGCCGGTGGTCTGTGCACCCTGTGGGGGTCTGTACCGGCCTGCCGGGGGGCTGTGCCGGCCTGCCGGGGGGCTGTGCTGATGTCCGGGGGTCTGTGCAAGCATCGTCCAATGGGACTACAAGTCCCATCGGGCGATGCCTGCTACGATGACAGTGATTGACACATTAGCCAATGATGGGACAGTAGTAGTCCCATCATCCGGCTAATGTGTTAAATGTTAAAAAAAAAAAAAAAAAAATACTACATACATACTACATGCATGCTACATACATGCTACATGCATGCTACATACATACTACATATATACTACATACATACTACATACATGCTACATACATACTGCATGCTACATACATACTACATACATACTACATGCATGCTACATACATACTACATGCATGCTACATACATACTACATACATACTGCATGCTACATACATACTACATACATACTACATACATACTACATGCATGCTACATACATACTACATATATACTACATGCATGCTACATACAAACTACATGCTACATACATACTACATATATACTACATACATACTACATACATGCTACATACATACTACATGCATGCTACATACATACTACATATATACTACATGCATGCTACATACATACTACATGCTACATACATACTACATATATACTACATACATACTACATACATGCTACATACATACTGCATGCTACATACATACTACATATATACTACATACATACTACATACATGCTACATACATACTGCATGCTACATACATACTACATATATACTACATACATACTACATACATGCTACATACATACTGCATGCTACATACATACTACATACATACTACATGCATGCTACATACATACTACATGCATGCTACATACATACTACATGCATGCTACATGCATGCTACATACATACTACATGCTACATACATACCACATATATACTACATACATACAATACATTCATACAATACATACATAGACATACAGTACATATAACATAGAGTAACATACTTACCAATACTTGTCACAATGTTCCCCGAAGCCATTGTCGTCTACGGAATAAATATTAACATAACAAACCACAAAAATACTCACCCACGATCCGAAGCAGTCCACGAGTGTGTCCCACGACGATCTTGGGTAGAGAACTGCAGCATCAGATGATGCTGCCGTTCTCTACGGGCTGCAGGAATCCAATGACGAAAGGTAGGTATCCTTCCGCACTGTATTCCTCCGCCACTTAAAAAAAAAAAGTCCCTAGTCTCACTTTATGCCATTGCTGTGTGGGAAATTCCCACACAGCAATGGCATAAAGTGAGACTAGGGACTTTTTTTTTTTAAGTGGCGGAGGAATACAGTGCGGAAGGATACCTACCTTCCGTCATTGGATTCCTGCAGCCCGTAGAGAACGGCAGCATCATCTGATGCTGCCGTTCTCTACCCAAGATCGTCGTGGGACACACTCGTGGACTGCTTCGGATCGTGGGTGAGTATTTTTGTGGTTTGTTATGTTAATATTTATCCCGGAAAAGACAATGGCTTCGGGGAACAATGTGACAAGTATTGGTAAGTATGTTACTCTATGTTATATGTACTGTATGTCTATGTATGTATTGTATGAATGTATTGTATGTATGTAGTATATATGTGGTATGTATGTAGCATGTAGTATGTATGTAGCATGCATGTAGCATGCATGTAGTATGTATGTAGCATGCATGTAGTATGTATGTAGCATGCATGTAGTATGTATGTAGCATGCATGTAGTATGTATGTAGTATGTATGTAGTATGTATGTAGCATGCAGTATGTATGTAGCATGTATGTAGTATGTATGTAGTATATATGTAGTATGTATGTAGCATGCAGTATGTATGTAGCATGTATGTAGTATGTATGTAGTATATATGTAGTATGTATGTAGCATGTAGTATGTATGTAGCATGCATGTAGTATATATGTAGTATGTATGTAGCATGCATGTAGTATGTATGTAGTATGTATGTAGCATGCAGTATGTATGTAGTATGTATGTAGTATGTATGTAACATGCATGTAGTATGTATGTAGTATATATGTGTTATGTATGTAGCATGTAGCATGCATGTAGCATGCATGTAGTATATATGTAGTATATATGTGGTATGTATGTAGCATGCAGTATGTATGTAGTATATATGTAGTATGTATGTAGCATGTAGTATGTATGTAGCATGCATGTAGTATATATGTAGTATGTATGTAGCATGCATGTAGTATGTATGTAGTATGTATGTAGCATGCAGTATGTATGTAGTATGTATGTAGTATGTATGTAGCATGCATGTAGTATGTATGTAGTATATATGTGTTATGTATGTAGCATGTAGCATGCATGTAGCATGCATGTAGTATATATGTAGTATATATGTGGTATGTATGTAGCATGCAGTATGTATGTAGCATGCATGTAGTATATATGTAGTATGTATGTTGCATGTAGTATTTATGTAGTATGAATGTAGCATGTATGTAGTATGTAGTATGAATGTAGCATGTATGTAGTATGCATGTTGTATGTATGTAGCATGTAATTTTTTTTTTTTTTTTTTTTACATTTAACACATTAGCCGGATGATGGGACTACTACTGTCCCATCATTGGCTAATGTGTCAATCACTGTCATGGTAGCAGGCATCGCCCAATGGGACTTGTAGTCCCATCGGACGATGCCTGCACAGACCCCCGGAGCCTGCATCGCCCAATGGGACTTGTAGTCCCATCGGACGATGCCTGCACAGACCCCCGGAGCCTGCACAGCCCCCCGGCAGGCCGGCACAGCCCCCCGGCAGGCCGGCACAGCCCCCCGGAGCCTGCACAGCCCCCCGGCAGGCCGGCACAGCCCCCCGGCAGGCCGGCACAGCCCCCCGGAGCCTGCACAGACCACCGGCAGGCCGGCACAGACCACCGGAGCCTGCACAGACCCCCTGGCAGGCCGGCACAGCCCCCCGAAAGGCCCGTACAGACCCCAGAGAGGCTGTACAAGGGCAGGAAAGGGTTTTTCTTATTCCGATACCGGAAGTCCCATAGACTTGAATGGGACTTCCGGTATCGGAATCGGCGATACCGATACTTTTTTTAAAGATCGGCCGATACCATCCGATACGATACTTTGAAGTATCGGACGGTATCGCTCAACTCTACATACCACACTAATGAGACACAGAGATTTATATAAGACGAACCAGGTTAGAATCTAATCCTTTCATTTTTTACCGGCATAATGCTCGGACCTTTTAGTGTCTTTTGTCTCTATTTTTTCTTTTGTTTTTCTTTCCTTTTTTACCTGGTTTATTGCTTATGGTTAGAAATGAATAGCACAATTGATTTAAAAGATGATAGTAAATTTTAATACACATGATCTTCCCCTTTTTTACTTTTTTACTCACCCGTTTTTGGTTTGGCTCTCTTATTTGAAAATTTGTTGCACTTAACTTTATGCTGCCACTTTCACATGTGGTTATCCTGAGGAAGGAGTTGGATTTGACTCTGAAACGCGATGACAAATAAACCACCTTCAACTAATTTGTTTTATGATTCGTTTTTGAATCAGCAGCGCTCTTGAAATCGACTTAGGCCTCTTTCACACATCAGGTTTTCGCCGTCAGGCGCGATCCGGCGCTTTTGACAGAAACCGGATCCGGCGAAATGCAATGCCGTATCCGGTTTCCCCCCCATTGACTTGCATTTGCGCCGGATCGCGCCGGATGGCCATGCGTTTCATCCGGTTTTCGCCGGATCCGGCAATGTGTCGCAATCCGGCGTCTGGAAAAAACGGCTACTGTAACATTTTTTGTCTCCGGCGTAAAAGCCGGACACGCCGGATCCGGCGTGTCCGGCTTTTTCACACAATGAAAGTCTATGAGCGCCGCAATGCGCCGGATCCGGTTTTTTTGGTTTGAGCATGCTCAGTAGCTCTGCCCACAAGACATATATAAAAGCAAGACAGTGGGACCCACAGCCACACCCAACATGCCACCCAAGAAAGCAACCAAGCGCAGCAGGAGAAGGCAGGAGACCACTGCAGCACCATCAGCACCACCACCACCCCAAATGGAGCAGCAAATGGAACATGCTGAGGAGGGGAGGCCAGCAGCAGATGAGAGACGGTAATTATCAAATCCCCCATTCCTCCAAACTAGGGCTATTGAATATCAAGATATTCATTGGCCCTTTGTTTCTCTTTATTCAACAGCCGCCCAATAGATGCAGCAGCAGCAGCAGCAATGGCAGCAGCTGGAACACCACCCACAGGCATGGAGTGTGGCCACCAGGAAGACAGCACATCATCTTCTGGGAGCCCTCCCTCGCATCGTCAGCGTTTGACGGTAAGTTTTTATTTCCAAAATCCATCATCTCTGTAATATATGTCTATTCATTGCCTTTTATTTCAATACAGGATTCACAAGATGAAGAGGAGCTCCCAGAAGAAGAAGGAAGGGGTGGACAGACGCTTGGAGTGGGCTCACAATTGGTAAGTTTTTTGCATCAAACGCAGAAACACAACATCACACTACACACAACACATAGAAAACAATGTTCTGCAGACCACACACAGCAAACAAATGCCTACATCCAAAGACATAACATTTTTTGTTTTCTTCTCTAGTCTTCCCAATCTGGTGCTCGGCCAAGAGGTCCTCGCAGTGCCTCCCAGGGTCGTCGGCGACAGCAACGCGGCGGTCACCAGCGTGTAAGTATAAATATTTTTGCTTTGTTTTTTTGCACTTTTTATTTCATTTCTTTTGTGTAGGCTAATTATGTTATTTTTGTCTTTTTCTTTAACAGCCTTCACAGCGTGCTCCCGACTCTGACGGTGAGGATGGAGGACTCGATGTGGACCACCTCATCGATCTCGTCAGAGAAAGGGAGCCGCTCTGGAATATGGCTGACCGCCGCCACGCTGACCTTATCGTTACCCGACGACTCTGGGAGGAAATCTGTTCGCTCCTTGTGGGCCGCTGGGAGGACCTCGATGTTTGGGCCCAGATTAAAGAGCGTAAGTATATACAGTACCGGTTGCTTGATGTAAACCAGTGTTTCCCGAACTCCAGTCCTCGTGGTCCCCACGGATCATGTGTTCAGGATTTCTATTTACTATGGAAATCCTGAAAACATGACCCCTGGGGACCATGAGGACTGGAGTTTGTGAAACATTGATGTTGTATACTAACCACTCCTTTCTCGTTTCAGGGAACAGAATTGTGAATCGGTGGAGGTCTGTGAGGGATTGTTTCAAGAAGGAGTTCAATAAAGAGATGCGGGCCCCGAGTGGATCTGGAGGACGCAGGAGCAAGTACAAGTACGCACAAGCCCTGTCGTTCCTCCGGGAAACAATGGTCACTAGAAGGTAAATATTACACACCACATGTGAAAAAAAATGTTAGATGTAACTTTTTTTTTTCAGCCAGGGCCATACCATGTCAGTATTTTAATTGTTTTTTTTTCTCTTTATTCCACAGCACGGTGAGCAGCACTCGGGAGCCTGCACGATTGGACCCTTCTGAGGCGATCCCTGAGGAGACCGGCACCGAGGGACACTTCAACCGCCCCGGTACATCTGCACCTTCCCAGCCTTCCCACACATTCGACCCATCTGTCCCATCCACCAGCACAGGAGCATCGTGGCCGCCTACATTACATGAAGCTGCTGGTGAGGAGATCGCTTTCCCTTTACCCCACCCTTCTGCCCCTGCCACCTCTAGTACACCTGCGGGTACTGGGCGGCAGCGGCAGAGGGGTCAGGAAAAGAGTTATGCGCCAGAGTTCTTGCATCTGAATGCATCTTTCCAGAACTGTCTAAAAGTCTTGTCAGAGCAAATCTCCGCAGGCTTTCAGCAGATCAACTCCAGCATTCTGGAGGTGAAGACACTTCTGCAAACCATGCATTCAGAAGCAAGATCTTCGCCAAACCACACCTTTTTCAGGTCTGTTGTGGAGCGCATGGCAACACTATCTCCTACCCAGCAGATGCATGTAATGCATTCGTGCCACGGTGCTCTACAGCAGGTTACCTCCCAACCTCCACCTCCCACCACTGTAGTTCCTCCACCTGCACCCCCTCCAGCCACTTTCCATCCTCCCCCTCCTATTACATCTGCACCCCCTCCAGCCACTTTCCATCCTCCCCCTCCTATTACATCTGCACCCCCTCCAGCCACTTTCCATCCTCCCCCTCCTATTACATCTGCACCCCCTCCAGCCACTTTCCATCCTCCCCCTCCTATTACATACCAGCAACCTCACCAGTACCAGCAACCTTCCCAGTACCAGCAACCTCCCCAGTACCAGACATCTCCCAACTTCCAGCAACCTGCCCCGTACCAAACTCCTTCCCCGTACCAAACTCCTTCCCCGTACCAAACTCCTTCCCCATACAACTTTCCATCAACATCATCTGCTCCTACAGTCCCTGCCCAACCCTCCACTCCACCGCCCACCACCTCTTCTGCCTCCCACATGTCCACCCATTCTGTATCTTTTTCCACACCATCACCTCTAACTGTTCCTTCCCCACCACGATCCCAGTCCTCTCTCCACACTCCCATTGTCGAAGTGTCCCGCAGCCCCTCCAGCAGTATTTCCACCCCACACTACACCGAGTTATAATGTATTTTTTGTAATAAAAATGCCCATTTGGTTGGTTTCAAACCTTTATTAAAAAAGTTTTTTTAACTTTAAAAACAGTTTACACAAAAAAAATATTTTAAATAAAAGTTAAATTATTGTTTACACTGGTTGTCTGTCATTTCTTTCTGCGGCGAAATATGTTTAAAAAAAAGGTTAAATACAGGGTATTTAAAAGGTAAAAAGGTATTCAAAACCAGGTATATAACTGTGGGTAAATTTTAGCTTTTTGCCACAGTTGTGTTCCTGGTTGTGTTTGAAGCAAAGTATTTCACCTGAAAAGTTGTGTTTATTGTTGGTGATTTCCTAACAATGTACACAACTTTTGTTAAAAGGTGAAATACTTTGCATAAAACACAACCAGGTACACACCTGTGGCCTAAAGCTAAAAATAGTAAGACCATGACAAGATAGCCAACTTTGGTTGGCAAAGGTACAGTGGGGCAAAAAAGTATTTAGTCAGTCAGCAATAGTGCAAGTTCCACCACTTAAAAAGATGAGAGGCGTCTGTAATTTACATCATAGGTAGACCTCAACTATGGGAGACAAACTGAGAAAAAAAAACCCAGAAAATCACATTGTCTGTTTTTTTTTCATTTTATTTGCATATTATGGTGGAAAATAAGTATTTGGTCAGAAACAAGCAATCAAGATTTCTGGCTCTCACAGACCTGTAACTTCTTCTTTAAGAGTCTCCTCTTTCCTCCACTCATTACCTGTAGTAATGGCACCTGTTTAAACTTGGTATCAGTATAAAAAGACACCTGTGCACACCCTCAAACAGTCTGACTCCAAACTCCACTATGGTGAAGACCAAAGAGCTGTCAAAGGACACCAGAAACAAAATTGTAGCCCTGCACCAGGCTGGGAAGACTGAATCTGCAATAGCCAACCAGCTTGGAGTGAAGAAATCAACTGTGGGAGCAATAATTAGAAAATGGAAGACATACAAGACCACTGATAATCTCCCTCAATCTGGTGCTCCACGCAAAATCCCACCCCGTGGGGTCAGAATGATCACAAGAACGGTGAGCAAAAATCCCAGAACCACGCGGGGGGACCTAGTGAATGAACTGCAGAGAGCTGGGACCAATGTAACAAGGCCTACCATAAGTAACACACTATGCCACCATGGACTCAGATCCTGCAGTGCCAGACGTGTCCCACTGCTTAAGCCTGTACATGTCCGGGCCCGTCTGAAGTTTGCTAGAGAGCATTTGGATGATCCAGAGGAGTTTTGGGAGAATGTCCTATGGTCTGATGAAACCAAACTGGAACTGTTTGGTAGAAACACAACTTGTCGTGTTTAGAGGAAAAAGAATACTGAGTTGCATCCATGAAACACCATACCTACTGTAAAGCATGGTGGTGGAAACATCATGCTTTGGGGCTGTTTCTCTGCAAAGGGGCCAGGACGACTGATCCGGGTACATGAAAGAATGAATGGGGCCATGTATCATGAGATTTTGAGTGCAAACCTCCTTCCATCAGCAAGGGCATTGAAGATGAAACGTGGCTGGGTCTTTCAACATGACAATGATCCAAAGCACACCGCCAGGGCAACGAAGGAGTGGCTTCGTAAGAAGCATTTCAAGGTCCTGGAGTGGCCTAGCCAGTCTCCAGATCTCAACCCTATAGAAAACCTTTGGAGGGAGTTGAAAGTCCGTGTTGCCAAGCGAAAAGCCAAAAACATCACTGCTCTAGAGGAGATCTGCATGGAGGAATGGGCCAACATACCAACAACAGTGTGTGGCAACCTTGTGAAGACTTACAGAAAACGTTTGACCTCTGTCATTGCCAACAAAGGATATATCACAAAGTATTGAGATGAAATTTTGTTTCTGACCAAATACTTATTTTCCACCATAATATGCAAATAAAATGAAAAAAAAACAGACAATGTGATTTTCTGGATTTTTTTTTCTCAGTTTGTCTCCCATAGTTGAGGTCTACCTATGATGTAAATTACAGACGCCTCTCATCTTTTTAAGTGGTGGAGCTTGCACTATTGCTGACTGACTAAATACTTTTTTGCCCCACTGTATATACTGTTGGTCCAGAAGGTACACAAGTTTGGTAGGGCACAAATCTTTCACACTCTGTCATCCTGCCAGTGTACTCTGCCTTGAGGTGACATAAAGTATAGTGCAAAATTGTCCCTCATTACTGAAACCATCACAGAACTTCTAGTGGTAATATTTCCAATGACAACATCCATCTTCGCCAGTAACTTGCTCTTCTCTCCAACCTGCACTTTCTCCTCTACAACCTGTCAAAGAAGGGCTGTAGGAACATGCTATATATAGTTTTCCAGTAGCCAATCCCATTCGGAAGGCCACAAGGGTCAATTTTAAAAACCAGATCTGGCGTAATCCGTCGAAAAACGGATAGAAAAACGGATGAACCGGATGAGACGGATCCGGTTTTGTCTGTCAAGAACAAGACGGATCCGGCAGAAAACCGGATCCGGCACATCAGGTTTTACAAAACATTTGCCGGATCCGGCATTCCGGCACGACGCCGGATCGCGCCTGACGCCGAAAACCTGATGTGTGAAAGTAGCCTTACTCTGGTTTTCTATTATATACAAACCTGTAGCCGCCGCAGTGGCTGACAACTAGGTTAGCACTGATATTGGTTGTTTCACACACAGCCCTTACAGGCGAGCAGCTTTCAACTACATCTCTAACCTTAGTACCCAGATGAGACCCTATTGCGCTTTGTATTGTGACAGGATCACTGGTGTCATACACGAGAGGGAGATATGCGTCACAAACATTGCTTTCCTGTGTGATGTGAAAGCCATAAGTGCTTTCTCGAGCATGATATGTGCTGAGAGGAATCCAATTGCTATATGGGCATGACTTATGAGTCATCTGTCTGGATCACAAACTCCCTGCTGAAGTCTGGTGCGACCAGGACCGAATGTTTACACAGAGCTTGCTTAAGCTCCTGGAATGCCATCTTTGTGTCAGTAGTTCATTTAACTATGGTCAACTTGGTACTTTTAAGAAGATCTGTCAATGGTGGCTGCGATTATAGCAAAACTTGGGATGAACCACTGATAATAGCCCACAATTCCATGAAATGCCCTCATTTGCTTCTAGGTAAGCGGTTGTGGCCACTTCTGAATTGCCTCAATTTTATTTATCTGCAGTTTCTTTTTGCCCCTTCCAATGACCTAACCCAGGTACTTGGTCTCTTCTTTCCTTATGGCACACTTCTTCGGATTTATTTGAAACCCCGCACTTCTTAAAGCTTCCAGAACCAACTGTAACTTCGGCAGATGACTAGACCAGTCAGGGCTAAAGACCACTATGTCATCAAGGTAATCTGCGGCATACTCCTTATGCGGAGCCAGGGATCCAATCCATTGCTATTTGGAAGGTGGTCGGTGCACCCTGCAGACCGAAGGGCATCCTGGTTTTTATAAAAACACCCATCAGGCATTGAGAAGGCTGTCTTCTTCTTGGCACTCTGGTACATGGGGATCTGTCAATAGCCCTTCATCAGGTCCAGGGTTGTAATGTATCTCGCGGGTCCAAGTCTCTCAATGAGTTTGCCAACACGAGGTATCAGGTAAGTGTCAAAACTAGAGACTTCATTCAGCTTGTGGTAGTCATTGCAAAACCATGGACTCAACCACACACTTTTCAACTCCTATATGACCCCAAGGTCTATTTTTAATACATGTGATCACCCCCCTTTTTTTCCCTTTTCCCCACCCCTTTTAGTATATGGGAGAACAAAGCTACAGACCAGCAGAGGGCGAAAACGACTCTCCACTGATCGGGATGACTGTCATCTTACTTATTCGAATGACGCATGAAAGATGTGATTAAAAATCATGGTTATTCCACAAAATATTGATTTCTGAACTCTTCCTGAGTTAAAACATTAGTATTGTTGTTTCTAAATGATTATGGACTTGTTTTCTTAGCATTATTTGAGGTCTGCAAGCACTGCATTCTTTTGCTATTTTGACCATTTCTCATTTTCTGAAAATAAATACAAAATTTAGTGCTTGGAAATTCAAAGACATGTTGTCAGTAGTTTACAGAATAAAAGAGCAATTTACATTTTACTCAAAAATATACCTATAAAGAGAAAAATCAGACAAACTGAAAATTTTGCATTGGTCTCTTAATTTTTGCCAAAGCTGTATATGCAGATAGAGTGACCAAGCTTGCGTGTCTGACATCATGTAAGAGTGGCAACAGCAAACTGTAAATGTAAGTTTGTCTTATACAAATATTAATATTAAATGTGAAAACTTCATTAATAAAATCTCCTTAAAAATTTTAAGTGCAAGCAATTAATTTTTTCTTTTACTGATTGTACAATTTTAAACAAATATGAGTAAACTAATATAAATGTATTATAATTTTAAATATATTTTATTACGAAAAATTGCAGATAGAGTAAATATGAAGGGAACCTCCCAATGCACTGTGTTAGCACACCACAAACGTGTCAGTCTTGTCCAAAAAATGTGAGACTGACACATTTTGGCTTTCACAAATTTAGCTGCTTCAGTGTTTTTAGATCTTTTATTCAGATGTTTCTATGGTTGCCAAACTAAAATTATAAACATTTCCTAAGTTTTTAAACGTTATTGAAAAGTGCATCATACTTATTTAAAGCCTCAATATTTACAGTTTTTATTTTTAAAAACTTCTGCAGTTCACCCTGGCAGTTGAATATCAGTTTCTGGGCCAAATCTTGACTCATGGTAATCCATTATTATCTAGTCACTTGAAGGTTATCACAATTCTGGGTTTTTTTTTTATATAAATTTATTTTTCGGATTAGAAGACGTTCCGGATTATAAGACGCACCCCAAATTTAGAGGAGAAAAATAGGATTTTTTTTTTATAAAATGGTGGTGCTTCTTATAATCCATGCGTCTAATTGGTTACCAGGGGTGGTAGCTGCGGTGAAGCAGGATCCTAGGGTTGCTGTTGGATGAGGCAGGAGTGGGGTGATGCTGCACGCCGCAGGCTGGGATGAGGGGGTGTCTGATGTGCAGTGCGCCACTGCAGGTGTCTGGTGCTGCGTGTGTCCAGTGCTGTGGGGGTGTCCGGCGATACTGGGGTGTCCAGCACTGCAGGGGTATCTGGCAGTGCTGAGGTTGTGTCCGGCGGCGCTGCGGAGATCTCCGGTTCTGCTGCGGGGGTCTCCGCTGCTGCGGGGGCTCTGCCGACATTTTGTGAAAGGCCAGAGCCCCCCGCAGTTCCTGTGCGCTAGACTCCGGGAAAATGGCCACTGGGGGGCAGTGCATGCGCAGATGGAGATCTCGGCATCAAGATCTGGGGAGATGAAATTTTAGAGTAGCACTGCCGGACACCCCAGTAGCAGTGCCGGGCACCCCCTCATCCCAGCCTTACGGTACCGGTAAAGTATATGCACATTATAAGACACACCTCCATTTCCCCCCCGAAATTTTTGGGGAAAAAGTGCACCTTATAATCCACAAAATACGGTAAATATAATTTCTATTGATTGTGTGTAAAAATGAAACAAAAAACAAATAAACAACAAGATAAAACTTATATCTTTACATTGTAGATAGCATTTCAATGCAAGCACCCAGGCATGTGGTATACATTGGCTTGACATCGACAGAAAAAGAATATATCTTATTAGACATTTTATTTTACAACATTTCAACATACTGACAACCGAAATATATTATCATGGTTGATTTTGGTTGATTTTGGTCTTAATCATCAGCTTAACTCTTAGTTGTACACCCTATTACTGTTCCACGATAACCTTTATCTGCTTTATTTTTCCAATGATTTATGTCAGGGAAGAAACTAATCTGGTTTTGTCACAAAGATGAGATCGCTAGACATCTACCATTAGTTTGTCCAGAGTGCCCTTTAGTTACTCTGTAGGATGCCATGTGGATGTAATGAATGGTGTAACTATCTAGGATATGTCTTCTGAATTACAGTACTTCAAAATAAATGGTTTCCATTTTTTAAAAAATATTTACTTGTTTGTTCTTTTGTTTTTTTCTTAGCATCAAGCCTTCCCACATATAGTAAATGTTTCAGTTGGTCTATGAGTTCCTGTAGTGTTGGAACAGCTGGTTTTGGCCAATATTTGAGCAGCAACCTTTTAGCAAGCAATATTATAACATGTAGAAGTTGGCGAGGAGATGGAAGGTTTATCCATCATTTTCTTTTGTCCAATAGTAGAATAATATCAGACTGGGAGAGGGATGTAGTTTGAATTCCCTAATATTTTCATAAATATGAACAAGTCCAGATACCATGTAAAAGATCTGTGGCGGGAGTCTTGCATTTTGGACAATGCATGATCCTATCTGATTTGAGGGGTGTGCATGGGAGGTCCACAGCAGAAATAGTTCTTTGTATAATTTTAAATTGAGTTTCTCTCCATAGTTCATTCAGAACGATCATGCGTATTATGAGCCATCCTTCTCTTATTTTAGACCCTATGCCGGGGTTATTAAGTTGCTTCTCCCATTGTTAAAAAAATAACATGTTAGGGTGGATGTCTAACAACTCGTCCCTCATTTCGCCATATAGGAAGAAAATAGATGACGAGCAAACGGAAGCCCTTAATAAGCAGTCAAAAGTATTATATGAGTTTTCTTGAGTGATATCATCTAGCTGGTTCATAAAAAGTGTTTAATCTGGTCAAATTTGATTATTTGATTAGATCTTAGATGGAATTTACTAATTGGTTCCTACCTTTTCAGCCATCTCAGCTCCAAGGGTACCGTTAGACTTAGCGATGCACCAGCGATCCCGACAACGATATGGATCGCTGGTGCATCGCTAAGTGGTCGCTAGTGAGCTGCCACACAGGCAGATCTCAGCAGCGACATAGCAACGGTTGGGGGTCGCTACTTACCTGTCAGGCGCAGTGATCCTGACATCCTCCCGCCCACGTCCACGCGTCGCTCGTCGGCGCCACAGGAAGCCCAGCAGGAAGCAGACGAGAAATGGTCCAGGACATTCTCGCGTGACCAGCAATGAGCAGCGGGGGAGCCGGTCGGAGGTAAGTATCACACATAGCGATATCGCTAGCAATATCGCTGCTACATCACAAAATCGGTGACGTTACAGCGATATTGCTAGCGATATCGCTATGTGTAACGGGGGCTTAAGTGTGGTAGTAGATGGGAAATATTTTGTTTCATTTTACTCCTCCACTCCATAAGTATATTGTTCTTCCGTCCCTGTAAAAATTCTGAAATATTCCAAAGAAGTAAGTATTTGGAGATTTTGTGCGTTAATTTGTACTTATGCCTGATTAACTTCCATGTTACTATGATATCCCTGAAAAATGAGGATTGTCTGATTTGGGAGGGCATCATAGATTGCCTTGAGTGGAGTAGAGCTATTAAGTTTCAGGGCAAAGCATAATCATTTTCCAATGTATATGCTGAGTGTTGACTAGAGCCATGGATCCAATCAATTAGGTGTCTAGAGAGGCAGGCTAAATTATAACCAAAGATTGATTTTTTTGTGGCCATCAATGTTTTAAGGCTTAAAGATGGACTTTTGCCTCTCCATGTAAAGTGTGAGAATGCTTTATTTAGGAACATAATGTCTGGTTTGGCTTTGATATGCGAGTTTAGAAACACTCATCATTTTGAAATGAATCCTATTCATTAGGTTCGGTTTTAATTCCTGTCATCTTTATAAATCATCAATTATGCGAGTTAAGAGAGGAGGGAAGTTTAAGTTATAAAGGGAGGAAGGGGTTATACCTACCTTTACACCCAGAATGCACCAAATAATAAAATAATAGTAAGGTGCGTTCGCAGCCCGGGATCCACCGTGCAGGGGTGGTAAACTGCTGCTTAGTAATGTGGAAGTACAAAGTGGTGTACAGAAGGTCACACGTGGGTTAACATCACCCAGTGTGAACAGAAGAGAACTCTGTTAACTCACAGGGCCGCACTACCGCAGAACATAAATGCCGATGCCTGTTTAGCTCACAGAGCCCGGCCACGGAGCGTACAGAATGCGGTCACAGCACTCTGCCCCAAGGACATGGGGTCAGAGTCCCTCTAGACCTTCTGAGCGTGCAGCGTCGCACCTGCGGATGCCACTTTAGATGCTGACTATGGAGTATCGAGCACGTGCACCGTGGCGTGCCGAGCCACCGGTGGACACTGATGTCTGTCTCAGACTCTGTCCTACCTACACCTAAGCCTGGGCGCTTAACAGGCTAGGCTGCACAACACATGCGTACCAAGGGTAGAGGCTTCTTAATTAGTCATTCACCAGAGACATTCATACATGCATACAGCACTCACTCCTCATAGTCTGATAATGCAGTCTATACTAGCTCATGGCCGAGCGGCCATGCAAACCTTTTATAACAGCGTCCTTCCGGGACCTTCTTGACCTTTCAGATGGTCCAATCCAAGCTGGAGAAGGACCTGAGCATGTAACCTCCGATCGTCCCACAGGTATGCTCAGTGGACCGAAAGGAGGATTTAGTCCCTGGAGTAGCTCCCTGCTGACCAGCATGTGTTGCTATAGCTGGACCAGAGGTGGCAGCAGCAACCAAGCCCACAGAGCTGGTCTGAGCAGAGCGCCTGGATCGACGAGTCTCCTGAGCAGGCTCCTCTGCAGCGGAAGCGGAATAGGAGACCGCCAAATGCAAGGCTCGGGATTCCTGCTGTGCAGCGGCAGGAACACAATGCCTAACACATGGGACGCGGACATTTTCTAATTTAACGCATTGTGATATTATGATATCAGAGTATCAGATTGCCCTAGAGGTAACAGTTCACATTTGGCCATATTAATTATGAAACCTGAATATTCCCCAAAGGACAGTAGTATATTTAAAATTTTGGGTATCTGTTTTCGGGAGTCAGAAAAGAAAAGTAATATGTCACCCTCGAAGAATGTAGCATGAATACTTTCTTTATTAATAAACATCCCTTGGAAGGTTGTGGGGTCTGATAGAATTCTTACCAAGGGTTCTTATGGTAGATTAAAAAGTAGCAGAGAAAGCAGGCATCCTTGTCCTGTGCCTTTGAGTAGGGGAAATGGAGGTGGCAGGAAGCCAGCAGTGTAAATTTGTGCATTAGGGGCTGTGTGTATTGCTTGGATATAAGTGTAGAAATTGCAAATAAATGACATTTTTTCTAATACTTGATATAGCCAGTTCTATCTTACATTAAGGCCTTCTCAGCATCTATTGCTAATAGAGCAGGGGTCTCATATAGGTTAGGCCTTTTGCTTACCCTGTTGAGTGCTGAAAGTACCTTCCTGATGTTGCTGATCGCCCCTTGACAAAACCTGTTTATGAAAGAGATATCAGTTCTGGCATAATGATTGCAAGATAGTCAGCCATTGTTTTGGATAGGATCTTAATGTCAAGGTTAATGACTGATATTGGTTTGTAAGATAATGAAGATGGGTCTTTTCTTTGTTTGGGTAATAATTTTGTATAGACTAGATTACTTGAATGGAGTACTGTTTTCCACTATAGCATATTATTAAAAAAAATTTTAATGTTGGAGATGCTTCTTCTATCGTGAGTTTATAAAATTTGCTCTTGTAGAAATCTGGGCCGTGGGCTTTGTAATTATGCAGGCCTTTTATTGTGGACATTATATATTCTAATGTGTTTTTTGCATCAAGATGTTGCTTGTCAGCTTCAGATAATTTAGGAAGGGTAACTTTGATTAACATAGTGGTTTGAGGTGTTTCTTGTTCTGTGTTGTCTATGTATAGGTCTTTATACAAATATCCTAAAATACCAGTTGCCAGGTGATGGTTAGTTAGTATTACTCCATTATGGTCTCTTAATTGTAGTGGACCTTGTGTGAAAGATCTATACCTAACCATGTTGGCCATCATTCTGCCTGCTTTGTTTCTGAATCTATTGGAGATTAACTTCTTGCACAGATTTATAAAACTGTTTGTGTTTTTCTTCCCAGATGTTAAAAGCATTTTGCTTTATAAGCCATTTCTCTCTATTATTTGCATTGAGATTTGTTTCTAATGGATGCATAGGCTTCTCAGAACAACAGTTATTTTGTTATACTTTTTTCGACTCATTTTTTTAGTGAGGAAACAGAAGAATATTCTGCCCCTAAAAACCGCTTTCGGAATCTCCCACATTAATATGGTGTTCTCTTGATGTTCACTATTATGAAATATGAATTCAGACAACAACTCTTTGAGCTTAAGAGAAATATTTAATTCTTATTTACAAAGGTAGGAAATCGCCATAAGTAGTCTGTACCTCTTGGAAAATCCAGCAGAACAGGAGCATGGTCAGATATTACTATGGTCTGAATTAAAACTGATCGGATCATATACATTATAGACGATGAGACAAAGAAGTAATCACTCCTGGACCATGAATCTCTGGTATGTCAATAGTGAGTAAACTGTCTATGCTGAGGATATAGGTCAGTGGTTCCCAAACTCCAGTCCTCGCGGACCCCAACAGGTCATGTTTTATCGTACTTTCTCGCCACACACTGGTTACATTTTTTAGATCTCTGGAATGAACCAAACATTTTCCAGGGTCTTCATCCATTCTAGCTCCCCTGAGTGGGGAGATACGTAGAATGGTTGGTAGGAACTAGGTAGCAGCGCCATATTTGGTTTCCAGGAGATGGGAAATGAGATCCTCCTGCGGATGGAAAAGGGTGTGACCAACCAAGAGGATAAAGGCTTCTGTGAGTCCATGTGATCTCTCTCTGTTATCCTTATGGTTCACTTTGAAAATAGAGGCCATGTCAAGTAATGTGTTGTGAAGGAACTAGGAATCAGCTGGCAGTCCATGCCGCCTGGTGCCCAGCACACACATGGTCGAATATCAAACAGCAAACTGAAATGATCCACCTGCTCATATCTTTTCTACTTCACCTATATTTGCATATCTGACCATTGTATGTGTATAACCATTGTGTATATGGTGTACTGTATAGAGTGACCTTAAGGCGATTAAATTTATAATCTATCCTTGGGCTGCTGTTTTATCTCAGTTCACAAATCAACACCTCCATATTCTTGGTTTAACTTTCTATGCTATTGGGGCTGGTTTCTGGCCCAATATAAGTCTGTTAACGGACCGGGATTATATCTACTAAGGAACTGGTGGCAGTCCTGCTAGGCCGGCTGTGCTCTATCGGGTTTGAGGCGATTGAGATGGCATAAAATCATTGAGCACTTTTGCTGGGAGTGCAATCCTTTAATATTTAAATTAATCACATACATGGTTAACTCCCAAAGGGTGTGTATATCATAGTGGTGTAAGAAGATGAGTCAAGACGGAGTCAGCAGTATGCGGTGCCCTTTATGGCCAGAACTATCGGGGCTGTCACCACTGTTGGTGGGGGAGGATTCCTCTGAAAGGGAGAGACCTTTATGTCAGACAGCAGGGGGCATATAAGGAGACCTGAGCGTGGGAACAGGTCAGACTTGGCGGGAAGGCGACAGGAGATGGTTGACTCCCTCTCTGCTGCTCACGCTGACAGCTCCACTTTTCCCATACCTTAGTGTGCTGACCTTAAGACTTCTCATGACACTATTGCACAGCGGGAATCCCGAGCCTTGCTTCCGGCGGTCTCCCATTCCTCTGCAGTCGCAGAGATTCCGGCTCAGCATGGTCGCTGCTCCAGGCGTCTTGCCCAGGCTGATGCTAGGCATCTGGTTGCTCCTTCTGACTCTGCTATAACCACATGCCTGAGTCAGCAGCAAGTAGACACTTCAGGGACTAAGTCCAATCTTTTCGGTACTGAGCATACCCGTGGGATGACCTCTCATTGGAGGTCGGAGGTCACATGCGCAGGTCCTGCTCCTGCTCGGATTGGTCCACCACAGGGAAGGTCCCGGAGGGACGCCACTATAAAAGAGTCACATGGCCGCTTGGCCATGCGCTAGTATAGACTTTTATGCTTATTTGTGTGTATGATGATGGATGCATGTATCTGGTGACTGACTCATTAAGACTCCCCTCCCTTTGATACGCATGTTGGTTAGGGATTCAGAGTGAGAGTCAGCGCCAATGGGTGGCTATGCTCATGCCAATGTGCTCCCAGTAGTCTACGCACACTAGCGTCCGACTGTGCCTCCCTGCTACGGGCACTGTCATACGGCACCAGGTAGCTGTGACCGCCGTGTGATGCTGTGCTCACCTCTAGTGCTTTCCTCCCCGTCCTGGGTGGTTAGTGGCGTCCGCCGAAGCGGCACTGTGTGCACTTGGTGTGATTAAATATATTATTATCTTTTGCTAGCACCGCAGCCGCGGTGCCGAGCGCTGATGGTCTAGAGGAGCTCTAGTCCGGTGTTTATAGGACAGGGCTCTGTGACCCTAATTAGCGCTCACTCAGCCGAGCTCTGTGAGTTCAACAGGCTCCAGCGTTTGTTTCAGCTGCTCTGTGGAGTAACAGAGTTCGTCACTATTTGGTGCGTTCCACAGTCCCTAAGAGTTCCCGCATTGTTGGATACCCCTGTTTTACCTGAGACACCGGACAAACTACTTAGAGACTACTCTGTAAGACTGCGGGCTGTTGCGGCCTACACACGTGCTCGTGACCCATGCCCGGCACCATTTCTGAGGAATCCACATAAAGGACTGTTTCCACGTTGCGGCGCACTAAAGTCAAGCAGAACTGAATCCGTCAGCACTGTCAGGCAGCAGTGCCACTCATATCTCCGCAGCAGAGACAGAGACATTGTACATCAGTTGCGACGCCATCGGTAGATTTTCCAGCCTTTCACCTGCCAGAGCTGCAACCGATAAGTTGTCCTGTTTTATATACTGTATATTGTTTTTCTCATTGTCTTTTCCTCCCTGCGTGGAGTACTACTTGTTATTGCCTGTTCAGTAAATCCTTGTTAACCCCTTCTCTCTCTGGTTACTCACTGCATCCCCACAAACTGTTTATTTTTAACAGTACCTCCAGGCAACACATACATCAGGTGTTGTAGACATATTTTTACATAGAAGAATAACATCAGGGAGATGTTATCCTGGGAAATCCTATCCAAGTAATATATTACAAACATCCTCTTATAAATATGTAAAGTAACACTTAACATTAAAGAACAATCGATAACTTCTAATAGAAACCACCAAAACCATGAAAAAAGTATTCTCAAAAATTTGGACTTCTTCCTGATCTTGTCTCTGGAATCCCATCCCCCTTATATTGAGGTTCAGAGAGTGATGCTAGTGATCAAATATAGGAATGCTAGTTAACTGTTGATGCAAAGTAATGGGAGAGCTAGGCAAAAAACCCTTACCACTACAATATACTCCTGATTTCCCTTAACTTCCTTATCAACACCATTTGATAAAAATTTTCTATTTAGTTTTAGTATTAAAGTTTCCACTTTATAGTTTCTCTTCTTCAGAATAGGAGATTATGTAAGGTAATGATGTCCTTTTACAGGGATTTTTCAGTCTCTGGTCTCTCTGTGTGGTGGTGGTGGGTGCTTTTCTGGTGTCTTAATCTGACTACCAGTGCATCCATTAGGATCTGTAGTCCTGTGTAGGCAATTCTTCAGCCTATGTAGGCTGGTAAGACATTTGGAGTAGCGTTCAGCTACCTTGGGATTTGTGAAGGAGGGAAAGGTCTCATCTTAGTGGAGTATATGTAAGGTTGCTGGATTTTGCAGTTGATAATGGATATTTTTCTGATACAATGTTGAGCAGATGATGGTAAAAGATCTGTGTTGCAAAATCACTTTAGCTGAGAAGTCTTCAAAAGTAGTCGTGATCCTTTAATCACCAGGGGATGCTTAAGTTATCAAAAGGCCTGTACTATTTCATTTTTGTCAGTAAACACTAGGTATTTTGTTATGACTTGACTTGGGCACCCGTTGTCTTCTTTGTCAGAGTCTCGTTTTTGCGGCCAATGTGGTGTACCCTTTCAATCCTTTGACCAACTGGGATATTGAGTGTTTTAGGAAAGGCAGACAGACTCACACAGGTTTCGCAGTTCCACAAAAGCAAATGATTCTGTGCAGTATGACAATGAGGAGATTGCTCCTCCTTAATTGATAAACCTGGTCCTCTATACTACCTCAGAGGACAAAATTTTCCTCAGTGAGCCAAGAAAAGGTTTCATGGTCTATGTGTGCGTCATCTTCTGTGGTAGACATCCTAGCCTCTGTTGCATTCACTTGTTCGAGATTTTCATTTAAGTGCCCTTGCAATGCATGTACTGAAATGCTGAGGCAACGGATTCTTTTAACCTCTTCACGACCGCCCACAGTAGATAAACGTTGGCGCTTGCTGGGCTTTGTGCAGCGCCGACGTTTATCTACTGTCGGCGGTTTTGGCCCCCCGGGACCCCCACATACCTTACAACGCGGGGATCCCAGTGCGCAATGCATGCTGGGACCCTTGACGTCATCGAGACCTGATTGGTTCAGGTCCCGATGACGTCCGCGTCACAGCAGCCAATGGGAGCGATCGCTGGGAAAGCTGCTTGTTTCCCGGCGATCTCCCTCATTGTAACGAGGCTTCTCCCTCTGATCTAACACTGACAGCTGATCAGAGGTGAAGCAGCGTTATTGTATGACTAGATCGCTGCCTGGCACAGCTGATCGCTGCCTGGCACAGCTGTGCCAGGCAGCGATCTTGTCACACAGTAACGCTGCTTCACCTCTGATCATCTGTCATTGTGAGATCAGAGGAGAAGTCGCGTTATTATGTGCTAGGCAGCGATCTTGTCACATAGTAACGCTGCTTCTCCTCTGATCTCACACTGACAGATGATCAGAGGTGAAGTGGCGTTACTATGAGTCAGATCACAGGGCAGCGATCTTGTGACAAAAATAAAAAAAAAAGTAAAAAAAATGCAGGGGTTAGGGCTAGGGCTAGGGTTAGGGTTAGGGCTAGGGCTAGGGTTAGGGTTAGGGTTAGGGTTAGGGCTAGGGCTAGGGCTAGGGTTAGGGCTAGGGCTAGGGTTAGGGCTAGGGCTAGGGCTGGGATTAAGGTTATGGGTGTGTTGGTGTTAGGTTTGTGGTTAGGGTTATGGTTAGGGCTGAGATTAGGGTTAGGGGTGTGTTGGGGTTAGGGTTGGAATTAGAATTGGGGGTTTCCACTGTTTAGGTACATCAGGGGCTCTGTAAATGCAATATGACGCCCGCAGACCATTCCATCAAAGTCTGCATTTCAGAACGTCACTACTTCCCTTCCGAGCCCCACCGTGTGCCCAAACAGTAGTTTTCTCCAACATATGGCATACCAGCGTACTCAGGACAAATTGGACAACAACACTTAGGGTCCAATTTCTCCCGTTACCCTTGTGAAAATAAAAATTGGGGGCTAAAAGATCATTTTTGTGGAAAAAAAATGATATTTTTATTTTCACGCCTCTACATTATAAACTTTACTGAAACACTTGGGGGTTCAAAGTGCTCACCACTAGAGTTGAGCGATACCAGCCGATACTTGAAAATATCGGATCGGAATGGATCGGCCGATCTTAAAAAAAAGTATCGGTATCGCCGATTCCGATACCGGGAACCAATGCAAGTCAATGGGGCCAAAATATCGGAATTAAAAAAAACCCTTTCTTTCCTTGTAGGTTAATTCTACATGAAGAAAAACAACTAAGAATAATGTAGAATGTATTGTGGGAGGTGGAGGAGACATTAAAGCCATAGAGGTTTAGCCCAATCAAATGGAATAGCAGGAATTAAACTTTTTTTTTTAAAGATGTTAGGAGTTACAAAGATATTGACTATGTTAGCCTCATTTATATTTTGCCAGACATGTATGTCTTCTTCTTCTACTTCCTTTTTTTACATTCTTCTTCTTCTTCTTCTACTTCCTTTTTTTACATTCTTCTTCTTCTTCTTCTACTTCCTTTTTTTACATTCTTCTTCTTATTCCTTTTTTTACATTCTTCTTCTTCTTCTTCTACTTCCTTTTTTTACATTCTTCTTCTTCTTCTTCTTCTTCTTCTTCTTCTTCTTCTTCTTCTTCTTCTTCTTCTTCCTTTTCTTACATTCTTCATATTCTTCTTATTCAACAATTATTATTCTACATATTCAGCTTCTTCATCTTCTTCCTATTCTTCTTCATCATATTCTTGTTTGTGTCAGGCATTCCTGTAGTTGTTATCTAGAAAAGTTAGAAGTTTACACCTTCCGTTCTGCCTGTCACAAAAGATTTACAACAGGATTTGTCCGCGTTCAGTTTGGCCTGCAGAAGCAGGCCTTTTCCAGGGGCACCACGAGGAGGAACGGACTCACCCCCATACACTGCTTAGTCTTCTTCTGCTTATAAATAAGATAATATCATTTGCTCAGAGTATTAGTCTTATGCTTAATGTTCTTCTGCTTTGTTTTTTTTATGCTTCTTTGTCTTCTCTCTCTTGTTGTTCTGCATCTTGGTGGTTGTCTTCCTGTTCTTTGTCCTCTTGAACCAGCTGACGGTACTGGCACCCGGAGGGGCAGCAGAAGGAACAAGAGCCAATGGCACTACCGAGGACCAGCTGACGGTGCTGGAACCCGGTTACTAAGCAGGAGGTACCTGTGCTACAAAGCACTACCAAGGACCAGCAGACGTTGCCGGAACTCGGATACCGAGATGGAGGCACCTAGGCCAAACGCTCTGACGAGAACCAGCTGACGGTGCTGGAACCCGGAGGGGTAGCATAAGCTGCAAGAGCAAATGGAAATAGCGAGGACCAGCTGACAGTGCTGGCACCCGGAGGGGCAGCAGAAGGAATAAGAGCCAATGGCACAACCGAGGACCAGCTGACGGTGCTGGAACCCGGTTACTAAGCAGGAGGTACCTGTGCTACAAAGCACTACCAAGGACCAGCAGACGTTGCCGGAACTCGGATACCGAGATGGAGGCACCTAGGCCAAAGGCTCTGACGAGAACCAGCTGACGGTGCTGGAACCCGGAGGGGTAGCATAAGCTGCAAGAGCAAATGGAAATAGCGAGGACCAGCTGACAGTGCTGGCACCCGGAGGGGCAGCAGAAGGAATAAGAGCCAATGGCACAACCGAGGACCAGCTGACGGTGCTGGAACCCGGTTACTAAGCAGGAGGTACCTGTGCTACAAAGCACTACCAAGGACCAGCAGACGTTGCTGGAACTCGGATACCGAGATGGAGGCACCTAGGCCAAAGGCTCTGATGAGAACCAGCTGACGGTGCTGGAACCCGGAGGGGTATCAGAAGTTACCCCTGAAAAGCAAAGTTGGCATGCCGCAAGCTGGCCGCAGTTACCGAATCACACAGTCCTACAGGGGGTGCTTGTCCTACTGGCACTATGGAACAAACCTTTCTTACCAGAACCCGCAGTCCACATAGGAAGCACCTAAACTGCTGGCACCCTAGCCTCGGCTAACCCAACCGCAACACGACATGGCAACTTGGGGTGGCAAACTGACATTGACACTTCCCGGAAACAGCAGGCAGGGCTGGAACCAAGCTGGGCAGGAGGGAGTACCCGTGCCAAAGTCAGTTATGAGCAGCAACTGGCGATGTTGGAGCCCAGGACAAGCACTTAGCAGGCTGAGGCCTGATGTGCTGTCAATTGGGAGGCAGCAGGACAGATTGCCATCAAAACAGCAGGGGAACAGCTGACGTTACTGAACCCCACAAACACAGGAGCTAGTGTTTTACTCTGTGAAGACGGCACTTCCGAGCAACAACTGGCTGTGTTGAAGCCCAGGGACAAGCACGGAGCAGGCTTAGGCTGCATTGAAGAAATTTTAAGATCGGTTGTAGACTACTAATTTGAACCAAGCTCCACTTAGGCCTGTGGATTCACTGATTTTCGTATTTCCCCTGTCCTCCAACCCCGCCAGTTACAGCTCCGAAGTGGCGTCTGCACAATCCACACTTGTTCCTGTGTTACAGGTGTTCAGTCCGGTCAGTTAATCCCCTGATGTGTGTCCGGCAATGTCGCCTGCTCTGTCCACATTCCGATAATGGGAATGTGGACAGAGCAGGCGACATTGCCGGACACACATCAGGGGATTAACTGATCGGACTGAACACCTGTAACACAGGAACAAGTGTGGATTGTGCAGACGCCACTTCGGAGCTGTAACTGGCAGGGTTGGAGGACAGGGGAAATACGAGAGACAGTGGAGCCACAGGCCTAATTGGAGCACGGTTAAAAATCAGTAGTGGTACGACTGTGTAGGCAGCAGGAGACTTTGCCATCCACACAGCAGGGGATCAGCTGACATTACTGAACCCCACTGAGACACGGGAGCAAGTATCTCTTTCCGTGTGGACGGCACTTCCGAACTACAACTGGCTGTGTTGAAGCCCAGGAAATAGGAGGGTGTAGGCAGAGGCCTACTGAATTTTGAATGAGGTGACAGCAGGAGAGACTGCCATCCACACAGCAGGGGATCAGCTGACGTTACTGAACCCCACTGAGACACGGGAGCAAGTGTCTCTTTCCGTGTGGACGGCACTTCCGAACTACAACTGGCTGTGTTGAAGCCCAGGAAATAGGAGGGTGTAGGCAGAGGCCTACTGAATTTTGAATGAGGTGACAGCAGGAGAGACTGCCATCCACACAGCAGGGGATCAGCTGACGTTACTGAACCCCACTGAGACACGGGAGCAAGTGTCTCTTTCCGTGTGGACGGCACTTCCGAACTACAACTGGCTGTGTTGAAGCCCAGGAAATAGGAGGGTGTAGGCAGAGGCCTACTGTATTTTGAATGAGTTTACAGCAGGAGAGACTGCCATCCACACAGCAGGGGATCAGCTGACGTTACTGAACCCCACTGAGACACGGGAGCAAGTATCTCTTTCCGTGTGGACGGCACTTCCGAACTACAACTGGCTGTGTTGAAGCCCAGGAAATAGGAGGGTGTAGGCAGAGGCCTACTGAATTTTGAATGAGGTGACAGCAGGAGAGACTGCCATCCACACAGCAGGGGATCAGCTGACGTTACTGAACCCCACTGAGACACGGGAGCAAGTATCTCTTTCCGTGTGGACGGCACTTCCGAACTACAACTGGCTGTGTTGAAGCCCAGGAAATAGGAGGGTGTAGGCAGAGGCCTACTGTATTTTGAATGAGTTTACAGCAGGAGAGACTGCCATCCACACAGCAGGGGATCAGCTGACGTTACTGAACCCCACTGAGACACGGGAGCAAGTATCTCTTTCCGTGTGGACGGCACTTCCGAACTACAACTGGCTGTGTTGAAGCCCAGGAAATAGGAGGGTGTAGGCAGAGGCCTACTGAATTTTGAATGAGGTGACAGCAGGAGAGACTGCCATCCACACAGCAGGGGATCAGCTGACGTTACTGAACCCCACTGAGACACGGGAGCAAGTATCTCTTTCCGTGTGGACGGCACTTCCGAACTACAACTGGCTGTGTTGAAGCCCAGGAAATAGGAGGGTGTAGGCAGAGGCCTACTGAATTTTGAATGAGGTGACAGCAGGAGAGACTGCCATCCACACAGCAGGGGATCAGCTGACGTTACTGAACCCCACTGAGACACGGGAGCAAGTGTCTCTTTCCGTGTGGACGGCACTTCCGAACTACAACTGGCTGTGTTGAAGCCCAGGAAATAGGAGGGTGTAGGCAGAGGCCTACTGTATTTTGAATGAGTTTACAGCAGGAGAGACTGCCATCCACACAGCAGGGGATCAGCTGACGTTACTGAACCCCACTGAGACACGGGAGCAAGTATCTCTTTCCGTGTGGACGGCACTTCCGAACTACAACTGGCTGTGTTGAAGCCCAGGAAATAGGAGGGTGTAGGCAGAGGCCTACTGTATTTTGAATGAGTTTACAGCAGGAGAGACTGCCATCCACACAGCAGGGGATCAGCTGACGTTACTGAACCCCACTGAGACACGGGAGCAAGTGTCTCTTTCCGTGTGGACGGCACTTCCGAACTACAACTGGCTGTGTTGAAGCCCAGGAAATAGGAGGGTGTAGGCAGAGGCCTACTGTCTTTGTAATGCGGAGACAGCAGGAGAGACTGCCATCTCCACAGCAGGGGAACAGCTGGCAGTGCTGAACCCCACTAACACTTGAACGAATGTGTTTGGCTCTGTGGAGACGACACTTCTGAACACCAACTGACGCTGTTGGAGCCCAGGATGAGGCGAGGAGCAGGCTGGGGCCTACTGGATTTTGGCAGGTGAAGGCAGCAGGAGACTTGCCATCTCCACAGCAGGGGAACAGCTGGCAGTGCTGAACCCCACTAACACTTGAACGAATGTGTTTGGTTCTGTGGAGACGACACTTCTGAACACCAACTGACGCTGTTGGAGCCCAGGATTAGGCGAGGAGCAGGCTGGGGCCTAATGGTTTTTGGCAGGTGAATGCAGCAGGAGACTTGCCATCTCCACAGCAGGGGAACAGCTGGCAGTGCTGAACCCCACTAACACTTGAACGAACGTGTTTGGCTCTGTGGAGACGACACTTCTGAACACCAACTGACGCTGTTGGAGCCCAGGATTAGGCGAGGAGCAGGCTGGGGCCTACTGGATTTTGGCAGGTGAAGGCAGCAGGAGACTTGCCATCTCCACAGCAGGGGAACAGCTGACAGTGCTGAACCCCACTAACACTTGAACGAACGTGTTTGGTTCTGTGGAGACGACACTTCTGAACACCAACTGACGCTGTTGGAGCCCAGGATTAGGCGAGGAGCAGGCTGGGGCCTACTGGATTTTGGCAGGTGAAGGCAGCAGGAGACTTGCCATCTCCACAGCAGGGGAACAGCTGGCAGTGCTGAACCCCACTAACACTTGAACGAACGTGTTTGGTTCTGTGGAGACGACACTTCTGAACACCAACTGACGCTGTTGGAGCCCAGGATTAGGCGAGGAGCAGGCTGGGGCCTACTGGATTTTGGCAGGTGAAGGCAGCAGGAGACTTGCCATCTCCACAGCAGGGGAACAGCTGGCAGTGCTGAACCCCACTAACACTTGAACGAACGTGTTTGGTTCTGTGGAGACGACACTTCTGAACACCAACTGACGCTGTTGGAGCCCAGGATTAGGCGAGGAGCAGGCTGGGGCCTACTGGATTTTGGCAGGTGAATGCAGCAGGAGACTTGCCATCTCCACAGCAGGGGAACAGCTGGCAGTGCTGAACCCCACTAACACTTGAACGAATGTGTTTGGTTCTGTGGAGACGACACTTCTGAACACCAACTGACGCTGTTGGAGCCCAGGATTAGGCGAGGAGCAGGCTGGGGCCTACTGGATTTTGGCAGGTGAAGGCAGCAGGAGACTTGCCATCTCCACAGCAGGGGAACAGCTGGCAGTGCTGAACCCCACTAACACTTGAACGAACGTGTTTGGTTCTGTGGAGACGACACTTCTGAACACCAACTGACGCTGTTGGAGCCCAGGATTAGGCGAGGAGCAGGCTGGGGCCTACTGGATTTTGGCAGGTGAAGGCAGCAGGAGACTTGCCATCTCCACAGCAGGGGAACAGCTGGCAGTGCTGAACCCCACTAACACTTGAACGAACGTGTTTGGTTCTGTGGAGACGACACTTCTGAACACCAACTGACGCTGTTGGAGCCCAGGATTAGGCGAGGAGCAGGCTGGGGCCTACTGGATTTTGGCAGGTGAAGGCAGCAGGAGACTTGCCATCTCCACAGCAGGGGAACAGCTGGCAGTGCTGAACCCCACTAACACTTGAACGAATGTGTTTGGCTCTGTGGAGACGACACTTCTGAACACCAACTGACGCTGTTGGTGCCCAGGATTACGCATGCCGCATGCAGAGGCCAATGGGCAGCGGTTTTTATGGAGGTTGTGGACTACTACTGATTCTAACCATGCTCCACTTAGGCCTCTGGCTCCACTGTCTCTACTATTTACCCTGGCCTCCAACCCCGCCAGCTACATCTCTGAAGTGGCGTCAGCACAATCTACACTTGTTCCTGTGTTACTGGTGCTCAGTCCCATCAGTTGATCCCCTGATGTTTGTCCGGCAAGTTCGCCAGCTCTGTCCTCATTCCCACTACTGGTTATGGGAATGTGGACAGAGCAGGAGACCTTGCCGGACACACATCAGGGGATAAACTGATGGGACTGAGCCACAGGAACACAGGAACAAGTGTAGATTGTGCTGACGCCACTTCAGAGATGTAGATGGCGGGGTTGGAGGTCAGGGGAAATAGTAGAGACAGTGGAGCCACAGACCTAAGTTGGGCACGGTTAAAAATCAGTAGTGGTTTGAATGTTGATGGAGCTGGTGACTCTGCCGTCCACACAGCAGGGGATCAGCTGGCATTACTGAACCCCAGTAACACAGGAGCTAGTGTGTTTCTCTGTGCAGACGACACATCTGAGCGACAACTGGCTGTGTTGAAGCACAGGGATTATAGTTCAGGTGGTAGAAAAATGAACACACCAGCAGACCTGGATACAGTTGCCAACCACTAATTTAGTCTGTAAGAGGAATGGCAAAGTCTTTGGAGATCCAGGCCTTGTTCATTTTCAGAAAAGTCAGCCGGTCAACATTATCGGAAGATAGTCGCGTGCGACGGTCTGTTAGTACACCACCTGCGGCACTAAAGACACGTTCCGATAATACACTGGCAGCAGGGCAAGCCAGCACCTCCAATGCATACTGGCTAAGCTCTGGCCATGTATCCAGCTTAGAGACCCAAAACTTGAAGGGGGAAGAGCCATCTGGGAGTACAGCGACAGGGCAAGACATGTAGTCTGACACCATCTGACGGAAGCGTTGCCTCCTGCTGACTCGAGGCGTCGCTGATGGTGTAGACAATTGTGGTGGACACACAAAACTTTGCCACATTTGGGCCATAGTGGTCTTGCCTTGTGCTGCGGCACTGCCTCTGCTCCCTCTTTGTGCAGAGTTTCCTCCACTGCCTCGACGCACAGAGCTGCTTTGTAAAGCACTTGCAACAATGCTGTCGGGTGGAATGGAAAACATTATGGACTGCACCAGTGACTCTTCGTACTCCCGCATTTTACGCTCCCGGTTCAACGTTGGTATGAGCCTTTGTACGCTGTCCCGGTAGCGAGGATCTAGGAGGGTGTACACCCAATAATCAGCCGAGACGAGAATGTGGGCGATGCGGCGGTCGTTTCTCAGGCACTGCAGCATGAAATCAACCATGTGCTGCAGACTCCCAACTGCCAAAGAACCGCTGTCCCCTGTTTGAGGCGTGACCTCGACCTGCTCTGCATCACCCCACCCTCGCTGTACATACTGAGTAGAGGTTTGTGTACCTCCCTCCTCTGGAGAGATGTCTTCCTCCTCCATCGACTCCTCCTCATCCTCCTCACAAAGTGTCCCCTGCCTAGGCCTTTGTGAGGAAACACGTAGCGCAGACTGTCCAGAAGCAGATGGCATTTGGGACTCCTCATCCTCCACCTCTTCTGAAACCTCATCCCTTAGTGCTTGCAGTGTTTGTTGAAGCAGGCAGATAAGGGGGACAGTCATGCTGACTAGTGCATCATCTGCACTCGCCATCCGCGTGGATTCATCGAAGGCACGCAAAACGAGGCAGATGTCCTTCATAGAGGCCCACTCAATGGTGCTGAAGTGTGAACGGCGCACAGTGCGACTTGTTTGCGCCTGATGCAGCTGGTACTCCATGACTGCTGCCTGCTGCTCACACAACCGCTCCAACATATGTAACGTTGAATTCCACCGGGTGGGTAGGTCACATATGATGCGATGTTCTGGAAGGCCAAATCGTCGCTGCAGAGCAGCGAGGCGCGATCTTGCCGTGCTGGAACGTCGCAAGTGAGCGCACTCTATGCGGACCTTGTGCAACAGTGCATCAAGATCCGGATAGTCCCTCAGAAAGCTCTGCACGACCAAGTTAAGAACATGTGCCAGACATGGGATGTGTGTGAGGTTGCCTAGGCCAAGAGCTGCCACCAGATTTCGGCCATTGTCACACACTACCAAGCCCGGCTGGAGATTCGCTGGCCCAAACCACACATCGCTCTCCAGCTTGATAGCATTCCAGAGCTCCTGCGCTGTGTGGCTTCGATTCCCCAAAGAAATTAATTTGAGTACAGCCTGTTGACGTTTGGCCACGGCTGTGCTCATATCGGTCGTAACAGGCTCCTGCTCTGCTGTTTCTGAGGAACTTGAGTAGGAGGAGGAGTCTATGTGTACAGACTGGAGTCCTGCAATCCGTGGCGTTGGAAGAACACGTACAGCGCCACTCTCCAGATCCGTACCCGGCTCCACAACATTGACCCAGTGGGCAGTGAGGGAAAGGTATCGTCCCTGTCCATGGTTACTGGTCCACGCATCGGTGGTCAGGTGGACCTTGCTACTAACGGCGTTTAGTAGCGCATGTTTTATTTTGCCCTCAACATGTTTCTGCAGGGCAGGGACGGCTCGCCTGCTGAAATAAAAGCGGCTGGGCACGTTGTATTGGGGGACTGCCAATGCCATTAAGTCCCGGAAGGTGTCAGTGTCCACCAGCCTGAATGACAGCATTTCAACTGCCAGAAGTTTGGCAATGCCAGCATTCAGAGACTGTGCTCGGGGATGGTTTGCCGAGTAAGGGCGCCTTTTATCCCATGCCTGTGCTACCGATGGCTGTGATGGATGGGAACGTGCTGTTATGGGTGGAATCTGACAGGGTCTCCGGACAACAGTGGCAGAGGTTCTTCCTTGGCGATCCTGTGAGGAAGCCGAACCAGCAGTGTGTGAGCTGGAGGAAGAGGGCCCAACACGAACTGAAGAGGTGGTAGGTGGTGCTGTACGTTGGCCTACGTCTTGAGGGTGTCTCTGCAACTCCAACTCGTGCTTGGTGCGCACATGTTTCCACATATTTGTGGTATTGAGGTTGCTGACATTTCTCCCTCTTTTGACTCTCTGATGACACAGCTTGCATTTGACAAAGCAAATGTCATCTGCAACTGTGTCAAAAAAGGACCACGCACTGCAACTCTTGTGAGCGCCCGGTTTGCCTTTGGAAGGAGGAATGCTCCTAACGGGTGCCGAAGTGGAGGGTACAGGCAACCAAGTCTTCCCCCTCCCTCTGCCTCCTGTTTTGGCCGGTAGGGGAATCTCTTCCTCCGAGCTGCTCCCACCACCTTCCTGTTGCTCACGCCATGATGGGTCAAGGACCTCATCATCTTCCCTCCCCTCTTCAAACAGCTGCTTCTCCGGGGTTGTCTCGCCAGCACCGTACGCACCAGAAAGTGGCAACTGAGTCTCGTCATCATCTGATGCGTACTGAGGTGTGCTGACCATAGGCACTGGCCCACTCGCCTCTTCAGATTCAGAGGGACAAAGAAGTTGCGCATCACTGCATACTCCCTCTTCTTCACATTCAGGAATGCTGCTTGGCTGGCCCCCTCTTTCCAAGCCAACAGATTCCGAGAACAGAAGTAGAGATTGTGATGGCTCCTGTCCATGTCTCTCTGACTGCCTGGGCACTTTGGCAGGTGGTGAAGAGACAGATGGTTGCTCTTCGGTGCTCTGACCCTGAGAGGATGCGGAAGTAATTGAAGTCGATGCGTTAGCTGCCATCCATCCGACAACGGCTTCAATTTGTTCCTCCCGCAGCAGTGGGGTACGTTGAGGTCCTACAAAGCTGCGCATAAAGGACTGTTGCCTGCTAAAACTGGGGGATGCTGATCCACTGGTGCCCGCAGCAGGCCCAGAATCCCCACGTCCTCTACCTGTAGAATCCCCACGTCCTCTCCCTGCAGAATCCCCACGTCCTCTCCCTGCTGAAACTCCACGCCCACGCCCACGCCCCCGCGCCTTACTCCCTGCCTTCTTCATCTTGCAAGACTGCTTAAGATAGGCAAAAAAGGACAAAGGGGGGCCTTAGTGTGCTTATTCCTGAACAGCTGGTTACAGGTACAAGAAACACTAATTTTATGAAGTGTGTGTGTGTGGACTAGACTTTAATAGGAGCTGATGTGGCCTACACAAGTTCAAAATGTAGTGTTTGGTGAACTTTTTATGTGGTTTCTTTGTTTGAAACAAACTCAAAGTATGAGAACAAAGAATTGAAACTGATAGTATCACCAACTTTTTGGAGCTATTACAATGCAGGCAGGTAACCTACAATGCAAAAGATGAGGCTCCAAAAAAATTGGGTAATACTAATCTGGCTGCGCCGGCAGGGCACAAGCCAGAAAAAAAGGCTCCTCTATCTACTCCTATATAGTGTTTGCAACCAACCAATGTTGATGGATACGGATGGATGCACACTAATAGGAGAAGAAAAAATGAGCTGCACTCAGAGACAAATATGTGTGAGGCAGTGACGCACGTTGAGCGTCCTACAACCAGACGTAGCTGCAGGACACTCTACTCAGCGTGAGCTGCACTCACACACAGTCAGAGACCTCTCAGACAGCCGTCAACAGTGCAGCTAAGTGGGCACTGGCACTGACAGGCTGCAGAAAGGCTCCGCTGTGTACTCCTATATAGTGTTTGCAACCACCGTAGATGGAGACGGATGGATGCACACTAATAGAAGAAAAAATGAGCTGCACTCAAATAAAAATATGTGTGAGGCAGTGACGCACGCTGAGCGTCCTACAGCCAGACGTAGCTGCAGGACACACTACTCAGCGTGAGCTGCACTCACACACAGTCAGAGACCTCTCAGACAGCCGTGAACAGTGCAGCAAAGTGGACACTAGCACTGAAAGGCTGCAGAAAGGCTCCGCTGTCTACTACTAGTGTTTGCAACCAACGTATATGGATACGGATGGAAGCACACTAGATTGAAATTATTTAAAAAATGCAGCTCAAAAAATAAAAGATGTATGAGGCAGCAGTGATCACACTGGGTGGCCTACAGCCTGACGTGGCTGCAGGACCCACTCCACAGCGTGAGCTGCACTCACACAGCCCTTGCAGACAGCTGTGAAAACAGCGCTGCTAGGGAAAAGCAAGCTACAGTGGTGGTTTATGTAGCCTGGATAAAGCACAATATTGTTTTTAGAATCGCTATTTCTAACTGTCCCTCACAGTCTTCTACAGCAGCCTGTCCCTAACTGAATTCACAGCAGAGTGACCAGAAATGGCGGCTGCGGTGGCTTTTATAGTGCATCATGACATCATTTCGGCAGCCAATCACAGCCATGCCAATAGTTAACATGCCTACATGCCTAACAGGATGTGCCCACACTTCGGAGGATTCCCATTGGCTTAATCAAAGCAAGCAGGCTCATAGCATGATGGGAACTTCCTATTCCGATTCCGATCCCGGAATCCGATATGAAAAAAGTATCGGAATTAAGTATCGGAATTCCGATACCGCTGATATCGGCCGATACCCGATACTTGCGGTATCGGAATGCTCAACACTACTCACCACACATCTATATAAGTTCCTTGGGGGGTCTAGTTTCCAAAATGGGGTCACTTGTGGGGGGTTTCCACTGTTTAGGTACATCAGGGGCTCTGCAATCGCGACATGACACCCACAGACCATTCCATCAAAGTCGGCATTTCAGAACGTCACTACTTCCCTTCCGAGCCCCACCGTGTGCCCAAACAGTAGTTTTCTCCAACATATGGCGTACCAGCGTACTCAAGACAAATTGGACAACAACTCTTAGGGTCCAATTTCTCCTGTTACCCTTGTGAAAATAAAAATTGGGGGCTAAAAGATCATTTTTGTGGAAAAAAAATGATTTTTTTTTATTTTCACGGCTCTACATTATAAACTTTAGTGAAACACTTGGGGGTTCAAAGTGCTCACGACACATCTAGATAAGTCCCTTGGGGGGGTCTAATTTCCAAAATGGGGTCACTTGTGGGGGGTTTCCACTGTTTAGGTACATCAGAGGCTCTCCAAATGTGACATGGCATCCGATCTCAATTCCAGCCAATTCTGCATTCAAAAAGTCAAACGGCACTCCTTCCGTTCTGAGCTCTGCCGTGTGCTCAAACAGTGGTTTAGCCCCACATACGGGGTATAGGCATATTCGGGAGAAATTGCACAAAAAATTTAGTGGTTCATTTTCTCTTTTTACACTTGTGAAAATAAAAAAAAATGGTTTTGAAGTAAAATGTTTGTGAAAAAAAGGTAAATGTTTATTTTTTCCTTCCATATTCCATTCATTCATGTGAAGCACCTGAAGGGTTAATAAACTTCTTGAATGTGGTTTTGAGTACATTGAGAGGTGCAGTTTTTAGAATGGTGTGAATTTTGGGTATTTTCTGTCATATTGACCCCCCAAACTCACTTCAAATGTGAGGTGGTCCCTAAAAAAAATGGTGTTGCAAATTTTGTTGTAAAAATGAGAAATCGCTGGTCAACTTTTAACCCTTATAACTTCCTAAAAAAAAAAATTATGTTTCCAAAATTGTGCAGATGTAAAGTAGACATGTGGGAAATGTTATTTATTAACTATTTTGTGCGATATCACTCTCTGATTTAAGGGCATAAAAATTAAAAGTTTGAAAATTGCAAAATTTTCTAAATTTTTGCCAAATTTTGATTTTTTTAACAAATAAGTGCAGATCATATCTAAAAATTTTTACCACCATCATGAAGTACAATATGTCATGAGAAAACAATGTCAGAATCAGTAGGATGCGTTGAAGCGTTCTAGAGTTATGACCTCATAAAGTGACACTGGTCAGAATTGAAAAAATTGGCCCGGTCACGAAGGCAAAAACAGGCTCGGGTGCGAAGGGGTTAATGTGAGCAAAATAGTTTGCTATCTACGTTGGAAGCTAGTTGTTTGTAATCTAGAGCTGGTATCTATTAGCTAATGAATCTGGTAGTTTCCTTTTCCAAACATTTTATTGGAGTTTTAACAACAATATAAAAGAAGGGAAGGGAGAGAAAAAAGTGGGGAAGGGAAGGAATAATCTGATAGTTTCCAAGTTCATATTCATCTCCTGGAGGTTTTTTCTTGTGAGTAGCAGAGTGGTGTAATATGTTCCATATATGTGGGTTTGGCATTGGGACCAATAATTCTTCGGTTCACTTTAGAGACACGTCCTTACATGATCAGCACCTGACTCGTAAGTACAAATTTCTGTTTTTGTTGTCTGTCTTCTTTTTCAGGATGGACCACAGTGTCTCAATACAATTGAGATCTGGTTACATTCCTAGGCATTGACCCACAATTTTAAAGTTGTGTTCAGCAAGTCAACAGGTTATCAATTTCGCCTTGTAACATGGAGTCCAGCATCCTGGAAAAAAGATTGTTCATCACCTTCATCGTTGGGTGAAGTTGTTCTTAGAGGATGTTTAAAAGTATTCTTTATTCATTGTAGTATTGGGGTGAGTCTACCTAAATGAAAAGAAATAACACACATGTATGGTCTCCGGACACTCCGGACACTGGATTGTTGGTATGACACAGGATTCATGCAAGCACTCCTCACTTTTTTTCTCTGGACAATCAGTCTTCCATATGTACATACCAATCTAATGGGAATGTCATCAGAAAAAAATAGCTTTACCTCAGTCCAGTTCTTGTGCTTTCTGCAGAATGTCAGTCTGTCCTTGATGTTTTTATTGGAGAGAAGTGGCTTTTTTCCTTCCCATCTTGACACCAGGCCAGCCTCTTAAAGCCTGCAACTCACTGTGCTTGCAGATGCAATGAAAACTAGCTGCTTCTACTCTTGAACAAGCTCTGCATTGGTATTGAACCAATCTGGTAGCTAAATCATCTTTAGAGTACAATCCTGGCATATCCTGAACTTTCTTCAGTGCCCTAAAGCCTTCTTCATAGCAATCGCTCCTCTGTCTGAAATTATTGATGATCCGATAAATAATTGGCTTAGGGTTGATCTTACAATAAGCAATGCCCTTACCTGCAAATCATTTATGACTATACATGTTTCCTTTGTGGCGACATTGGTTAACAGAAGAAGACAATTATTCAAGTACCAGCCCCCTTTTAAAGCAACAAGTCTACTCTTAAAATTCAATCAGCATGACAGATTGACATCAGCTGCCTTGTCCTCATTAACACTTTCTCCTAAGTTAATCAGAAAATCACAAAAAATATGTAAACATGTCATTTTGTGGCTAGACTGAAATTTACTGGAAATGTTTATTTTTCTATTGTTGTTTTTGATAAGTTCATTTTCATGGCAAGGAATGACTTTGTAATTTTTGCAATTCATCTGGTCACTCTTTATAATGATCTAGAGTCAAGGTCTCGTTACATTTAGCGATGTACCAGCGATCCCGACAATGATACTACCCAGTCAGGATCGCTGGTGCATCGCTAAATGGTTGCTAGTGAGCTGCCAAACAGACAGATCTCACCAGCGATGCAGCAGCGGTCGGCGGTCGTCACTTACCTGTCACACGCAGCAAGGGTGACGTCTTCTGCCCGCATCCATGGAGTCACTTGTCGGCGCCAGCAGGGAGCCGACGATGAGAAATGGACCAGGACAATCTCGCGCGATCAGCGATATCCAGTGGGGAGCCGGGTCGGAGGTAAGCGTCACATGTAGTGAGATTGCTAGCAATATCGCTGCTGCGTCACAAAATCGGTGACGCTTTAGCAAGATCGCTAGCGATCTCGCTATGTGTGAAGGGGGCTTTAATGTAAATTACCACTAAAAAAACTAAAGCAGAAACCATTTTTAAAACCAAAATTTGTCAGTCTCAATTCTTTCGACCAATACAGTATATGCATAACATGGCCTTTCAAATGCGAAGAGTATAAACTGCCATGAAATGCAAATGGTATATGTAACGTGGACCCGTCCTGTGTGACACGACCCGCCGGCCGGTAACTAAGACAACAAGACACGGCACGTGTAACTGTCCTGTGTGACACGACCCGCAGGCTGGTAACTAAAACAACAAGACACAGGGGAAGGGGAAACAGTTACAATTGTGGGCCCTGCGATAGGGAACGGGGACGAGGAGACCTCCTGCACTCCCCTGAGTCAGTGTCCCTCACACGCCTAACGTTCCCTATACAGGTTCCTCACCTGTCTCCGAGCCGGAACCTGTCACCCTAGAACACCCTACACCTATCCCTTACTAGGGAGCTGGGTGGTGCAGGCACTGGTCCCACCGCTGTACTAATACACCAGGGAAAAATACAAACAGGGAAACACCACTTAGCTTTGCTCTGTTGCTATTGCTCCCAGCAACAGAGTCCACCACCAGAATGCAGCTTTCCTCCAGAATAGCTGCTACTTCTCCAAGCTGCTAGGAACACCTCTCTGTAATTCCTTCCTTCACCAGACTTTACACCAGAGCTCCCCTGAGCTGCTCTCTGTAGTTCCTTCGTTCACCAGTCTTGGTTGGAAATGAGCAACATTACCAACAGTGATTGCAACCACCTGACACTTTTATAGGTAAGAGCCAGCAATCACACCTGCTTCATAATCACGTGCACTAAACTAAAGTAACCAGAGTGCAATGACACTAACGGCCACCGGGGGCAAAACTAGAACTGAAATCACCACAGTGCAATGACCCTAATGGCCACCGGGGGCAAAACCAAACCTGAGCTCAAAGGAAAAAAAAGGTTACTTATTCAAAACATGTCCTATCCAACCTGGATCATGACAGTATAAAGGTGCTACATTTACTGAAAAGGGTGTCACAAATGTTTTGTAATGCTTCCTGCGCATGTAAAACAGTAGAAAATATAAAAAATCATATCATATATCATCATACTACTACAAGTTATTATGTCAACGTGAGCTGTGCTGGTAATGCGCCCCAGGGGCTGTGGGATACTTGGTACCGGGCCCGTTAACTCCAATGGGAAATGTCACAGTGGCAGTGACCCGGTCCTTGGTCCCGGGCGGTCATGTAAAATTTGGTGTGTAATTAAATGAGAATAAAGTTTATATGTGATTCATGACGCCACCTGTGGTATTCTGGTCAGAGGCGACCAGCGCTGCAATGCCGTTCCCCTGGGACCATTAGTTTGACGGAGCTGAGGTGAAAATGGCTCTCCACAGGTAGAGCAGTAGTCCCAGACTGAGAGTAGTATTAGAGGTGGGGATGTAATGTGGAGTGAAAATGGAAGCACTGCCGAGTTGATGACGCAGGAAGGAAACAGATGACACAGTTGAACGTACTTCCAAGACTTTACTCACAGTTCTGTTCTGCAGTACAGATGCCCGCCTCAGTGATGTGTTCTTTAGGTGAGGGGTCCAGTCAACTCCCAGGCAAATGAGTACACCCTTCCAACACTCCCTGTCAGTATGTACCTTCCCAGGCCATCTCCACAATTGTGCTTTCCACTTTCCTTCCTTTCAGCATCTCACAGTCAGTGTCCCAGGTCAGCTGCCGCGGATCTTGCCCGATAACTCAGGCATTTCTTTGATCCTATGTGGCTGCTTTTCTGGTGAAGATGACTGTGGTAATTCACTGTGGCCCATAAAGTAGCCACAGCTGTCAGCTTGCTAGTTAAGTCACGATGTACACTCCACTAGACTAGGGGCTGAGACCCTTCTGCGACCTGGATTCTTCCCTCACCTGATGGCTACCAGCGTGGGAGGAGCCCCTCGGGGAGCACTCTCCACCCGTGCCTCTAGAAGAACCACCCTTTCCTTCAGGGAACTTTCCTTCAAAGCCAATCCGTCCAGCAGCTCCTCCTGACAGGAGCTGCTCCAAACACGTCCTTTCACTTCCCCTCCCTCTGAGTGAACCGCCCAACTGACTACAAATCTCCCGCTCTTTTCCTAAGCTCCGCCCACCTCCCAACACTCCTTATGAACCAAGCAGGGGCCATAGAGGGTGTTCTGCTGTTCAAAGTGTGTGTGGGATGCAGGTGTGGAGTGTGGTCAGGTGTCCCCATCTTACCTGGTCATGAGATACCACATTCCTGGGTGAGGTGCAGTACCTCTGTGGTGACTGAACCCTCATGGGTGCCACACTGGCAAAATGCAACAACCTACTTCATGTAATCTACAATCTACCATTTTTTAAAAACTGATTAATATTAAATGCTTTCTTATATTTAGTATTGATGAGCGAGCATATTCGCCACTACTTGGTACTCGCCCGAGTATCGCTGTACTAGCGGTACTCGGCGAGCACCGATCATTTCCGGAATTAGTTGGCAGGAGCTCGGATCTCCGCCCTGCAAATTTGGTGCTCTTTAGAGCACCAATCAGCATGCAGGGATTGTCTGCCACACACTATAATGCAGCAGCCATCTTTGTTGTGGTATTACAGTGATTGGCTGGCCACATAGCGTCATCATATCTATATCAGACCTGGCGCCGCCCAGCTCGGCTCAGTCGCCTCCAGAATCAGACAGAGTAGGGAGAGCTGCTGCTGAGATAGGGAGAGATTTGTGCTTTTATTAGTTAGTGTGGGTATACCATCGTTGACTCCACATATCCGGCTAAACCAACAGTCATTCTAAAGACTAATTACAGGGTATATAGATTGCAGTGCCTGGTAGGCAGGGGAGTGTATGTGGCTCTATACATATCAGTGCAAGGCATGCAGGCACTGTATGTAGGTATATAGATATAATTGCACACATCAAAAAGGTCCATTACTGTCTGCTGCTGCCTATTACATATATACCTAGCTCCAGGTATCAGTGGCTAGGAATAACTTTTTTTGGCACCTTAATCTTGATTATTTAATTCTAAAGCAATCCAGAGCCCCTTTTGTTCTCCATTTACTTGCTGACACTGCAGACTACAGCCAGAATTTAATACTACAGCATGAAAATCCAGCAATTTTAAATGGCTTTGCCCGTCCCAGGCATCACATCTGAGTGCGCAGAAAATTCTCGCTTTTTTGTGGTATTGTAGTATTTTTTGTAGTGTCTTATAAAAAATTTTGACACCATTTTTCTGCCAAAATTTATTTAAGCTGACCAAAAAATATTTAGCTGCCCAAAAAATATTTAGCTGTCAAAAACATATTGAGCTGCCAAAGAAATATTTAGCTACAGTTCATATATTTAACACTGTGCTGTGTCTGCCACACGGATCGCATATCATTGCACTAAATATTTTGCAATTTCTGTCCTCCAAAGAATTTTTTTTGTAGTGTCATAGCCTTCTTATTGACACAATTTTGGTGGCAAAAAAAAAAAAATACAGGCCACATATTTAACAGTGTGCTTTCTCCGTCAAACGCCTGATCTATCTCTGGGCTACAAAATTGTGCATTTCAGGCTAGCATTCACCATTTTTTGCTGTGTCTTACCGTCATTCTGTACAATATTTTTCTGTAAAAAAGCAAAAATACAGGCTACATATTAAACAGTGTGATATCTCTGGCAAACACCTCATCTATCTGTGGTCTACAAATTGTGGCATTTGAGGGCTCCATTGAACTGTTTTTGCTGTGCGTTACCCTAATTCTATGCACTATTTTGCTGTAAAAAATAAAAATACAGGCCACATATTTTACAGTGTGGTATCTTTGTGACATGCCTCATGTATCTGTGGGCTACAAATAGTAGCATTTGAGAGCTCCATTCAACTGTTTTTGCTGTGGCTTACCCAAATTCTATACAGTATTTTTCTGGAAAAAAAACAAAAATACAGGCCACATTTAACAGTGTGATATCTCTGGCAAACACCTCATCTATCTGTGGTCTACAAATTGTGGCATTTGAGGGCTCCATTGAACTGTTTTTGCTGTGCGTTACCCTAATTCTATATACTATTTTGCCGTAAAAAATAAAAATACAGGCCACATATTTTATAGTGTGGTATCTCTGTGACACGCCTCATGTATCTGTGGGCTACAAATTGTTACATTTGAAGCTCCCATTCACCTTTTTTTTGTTGTTTATTACTCTAGTTTAAAGCACTATTTTGCTGTAAAAACTAAAAATAAAGGCCACATATTTTACAGCGTGGTATCTCCATGACATGCCTCATGCATCTGTGGGCTACAATTTGAGGCATTTGAGGGTTCCATTCAACTATTTTTGCTGTGCATTACCCAAATTTTATACAGTATTTTTCTGTAAAAAGAAAAACATAAATACAGGCCACATTTAACAGTGTCATATCTCCGCAAACATCTCTTCTAACTGTGGGCTACAAATTGTGGCATTTCAGGCCTACATTCACGCTTTTTTACTGTGTCTCACCCAAGTTCTATACACTATTTTGCTGTGAAAAATATAAATACAAGCCACATATTTTACAGTGTGGTATCTCCATGACACACCTCATTTATCTGTGGGCTACAAATTGTGACATTTGAGGGCTCCATTGAACTGTTTTTGCTGTGTGCTACCCTAGTTCTAAACACTAATTTGCTGTAAAAAAAACAACAAAAATACAGGCCACATATTGAAGAGTGTGGTATCTTGGTAAAAAATACTTCTGTTTCAAATTGTTATGGCTGCTTCATGACTGTGTCTTAAATGCACCAACTAAAACCACCATCATCATGTTCTGCCTACAGACAGTTACTGCGCAGATAGAAAGACTGAGGAGCACAGAGTGAATGCTTGGGCAGTGCTGTATTCTGTCTCTGGATTACGAAAGCAAAATCTTCTAGATTAAATCATAACTGTAAGAGCCAGAGCATGTGGAAGAGCACAGGGCCAAGACTCGCAACTACCGAAGCCTTGTGTTCCTTAGGCTAGTTTCACACTTGCTTTTTTTTGCAGCGCGTTTTTCCCGCAAAAAAACGCATTGAAAAAACGCATACAAAAGCATACAACTGCTGCGTTTTTTTCAAGCATTTTTATGAGCATGCATGAAAAAAACGCAGCGTTTTTATGCGTTTGTATGCGTTTTTAGTGCGTTTTTACCGCGTTTGCGTTTTTTCCAAACATTAGGTGGCCCCTCACACTAACCCAAACCATGACTTTACTAACCCTGACCCTAACCCTAACCCTAACCCTTAACCAAACCATACCCTAACCCTAACCCTAACCCTGACCCTGACCCTAACCCTAACCCTTAACCAAACCATACCCTAACCCTAACCCTAACCCTAACCCTTAACCAAACCATACCCTGATCCTAACCCTAACCCTGACCCTGACCCTAACCCTAACCCTAACCCTAACCCTAAACCCCCTTAACTAACCCTAACTCTAACCCAAACCCCTAAATTCCATTGTCTAAACTAATGGTAAAAAAAAAAAACGCATGTGCAAAAAAACGCATACATAAGCATGCCAATGCGCACATATGCTCACCATAGACTTATAATGGGTGTCTTGCTGTAAAAAGACGCATTGCGCGCGCATGCGTTTTTTTGAGGCAAGTCGGACGCACAAAAAATGCAACAGGTTGCATTTTGTGCGCCCGAGCGCATACCGCAAAAAAACGCATGCGCGGAAAAACGCGTACAAACGCATGTGTATGCGCACATAAGCGCATCCCATGCAAAGTATAGGAAAAAAAAACGCATGCGCTATTTAGCGCTAAAATACCGCGAAAAAAAACGCAAATGTGAAACCAGCCTTAGCCGGATTCTGACAATCCATCACCTACTAATACTGAACTTGTTGGATGAGTACATCAAAAAGAAGCCCCTGCAGTTTCTAGAACAGAAGCTAGAGATATTGACATTTCGGCTGGATTTCAAGATGTGTCAATTGTATAGCGTGGAGGTCGTAGATGTGACTTCTATGATATAGATGTTTCCAGTAGACAATCAATCCAACATGTTATTGAATCTGTTTTTTCTCGCAACTCTATTCAGCTGTGCACAAATTATGTCAAATTGATAGCTAGACCCCAGTGGGTCCTGTCACAGTGCCAAGTTGACTACAGTCCACAGATGTTATCTAGATCCCTAATCTCACTTCTATGTTACCAGCATGATGAATTAATAGGAAAATCATGTGGTTTTGATGGAGCTGTTCTTTTCTTTCCAAATAAACTAAATAAGATCAATGGGGTGATTAGCCACACACGCAATGGAGAAATAGTAAAGATTACAATTACTTTCACAAATTAGTTACTACACACTTCACCATCTTGCCTTCACTTTTACAACATTATATTCTGAAGCCTTGAAGAAGATGATGAATACATTATGAAGCAAATAGGTATGAATGATTATCGCCCAAATGATGTTACAGAAGTCAGAACATGCCCAACTTATCTGTGTGGCAATAATTTGCCACCAAAATTTTGATGTATGAGTAGTGTTGAGCATTCCGATACCGCAAGTATCGGGTATCGGCCGATATCAGCGGTATCGGAATTCCGATACTTAATTCCGATACTTTTTTCATATCGGATTCCGGGATCGGAATCGGAATAGGAAGTTCCCATCATGCTATGAGCCTGCTTGCTTTGATTAAGCCAATGGGAATCCTCCGTAGTGTGGGCACATCCTGTTAGGCATGTAGGCATGTTAACTATTGGCATGGCTGTGATTGGCTGCCGAAATGATGTCATGATGCACTATAAAAGCCACCGCAGCCGCCATTTCTGGTCACTCTGCTGTGAATTCAGTTAGGGACAGGCTGCTGTAGAAGACTGTGAGGGACAGTTAGAAATAGCGATTCTAAAAACAATATTGTGCTTTATCCAGGCTACATAAACCACCACTGTAGCTTGCTTTTCCCTAGCAGCGCTGTTTTCACAGCTGTCTGCAAGGGCTGTGTGAGTGCAGCTCACGCTGTGGAGTGGGTCCTGCAGCCACGTCAGGCTGTAGGCCACCCAGTGTGATCACTGCTGCCTCATACATCTTTTATTTTTTGAGCTGCATTTTTTAAATAATTTCAATCTAGTGTGCTTCCATCCGTATCCATATACGTTGGTTGCAAACACTAGTAGTAGACAGCGGAGCCTTTCTGCAGCCTTTCAGTGCTAGTGTCCACTTTGCTGCACTGTTCACGGCTGTCTGAGAGGTCTCTGACTGTGTGTGAGTGCAGCTCACGCTGAGTAGTGTGTCCTGCAGCTACGTCTGGCTGTAGGACGCTCAGCGTGCGTCACTGCCTCACACATATTTTTATTTGAGTGCAGCTCATTTTTTCTTCTATTAGTGTGCATCCATCCGTCTCCATCTACGGTGGTTGCAAACACTATATAGGAGTACACAGCGGAGCCTTTCTGCAGCCTGTCAGTGCCAGTGCCCACTTAGCTGCACTGTTGACGGCTGTCTGAGAGGTCTCTGACTGTGTGTGAGTGCAGCTCACGCTGAGTAGAGTGTCCTGCAGCTACGTCTGGTTGTAGGACGCTCAACGTGCGTCACTGCCTCACACATATTTGTCTCTGAGTGCAGCTCATTTTTTCTTCTCCTATTAGTGTGCATCCATCCGTATCCATCAACATTGGTTGGTTGCAAACACTATATAGGAGTAGATAGAGGAGCCTTTTTTTCTGGCTTGTGCCCTGCCGGCGCAGCCAGATTAGTATTACCCAATTTTTTTGGAGCCTCATCTTTTGCATTGTAGGTTACCTGCCTGCATTGTAATAGCTCCAAAAAGTTGGTGATACTATCAGTTTCAATTCTTTGTTCTCATACTTTGAGTTTGTTTCAAACAAAGAAACCACATAAAAAGTTCACCAAACACTACATTTTGAACTTGTGTAGGCCACATCAGCTCCTATTAAAGTCTAGTCCACACACACACACTTCATAAAATTAGTGTTTCTTGTACCTGTAACCAGCTGTTCAGGAATAAGCACACTAAGGCCCCCCTTTGTCCTTTTTTGCCTATCTTAAGCAGTCTTGCAAGATGAAGAAGGCAGGGAGTAAGGCGCGGGGGCGTGGGCGTGGGCGTGGAGTTTCAGCAGGGAGAGGACGTGGGGATTCTGCAGGGAGAGGACGTGGGGATTCTACAGGTAGAGGACGTGGGGATTCTGGGCCTGCTGCGGGCACCAGTGGATCAGCATCCCCCAGTTTTAGCAGGCAACAGTCCTTTATGCGCAGCTTTGTAGGACCTCAACGTACCCCACTGCTGCGGGAGGAACAAATTGAAGCCGTTGTCGGATGGATGGCAGCTAACGCATCGACTTCAATTACTTCCGCATCCTCTCAGGGTCAGAGCACCGAAGAGCAACCATCTGTCTCTTCACCACCTGCCAAAGTGCCCAGGCAGTCAGAGAGACATGGACAGGAGCCATCACAATCTCTACTTCTGTTCTCGGAATCTGTTGGCTTGGAAAGAGGGGGCCAGCCAAGCAGCATTCCTGAATGTGAAGAAGAGGGAGTATGCAGTGATGCGCAACTTCTTTGTCCCTCTGAATCTGAAGAGGCGAGTGGGCCAGTGCCTATGGTCAGCACACCTCAGTACGCATCAGATGATGACGAGACTCAGTTGCCACTTTCTGGTGCGTACGGTGCTGGCGAGACAACCCCGGAGAAGCAGCTGTTTGAAGAGGGGAGGGAAGATGATGAGGTCCTTGACCCATCATGGCGTGAGCAACAGGAAGGTGGTGGGAGCAGCTCGGAGGAAGAGATTCCCCTACCGGCCAAAACAGGAGGCAGAGGGAGGGGGAAGACTTGGTTGCCTGTACCCTCCACTTCGGCACCCGTTAGGAGCATTCCTCCTTCCAAAGGCAAACCGGGCGCTCACAAGAGTTGCAGTGCGTGGTCCTTTTTTGACACAGTTGCAGATGACATTTGCTTTGTCAAATGCAAGCTGTGTCATCAGAGAGTCAAAAGAGGGAGAAATGTCAGCAACCTCAATACCACAAATATGTGGAAACATGTGCGCACCAAGCACGAGTTGGAGTTGCAGAGACACCCTCAAGACGTAGGCCAACGTACAGCACCACCTACCACCTCTTCAGTTCGTGTTGGGCCCTCTTCCTCCAGCTCACACACTGCTGGTTCGGCTTCCTCACAGGATCGCCAAGGAAGAACCTCTGCCACTGTTGTCCGGAGACCCTGTCAGATTCCACCCATAACAGCACGTTCCCATCCATCACAGCCATCGGTAGCACAGGCATGGGATAAAAGGCGCCCTTACTCGGCAAACCATCCCAGAGCACAGTCTCTGAATGCTGGCATTGCCAAACTTCTGGCAGTTGAAATGCTGTCATTCAGGCTGGTGGACACTGACACCTTCCGGGACTTAATGGCATTGGCAGTCCCCCAATACAACGTGCCCAGCCGCTTTTATTTCAGCAGGCGAGCCGTCCCTGCCCTGCAGAAACATGTTGAGGGCAAAATAAAACATGCGCTACTAAACGCCGTTAGTAGCAAGGTCCACCTGACCACCGATGCGTGGACCAGTAACCATGGACAGGGACGATACCTTTCCCTCACTGCCCACTGGGTCAATGTTGTGGAGCCGGGTACGGATCTGGAGAGTGGCGCTGTACGTGTTCTTCCAACGCCACGGATTGCAGGACTCCAGTCTGTACACATAGACTCCTCCTCCTACTCAAGTTCCTCAGAAACAGCAGAGCAGGAGCCTGTTACGACCGATATGAGCACAGCCGTGGCCAAACGTCAACAGGCTGTACTCAAATTAATTTCTTTGGGGAATCGAAGCCACACAGCGCAGGAGCTCTGGAATGCTATCAAGCTGGAGAGCGATGTGTGGTTTGGGCCAGCGAATCTCCAGCCGGGCTTGGTAGTGTGTGACAATGGCCGAAATCTGGTGGCAGCTCTTGGCCTAGGCAACCTCACACACATCCCATGTCTGGCACATGTTCTTAACTTGGTCGTGCAGAGCTTTCTGAGGGACTATCCGGATCTTGATGCACTGTTGCACAAGGTCCGCATAGAGTGCGCTCACTTGCGACGTTCCAGCACGGCAAGATCGCGCCTCGCTGCTCTGCAGCGACGATTTGGCCTTCCAGAACATCGCATCATATGTGACCTACCCACCCGGTGGAATTCAACGTTACATATGTTGGAGCGGTTGTGTGAGCAGCAGGCAGCAGTCATGGAGTACCAGCTGCATCAGGCGCAAACAAGTCGCACTGTGCGCCGTTCACACTTCAGCACCATTGAGTGGGCCTCTATGAAGGACATCTGCCTCGTTTTGCGTGCCTTCGATGAATCCACGCGGATGGCGAGTGCAGATGATGCACTAGTCAGCATGACTGTCCCCCTTATCTGCCTGCTTCAACAAACACTGCAAGCACTAAGGGATGAGGTTTCAGAAGAGGTGGAGGATGAGGAGTCCCAAATGCCATCTGCTTCTGGACAGTCTGCGCTACGTGTTTCCTCACAAAGGCCTAGGCAGGGGACACTTTGTGAGGAGGATGAGGAGGAGTCGATGGAGGAGGAAGACATCTCTCCAGAGGAGGGAGGTACACAAACCTCTACTCAGTATGTACAGCGAGGGTGGGGTGATGCAGAGCAGGTCGAGGTCACGCCTCAAACAGGGGACAGCGGTTCTTTGGCAGTTGGGAGTCTGCAGCACATGGTTGATTTCATGCTGCAGTGCCTGAGAAACGACCGCCGCATCGCCCACATTCTCGTCTCGGCTGATTATTGGGTGTACACCCTCCTAGATCCTCGCTACCGGGACAGCGTACAAAGGCTCATACCAACGTTGAACCGGGAGCGTAAAATGCGGGAGTACGAAGAGTCACTGGTGCAGTCCATAATGTTTTCCATTCCACCCGACAGCATTGTTGCAAGTGCTTTACAAAGCAGCTCTGTGCGTCGAGGCAGTGGAGGAAACTCTGCACAAAGAGGGAGCAGAGGCAGTGCCGCAGCACAAGGCAAGACCACTATGGCCCAAATGTGGCAAAGTTTTGTGTGTCCACCACAATTGTCTACACCATCAGCGACGCCTCGAGTCAGCAGGAGGCAACGCTTCCGTCAGATGGTGTCAGACTACATGTCTTGCCCTGTCGCTGTACTCCCAGATGGCTCTTCCCCCTTCAAGTTTTGGGTCTCTAAGCTGGATACATGGCCAGAGCTTAGCCAGTATGCATTGGAGGTGCTGGCTTGCCCTGCTGCCAGTGTATTATCGGAACGTGTCTTTAGTGCCGCAGGTGGTGTACTAACAGACCGTCGCACGCGACTATCTTCCGATAATGTTGACCGGCTGACTTTTCTGAAAATGAACAAGGCCTGGATCTCCAAAGACTTTGCCATTCCTCTTACAGACTAAATTAGTGGTTGGCAACTGTATCCAGGTCTGCTGGTGTGTTCATTTTTCTACCACCTGAACTATAATCCCTGTGCTTCAACACAGCCAGTTGTCGCTCAGATGTGTCGTCTGCACAGAGAAACACACTAGCTCCTGTGTTACTGGGGTTCAGTAATGCCAGCTGATCCCCTGCTGTGTGGACGGCAGAGTCACCAGCTCCATCAACATTCAAACCACTACTGATTTTTAACCGTGCCCAACTTAGGTCTCTGGCTCCACTGTCTCTACTATTTCCCCTGACCTCCAACCCCGCCATCTACATCTCTGAAGTGGCGTCAGCACAATCTACACTTGTTCCTGTGTTCCTGTGGCTCAGTCCCATCAGTTTATCCCCTGATGTGTGTCCGGCAAGGTCTCCTGCTCTGTCCACATTCCCATAACCAGTAGTGGGAATGAGGACAGAGCTGGCGAACTTGCCGGACAAACATCAGGGGATCAACTGATGGGACTGAGCACCAGTAACACAGGAACAAGTGTAGATTGTGCTGACGCCACTTCAGAGATGTAGCTGGCGGGGTTGGAGGCCAGGGTAAATAGTAGAGACAGTGGAGCCAGAGGCCTAAGTGGAGCATGGTTAGAATCAGTAGTAGTCCACAACCTCCATAAAAACCGCTGCCCATTGGCCTCTGCATGCGGCATGCGTAATCCTGGGCACCAACAGCGTCAGTTGGTGTTCAGAAGTGTCGTCTCCACAGAGCCAAACACATTCGTTCAAGTGTTAGTGGGGTTCAGCACTGCCAGCTGTTCCCCTGCTGTGGAGATGGCAAGTCTCCTGCTGCATTCACCTGCCAAAATCCAGTAGGCCCCAGCCTGCTCCTCGCCTAATCCTGGGCTCCAACAGCGTCAGTTGGTGTTCAGAAGTGTCGTCTCCACAGAGCCAAACACATTCGTTCAAGTGTTAGTGGGGTTCAGCACTGCCAGCTGTTCCCCTGCTGTGGAGATGGCAAGTCTCCTGCTGCCTTCACCTGCCAAAATCCAGTAGGCCCCAGCCTGCTCCTCGCCTAATCCTGGGCTCCAACAGCGTCAGTTGGTGTTCAGAAGTGTCGTCTCCACAGAACCAAACACGTTCGTTCAAGTGTTAGTGGGGTTCAGCACTGCCAGCTGTTCCCCTGCTGTGGAGATGGCAAGTCTCCTGCTGCCTTCACCTGCCAAAATCCAGTAGGCCCCAGCCTGCTCCTCGCCTAATCCTGGGCTCCAACAGCGTCAGTTGGTGTTCAGAAGTGTCGTCTCCACAGAGCCAAACACGTTCGTTCAAGTGTTAGTGGGGTTCAGCACTGCCAGCTGTTCCCCTGCTGTGGAGATGGCAAGTCTCCTGCTGCATTCACCTGCCAAAATCCAGTAGGCCCCAGCCTGCTCCTCGCCTAATCCTGGGCTCCAACAGCGTCAGTTGGTGTTCAGAAGTGTCGTCTCCACAGAACCAAACACATTCGTTCAAGTGTTAGTGGGGTTCAGCACTGCCAGCTGTTCCCCTGCTGTGGAGATGGCAAGTCTCCTGCTGCCTTCACCTGCCAAAATCCAGTAGGCCCCAGCCTGCTCCTCGCCTAATCCTGGGCTCCAACAGCGTCAGTTGGTGTTCAGAAGTGTCGTCTCCACAGAACCAAACACGTTCGTTCAAGTGTTAGTGGGGTTCAGCACTGCCAGCTGTTCCCCTGCTGTGGAGATGGCAAGTCTCCTGCTGCATTCACCTGCCAAAATCCAGTAGGCCCCAGCCTGCTCCTCGCCTAATCCTGGGCTCCAACAGCGTCAGTTGGTGTTCAGAAGTGTCGTCTCCACAGAACCAAACACATTCGTTCAAGTGTTAGTGGGGTTCAGCACTGCCAGCTGTTCCCCTGCTGTGGAGATGGCAAGTCTCCTGCTGCCTTCACCTGCCAAAATCCAGTAGGCCCCAGCCTGCTCCTCGCCTAATCCTGGGCTCCAACAGCGTCAGTTGGTGTTCAGAAGTGTCGTCTCCACAGAGCCAAACACGTTCGTTCAAGTGTTAGTGGGGTTCAGCACTGCCAGCTGTTCCCCTGCTGTGGAGATGGCAAGTCTCCTGCTGCATTCACCTGCCAAAATCCAGTAGGCCCCAGCCTGCTCCTCGCCTAATCCTGGGCTCCAACAGCGTCAGTTGGTGTTCAGAAGTGTCGTCTCCACAGAACCAAACACATTCGTTCAAGTGTTAGTGGGGTTCAGCACTGCCAGCTGTTCCCCTGCTGTGGAGATGGCAAGTCTCCTGCTGCATTCACCTGCCAAAATCCAGTAGGCCCCAGCCTGCTCCTCGCCTAATCCTGGGCTCCAACAGCGTCAGTTGGTGTTCAGAAGTGTCGTCTCCACAGAACCAAACACATTCGTTCAAGTGTTAGTGGGGTTCAGCACTGCCAGCTGTTCCCCTGCTGTGGAGATGGCAAGTCTCCTGCTGCCTTCACCTGCCAAAATCCAGTAGGCCCCAGCCTGCTCCTCGCCTAATCCTGGGCTCCAACAGCGTCAGTTGGTGTTCAGAAGTGTCGTCTCCACAGAGCCAAACACGTTCGTTCAAGTGTTAGTGGGGTTCAGCACTGCCAGCTGTTCCCCTGCTGTGGAGATGGCAAGTCTCCTGCTGCATTCACCTGCCAAAATCCAGTAGGCCCCAGCCTGCTCCTCGCCTAATCCTGGGCTCCAACAGCGTCAGTTGGTGTTCAGAAGTGTCGTCTCCACAGAGCCAAACACGTTCGTTCAAGTGTTAGTGGGGTTCAGCACTGCCAGCTGTTCCCCTGCTGTGGAGATGGCAAGTCTCCTGCTGCATTCACCTGCCAAAATCCAGTAGGCCCCAGCCTGCTCCTCGCCTAATCCTGGGCTCCAACAGCGTCAGTTGGTGTTCAGAAGTGTCGTCTCCACAGAACCAAACACATTCGTTCAAGTGTTAGTGGGGTTCAGCACTGCCAGCTGTTCCCCTGCTGTGGAGATGGCAAGTCTCCTGCTGCATTCACCTGCCAAAATCCAGTAGGCCCCAGCCTGCTCCTCGCCTAATCGTGGGCTCCAACAGCGTCAGTTGGTGTTCAGAAGTGTCGTCTCCACAGAACCAAACACATTCGTTCAAGTGTTAGTGGGGTTCAGCACTGCCAGCTGTTCCCCTGCTGTGGAGATGGCAAGTCTCCTGCTGCCTTCACCTGCCAAAATCCAGTAGGCCCCAGCCTGCTCCTCGCCTAATCCTGGGCTCCAACAGCGTCAGTTGGTGTTCAGAAGTGTCGTCTCCACAGAACCAAACACGTTCGTTCAAGTGTTAGTGGGGTTCAGCACTGCCAGCTGTTCCCCTGCTGTGGAGATGGCAAGTCTCCTGCTGCCTTCACCTGCCAAAATCCAGTAGGCCCCAGCCTGCTCCTCGCCTAATCCTGGGCTCCAACAGCGTCAGTTGGTGTTCAGAAGTGTCGTCTCCACAGAGCCAAACACGTTCGTTCAAGTGTTAGTGGGGTTCAGCACTGCCAGCTGTTCCCCTGCTGTGGAGATGGCAAGTCTCCTGCTGCATTCACCTGCCAAAATCCAGTAGGCCCCAGCCTGCTCCTCGCCTAATCCTGGGCTCCAACAGCGTCAGTTGGTGTTCAGAAGTGTCGTCTCCACAGAACCAAACACATTCGTTCAAGTGTTAGTGGGGTTCAGCACTGCCAGCTGTTCCCCTGCTGTGGAGATGGCAAGTCTCCTGCTGCCTTCACCTGCCAAAATCCAGTAGGCCCCAGCCTGCTCCTCGCCTAATCCTGGGCTCCAACAGCGTCAGTTGGTGTTCAGAAGTGTCGTCTCCACAGAACCAAACACATTCGTTCAAGTGTTAGTGGGGTTCAGCACTGCCAGCTGTTCCCCTGCTGTGGAGATGGCAAGTCTCCTGCTGCCTTCACCTGCCAAAATCCAGTAGGCCCCAGCCTGCTCCTCGCCTAATCCTGGGCTCCAACAGCGTCAGTTGGTGTTCAGAAGTGTCGTCTCCACAGAACCAAACACGTTCGTTCAAGTGTTAGTGGGGTTCAGCACTGCCAGCTGTTCCCCTGCTGTGGAGATGGCAGTCTCTCCTGCTGTCTCCGCATTACAAAGACAGTAGGCCTCTGCCTACACCCTCCTATTTCCTGGGCTTCAACACAGCCAGTTGTAGTTCGGAAGTGCCGTCCACACGGAAAGAGACACTTGCTCCCGTGTCTCAGTGGGGTTCAGTAACGTCAGCTGATCCCCTGCTGTGTGGATGGCAGTCTCTCCTGCTGTCACCTCATTCAAAATTCAGTAGGCCTCTGCCTACACCCTCCTATTTCCTGGGCTTCAACACAGCCAGTTGTAGTTCGGAAGTGCCGTCCACACGGAAAGAGATACTTGCTCCCGTGTCTCAGTGGGGTTCAGTAACGTCAGCTGATCCCCTGCTGTGTGGATGGCAGTCTCTCCTGCTGTAAACTCATTCAAAATACAGTAGGCCTCTGCCTACACCCTCCTATTTCCTGGGCTTCAACACAGCCAGTTGTAGTTCGGAAGTGCCGTCCACACGGAAAGAGACACTTGCTCCCGTGTCTCAGTGGGGTTCAGTAACGTCAGCTGATCCCCTGCTGTGTGGATGGCAGTCTCTCCTGCTGTCACCTCATTCAAAATTCAGTAGGCCTCTGCCTACACCCTCCTATTTCCTGGGCTTCAACACAGCCAGTTGTAGTTCGGAAGTGCCGTCCACACGGAAAGAGATACTTGCTCCCGTGTCTCAGTGGGGTTCAGTAACGTCAGCTGATCCCCTGCTGTGTGGATGGCAGTCTCTCCTGCTGTCACCTCATTCAAAATTCAGTAGGCCTCTGCCTACACCCTCCTATTTCCTGGGCTTCAACACAGCCAGTTGTAGTTCGGAAGTGCCGTCCACACGGAAAGAGATACTTGCTCCCGTGTCTCAGTGGGGTTCAGTAACGTCAGCTGATCCCCTGCTGTGTGGATGGCAGTCTCTCCTGCTGTAAACTCATTCAAAATACAGTAGGCCTCTGCCTACACCCTCCTATTTCCTGGGCTTCAACACAGCCAGTTGTAGTTCGGAAGTGCCGTCCACACGGAAAGAGACACTTGCTCCCGTGTCTCAGTGGGGTTCAGTAACGTCAGCTGATCCCCTGCTGTGTGGATGGCAGTCTCTCCTGCTGTCACCTCATTCAAAATTCAGTAGGCCTCTGCCTACACCCTCCTATTTCCTGGGCTTCAACACAGCCAGTTGTAGTTCGGAAGTGCCGTCCACACGGAAAGAGATACTTGCTCCCGTGTCTCAGTGGGGTTCAGTAACGTCAGCTGATCCCCTGCTGTGTGGATGGCAGTCTCTCCTGCTGTCACCTCATTCAAAATTCAGTAGGCCTCTGCCTACACCCTCCTATTTCCTGGGCTTCAACACAGCCAGTTGTAGTTCGGAAGTGCCGTCCACACGGAAAGAGATACTTGCTCCCGTGTCTCAGTGGGGTTCAGTAACGTCAGCTGATCCCCTGCTGTGTGGATGGCAGTCTCTCCTGCTGTCACCTCATTCAAAATTCAGTAGGCCTCTGCCTACACCCTCCTATTTCCTGGGCTTCAACACAGCCAGTTGTAGTTCGGAAGTGCCGTCCACACGGAAAGAGATACTTGCTCCCGTGTCTCAGTGGGGTTCAGTAACGTCAGCTGATCCCCTGCTGTGTGGATGGCAGTCTCTCCTGCTGTAAACTCATTCAAAATACAGTAGGCCTCTGCCTACACCCTCCTATTTCCTGGGCTTCAACACAGCCAGTTGTAGTTCGGAAGTGCCGTCCACACGGAAAGAGACACTTGCTCCCGTGTCTCAGTGGGGTTCAGTAACGTCAGCTGATCCCCTGCTGTGTGGATGGCAGTCTCTCCTGCTGTCACCTCATTCAAAATTCAGTAGGCCTCTGCCTACACCCTCCTATTTCCTGGGCTTCAACACAGCCAGTTGTAGTTCGGAAGTGCCGTCCACACGGAAAGAGATACTTGCTCCCGTGTCTCAGTGGGGTTCAGTAACGTCAGCTGATCCCCTGCTGTGTGGATGGCAGTCTCTCCTGCTGTCACCTCATTCAAAATTCAGTAGGCCTCTGCCTACACCCTCCTATTTCCTGGGCTTCAACACAGCCAGTTGTAGTTCGGAAGTGCCGTCCACACGGAAAGAGATACTTGCTCCCGTGTCTCAGTGGGGTTCAGTAACGTCAGCTGATCCCCTGCTGTGTGGATGGCAGTCTCTCCTGCTGTAAACTCATTCAAAATACAGTAGGCCTCTGCCTACACCCTCCTATTTCCTGGGCTTCAACACAGCCAGTTGTAGTTCGGAAGTGCCGTCCACACGGAAAGAGATACTTGCTCCCGTGTCTCAGTGGGGTTCAGTAACGTCAGCTGATCCCCTGCTGTGTGGATGGCAGTCTCTCCTGCTGTAAACTCATTCAAAATACAGTAGGCCTCTGCCTACACCCTCCTATTTCCTGGGCTTCAACACAGCCAGTTGTAGTTCGGAAGTGCCGTCCACACGGAAAGAGATACTTGCTCCCGTGTCTCAGTGGGGTTCAGTAATGTCAGCTGATCCCCTGCTGTGTGGATGGCAAAGTCTCCTGCTGCCTACACAGTCGTACCACTACTGATTTTTAACCGTGCTCCAATTAGGCCTGTGGCTCCACTGTCTCTCGTATTTCCCCTGTCCTCCAACCCTGCCAGTTACAGCTCCGAAGTGGCGTCTGCACAATCCACACTTGTTCCTGTGTTACAGGTGTTCAGTCCGATCAGTTAATCCCCTGATGTGTGTCCGGCAATGTCGCCTGCTCTGTCCACATTCCCATTATCGGAATGTGGACAGAGCAGGCGACATTGCCGGACACACATCAGGGGATTAACTGACCGGACTGAACACCTGTAACACAGGAACAAGTGTGGATTGTGCAGACGCCACTTCGGAGCTGTAACTGGCGGGGTTGGAGGACAGGGGAAATACGAAAATCAGTGAATCCACAGGCCTAAGTGGAGCTTGGTTCAAATTAGTAGTCTACAACCGATCTTAAAATTTCTTCAATGCAGCCTAAGCCTGCTCCGTGCTTGTCCCTGGGCTTCAACACAGCCAGTTGTTGCTCGGAAGTGCCGTCTTCACAGAGTAAAACACTAGCTCCTGTGTTTGTGGGGTTCAGTAACGTCAGCTGTTCCCCTGCTGTTTTGATGGCAATCTGTCCTGCTGCCTCCCAATTGACAGCACATCAGGCCTCAGCCTGCTAAGTGCTTGTCCTGGGCTCCAACATCGCCAGTTGCTGCTCATAACTGACTTTGGCACGGGTACTCCCTCCTGCCCAGCTTGGTTCCAGCCCTGCCTGCTGTTTCCGGGAAGTGTCAATGTCAGTTTGCCACCCCAAGTTGCCATGTCGTGTTGCGGTTGGGTTAGCCGAGGCTAGGGTGCCAGCAGTTTAGGTGCTTCCTATGTGGACTGCGGGTTCTGGTAAGAAAGGTTTGTTCCATAGTGCCAGTAGGACAAGCACCCCCTGTAGGACTGTGTGATTCGGTAACTGCGGCCAGCTTGCGGCATGCCAACTTTGCTTTTCAGGGGTAACTTCTGATACCCCTCCGGGTTCCAGCACCGTCAGCTGGTTCTCATCAGAGCCTTTGGCCTAGGTGCCTCCATCTCGGTATCCGAGTTCCAGCAACGTCTGCTGGTCCTTGGTAGTGCTTTGTAGCACAGGTACCTCCTGCTTAGTAACCGGGTTCCAGCACCGTCAGCTGGTCCTCGGTTGTGCCATTGGCTCTTATTCCTTCTGCTGCCCCTCCGGGTGCCAGCACTGTCAGCTGGTCCTCGCTATTTCCATTTGCTCTTGCAGCTTATGCTACCCCTCCGGGTTCCAGCACCGTCAGCTGGTTCTCGTCAGAGCCTTTGGCCTAGGTGCCTCCATCTCGGTATCCGAGTTCCGGCAACGTCTGCTGGTCCTTGGTAGTGCTTTGTAGCACAGGTACCTCCTGCTTAGTAACCGGGTTCCAGCACCGTCAGCTGGTCCTCGGTTGTGCCATTGGCTCTTATTCCTTCTGCTGCCCCTCCGGGTGCCAGCACTGTCAGCTGGTCCTCGCTATTTCCATTTGCTCTTGCAGCTTATGCTACCCCTCCGGGTTCCAGCACCGTCAGCTGGTTCTCGTCAGAGCGTTTGGCCTAGGTGCCTCCATCTCGGTATCCGAGTTCCGGCAACGTCTGCTGGTCCTTGGTAGTGCTTTGTAGCACAGGTACCTCCTGCTTAGTAACCGGGTTCCAGCACCGTCAGCTGGTCCTCGGTAGTGCCATTGGCTCTTGTTCCTTCTGCTGCCCCTCCGGGTGCCAGTACCGTCAGCTGGTTCAAGAGGACAAAGAACAGGAAGACAACCACCAAGATGCAGAACAACAAGAGAGAGAAGACAAAGAAGCATAAAAAAAACAAAGCAGAAGAACATTAAGCATAAGACTAATACTCTGAGCAAATGATATTATCTTATTTATAAGCAGAAGAAGACTAAGCAGTGTATGGGGGTGAGTCCGTTCCTCCTCGTGGTGCCCCTGGAAAAGGCCTGCTTCTGCAGGCCAAACTGAACGCGGACAAATCCTGTTGTAAATCTTTTGTGACAGGCAGAACGGAAGGTGTAAACTTCTAACTTTTCTAGATAACAACTACAGGAATGCCTGACACAAACAAGAATATGATGAAGAAGAATAGGAAGAAGATGAAGAAGCTGAATATGTAGAATAATAATTGTTGAATAAGAAGAATATGAAGAATGTAAGAAAAGGAAGAAGAAGAAGAAGAAGAAGAAGAAGAAGAAGAAGAAGAAGAATGTAAAAAAAGGAAGTAGAAGAAGAAGAAGAAGAATGTAAAAAAAGGAATAAGAAGAAGAATGTAAAAAAAGGAAGTAGAAGAAGAAGAAGAAGAATGTAAAAAAAGGAAGTAGAAGAAGAAGAAGAAGAATGTAAAAAAAGGAAGTAGAAGAAGAAGACATACATGTCTGGCAAAATATAAATGAGGCTAACATAGTCAATATCTTTGTAACTCCTAACATCTTTAAAAAAAAAAGTTTAATTCCTGCTATTCCATTTGATTGGGCTAAACCTCTATGGCTTTAATGTCTCCTCCACCTCCCACAATACATTCTACATTATTCTTAGTTGTTTTTCTTCATGTAGAATTAACCTACAAGGAAAGAAAGGGTTTTTTTTAATTCCGATATTTTGGCCCCATTGACTTGCATTGGTTCCCGGTATCGGAATCGGCGATACCGATACTTTTTTTTAAGATCGGCCGATCCATTCCGATCCGATATTTTCAAGTATCGGCTGGTATCGCTCAACTCTATGTATGAGACTAATATCATCTTGTGGATTGATGTGAGCCACAAAGTCCTTCAAAGTGAAACTGTTCTGGATGTAATGTACAATTTGCTCTATAAAATTAGAAGCTGCGTTCTATGATGCTTGCATTAAAGAACTGGATGGTCAGATATGTATGGACTCAGGAAGACTGGGCTGTGGGTAACTGTGCTGTTCCGTGTCCGGAACAGTCAAGACTGCGTCCCCTGTTTCCCAGGGAAGGAATAGGGGAATGGACAGGCCCCATTACCCAGGAAGAGGAGGCATGTTTAGACAGGTAATCTGGCCGGAAGCTGAGGGAAAAAACACACAAAGCAGGAGTGAGTCCCCCGCTGTCAGCGTGTGAGTGGCAGTGATCTACGCACCTGAAGCGCCAGCGCTACGATGGACTGCATCAGACAGACCCGTTAACCCAGAGGCAGGGGGCGAGCCTAAGAGAAAGCGGGCATGACAACAGAGATTTTGGGCGGGGACAAGCAGCACATAGGAGGCTGAGCAGCGTGCTCTTCCCTTAGAGCACTACCGCCGCTAAAAGCAGTACTTCCAGAGAGCGAGGCACTGTGTGCCCAGTGACCACCAGAGAGCGAGGCGCCATATGCTCCATGACCGTGAGTACAGCACACGTGCGCAGTAGAGAGAGACAGTTCATGCCATGTGTCCAGCTTGGATTACCAATAATTATAAGGCACCGTGGAATGACAGAGGACATTGGTAAGGTCAGCAAGTTACTCCCTCATCAGCTTCCCAAACTTTGTACTCCTTGTGAGAGTACCCCACGCCTCAGGGCCAGGGCGATGGGAGGGTCTGAGAAAACTCTCCCATAACTTTGCCAGTGTTCCACTGCCTGTACTGGATTGGTGTGGCGTCTCTCTCACCTGTACTCCTTGGTTGTCCAACGAACTGTGACCTCTGCCGCCAGCATTTTGAGCTGGAATTTTTTTAATAATCCCGCAGGAAGACCCCTCTGGTACTGCAACATTTTAGCACACCTGTTTGCCTCTGGAATAAGAGATATAAATTTCTCCTATTCGTGTGGGTCTAGAAGTGTCACCAATCAGTATTGCCTGTCAGCCAAAATATTTAGAACGCGAGGGTAACAGGATAGGCAGCGTAACATAAACTCAACCAATGCGTGCCAGAGTGCTAACAGGCAAGACTTCCATGTCCTCAATAAGAGGACGACTGACCATGCTCTCCTCCTCCTTGCCCTCAGGCCATCCCCGACTTTCGACTAACCTCTGCACTATCATTGAAAATACATAATTGTAAATTCCTCATTGTAAATACACCCCTGTACTTTGTTTCTCCCGCACCTCATTGCAGATTGTAAGTTCTCACGAGCAGGGTCGTTTTCTTTTGCTTTAATTATTATTAATGTTGTTACTTAGGACTGTTTTATTTGAAAATGTTAAATTATAAATATATTGGAGCTATATAGATAACGATTGTTAGTATTATTAGAACACAGAAAATAGGGATGGTGATGCTAATTATGGTGTCATCGACTCTCACAATTTTGGTGGATTCCTCAAAGTTTGGGAGGATGGTACATATGTCTGACATCCATGTCCCCTCCTGAGATCTTATGTGTAAAGTCTGAACTGAATACCGACGGCCTTGTTGATGCTGGTAGTCAACAACTGTCCTCTGTCATGGTTAGGACATGGTTAATGTCCTGTTCTCTCAGGATTAATTTTGCTGGCCTCCCTTTGGATCTGGGAGGGGTATTTATACTCACTCCAGACTAGGATTCTCTGTTAGCTATACTAATGTTCTGACTGTGTGTCTGACCCCCTGGTGTGCGTGTATTGCTTGATTGTCTCCCGTGTATGACCTGGTCTGTCTGCTCACTCTGTTCTCTGTCTCATGTTTTGGTACTATTGCCTTCTTCGGTTCTGACCTCCTGGCTTGGCTATTGTTACTCCATTACAGCTTGTCCCAGCACAGCTCGTTCTGGCTTTTTGACCTCTGGCTTCCCTTCTGACAATCCCCTGTCTCACCTATTGGTACATCGTGATCTCCTGGTTCTGATCTAAGCTTGCTTGATTATTCTCCTGTGTTTATCATCTCCTCTGCACCCCGGCGTCTAGCTCCGCCCCTGACCACCTCCTACTCATGTAGTTCAGGTCCTGTTAGTTACCTGGTAAGTTCCCGGTGCTTTGCTCAGCTCCCTTGCTGCTGTGTGCAGCTCTCCCCGCAGCAGTAATACCCAGGAGTCGTGACACCCTCTTCTGCTCACAAATACTTTCCAACATGTGAAGTGTAGAGTTCCAATGTGTGGGGACATCAAACACCAGTTGGTGAGCCGTAAGCTGCAAATATTGCTGAAGCACAGCAAGGCTGTCTGAAGCTGTAGCTGACTTTCTAAAATGGGCACGCAGTGTGGTGCACTTTCATAAGCAGATCAGGCAGCTCCAGGTCACTTTTGAAAAACCATTGAACAAGGAGGCTAAGCACATGGGCCAGGCATGGTATGTGTGTGAGCTCGCCTCACCTCAGAGCCACCACCAGGTTCTGGCCATTGTCACACACGACCATGCCTGGCTGTAGGTTCAGCGGGGTCAGCCACAGATCTGCCTGCTCTTTCAGAGCTGCCCACCACTCTTCAGCATTGTGCGGTTTGTCACCTAAGCATATTAGCTTCTGCACAGCCTATTGCCACTTGGCTGAGGCAGTGGTGCAGTGCTTCCAGCTTATAGCTGATGTGTTCATTTCGGAGATGGAGGTTGAAAAGGAGGAGGAGGAGGTGCAGGAGTTGTAGACTGGGGGCAAGTGTGATTGATGTAGGGCCCGCAATCCTTGGCATTGGGAGGACGTGTTGCATCACAATGTCTGATAGGGTCCCGGCTTCCATTATCTTAACCTAGTGTGCCGTCAGCGAGATGTACCGTCCCTACCCACAAGCACTTGTCCATGTGTCTGTGGTTAGGTGTACTTTTCCAGTAACAGCATGGTTGAGGACCTGGGTAATGTAGTGGGACACGTGCTTGTGTAATGCCATGACAGCACACCAGGAGAAATAATGGCAGCTGGGATCAGAGTATTTTGGGATGGATGCTAAAATCAGGTTGTAGGAAGCTTCCATCTCCACAAACCTAAAAGGCAACATATCTAGCGCAAGCAGATGAGAAATGTGTGAATTTAGTACTGTGGTCTTTGGGGCATTGACTGGATATTTCCGCTTGTGTTCCAAGGACTGAGGTATGAACAACTGAGCGCTGCTCTGGGACAAGGACATGGACGTGCTTGTTGATGGTGCTAGTTGAGTTTTTGTGCAACGACAGATGCAGGGCAGGAGGCATCTTCGCATGCACCATGGACAGAGGGTTTGCTTGCACACACAACATCAGAAGAAATAGTGGTATCACCCGCAGACACTGTTCCTGGAATCTGGTGTTCGGCCCACAAAGTCGGGTGCTTTGCTGCCATGTGCCTGATCATGCTGGTGGTGGACAGGCTGGTATTTTTGCTACCTCTGCTGATGCTGACATGGCTGATGGTGCAAATGGCCTGTTTGGGGTTATCCGCAGAGTCTTTCAAAAACAATCAGACTCAGGAAGACCTAACAGTTGACTGGCAACGACTGTCATGTTGGTGTTATGGGGACATTCAGTGTCTCCCTCTCGCACACCTCCCCTCCTCACCTCACCCTCTGTGTTTCGGTGTTCCCCAAGGCTCAGTTCTAGGACCCTTACTCTTACTTAATGTTCGGCCTGGGACAGCTCATAGAATCCCACGGTTTGCAATATCATCTTTACGCCTATGACACGCAGAACTATCTATCTTGACCTGACATCACCTCCTATCTGACCAAAATCACACAATGTCTTTCCGCTATTTCATCCTTCTTTTCTGCTCACTTTCTAAAAGTGAACATGGATAAAACAGAATTCATCATCTTTCAACCATCTCACTGTACCCCTCCACCAGAGCTATCCATCAATGTTAATGGCTGATCACTTTCCCCAGTCCCGCATGATCAGTGCCTTGGGGTGATCCTCGACTCTGCCCTCTCTTGCAAGCCACATATCCAAACCCTTGCCTCCTCCTGCTGGCTGCAACTCAAAAACATTTCCTGGATCCTTACAATCCTTGACCAAGAAACTGCAAAAACGATATTGCACGCCCTCATCATCTCCCACCTCGACTAATGCAACCTTCTTCTCTCTGACCTCCCCTCTAGCACTCTTGTATCACTCCAATCTATTCTAAATTCTGCTGCTCAATTCACCTGTCTCCCCGTTATTCCCCAGCCTCTCCTCTCTAAACTCTAAAGCTATGACATACAAAGACATCCACAACCTGTCTCCTCCATAAATCTGTGACATGGTCTCCCTGGACTTACTTACACGTAAACTTCGATCCTCTCAACATCTTCTTTTCTACTCCACTCTTATCTCTTCTTCCCCCAACCGCATAGAAGACTTCTCCCGTGCTTCCCCCTATAGAATCATAGAATCATAGATTCTACCCATACGCTGTAACTCTCTACCCCAACACATCAGTCTACCGCAACACATCAGTCTAACGCCTACCACGGAAACATTCAAAATGAACCTGAAGAACAACCTCTTCCCACAAGCCTACAACCTGCAGGGATCCTCAGTCTACTGATCTGCGCGACCAGCTCTACCCTCTCCTAGTGTATCCACACCCATCCCCGGTAAACTGTGAGGCCTCACGGGAAGAGTCCTTTCTACTTCTGTACTTGCGTGTGCCTTGTATTGCTCATGTTTAGTGTACTTGTCTATGTATGTTCCTTTTTCACATGCAAAGCACCATGGAATAAATGGCGCTATAAAAATGACTAATAATATCATCCACCACCTCATCTTCCACTTCTGCACCCTGGTCCTCCTCCTTACATTCTGGCAATTGTGTCTCATCATCGTCCACCTCTTGTGACATGTTTCCACCATCACCTTCGTGTGACCGTGGCTGCTCAAATATTTGGGCAGCATTACATGTGATATCATATTGCCCCGCTTCAAGTGTATCGTGAGAGAGGCCCGAATCTATAAATGGTAAAGTGAATAGTTCTTGGGAGTATCCAAGTGTGGGATCAGTTGTCTACAGGTAATCAGCATGGTGGGAGGAAGGAGGATCAGGGTGAGGAATATGAGGTCCAGCCTCACGGCTACTCAGACTTGCCTGCGTGGAAGACAGGGTGCTGGTGGTGGTGGCAAAGTGACTCTTGGTGGCAAAGTGACTGGAAGCATTATCCGCTATCCAACACTGCTCTGGGTTCAATACATGGTGTGCTCATGCATTCCCCTAGTAATTGAGACAGGAAGGTCAAGCGAGAAGATGTGGGTGTTTGGTGTGGCCAAATTTCAGCTTGCCTACAGCCTCAGCCTCTACATGCACCCTCGCCATCACGACCACTTCCACGTCCATTGCCACACGCTTTGCCCATTTTAAATGTACTACATTATTTTCCATGTTCACTCCAAATGGCTGAATTTGGAGCTAACTTATATGTTATCCATGTGTGGGAAACCCACAGCTTAAATTATCTGACCTGTAGGTACATTTTTTTTTCATCAAACTGGTGTCAATAACTTAAGTATGAGACAGGAAAAACAGTTCAATGGAGGACTCAAATGCCACAAATTGTAGCCTACAGATAGATGAGCCATCTGATGGAGACAGACCACTCTCAAATATCTTGCCTGTATTTTTTTTTTTTTTTGGGGGGGGGCAGAAAATTTGTGTGAATAAGTAGGCTAAGACACAACCAAAAAAAAAATTGATGGAGGCCTGATACCTAATGCATATTAAAACTGAGCTGGGTCACCTGATCAAGCCTGAGAGGAGAAGATTAACCCTTTTTGCGCTGTCTGTCAGCAGGTCTCACAATGTATTTAAAATGCCCAATCCACATAAAAATGGCGAGCATTATATGAAAAAGCATAATATATAAGGTATCCCATAGAAATGGCTTCTTAGTGGGATACCACACATTCTCCACATCTCTTCAGACACCAACACTATAACACCAGGGTGAACGTGTTCTGTGATGCAACAGCCACGTTATTGTTTGCAAATGGATGTTTGTCGTCTCAGCAGAGTTCACCTATTGTTTCTTGTGTCTCCCCCCTCCCAATGAGGAGTACAAATAAATATCAGTTATTACAAAATTATTGGGTTGTACAGGAAGAGCAAATAGATAGTCGTTGTATGGCATTGCGCCCTGTCAATACTAGGGTACCTTTTTTTAATTACCAGCATTACATTAAAATTTTAAAGTTGATAGAACAACACAATCTATGTCGTCCCAGCATTCCTCTGTACACATCTCTGTATTTAGATCACTATTAGCATGTTCTATTTCCCTTTAACATTTCTCTGTCTTTTGATCACAGATATCACATTTCAGCCACAGGGCAAGGTGGGCACTTAGTAATCCCCCCCCCCCATTTACTAGAATCTGAAGGTCTTGAGATCCATTTGTAGGAACCCATATATTAAAGCTACCAAACAACAAATATTATATTTTAAGTTGAAACAGATTATTGAAGACATTTCAACATTTATTTAGCCTCCTTTGACAGAAAAGTAGAACCATAGTCGTGCTGTATCATAATACTCGAGCAAGGGGAAAAGAGAAATTCTTGATGCAATAACTAGAGTTGAGCGAAACGGGTCGGTCAAATTCAAAAATCGCCGACTTTAGCAAAAGTCGGGTTTCGCAGATCGAAACCCGACCATAGTGTGAGGTCGGCCATGAGGTCGCCGATCAGAGCACCAAAGTCGCGTTTCAAATAATGCTTCCAGCGCCTTTTCTCAGCCAATGATGGAGGACGCACACTGTGGGCAACGCGATGACATGGGCAGCGACCACCATCTTAGAGAAGGCCATTGAAGTGATTGGCTGGCTTTGTGTGGCGTCACAGTGGCTATAAAAGGCCACGACCGCCGACCGCCATCTTACTTCTGCCGATCTTACAATAGGGAGAGGTGCTGCTGCTGATTCTGAATAAGGGAGAGCGTTAGGCAGGGGAGAAGAAAAAAAATTGCTTCTGCTGATAGCGCTTTTCACTGTACAGTTAGTGTGCAGTGAAAGGGGAGGATTTTTGTTATGTGCAGCAGCGCTGGTGGTGATTAGGCTGCCTTTTAAGGCTACCTGATAGCTGCATTGCTGTGTGCACACTGCTGTTCAAACTGCTTTTTTCAAAGCACTCCAACTTTTATTACTTTGTTCTGGTGAGTTACCGAGCATTCATTTTTTCACACACCGTATAGCGGTGTACGCTCCTCACACACTACCGTGTACCGGCTGGTATCACGGACAAATACAAGCTATCTGTGTGTGACTCTGGAAAAAATTTAGCGGTCCACTTTTTAAACAGTTTCGTATATCTGCTGTTTGATTACAGTCAAAACTATACAGAGACAGCGTGTGTCACACTGTATAAAAATAGACGGAGATTGACAATTTTCCATACAGACACCGTATAGCGGTACACGCTCCTCACACACTACCGTGTACTGGCTGGTATCACGGACAAATACAAGCTATCTGTGTGTGACTCCGGAAAAACAAACCGAGGAGATTTTCCATTTTTCCAGACCTACACCTTATAGAGCTGTCCGCTTTTCAAACAGTTTCGTGTATCTGCTGCTTGATCACGGTCAAATCTATACAGAGACAGCATGTGTCACGCCGTATAAAAATAGACGGAGATTGACAATTTTCCATACAGACACCGTATAGAGCTGTCCGATACTCAAACAGTATTGTATATCTGCAGTTCGCATTACAGTCACATCTATTCAGAGTCAGCGTCTGTGTGTGACACTCTGTAAATACATATACGGAGATTCTTAGTTACACAAAAAACGTATACAGCTGTACACTTCTGATACAGTTCAGTATATCTGCTTGTTGGATTACGGTCAAATACATACTGGGAGAGCATCAGTGACTGACAAAATATAAATGTAGATTTAATTTTTTTAATACACCTTACACAGCTGGATGCTCCTCATACAGTATCATCTCTCTGCTGGTATTTTTGGTACATTTTCCCAAACATGAGGAAGTATGGCCGAAGAGTCCGCGGACGTGGGCAGGGGGGCGCAGCTGGTACTGATGGTGGTAGTGCATCGGCTGGTTCTGGCAAAAGCACAATAGCAGCTAAGGCAGGACGTGTTGAGCCTGCGTCATCATCTGGCCCAAGAAGGCCTGTAAGGTTCCCTTTTCTTGGAGTAGGTAAACCACTTTTAAAGCCGGAGCATCAGGAACAGGTTTTGGCGTACAGTGCTGAAACAGCCACCTTCTCTATTGCCTCCTCTTCTGAACGTTCGAAACCTGCAAGCATGGAGTCGTCAGTGCAGGGTTCTGGTCAGGAAAAAACACGTTTCCTTGTGTCCTTCACCCCCACCAAAAGTTAAGGATGTGGCAGCCCACACTTCAGATTACTCTATGGAGCTCTTTTCACATACCATGTGTCATGATCCAGGACGGGGTTTCGCTTTGGCCCGTCCTGGTCAGACAGGGGGTTAATTGTTTCTGCCTCTTTCTGGCAGAGGGCGGCTATTTAATGCTCACTGGACCTAAGTCCGGTGTCAGTTATACTCCTGCCCTCGGCTGAGTTAAGTGACCTCTTGTATACGTGTGCCTTGTGCCTGATAACTTGCTTGCTTGTTTGGTTGTGATCTGATTCTGTCCCTGTTGCGAGTTCAGCCTGACCCTCTTGTACTGCGCTACCTCTCGTGTATGACCCTCTGCTTGTGACTCGACTGCTCGCTGCTCGTCCCTTTGGTACCGCACCGCCCTCTTGTGTATGACCTTTGGCTTCGTCTGACCTCCCATCTGTTTGTCCCTCCTGTACCTCGTTCGCCCGTATTGTAAATGATCTCTGGTTTGCCCGACTCTGAGTGTTCTTCCATCTTAGCAAGCAGGACGCTAAGCCCCGCCCCCTTGTGGTCACATGACCGTAGGTCCCGTGCCTGCTTGCTAATACTTCAGCGTGCAGGTCCTGTGAGTCTGTACTTTCCAGCTGTTACTATCCCCGGGACCCCTACAGCACTGGTGAGTCCCTGCTCAGCGGAGGCTGCATGCCGGAGCTGTCAGGATCCTGACATTATAACTGACCATTACCATTTTTTTTTCTCTGCTCCCATTCACCTGTGTGTGTATTGGATCCTATGCACGCTCTTTCTGAGCAGGTTAAACACCTAACTCTGATGTCTCAGAAACTCCTTGGAGAACAGCGAGTCCTGGCTCAGTCTCAGCAGCTGATCGCTGACACTGTGCAGGGGGTGTTTTCATCGGGGGCTCGGGATGTCACATTAATTTCCCCAGAGTCTCCGGTTAAGTTGCCAGATACCTTTTCTGGAGATAAAAGGGAATTCAGAGTTTTCAAGGAGGGATGTAAGCTTTTTTTTTCTTTGAGACCACACTCATCTGGGAGTGAAAGTCAGAGAGTGGGGGTCATTATATCTCTGTTAAGGGGGGCTCAACAGGCTTGGGCTTTCTCCCTTCCGACCACGGCCCCTGAGCGTATGACTGTGGATGCATTTTTTGAGGCCCTGGGGCTTATTTATGATGAGCCTGATCGGATACGTATGGCTGAGGACATGGTGATGAGTGTGTGCCAGGGGAAACACCCAGCTGAGTGGTTTTGTTCAGAGTTCAGACGCTGGGCAGCTGAGGTCTGCTGGAATGATGCCGCCCTCGGTGGTTTGTTCCGTAGAGGCCTGTCTGAACATCTGAAAGACGCCTTGGCTCTCCACCCTCCGCCTGACTCCCTGGAGGAGGCTATGACACAGGCCGTCCGAATGGATCGCAGGATACGGGCGAGGGGAGTGATGCAGATTGAGACACCGCTATTCTCCCAACGAAGGTCAGCCAGTCCAACATTGGAGACCATCGACCTCAAAGAGAAAGAAAGAAGACAACGACTCGTGGGAAAATGCTGTTTTTTCTGTGGCGATTCTAGACATTGGAAAAAGGATTGCCCCTCCTTTCCTCTGACCAACAAGCGACTGAGCCCCGGTGATTGTCGTGGAGGTCACCCAGGCTCTCAGGTACCCTTTTCTGCATTTTCAAAAATATTGTTGCAAGTGGAACTTTGTTGTGGGAGTGTCTCCACATTCACCTCTGCCTTCGTGGATTGCGGATCGTCATTAAACTTTATTGACTCTGACTTGGTATCCAGGTGTAAGTTAGGGACAGTTACAGTAGGTTGGAAACTCCTATTCACATTGTTGCCATTGACAAAACACCACTGGTTAAAATGACGTTATGTTTCGTACAGAAGAGTTTCTCCTTAAAGCAAGTTCCTTGCACTAGGAACATATTTCATGTTTTGTTATGGACAACCTGCCTGCGGGACTGGTGTTGGGGTTCCCCTGGTTACAAGTGCATAATCCAGTGATTAATTGGGAATCTCAGGACATTGTTAAATGAGGTCCCTATTGTTCTGAGAAATGTCTTGTTACTGTGTCTGTGTCGTCCGTGGGTCTGGAAGGTATTCCGGAGTGCCTGAAAGACTATACGGACGTTTTCTCCGAAAAAGAGGCCGAGGTTTTACCGCCACACCGCCCATTTGATTGTGCCATTGACCTGGTTCCAGGTGCTAAATTGCCCAAAGCCCACTTGTATAACCTTTCAGGTCCAGAACGGGCTGCAATGAAGGAATATATTTCCGAGAGTCTCCGTAAGGGACACATTCGTCCTTCTGTTTCTCCCGTTGCGGCGGGGTTCTTTTTTGTAAAGAAAAAAGACGGTGGTTTATGCCCATGCCTCGATTTTCGTGAGTTAAATAAGATAACTGTGAGGAATACGTATCCCCTTCCACTTATTCCTGATTTATACAACCAATTGTCCGGAGATAAGTGGTTTTTGAAACTAGATCTATGGGGAGCGTATAACCTTATCAGAGTCCGGGACGGAGATGAGTGGAAATCTGCTTTTCTCACTACTGAAGGGTTGTTTGAAAATTTGGTCATGCCTTTCAGTCTGACCAATGTGCCAGCAGTCTTCCAAAATTTCATAAACTACGTGTTCTCTGATTTTATTGGACGTTTTATGGTGGTATATTTGGATGACATACTGATCTACTCTCCTGATAAACAGGCTCAAATTGGTCATGTTCGGGCAGTTCTCCAAAGGCTCTGGGAGAACTGTCTCTTTGCTAAACTTGAAAAATGTCTATTTTGTGCTCAAGAACTGTCGTTTCTGGGGTTCTTTGTGTCTGCAGAAGGGTATCGCATGGATCCTAATAAGGTGCAGGCCATTGTCGAGTGGGTTCAACCTTGAGATTTGAAGGCTCTGCAACGTTTCCTAGGGTTTGCCAATTATTATCGTAAATTTATAAGGGGGTTCTCACATGTGGTTAAACCCCTCACAGACATGACTCAAAAGGGGGCTGATATCAAGAAGTGGTCAGCCGCAGCGGTAGCGGCGTTTCAGTTTTTGAAAAAATGTTTCATGTCTGCCTTGGTTCTTATTCAACCGGACCTGTCTGAACCATTTATTGTCGAGGTAGACGCCTCAGAGGTGGGGGTGGGGGCAGTATTGTCCCAGGGACCCACCACTTTGACCAATTTGAGACCTTGCGCCTTTTTCTCGAAGAAATTCTGTCCTGCGGAGAGAAACTATGATGTTGGAAATCGAGAACTTCTGGCCGAAAAGTTGGCCTTTGAAGAATGGAGGCATTTTTTGGAGGGGGCTGTCCATCCTATAACCGTAATTATGGACCACAAAAACCTAGCTTACATTGAGGCAGCTAAAAGGTTGACTCCCAGGCAGGCTAGATGGTCACTTTTTTCCCGATTCAACTTCTCGATCACTTTTCGGCCAGGATCCAAAAATGTCAGAGCGGATGCCTTGTCACGCAGTCTAGATCCGGTGTCCCCCCCGGAACCTCCATCCTCCATTCTTCAGCCTGGGGTGGTGGTGGCAGGTGTTTCTAATATGTTGGAATGGGAGATTCGGGAAGCCCAGTCTCTGGCACCTCCGGCTAAGCCGGTGGATAAACTTTTCGTGCCAGCTCAGTTTCATCTCAAGGTCCTCCTAGAGTTCCATGACTCAGTTCTGGGTGGACATCCAGGGATCTCGGCTACCCGGAAGGTCATTGCTAGAGTGTTCTGGTGCTTTTCTTTAGCCTCTGATATTGGGGAATATGTGTCTGCATGTGATGTTTGTGCCCGTGCAAAAAACCCCCATAACCGGCCGGCTGGGGAATTGGTACCACTGCCAATTCCTGAGAGACCATTTACCCATTTGCCCATGGTTTTTCCTCAACAACCTTCCCCCCTCCAAGGGTAATACCGTCGTTTGAGTTGTGGTGGACAGGTTTAGTAAGCAGGCACATTTTATACCTTTGGCAGCTCTACCTAATGCAGAAACATTGTCCAGATTGTTTGTTGAGCATGTGGTGCGGTTGCATGGGTTACCCTTGAATGTGGTGTCTGATAGAGGAGTGCAATTTGTTTCCAGATTTTGGAGGGCTTTTTGTAAGAGGTTGGGTATTGGTCTGTCCTTTTCATCCGCTTATCATCCAGAGTCTAATGGGCAGACCGAGCGGACCAATCAGTCTCTGGAGCAAATTCTGCGTTGCTTGACCTCAGCCCGACAGGATGATTGGTGTTCTGTGTTACCGTTGGCCGAGTTTGCATTTAACAACCGCATTAACCAGTCTACGGGTACATCTCCTTTTTTTTGCAACTATGGGTTTCATCCACATTTTAGAGAATTTTCTCGTTTGAATTCTGGGTGTCCTGGGGCAGATGAGACGATCCAGCGGTTGGAGGAGGTATGGCGGGAGGTCCAGAGTAACATTACTAAGGCTCAGGATAAATTTAAATTTTTTGCAGACAAAAAATGATCCGTGGGACTAGTGTTTCAGGTTGGGGATAAGGTATCGTTATCCACCAAGAATATAAGGCTCAAGGTCCCCTCCGCGAAGCTTGGACCCAAGTTTATAGGTCCCTATGAAATTACCGAAGCCGTTAACCCCGTGGCTTTTCGGTTGCGTCTCCCGCCATCTCTGCGGATCCCAAATGTTTTCCATAGGGCCCTTTTGAAACCTGTGAGATCTGGTGGGGAGGGACCATCAGTTTGCCCGCCACCGGTTTTGGTAGACGGGCAGTCCGAGTACGAGGTGGAACGAATTGTCAACTCCAGGTTGGTCCGTCGTGCCCTTCAATATCTGGTACATTGGAAAGGCTACGGTCCGGAGGAACGCTCGTGGGTTCCTGCTCGATCGGTTCATGCGGATCCGTTGGTCCGGGCCTTTCACGCCAAGTATCCTAAGAAACCTGGGGGTCCGGTGGCCCCCCATTGAGAGGGGGGTACTGTCATGATCCAGGACGGGGTTTCGCTTTGGCCCGTCCTGGTCAGACAGGGGTTTAATTGTTTCTGCCTCTCTCTGGCAGAGGGCGGCTATTTAATGCTCACTGGACCTGGGTCCGGTGTCAGTTATACTCCTGCCCTCGGCTGAGTTAAGTGACCTCTTGTATACGTGTGCCTTGTGCCTGATAGCTTGCTTGCTTGTTTGGCTGTGATCCGATTCTGTCCCTGTTACGAGTTCTGCCTGACCCTCTTGTACTGCGCTACCTCTCGTGTATGACCCTCTGCTTGTGACTGGACTGCTCGATGCTCATCACTTTGGTACCACACCGCCCTCTTGTGTATGACCTTTGGCTTCGTCTGGCCTCCCATCTGCTTGTCCCTCCTGAAACCTCGTTCGCCCGTATTGTGAATGATCTCTGGTTTGCCCGACTCTGAGTGTTCTTCCATCTTAGCAAGCAGGACGCTAAGCCCCGCCCCCTTGTGGTCACATGACCGTAGGTCCCGTGCCTGCTTGCTAATACTTCAGCGTGCAGGTCCTGTGCGTCTGTACTTTCCAGCTGTTACTGTCCCCGGGACCCCTACAGCACTGGTGAGTCGCTGCTCAGCGGAGGCTGCATGCCGGCGCTGTCAGGATCCTGACACCATGCCTGGATTATCCAGTCAAATCCTGAATTCCCCAGTCCAAGATGAATCTGACATGGAGTGCACTGATGCACAGCCACTACTAGATGATTCTGCTGGTACATTAACCCAGAGCACTACATTGCCCTCGCAGTCTACTGAGCCAGAATCTGACCCTGATGAAATTCAGGTGCCCCTTCCCTCATACTATACCACCTTACACGGTGACACAGAGGAAGGTAAAGAGGAAGGTGCAGATGACTTTGAAGAGGAGGTGATGGATGACCCAGTTCTTGATCTGGATTGGCATCCATTGGGGGAGGAGGGTGGCGCTGGCATTAGTTCAGATAAGGAGAAGGATCCGCAGCAGGCATTGACATCGCAGCAGCAGTTAACTGGCAGGCCCATAGCTGTCCAAAAACGTGGACCAAAAACTAAAAGAGTTACAGGACAGCTTGGCCAGACGTTCAACTTAGCACAGAATGCAAGGCCAGAAAATGTATACCATAGTAGGAAGAGTGCAGTGTTGCACTTCTTTGTCCAAAATCCTACTGATGAGGCTAAGGTTACCTGTAAGAAGTGCGGAAGGACCTTTCGCCGAGGTAAACAACTTAGAAATTTGAATACCAGTTGCATGCTTAGACATTTAATCAACATGCACTTGCAAGCATGGACAGACTACAAAACCTCAGGTAGCACATGTGCACCTGCTCAGACTGAAGCTAGCCAGCAACGTTCTATCGCTTCCCCCACTGTAAGACCACCGCCACAGTTAAGCACACCACCAGCACTAAATGTGGAGGTGTCGTCGCAAGGCCAAAGCACTCAGGGAATCACAATGGTTTTGCAACACAACACTGAATCTAGGCCATCACTACCAATACCATCACCAACCCCCTCTCACTCCGTCCGGTCCACCGCTACTTTCCCCATTTGCAGCTCTCTAGACCAGCTCACCCTAAAAGACACTCTGAGTAGGACAAGAAAGTACTTATCCTCTCATCCGCGTACACTGTTTGAATGCCTACATTGCCAAACTAATCTCATTAGAGATGATGCCCTACCGTTTGCTTGAAAGCAAAGATTTCCGTGAGCTCATGGCCTAAGCAGTCCCACGCTATGACCTACCCAGTCGGCACTTCTTTTCTCGAAAAGCCATCCCTGCCCTGCACCTGCATGTGAAAGACTGCATTGTCCATGCACTCAAGCAATCAGTGAGTGGAAAGGTGCACCTCACAACAGATGCATGGTCCAGTAGGCATGGCAAGGGCCGTTACATGTCCATCACTGTGCACAGGGTTAATGTGGTGGATGCAGGCTCCACAGGGGACAGCGGCGGTGGAACAGTGCTGCCTAGCCCACGGTATAGGAAACAGTTGGCTGTAGGCGTTCGACCCTCCTCCATAAGCAAAAGCTCGTCCACAGAGCGCAGTCGCACCAGCACTCCATCCGCAGCTAGCAGTGTTGCACACGAGGTGTCCCACTATCGAACAGCTAGTGGTAAGCATCAGCAGGCTGTGTTAAAGATGATGTCTTTGGGCGATAACAGACACACCGCGGAGGTACTGGCCGACTACTTGCAGCGACAAACTGAGTCATGGCTGGGCACTTTACATCTTGAGCCAGGCAAGGTAGTCAGTGATAACGGCCGTAATTTTGTGGCAACCATAGCCCGTGCAAAACTCACACACATACCTTGCCTGGCTCACACTTTGAACCTGGAGGTACAGTGCTTCCTTAATAATTATCCAGTTAACATCCCTGCTCCATAAGGTGCGAAGACTGTGCTCGCACATCCGTCACTCAAATGTCCACTCCACTCATATGCAGAAGCTGCAGCGATTGCTCCATCTCCCTAAGCACCGCCTAATCATAGACGTTGCAACAAGGTGGAACTCCACACTGCACATGGTTGAGAGGCTGTGCGAACAGAAGCAGGCTGTAATGCATTTGTGGGAGAATGCATGGGCAGGCTGTTTGAGGGAAGACATGGAATTGTCGGGTGTGCAGTGGTCAAAGCTAAAAGACCTCTGTAAAGTCCCTCAGTGTTTTGAGGAATGCACACGGCTGGTAAGCGCAGACGACGCCATCATAAGCATGAGCATCCCACTTTTGCGTCTGCTCATGCAAAGTTTGACGTACATTAAGGATCTGGCGTCTGCAGCGGAGGAGGAACAGGAGGAGGAGGAGGGAAGCCTTGCTGACAGTCAGCCATTGTCTGGTCATGGAACTGTCCTGGATGAGGTGGAGGAAGAAGAGGAAGAGGAGGAGGAGGAAAAAGGGGGAAGATTATTTTGGACAGGAGGATACTTCTCAGGGGGGAAGAGAAAATGTTGGCATTCCAAGGTCAGGTACAGTGTTTGCACGTGACTGTAGGGATGTGGATTTTCCAGAAAGTGCTCCTCCACCCAGCAGTGGCAGTGCATTTTTGACACCTGGAACATTGGCCCACATGTGCGATTATGCCTTGCGGATCCTAAAAAGAGACCCTCACATTGCCAAAATGATGAAGGATGATGACGAGTGGCTGGCCAGCATCCTCAATCCACGCTACAAAGGCAAATTACACAACATCATGCTACAGGAGAACCTAGAGATAATATTGGCTAACAAACATGCATATCTGGTAAACCGTTTGTTTGAGGCTTTCCCAGCACACATCAGCGGTGCTGGTTCTCCCACAAGTCGTAGTGGGCACAATGGAAGAGGTGTTCGTGGTGCACACAGCCGAAGTGGCGTTGGAGACAGGGGTTTAATGACCATGATGTGGAAAGATTTCTCAAGTACCGCTCACATGACTGCTAATACTGCATCGATTACAAGTGACAGGAGACAGCAGTTGTCAACTATGGTTACAAACTACTTCTCCTCCCATATCGATGTTCTCCCTCACAGGTCATTTCCCTTTGACTATTGGGCCTCTAAACTGGACACCTTGCCTGAATTGGCACACTGTGCCTTATAGGAGGTCGCTTGCCCTGCTGCTAGTGTGTTATCTGAAAGAGTCTTCAGTGCTGCTAGATCAATCCTGACAGAAAAAAGGACCCATCTGTTGACCCAAAATGTTGATGATCTAACCTTCATTAAAATGAACCATGCATGGGTTGCAAAGGATTTTGTCCCACCTTCCCCTGATGAAACATAGGTTGCCAGAAAACTGCCTCGCTTTTGTCCTTCTCTTCCTCGGGCTTGCCCAATTCCGTCATTTGCAGCAGCTGAATGTCCAGCCTACACATCAACATATGCCATTTTTTAAACCACCCTAAGTGGGCTGCCCACCCCCCCAAGGGCTGGGGTCAACACCTGGCGCACCTGGGCAAATGCCGTTGCTCTGAACAGGTGGATGGGCCCACTCATGGCCGACGGCCCTGGCACAGGGCCCCTCATAGTACAATACAGTGTCTCTGACGGTGGGGGACCCACTCGCCATCAGACACACCAGCTTACTATGAGGGGACCTGTGTCAATACCGTCGACCACGAGTCTGCCCCCCCCTGCTTGGTCATGGCCATAGCACTTGCAAGTTGCAATACTTACCTCTCCCTGCTCCACCGCTGTGTAGTCTGGGCAGTTAAATCCTTCACAGGGACGGCCACTAGAAATTTGGTGTATTGATCGATGATGGTTAAGATGTTGCTATGGCCTGTCCTGCTGGCCTCTACCTTCAGATGATCAATGGCTACCATTTGTAATGGACGTCAACTTACAAGCAGATGCAGTGGTGCTTTATGATCACCTTTCACAGTTGTGATAGTCACAGATGTGTGACATTCCTGCCAGCATTTTTCAATGTCTCCTCTCATGCCAGTCCAATAGAATAGCCTACGGTCTGTGGCTTCTGTCTTTTGCACTCCAAAATGACCAGAAACATAATGATAGGCAGTGAGGACCATGTCTACATCTCTCCCTGTGATCACATTTTGATGTAGACGAGTAACGGTGATGTGATCCACGCTACTGCGAAAAAGCAATCCTTTCTTCACAAAGAACCGTTTTCGCTGTCTCCACAGACACAGTAATTGAGGGTCTGCATTGCCTCTGCAACATCTACTGGGAGGTTTTCCCGCGATGAGAAATTCCCAAATTTCTGCTAACACTCGACTTTCCATCTGTACTTGTATCCATTTAGTTTCCAGTAGCGGAGAGTCTGGACTGGCTTACTGAGATTGAAATATATATACAAAGATTTAAAAGTACCACAACACTGGATACTGTTGTATGCTTAGAATACATTGCTTTTTCTAATTTTTAAATTCTGGTGTAATACACAGTGAGCCTGTGATTGTCTGTGTCTTACTCCGGAAGTATAGATGGAAATTTACAATTACACCTAGACTGGATACACCTGGTATGTGCTGATACTGTACCTTTGTTAAAAAAAATTTATTTCGGTATCATCCATAGTGAATGAGCATGTGTGGTTTACGCCTTCTATATATACGGTGAATCGGAAATACCAATTTTTACCCTATACTCGCTACAGCTTGTATCTTATTATACAGTACCTTTGTTCGACATTTAGTATTACGGTCAAATCCATACTAAGTAAGCGTCTGAGACTGACTACGGGACTATGTATACAGAGATTTCAATTGCACCCTATAATATATATACTTGCTATCTTGTTATCCAGTACCTTTTTTACAACATTTTTTATTATGGTCAAACCCAGACTGAGTGAGCGTCTGAGGGTGACTCTGGAAATATATACTGAGATTTCAAAGTTGGCCAACACTGTATACAGTGGTACACTTCTGATACAGTAACCTTTTTTGCTATTTAGATTCTGGTGTAAACCATAATGAGCCTGTGAACATCTGTCTGTTACTCTGGAAATATATTTGGAGCTTTAAGATTACCCCAACACTGTATACAGCTGTACGCTTGTGTTACATTACCCATTTACAGCTTTTCATATTCTTATGTAATCCATACTGGGCCTGAGAGCGTTTGTGTCTGCCTCCTGAAATATATACGGAGATTCATAATGTTTACACTATACTATATATACCTTGTATCTGGTGATACTGTACCCTTTTTAAACTTTTTATTTTATTGTGTAATCCATACTGAGCCTGTGAGCATCTGTGTATGACTCATGAAATATATATGGAGATTTACTGTTATCCTAGACTTTATAGAGCTGTACGCTTCTGATACAGTACCATATATCTGCTGGTATTTTGGGTCCATTTTCCAAAACATGAGGAAGTATGGTGGAAGAGGACGTGGACGTGGGTGTGGGGGGCCACCTGGTACTGATGGTGGTGGTGGTGCATCTGCTGGTAGTGCCAAAAACACAATAGCAGCTAAGGCAGGAGGTGTTGAGCCTGCATCATGGTGTAGCTCTGGAAGGCCTGTAAGGCTCCCTTTTCTGGGAGTAGGTAGACTGCTTTTAAAGCCAGAGCATCAGGAACTGTTTTTGGCTTACATTGCTGAAACAGCCTCCAGCTCTATCGCCTCCTCTTTTGAAGTTTAAAAAAATGCAAGCACTGAGTCGTCAGTGCAGGCTTCTGGTCAGGACCAACCCCTTTCCTTGTGTCCTTCACCCACACCATAAGTGAAGGATGCGGCAGCACACAATTTAGATTACTCCATGGAGCTCTTTTCACATACCATGCCTGGGTTAATTAGAAATGGGGCCCATCATATACTGGAGCATTCCAAATGGGGGACATCAGACACTGGAGCAGCATTTATGGGGTCCATTATACACTGGAGCATTAGAAATGGAGCCCATTATATATGGAACATTATTAGGGCCCATCATACACTGGAGCATCATCCATGAGGCCCATCATATACTGAAGTATTGCAAATGGGGGACATCAGACACTGGAGCAGCATTTACAGGGCCCATTATACACTGGAGAATTAGAAATGGAGCCCATTATATATGGAGCATTATTAGGGCCCATCATACACTGGAGCATCATCCATGAGGCCCATTATATACTGGAGCATTCCAAATGGGGGACATCAGACACTGGAGCAGCATTTACGAGGCCCATTATACACTGGAACATTAGAAATGGAGCCCATTATATATGGAGCATTATTTGGGCCCATAAGACACTGGAGCATCATCCATGGGGACCTACATATACTGTAGCATTATGTGGAGCTCATCATATACTGTATGGAACATTATATGTGACCAATTATTCTGCATGGAGAAATATATGGGGCTTATTATTCTGTATGGTGCACAATGTGGTGGCCATTATACTGTATGGAGTAATATACTGTCCTTTTTTTGAGCTATTGTACTATTTAAAATAGATCAGTCATGTCATGTAAGCAGTGAAGTATTTGTCATTGTACTATACCTAAATTTCTGTGCCGTATTGAAGCATCATGAGTTGTGGTATGTGTTAAAGGGGCGCACTGACACTCTTTGGCCCAGGGCATACGAAAACCTGAAGCCAGCCCTACCCCCCCACAACTTTAGCCAAATAACCCCCAGTTTTCAATGCGTAACTATTATTATGAAGTAAATTAAGGTTGACAAGCTTCAGTAATAAGAATTGATGTTTTTGGCATTGAAATGGGCACTGTAGGTGTGTTCACTGTCCTCCACTCTCTGCCGACTTTGCTTCCCCATTGACTTGCATTGGGTTTTGTGTTTCAGTCGTCTTCCGACTTTTCCCTATAGTCGGCCGATTTCGTTCCACCCGACTTTTGCGAAAGTCGGGTTTTATGAAACCCGGCTCGACCCTAAAAAAGGCAAAGTCGCTCATCTCTAGCAATAACGCAATTGCCCCACAACAAAGTGAACTGTACTACAATGCTGTGAACAGGATAAATTGTCCAATGTCTGATGCCAGTCTCCTTCAAACATCAACTACTTGCTGGTGTTCATCACCAGCGTTAAACAAAAAAACAAAAAGAAAAATTATTATTATATATTTAAAGGAGTCTCTGGACCAATATGTGAATTGTGAGTCTCTGTTATTACAGTCTCCAAGATGTGTTGGTGTCTTCAGAGCTTAATCTTAAATGCAGGTGGTTGGATGAATACTGATGACCGTGAGGATTTAAAGATTGCTTTTAAGATGGTATCAGGATCAACTTCAGCTGGAGGATTTTAAGCAACACTGGAAGAGGAGGAGTTTGTGTTTCTGCAACATTAACCTTCCTTCTTTGATGGGGTGTCACTTAATCTTAGAAGTATGGGCTGGTCTGATGTTATTACACTACCATTCAAAGTAAGATTGCATTTCATTGGTTCTCCAGCTAGGTATCTGTTGTTGTATTTTTTGTAGGCACCAACTGCATCTTCCTCAGCAAGCAGGTGCGCTTCAAGGCACCACATACACAGAAAAGCTCCACGGCAATAATTATTTATGGTCAAATTATTAATAGTAATTTTTTGGCCTTCTAAAGAGCTAAAGACAGACTCTTTATGAGTGGGCCCTACTGATGAACTGGCCTCCTTTGTGACAAGTGTGGCGATTGGCGAAGTGTCGTGCTGAGCAGACATAGGAGCTGTGTATGCATCATTCTGTACCACTTTAGTAAGAGGTGAAGTTTGGCCAAGAGAAAATTAATTTCCAGACATTCATGGCCTTTTTTGCACATTGTTTGCAGCTGTGATCTTCATCTTCTTGGTAGGGTTGTGGTAAAGTTCCAAGTCGTCATCAATGTCATCAATGTCGATATCTTGTAAAGAGGAAATCTGTTGTTTCCCAGGTTCGTGGTTAACTACGTTTTTGGCATTCCTTTAACAGTGTTCGTTACACTGGAACAAATAGTTTTCGGCTGTGACATTTGGATGTTAATGGTAATATATATGGGTGAAGATGAAGAACCTTGTGCCACGGGTGTGTTGACTGTTAAGGCCGCAGCACTCCTCTTTAAACTAAGTTTTTCACGAGCATCCATAAGTTTGTTTGGTTTTCCTCCAACATTGATCTGCTTTCTAGAATTCAACATCTCACGATCATGTTGCACTTTGCCCTTTATACGGACATGTGTGTCTTTGGCAACATATTTCTTACAGGCATCTTTTATGCCGAGTTTCAGACGCGCATCTGTTACACCGATCTCCTGATGGGCATGAAAACGCATTCTGGAAATTGGAGGTGGCTAAACAACTAATCATTTTAGGCTGTATCCTGGATCGCATACCTCCCATAACCATAACCACCGCTGTTATTAATCCTGTATGTTCCTATTCCTGCCGTCACAATGCCCCTTTTCCTGATTACTTCATCCTCGACTCGTCCAACATATTTTAGTTAATAACCTGCACCTTCCCAGCAGCAACTGTATAGGAAACCACGTTACTGTTTTCCAGGGTGTTTATGATGTCCGTAAAAAAAAAAAGTTTACACAATATGTTGATGTGTACCCACCAGGGGGAAATGTTTGTCAGCCCATACACTTAGTGTATGGGCATTCCATGTATAGGAGACCCGCTCCTTTGTAATGGGAAAAAAATTTTATGAGGCCCTCCTCCACGTTTCTTCCAAGGAGGATTGGGGTGCATGCAAATGTGGGCCAGGCCTTGCATTCACTTCATGGGCAAACTTTATGGTAGTAAAAAAAAAAATAATAAGGGGAACTTTTGTTTCATGTGGCCATCCAGTATGTCGTTTCAAAGGGTTATTGGGGTGCGTGTAACTTTGTGGCAAGGAGGGCCTTGCATTCAATGCATAGGCTAACAGTATGGCAGTACCAAAAGAATAATGTGAGCTTGGTTTTCCCGTGGCCATCCAGTACGTGGGTTCAAAGGCTTATTGAGGAGCATGTGACTTTGTGGTTGGGTGTGTCTTGCATTCAATGCATAGGCTAACAGTATGGCAGTACCAAATGAAAAATAATGGGAATTTTGGTTCATGTGGCCATCCAGGACTTCTGTTCCAAGGTGTATTGAGATGCGTGTAACTTTGGGGCAAGGCAGCCCTTGCATTAAATGCATAGGCAAACACTATGGGAGACCCACTTTCTTATAATGGGAACATTTTTTCAGGAGGCCCTCTGTACGTCTCGTGAAAGGGGTATTGGAGTGCGTCCTAATTTTTGGCAGCCCAGCCACTCATTGCATAGGCAATAGTAGTATAGGAGACACATTGTTTTATAATGGCCCTTTAAGAATAGTAATGCCAACTGATGCCCCTATAAAAATAGGCTTTGTGACTTTAAGAGTCACTCCTTCATAAATGAAACAAGATGTGCCTGATGATGTGTCACACACCACATGCTCAGCTAAGGTTGTTAAATGCTACAATGACATTTCCCAGTAAATGTATTTGTATTGGTTCAAAACAATGGTAAAGTTGAAAAACTCTTCAAAACGCTATGTGTGAACACAGCAACTATTACCATAGATTTCTGACATTTTGATATCCTAGAAAGACCTCAACTCGGGTTTCCCATAGACTTACTTTGGGCTCGTTGCTCACGTCAAGTACCCGAGTATTCCAATTTGCTTGACCCGAGCAACAAGCACCCGAGTATTTTAGTGCTCGCTCATCACTAATATTTAACCTAAATATGCCTGATAATCATAAAATTATAGCATAAACACCAACAAACAAGGTCTACAAAAGCTACATAGATGTAAAAGTAAAAAAAAAAAGACATGGCTGAATTTTGAAGGCATAAATGAAACTGTTCGTACGTCCCTACAAGCAAACGCAATTGTTTTTTAAGGAAAATGTACTAATATTTACTAAGAAAAAATAATTCTGTTTAGTTGTTGTTATGATAACATTTCGTTGAGAATTGACTGTGAAAAATAAAAAAGCTAATTAATTCTAGCAATATTTTGACATCTAATTGTTAATAATTTGGAAGATCACTTTGCAATTAATATACTGACTAACACCAAAAATAGTGGTTTCTCACAAAATGTGCAGTTGTCTTCCAAACTTGTTTTTTTTTTACGCCCCAGAAATAAGCTCAGTGTTTGTATTCTGACATTGGGACAAACAATGTAACATTAATAGACCTTTCTTGAGTATAAGCACAACGTTAAATTTAAATTATAAAATGGATGTTAAGACGGAGACGCTAAATACCTACTGCCTCCATGTCACGGTCATAATGAAAATGAGGTCTCTTTGCCGTAATCTGGATGACTTCAGTGTAGTTGATTAGAGGTGTCTCTGTCACCCTGCGTTAGTGACATACTGCACACTGGATGACAGGTCTCATCTCCTCTGCTGTTCTTTGCAGTAATTCCGGCTGAGTGTGTGACTCTCTCCCTCTGACAGCTCATATATTTTACATCACTCTCCTCTTATGACTTATTTCAGCTCTTGGACAAAAATCTAATACTCCTTTTTAACCCGTTGACTACACAACAGTAAATATAATGGAATAAAAAAAAACACGGCCAGGGTTCGTGAAGAATAAGTTGCAAATCCGAATAATTACTTATTTTCAATGTTTTTACCTATATCATTGTCTGCCCAAAGTCCAACATTGACAATATAGTATATTCACCCTCTCAAACACCAAGAAATATTTATAGGGAGACGGTTTGTCCAAGGCACTGACAAGATCAAAACATTACTTTACCTAAGAACTGGGACTCTTCAATTAATTAGAGTCACTAGGCAAATTGCCTTTTTAGAGAGGAAGAAGACTAGAACTCTATAGCGCCACCTGTTGGAAGCAGTGATCCTACAAGTCACAATAAACACTTTAACAAGTCTTGCAATATGTCTTAGGATAAAAGCCAAATAAGAATCTCAGTTTGCAGACACAGTGTTTCAGGCTATTGGCCCTCTTCAGTGCAAAGTATGAGAACTGATATGGCTAGGTGAGAGGCTCTGGACTGAGGTGGTATGCCAGAGCTGGTATGTCACTCTCCACAAGGAGAAATGTTACCCCTTAGACCTTAGATTCATTAGAGAATCAGAGTTTTTCTAAAGGGTTTCTCTCCCCCTTTCTGTTAGTTCATTTATTGTACTATGATTGTATATGATATATGTATTGTGTAGACCCTCTTTGCATGTACGGCATCCTTGAGTTAATGGTGATTTAAAATAAATAGTAATTTTTAGGTGCCTGGATTCTTCCCCTGCACAGGATGGATCCCAAGCCTTGTCTTCTCCTGTGGTCTCCCATTCAGTCTCGACCACAGTGGATGCTGCTCAGAAGAGACGTCAGTCTCAGTGTCTTGCTCAGACTCAGGTTGTGCTCTTTGTTACCACTGCCTATCCAGGTCCAGCTATGGTAACTTGCAATAGACAGCGATGAGCAGTCGTTCCTGAGACTAAGTCCAGGATTCGCTCTACTGAGTACGCTACTGAGGTGGCGACCTCTCATTGGTGGTCGGCCGTCAGCTGCTCAAGTCCTGTGTTCCGGCTCTGGATTGGTCCGCTAGCAAGGTCCTGTCTGATTGGCAATGTCTATAAAAGGATCTTTGGCACGCCCTTCGGTGCGCTAAGATCATGCATATTTGCTGTGTGTGTGTTGGTGGTTCAGTTACCACCCTGTATGCACGTGTGCCGCTAATAGCACTACGAGTGCGTCTCTAAACAGGCAGTGTAGGGTGGTAACTCCTGCTTGAACTTATCGCCTGCACCGGGTGTCCTCAGACACGGGCTCAAAAGCCACTGGGTGTCAGAGCAGGTTCAATCACCAGCATAGTAGGGGGTGAGTTATAGGGATCCCACTGTCGTCAATTCCTCTATGCTCCTGTGATGTCTAACAGGCATAGTCTAGCGTGCTCTCAGTCTTGGTACTGCTCTGTGGAGTAACAGAGTCAGGCACGTTGCACTCTTTTCACACCAAGTAATGTTTAACTCGGTGTGTTTACGGTGCTTGCTCGCAGCTACACTCCGCCATTGTCCTCTAGCCGCGGTTTTTCCACCACCGCATGGTGGACCCGGGTTGCGATCGCACCTTCTCATAATTTACATTTGTTGTGATCTGCAAACCCTAACAAGCAATAATAATAAATAGATTGAGATTCACCACGAAGAGATAAAATAAAATGAAAAATATATTATATATTTTATATTTCATTATTATTATTTTTAGTATTATGTTTTATTATATATATAGTACCAATAAATTTCTATTTTTATGTAAAAAAATAAAAATATATATAAAAAAGTACACATTTGGTATTGGCACATCTTTAACGACCTGCTATATTTTTTTTTATTATTTTATATATATTGAACCAATAAATTTCTACTTTTATGTCCTCTTTCTCTCTGAAGAGGCAATTTGCATATTTTTATGCAAAAAAATGAAAACTAGAGTTGAGCGATACCGTCCGATACTTCAAAGTATCGTATCGGATGGTATCGGCCGATCTTTAAAAAAAAGTATCGGTATCGCCGATTCCGATACCGGAAGTCCCATTCAAGTCTATGGGACTTCCGGTATAGGAATAAGAAAAACCCTTTCCTGCCCTTGTACAGCCTCTCTGGGGTCTGTACGGGCCTTTCGGGGGGCTGTGCCGGCCTGCTAGGGGGTCTGTGCAGGCTCCGGTGGTCTGTGCCGGCCTGCCGGTGGTCTGTGCAGGCTCCGGGGGGCTGTGCCGGCCTGCCGGGGGGCTGTGCCGGCCTGCCGGGGGGCTGTGCCGGCCTGCCGGGGGGCTGTGCAGGCTCCGGGGGGCTGTGCCGGCCTGCCGGGGGGCTGTGCCGGCCTGCCGGGGGGCTGTGCCGGCCTGCCGGTGGTCTGTGCAGGCTCCGGGGGTCTGTGCAGGCATCGTCCGATGGGACTACAAGTCCCATCGGGCGATGCCTGCTACCATGACAGTGATTGACACATTAGCCAATGATGGGACAGTAGTAGTCCCATCATCCGGCTAATGTGTTAAATGTAAAAAAAAAAAAAAAAAAAAAAAATTACATGCTACATACATACAACATGCATACTACATACATGCTACATTCATACTACATACTACATACATGCTACATTCATACTACATACTACATACATGCTACATTCATACTACATAAATACTACATGCAACATACATACTACATATATACTACATGCATGCTACATACATACTGCATGCTACATACATACCACATATATACTACATACATACTACATGCATGCTACATGCATGCTACATGCTACATACATAACACATATATACTACATGCATGCTACATACATACTACATGCATGCTACATACATACTACATGCTACATACATACCACATACATACTACATATATACTACATGCATGCTACATACATACTGCATGCTACATGCATGCTACATGCATGCTACATACATACTACATATATACTACATGCATGCTACATACATACTACATGCTACATACATACCATATACATACTACATGCATGCTACATACATACTACATGCATGCTACATACATACTACATGCTACATACATACTACATATATACTACATGCATGCTACATACATACTACATGCTACATACATACTACATATATACTACATGCATGCTACATACTACATGCTACATACATACTACATATATACTACATGCATGCTACATACATACTACATGCATGCTACATACATACTACATGCTACATACATACCACATACATACTACATATATACTACATGCATGCTACATACATACTGCATGCTACATGCATGCTACATGCATGCTACATACATACTACATATATACTACATGCATGCTACATACATACTACATGCTACATACATACCACATATATACTACATACATACAATACATTCATACAATACATACATAGACATACAGTACATATAACATAGAGTAACATACTTACCAATACTTGTCACATTGTTCCCCGAAGCCATTGTCTTTTCCGGAATAAATATTAACATAACAAACCACAAAAATACTCACCCACGATCCGAAGCAGTCCACGAGTGTGTCCCACGACGATCTTGGGTAGAGAACTGCAGCATCAGCTGTTGCTGCCGTTCTCTACGGGCTGCAGGAATCCAATGACGGAAGGTAGGTATCCTTCCGCACTGTATTCCTCCGCCACTTAAAAAAAAAAAAAGTCCCTAGTCTCACTTTATGCCATTGCTGTGTGGGAAATTCCCACGCAGCAATGGCATAAAGTGAGACTAGGGACTTTTTTTTTTTTAAGTGGCGGAGGAATACAGTGCGGAAGGATACCTACCTTCCGTCATTGGATTCCTGCAGCCCGTAGAGAACGGCAGCATCATCTGATGCTGCAGTTCTCTACCCAAGATCGTCGTGGGACACACTCGTGGACTGCTTCGGATCGTGGGTGAGTATTTTTGTGGTTTGTTATGTTAATATTTATTCCGGAAAAGACAATGGCTTCGGGGAACAATGTGACAAGTATTGGTAAGTATGTTACTCTATGTTATATGTACTGTATGTCTATGTATGTATTGTATGAATGTATTGTATGTATGTAGTATATATGTGGTATGTATGTAGCATGTAGTATGTATGTAGTATGTATGTAGCATGCATGTAGCATGTAGTATGTATGTAGCATGCATGTAGTATATATGTAGTATGTATGTAGCATGCATGTAGTATATATGTAGTATGTATGTAGTATGTATGTGGTATGTATGTAGCATGTAGTATGTATGTAGCATGCATGTAGTATATATGTAGTATGTATGTAGCATGTAGTATGTATGTAGTATGTATGTAGTATGTATGTGGTATGTATGTAGCATGTAGTATGTATGTAGCATGCATGTAGTATATATGTAGTATGTAGTATGTATGTAGTATGTATGTGGTATGTATGTAGCATGTAGTATGTATGTAGCATGCATGTAGTATGTATGTAGCATGCATGTAGTATGTATGTAGTATGTATGTAGTACGTATGTAGCATGCAGTATGTATGTAGCATGTATGTAGTATGTATGTAGTATATATGTAGTATGTATGTAGCATGTAGTATGTATGTAGCATGCATGTAGTATATATGTAGTATGTATGTAGCATGCATGTAGTATGTATGTAGTATGTATGTAGCATGCAGTATGTATGTAGCATGTATGTAGTATGTATGTAGTATATATGTAGTATGTATGTAGCATGCATGTAGTATGTATGTAGCATGTAGTATGTATGTAGCATGCATGTAGTATGTATGTAGCATGTATGTAGTATGTATGTAGTATATATGTAGTATGTATGTAGCATGTAGTATGTATGTAGCATGCATGTAGTATGTATGTAGTATTTTTTTTTTTTTAACATTTAACACATTAGCCGGATGATGGGACTACTACTGTCCCATCATTGGCTAATGTGTCAATCACTGTCATGGTAGCAGGCATCGCCCGATGGGACTTGTAGTCCCATCGGACGATGCTTGCACAGACCCCCGGACATCAGCACAGCCCCCCGGCAGGCCGGCACAGCCCCCCGGCAGGCCGGTACACACCCCCACAGGGTGCACAGACCACCGGCAGGCCGGCACAGCCCCCCGGCAGGCCGGTACAGACCCCGGGCAGTCCACACAGCCCCCCGGCAGGCCGGCACAGCCCCCCGGCAGGCCGGCAGAGACCCCCGGAAGGCCCGAAATGACGGCGCATCATGATGCGCACACACCGCGCATCATGATGACGTCAGGCCGTCAATCAACTGAACTTCCGATTCCGATGCCGAATTCCGATATTGAAAAAATATCGGAAGTCGGTATCGGAATTCCGATACAGCAAGTATCGGCCGATACCCGATACTTGCGGTATCGGAATGCTCAACACTAATGAAAACCAAAAAAGTACACATTTGGTATTGGTGCATCTGTCCCATAAAACTGTCACACTTAATATAGCGAATATGTCACAGTCACGCGTGGCTGGACACAGCTCCTCTAGCAGGGCAGATTTAGATGACACGCGTGACCCTGGATACACCGCCTCCAGTTGGGCGAATTTAAATAATAAAGCGTGCAGCTGGATACGCCACCTCCAACAGGCAAATTTCGGAAATACACGTATGTCTCTGAAACCCCGCCTCCAGTAAGGCAAATTTAAACAATAAAAGGGAGCTGGGTAACAATAACAATGGTGGCCCTGCGATAGGGAACGGGGAAGTGGAGACCTTCTGCACTCCCCTGATACATGTGTCTCTACACTCCTAACGTTCCCTAGGCCGGTTCCGCACCGGGCGACGATCAGGAACCTAAAAACCCTGACTCGCCCTGCACCTAAACCCTCACTAGTGAAGTGGACGGTGCGGAAACTAATCCCACTACTGCACTAAAACACACATAAGGAAAAGAGACAAAACAGGGAAACACCACTTAGCTTTGCTCTATTGCTTACGCTCCGAGCAACAGAGCCCACCACCTGCGTGCATCTTTTCCTCCGACCGGATCCAACACCATAGTGCAGCCTTGGAGCAAACAGAGTCCACCACCTGCGTGCAGCTGTCCAGAAACAGAATCCAGCACATGAGTCCAGCTTTCCAGCAAAAGAGTCCAGCATCTTGAGTCCAGCTTTCCAGCAACCGAATCCAGCATCATGAGTGCAACTCTACCCCATAGCTGCCACTCCACCAAGCCATGCAAGAACTCCTTGCTGAAACCATAGCTGCAACTCCACCAAGCCATGCCAGCCCTCCTCGCAGACACCATAGCTGCCACTCCAGGACTCTCACTGAGCTGCCCGGGACTCTCCTTCAGCTCCATCCTTCACCCAGGCTTGCTTGTAACTGAGGACTATCACCCACAGAGATTGAACACCTGACACTCTCTTATAGAGCAATCACACCTGTTACATAATTGCGCTCACAAACTAAAGTAACCAAGTGCAATGACGCTCACCACCACCGGGGGGCAAATTTAGAACAAAAGACACCACAGTGCAATAATCCGAATGGCCACCGGGGGCAAAAAACCAAACCTTGGCACACAGCCAAAGAAAAAAAAAAGGGTTACTTGTGCTTTATCTCTGTCATATCCAACCTGGATCATGACAGAATAGATCCCTCAGGGGTTTCATCTGCATTACATCATTTGGAGATTTAGATTTAAATCCCGATGTAAGTACACAGAGTAAAGCACTCCCCTCCCCTGCCAGGTAAGTACGCTTGATCACTGCTATACTGTCTTAAAAGGGGCCTACAGGGCAGTGAGGAGAGCAGCAGTGGGCTTTTCAGATCATTGTCTAATTCATTTAATTCCAGCCTACAGGCAAAGGTTGAAAACATCCAAACCTACAGTTTATACAAAGAAGACATGGTCTGAGGAGGCAAAATTGCAACTGCAAGCATGCTTTGAATGCACGGACTGGGAGGTATTCCAGGAAACATGCTCGGGTCTGGATGAATGGGTTGATGCAGTGTCCTCATATATTCGTTTTTGTGAAGACACGTTTATTCCATCCAAATCTGTCCACTTTCGGGGAAACAACAAGCCGTGGTTTACAAATAAAGTCAGGTTGATCCGTAAGAGAAAAGAGGAGGCTTATAAAGCAGGCGATATTACTGAATTCAAGAAACTTAGGAACTCGCTATCTAAAGAGATCAAGTTAGCCAAACACGAGTATGCAAAGATTCTGGAGGAAAGGTTCTCATCAAAAGATACTAGATCTGCATGGAGAGGATTAAGAGAGGTCACCAATTATAAAAGCCACCCCACTATAGTGAACCCCAGCAGAAGTCTGGCAGCAGAGTTAAATGAATTCTACTGCAGATTTGAGGCAAGCTCTACACACAGTGGCTATTCATCTCTAAGCTCCTCAGTCTGTTCATATAAAGATCATTCATTGTGCAACACCCAAGTAGTGATCTCCGAGGCAGAGGTGATACGCATCCTGAAGGGACTTAAGGTCAAAAAGGCACCTGGCCCTGATGGTGTATCTCCAATGTGTCTGAAAGTATGTGCTACCCAGCTTGCCCCTATACTGACAAATATATACAATGTGTCACTGAAAGAGTGCGTTGTACCTCAGTGTTGGAAAAATTCCACAATTATCCCTGTCCCCAAGAAAGTGGGATCCTCTGAGTTGAACGACTATAGACCAGTAGCACTCACATCTGTAGCTATGAAAGTCTTCGAAAGAATTATGATGTCCCACCTGATAAAATTCACGCAGAAGCTATGGGACCCGCTTCAGTTTGCCTATAAGGAGAATCGTTCGGCAAACGACACTGTCAATCTGGCACTGAAGTACATTTTGGATCATACAGATGAACGGCCCTCATATGTCCGGATTCTTTTCATGGACTTTAGCTCAGCGTTCAATACCATTGATCCGAATTTACTTCATAAGAAAATGGTAGCTCTTGGAGTCCCTCTCAACTTATGCTTGTGGATTTATAACTTCCTGACAGCCAGGATACAGAGTGTAAAAGTTGGACCATTCACTTCGGACACCTTGGTCACAAACATCGGGGCACCTCAGGGGTGTGTTTTGTCCCCGTTACTGTTTTCTCTCTATACGAATGATTGCATCTCTTCAGCAGACTCAGTAAAAATCTTGAAATTTGCCGATGATATGACACTGATTGGTCTCATCAGGGGAAATGCTGAAGACTTGTATCGGAGTGAGGTGGAAAGAATATGTGACTGGTGTAAAGCCAATAATCTTGTACTCAACACTAAAAAAACTGCTGAGATGGTTGTGGATTTTAGGAAAGATCAACATGAGATACTTCCAATCTACATCCATGACGAAGTGGTTCTTAGGGTCACAGAGACCAAATTCCTTGGTGTTATCATCTCTCATGATCTTAAATGGGGGAAAAACGTGGATGCTGTTATAAGAAAAGCACAACAGAGGATGTTCTTCCTGCGTCAGCTGAAAAGATATGGTTTGTCTAAGAATCTGCTGATCTTATTCTTTAATGCTGTCATCAGATCTGTGATTTGTTCCTCTCTGATAGTCTGGTATGGGGGAGCCACTGCGCATGACAAACTCCGCTTACAAAGGACTTTCAGAACAGCAGAGAGAATTATAGGCTCCCCCCTGCCTAAAATCCAGGATCTTTATGATAAGAGTATTCGATCCCACGCATTGAAAATTTCATCCGATCCCTCTCACCCGGGACACTCCTCATTCCAACTACTCCCTTCAGGACGTCGCTTCAGAGTCCCCAAATGCAGCACCAACCGCCATATGAACAGCTTCTATCCACTCTCTGTTCAACAATTAAATCGTCATGTGTAGACTATATACTGTATCTACTGACGAAAAGCAGTGAAAAAGTCCTCATATCACAAGGTAAAGTGCAAAGTAGGTTTTTATTGAAAGGTGAAACAAACAGAACATGGCTAAAAAGTGACATTGGTGGGAAAAGAAAGGCCGGGTAGCAATGGCAGCTCCAAATAAATAGTCATGAGAAATGCATGAACAATGTGAAGTGTTTAAATGTCTAAACATAAAAAGTCCCTTTGTGGACGCGGTACATTGATGATATTTTCTTCGTCTGGCATGGCACACCCGCCGACCTTGAACAACTTATTACTCTCTTAAATGGCAACGATCTGAATATCCATCTAACGTTTTCATACAGTGGGGAGTCCCTTGATTTTTTAGATGTTACTATTAAGAGGGACCGCGCTGGGGTCCTGCAGACGGACATCTTCAGGAAAGCAACCGCCACTAACTCTTTGTTACATGCTAGTTCTAGCCATTCGAAGCACATTATTCGTGCCGTTCCCGTGGGGCAGTTCCTACGTCTCCGTAGGATCTGCTCCACGGACGATGATTTTTTTAGGCAGGCTGAAATTCTGCGCCAACGTTTTCTGGTACGTGGCTATAGCCACAGGTCCATTAAGCGGGCCCTCAATAGGGCCAAGTATGCTTCCCGCCATGATCTTTTATATCGCTCTGAATCTGTCCAGCACCCTAATAAAGATGGGACTATTAGGTTCGTTACTACATTTAGCTCTAGGTCCAACCAGGTACGTATGGCCTTACAGAGAGCCTGGCCGATCCTTCGGGTTGACCCGATTATCAATCAATTTCTATCCCATAGACCATCTATGTCCTTTAGGCGCTCTAAGAATCTTAGAGACCATTTGGTCTCCAGTCATTACATTGCTCGTAAACCACAGACTTTCTTGGATAAACTTAGTCCTGGGGGTGGCTGTGTCCCGTGTGGTGGTTGTGTGGCATGTCCCAATATAATACGTGATAACTCTTTTTGTGACTCTAATGGTACCACTACATATGACATTCGTCAGAGAATAACTTGTACCACTAGATATGTCATATATTATGCCACCTGCCCTTGTGGCCTGATCTACATCGGCCTCACAACACACCAACTTAAAGTAAGAGTGAGGGAACATGTGCTGGGCATCCTAGCGGCACGCACACATGATGACCCCGCTACCCTCAGAATCATACCACGTCATTTTTTTGATTTTCATGACTGTGACGCTGCCCTATTGAAGGTTAAAGGTATTGATGCGCTCAAAATTGATGTCCGAGGCGGGGGTTTATCCAAAAGACTCAGCCAGCTCGAAGCCCGGTGGATCTGGCGACTCAAGACTGTTCACCCACATGGCCTTAATGAGAGCCTCTCTTTTGCTCCTTTCCTATAATCCAATTATGTGATATTGGTTTGTATGTTTTTTAGCATGTTTTTAATTTATTTTATTCTTATTATAGTGACTTCGTGTTTCTGCTGCCCCTCGGCCCCTCATGTGGATGAACATTTCAGTCCTGTTCCATGGGGATGTGATGCCTAACGGATCCTCACTACACACCCAACCTTTGGTTTCCTGATCTTTGCACTGGACATTCCTTTTTTGGTTCTGCATTTGGGCCAACAATATGTTGTGTATATATGTCCTCTTCTAGTCAGATTTGGTTCATGTGTAGTTATGTTCTTGTATGGACTCCTTTTATTTAACTTTTTTGTATTATTATTGTTATCATTCTCTCTCATTTGCTTGTCTCATGCATACATTATAGTACCGTAAGAGAGAGAGATACAGATATATATATATTCATCTATCCATTGGTTGCCTTTACTCTGTATGATATCTATCCTGCTTTGGCTTCCCCTATGTCTATCTTTATATTGGCCGCTATATACTACTTTAATTATATGCTGGCGCTGATTCCAACCTTGCCCTTACATTTTTTCCCCTTTCCAAAATGGCCGCTGTCGACTCTGTCTGTACTGCGCATGCGCCGATTGCGTCACGGAACACGTGACATTACCCTCCTCCCTCCTGCCCACCGTCTGACGTTTGACTGCACGGGGCCCCGTGGTTTGTCTACGTCAGCGGTGGTCATCTGCTGGGATGGTGGGTGTGTCCAGTGCTTGGACGTGATTGGTGCTTCCACTTTCAACCATCCCTTGTGATTTGTCTGCATTAGCTGTGATCGATGTGTGGGTGTGTCTTGATCCTGGGCACGATTTGTACTTTCACTTTCACTTCCCCTATATAATGGGCCTTTGTCAGCAGTAACACATGCCCCCTGAGGAAGGCATTATCGCCGAAACGCGCGTTGGGGTACGGCTGTGGTCTCCCTTGCTGCTCCTTCTTGTGTAAGTGTCCCCTTGATTACCATATTGTATGTTTTTGCCTGTCATCATTCATTTAGGGATTTCTTTCCCTGTAGCTATGGTCACGTTCATGGGCAAACACTTTTTATGTTTAGACATTTAGACACTTCACATTGTTCATGCATTTCTCATGACTATTTATTTGGAGCTGCCATTGCTACCCGGCCTTTCTTTTCCCACCAATGTCACTTTTTAGCCATGTTCTGTTTGTTTCACCTTTCAATAAAAACCTACTTTGCACTTTACCTTGTGATATGAGGACTTTTTCACTGCTTTTCGTCAGTTGCTATGGTTATATGCAGTGTGTTCTGCACTATCCATTCATGTGCTGGAATCTTGGTTGTGATTACCAACACATCTAAATCACTATGATTTTGATAACCCACTCCAGCACATTTTGCTGTCTTTCATTTTTACTATATACTGTATTTGTCTTGTTAGATGTTACTTGTTATATCTGTTGTTATATATTATGTTGCCTCTTTGCCACAAAGAATTCCTTGTATATATGTAATATGTACTTGGCGATAATAAATTTGATTGATTGATTGATTTGATTGATTGAAAGCAGCGGATAAATGTGATCCTAAATGTTATGTAAAATGTTCCCAACAAAAGCTGCAAATCAATCCAAAAAAAAGAAAATCCCCACTCTGGAAAAGCTAAATGGCTCCTCACCCCTCAAAAGAAATTTAATGAATGCTACACTTCCAAATCCCACATTTAGCATCCACATGTTTGACATTTCTGTAACAATGAGAACCCATCGAATTTACGGGTGCTAGTCTCCAGAAGCACGAGCTAGGCACTACAACATACTGGGCACTACAACATATTGATGAGTGCAACATCCTGGGCACTATAATGTCAGTTTGCAAATTTTACAAATCAACATCCACTGCTGCTTGTTTCTTGAAAGCACCCATGGGAGTCAAATTGTCATTACACCTGTAAATAAATTCCCAAAGGGGTATAATTTCCAAAATGTGGTCACTTGAGGTTGCATTCCACTCTCCTAGCACATAGTGGCTCTCTATATGGAGTTCACAAATTATTCTAGGAAAATCTGTGCTCCAGGAGGAAAATAGCACTTTCTCCCTCCCGAATCTCTCCATGTGGCTAATCAGTATTGTACAGCCACATATGAAGTATTTCTACATTCAATGGAAATTGTGGGATATATTTTGTTGCCATTTTACCCATTTTCCCTTGAGAAAATGTAAAATCTGGAGTGAAAACCATATTTTTCTGGTAAAAATGTAATTATTTTCTTTTCACTTCCCAATAGTATAAAATTATGTGACATGACCTATCCATTACTAACCCCCAAAAAGTACTTTATTTAAAATAAAAATCCACATCCTGTTTCACAAGTTTTATTAAAAATAACAAAGTTAAACTCTCCTTACGCGCTTTCCATTGAATCCCTTGTCACCTGTAAAAAAGCAGAAAATAATAAACAACAAAAATACTGACCTCACGTCTAATTCACCGATGCCCATGACCCCTGTAAAAAAATGATAAAAAAATATTCCTCACCTGTCTGAAGTGCAGCAATCCATACTGTCCCCTGACGCTTCTGATTATTTAAGTTACTTTATGCTCAAGGACAATGAAGTCTACAATAAAAAATGTTGTCCAATTCAAAGGGTTTACTCTCCGATGCAAGACATTAACATTGTTGCATAAAATAAATACCTTAGTTAAAATCTTTTCACAAACCTTAATTCATGTAGATGAAGATAAAAACTACCATTTAAATTGCAAAGATTCAATATGCCATTATATAGAAGAAATCTTTTGTGATCTCTCTTTGCAATCTGGCAAATCATACAAGATTCTATCCAAGTAGCAAAATATATGAAGAACAAACAGAAGAAATACAATTGAGGGTGGTTTTACACTTACCGTACTTTTGCAGGTCGATTTTTCGTCCCAATGCATTTCTATGGGGCCGCAAAATCAGCCCTCCAAAAATCAATGGTGCACCAGAAGTTTGTTTTTGTGGTGCGCCGTCACTTCCAATTTTTGCAGAACGACTTTTTTTTCTCCAATACTATTTCCATAGTATTGGAAAAAAACGGTGATCCGCATCCATTTTTTGCAGCCCATTATTACGGTACACAAAAAAAAGCGGCGATACGCCCCGCAAAAAAAAGGCTGCAATAATGGACCGCAAAAAATGCGGCAAGTGTAAAACCACCCTTATAGAGTTCTTTGACGCCCTCATATATGTGGAGCGCCCCACCCAGGGCCTAGCGGGGTACTCGGTATCGGGCCCGTTGATCTCAATGGGAGTTGTCATGGAAGCTGTGACCCGGCCCGTGGCCCTGGGGCTCCATGGCAAAAAGGGGGATGAATGAATAATGAAATAAAGTTTATGAATAGTTTGTGACGCCACCTGTGGTGTTCGGCAGGTGAGGTGTTAGGCCGATGCTGCATGCAGATCCTCTGGGACTGGTGGTGGGTTGCAGCCAAGATGGTGGAGCTCCCCACAGGTGGAGCTGTAGTCCCAGGGCAGTGTAGATGTAACAATGGAGGAGAGGCACAGGCGGTGTAGAGGCCGGTGTCCAGATGTAGTAGTGCGGGGTGTAGTGATGTGGGAATAAGTGGAGGACACCAGGGCATGCAGTTCCAAAGCTTTACTCACAGTCTGCAGTTCACACAGATGCCTGCCTCCGTGCTGTGTCCTCCGGATACTGGGCTCAGTCAATCTCCTCCAGGCAAGATAGGATGCTCCCTTCCAACTCTCTGCCAACATGTACCTTTCTGAACGTCTCCTCTATAGCGCCTTTAAGTGAAGTACTCCTAGTACTGAGTTACACTGGAGTGCCTCCTGACAGATGTTCCCAAGAACTCTACTTGTACGGCAGACAGCTGTAGCCTGCTTCGGGGACTCCTTACTCTTGAGTCCCGGCTCACTATCAAAGTTGCTGTTGTGCCCCCAAGTCTTAGATGGGAGTAGTGCATTTACAGCCCACTACTCCACCGGTGTCTGCTGCCGGACCTTCAGTATCCATACAACCTCAGGGCCCTGGCCTTACACTTTGAACTTCTAGGCAGGGTTCTTCCTCTAACCCACGTCCTCTGTGTTCTCTTTTACTCCTTCGTTCCGTACTAATCCCTCTCTCTCATAGAAGGTCAGGTTTCAGTCTAATGTCTTTCTCCTTCTTTCCTTTCCTGTGCCAGCTGGCTCAGATCACTGAGGCAGCTGCAGCACTCCTTCCTCCATCCCTCTTCCAGGGATCCTCACTCCTCTCCGAGTGACTCTCTCTCTCCCACACCTTGTCTGACTGACTGACTGAACCTTCCTGCTCTTTATGTATTCTAAACTCCACCCGCCTCCCCGCACGTTTCGTGTTCCAAGCAGGGAACCACCAAAGGTGCTCTGCTACTCTCCAAGCAAGGAGCCGCAATGTGGCTTTGCTACACTACTTTGTAGTGAGGGGTGCAGGTGTTGGAGCGTGGTTAGGAGTTCCCACCTTACTTGGATGGTGGGGCACCACACCTCAGGAGGAGTTGCAGTACATCTGTGGTGACTGAAGCCTCAGGGGCGCCACATATGTACAATCACATCGCCCCAGATCTCTAGACAAAACTTTTTTTTTTTCTAGGTAAAATGGAAAGAAAAAATATTTTTGCCTTTGAAAGGAAACGAACATGTGAATTTTGTTCTTTGATAGAAAAAAAATACAACAGTAAAAGCAGGTTATAGAGTGCAGGTTCTTTAGAATAAAGATCCGCTCACTGGAGAAGCTTCACACTGAGCTGGGGTTAGCCGATTGTCACATTGTTCAGGCTATAAACATGATACTACTATTTATAGCTTGCTACAGGAAAATCTATTTAATCTACATTTAGGTACAAATATACCACAGTTATAGAGACATACATAGTCACTACACAACATTCTGGCCATACTTGTGGCCTATGTGTGAATTCACCCAAAAAACTGGATGTAACTTTTAAACTGCAGCCCCAATTATCTAAAAAAAGCCAATTATAAGTAAAGCAGTGTGCACTCATTTTTTAAATTTTTGTAATTTTTTTTGAAAAATTAAAAAGGGAATATGTCAGTAGGTTTTTGCTTTGTAATCTGAGGACAGCAGGGGGGGGCAGTTAAAACATTGAATTCAACTATGTGTTCCTTATCAGACTGTGTGCTGCTGTTTACATACACTGAAGGTTTTATCACTGGGACATCATCATTGCTGGACAAGCTGCCACATGCTAAGTTGTCTGACTCCACCCCTCCTGTGATATGCAGCTCACTGTCAATAAATAGTGTACATAGAGAACCTGATGTGGGCGGGGCTAGCTTTCTCAGCTCTGCTGAATTCTATCTCCAAGAACTCTGTGTGAAAACGGCTGCACCTAGAAAACTAGGTGATACATCCCTGAAATCAGGGTCTATTTCCTACATTATGCTGTTCTGATGAGGTAGCAAAAACCTGGTGACGGAATACCTTTGAATTTCAGAGTTTTATGCCCAGAGAATGAACCATAGAGCATGGACACTGCAAACCCAATACCTTATCTAATCCTATCAGACTTCTAACAACTAAAAAATGAAGGAACCCAAAAATGTTTTTATTACCTGTGTTCACGAAGAGAATTTTACAAAACTCCTAATTTGAATGCCACAACTCCACACAGAAAATCCTGCATACTGACAATCACTGTCATCAAATTATTCTTACTGTTCCTTTTATAATTAGTTTTCTTTTAAGATTTTTAATTCAGGTAGTAAAAAAAAGCAACTGCTATTCTTGTGATTTATCACTTTCGTAGCCAAGATCTGCAATTGCAGGAGCTTACAACATCCTACTGATGTCTAATTATGAAAGCATTTTATTATGCAAGTTGAAACAACACACTTCACTTTCCTTGCCTGGAATGGCTGATTTTTTTGTCCAGTTCTAGAATTTGGATGCTTCCCTTAAAAGACTTTTAATTACTATATTTCCAAAAATATCCAAACCACACACAGCGGAACCGATCCATCAAGACAGGTGATGCGCACATTGTTCTTGATGAAAAGGCATGTTGAAGTCATACATTAAGAACATAGCTCTTAATAAATCAGGAGCATCTGGCAAGTGACGTATGCCTTCTTGCTTCCTGCCACGAATCTTACTCCAGTCTGGGCCGGAGTAATATTTCTGGTGCAGAGAATGCCACAGCTGATCATGAATTAGACAAGTTGTGGTGTCATACCCCTGTCTCATCCCTTTCCTTTACCTGCTTTTTCTATTTTTGGCAGAGCTAGGCAAAAGTGGTTTCACTTTTTCACAAGTTTCTACATTTTTGCCTAACTCTTCATTGTGCAAAAATTTAGGGACTTTAAAAAAAAGATTTATGACAGAATTCTGGAGCAATCGCTTTGACGGATAATGTTAATGCCGTGTTGTGAACAATAAAGCTGTTCAATGCAAGGAGAGAATGGTCCAACTCACAGCAACGTCATCACACCAGTAATTCTAGGAGAACTCCTACATGTCTCCAACCTGGGTTGATTGCCAGATCATTGCCATAATCTCGGCACAGCTGATGTACCATGGGCACCATAGCTAAAAGTGTTTTTGCATTTTCTAATTTCACATGAAAATATTAGTCTAAATGTGCATGAGATTATAAAATGATACAAAATAACTATTACAAAATAAATCGTGAACTGCACTCTTTTGTTTTAGGCACACTCTGTACGTAATATGGCTAAGAATTAGGCTGAGTTCACATGTGGCGTTTTCTTCGCGTTTCCGCGGCGGTTTTAACCGCGCGATTTTGCCGCGAAAACGCGAAAAATAAGCATCCCATGCATTCCTATGGGATTCCGCAATGCTGTGCTAATGCTGCGGTTATTACCGCGGCGGAATCGCTTTGCGGTAAAAACCGCAGCATGCTCATTAATTTGCGGAATCGCGGCGATCCCGCACCCATAGGAATGCATTGTTCAGCTTACTTCCCGCATGTGGCTGTGCACACCATGCGAAAAGTAAGCAGAACAATGGCGGATGGTACCCACGGTCCGGAGGAGAGGAGACTGTCCTCCGGGCTTTGGGTACCATATCCCTGTAAAAAATAGAATTTAAAAATAAAAAATATTGTTATTCTCACCCTCCGGCGTCCCGCGCAGCCTTCCCGCTTCTCTCCACGCTCTTGTTCCCAGTAGTCCTTTGCGAAAATGCCCACGATGGCGTCAGTTCTCGCAGGATCGCGAAGTCTCGCGGTCATTCGCGCGACGTCATCGCGAATTACCGCGAGACATCGCGATCCCGCGAGAACGGATGTCATCGCGGGCATTTTCGCAAAGGATTACTGGGAATGGCTGCGCGGGACGTCGGAGGGTGAGAATAACACTATTTTTTAATTTTATTTACATTCTATCTTTTACTATTGATGCCGCATAGGCGGCCTCAGTAGTAAAAAGTTGGTCACACTCGTCAAACACTATGTTTGATGAGTGTGACCAACCTGTCAATCAGTTCTCCCAGCGATGCTACAAATCGCTTGGAAAACGCTAGCATTCTGCAAGCTAAATACGCTTGCAAAATGCTAGTTTTTCCACGGGAAAATCGCGGGAATTTAAAATGTGATTTTCCCGCGGACTGGAATTCCGGAATTCTCGCGGTAATTTCCGCGAGAGTTCCGGTACGTGTGCACTTAGCCTTACATGGAGGCTACATCCAGTTTTCCTACAACACTTCCTTTCACTGTAATACACTTTCTTTTTGCTGCATCGTTTCACACTACTTTTTTTTATCAAATCTCCATTGCTTTTTTTTATGGTGCTACCAAGCCATCAAATTAGATAAAAAAATTCTGATTCTCTTTAAACCTGATTACCACTCCCTTCACTTTTATTGACTTTCTCAAAATCATATGGGTGTTTGTTTTTGTGTTTCTGTTTTTTGCTCCACTTCTTTCCAGAGCCATAACTTTTTCATTTTTCCGTCAATATGGCCATGTGAGGGTTTGTTTTGATCGGAACAAATTTTATTTTTGAATGACATTGCTTATACCATATCATGTACCGGAAAAGGGGCAAAAAATTCTAAATGCGGTGAAATTGCAAAAAGAAAAAAAAGTGCCATTCCGCAATTGTTGTTTTTTTCTTTTACCATGTTCACTAAATGATAAAAAAGACCTGCCATTATGATTCCCTAAGTCATTACACATACTTAGATACCAAACATGTATAGGTTCTTTTTTATTTAAGTGGTGAAAAAAATTCCAAAGTTTGTATAAAAACAAAGTCCTATTTTCTGAGACTAATAGCGTCTTCATTTTTCGGCATCTGGGTCTGGGTAAGGGATTCATTTCTGCACAGTGAGCTGAACTTTTTATTGATTCAATTTTATGATAGATATGTTGTTTAGATCACCCATTATTGCATTTTATTGCAGCAGTGACAAAAAAGCATAATTCTGGCGTTTTGATTTTTTTCTTGTTACACCGTTTAACGATCTTTAAATCTTTTTATATCTTGTTAGATCGGTTGATTCTGAGTGATACCAAATATGTGTATTTTTTTTATATATTTTAATTGTTTTATTTTGAATGGGGCAAAAGTGGGGTGATTTGTTCTTTTATATTTTTTTAATTGTTTAAACATTTTTAAAACTTTTTTTTAACTTTTTCTTGCTTCAATAGACTAGAAGCTGCAATCATCTGATTGCTTGTGGTACAGAAAACAGGGCTGCAGCCCTGCTATGTGTAACCAAAATGCTCATCTTCTATGAGCACCGACCACCGGGCAGCACTCATAGCAGTTCGTCAGTGACAACCACAGGGGTCTCCTGCAGACCCTGGGTTGTCATGCCAGCCCATCGTTCCAAGCGATAATGTGACAGGGGAGCCGATGGGCAGAGCTAAGATGCAAATCCAGTTTGCAAGAGTTAATAGCCATGATTCCATCCGCAGCTGTTTAGGGCACATGACAGCTGATCAGATCACATCACCACTGTTCCATGTTTTCGCCATTTGTGGATAATGGCTCTTACCATGGTTCACTGGAGTCCCAAACCTTTAGAAATGCCCTTATAACCTTTTTGAGACTGATAGATCTCAATTACTTTGTTTCTCATTTTTTCCAGAATTTCTTTAGATCGCAGAATGATGTCTAGCTTTTGAGGAACTTTTGGTCTACTTTACATTTGTCATGCAAGTCCTATTTAAGTGATTTCTTGGTTGGGAACTGGTGTGGCAGTATTCAGGCTTGTGTGTGGCTAGGGAATTTGAACTCAGCTTCCCAAAGATGTGATAAACCAAAGTTAATTTATGTTTTAAGATGACTGGGGGCAACCACTTTTTCACACAGTGCCCTGTATATTTGGATTTCTTTTTCCTTTAATAATAAAGACCTTCATTGAAAAAACGAATTTTTTGTTTACTTGTGTTATCTTTGTATAATATTTAAATTTGTTTGATGACTTGAAACATTTACGTGTGACAAACATCCAAAAGAATAGGCAATCAGGGAGGGAGCTAACATTTGTTCACACAACTGTATTTGCTGCTGTAAAAATTACATTTAGTAAGGAGGACTCATGACATTTTATATAAATGGGACAAAAAAATAGGCATCATAGCTTCCAAAATTTTTAAAAGTACAACAAAAATATAACATTGTCATCCTTATTGAACATGTGAACGTGCATCAATTGGGTATATTCATCAAGCAACCTGGGAAGAAAAAGTCAAGGTCACTCTCTAGATAGGGGTAAGGGCAGACAGAGAGCCAAAGTATGGACAATTCTGTGACTAGTGGAAATGAGTAAATAGTATACACCTTAGCAGAGGTAAAGTCAGAAAACCCATTGCTCATGCACTTTGGCAACAAATTTATTTCTGTATAAATGTAATATCCTCTAATGATATGTTGTACATGTGAAGAAGTTCCAGACATGCAAGTAAAAGATAACTTTTTTCTTATTCTATTGTAAGAAATCTAAAGTATTTTAAACTGTGCATTATACTTTATACCACGGATATTCAGTATATGCCATTTTATCAGTGTATTCATTTTTCTTGATGTGTTGTCAGAAACTAAGGTGCTTTGAAGGCTGAACCTCCATGTGAAATGCAGCTAATGCAAGACTGTGACAAATGTTACCAGCAAATGCTAACTAGCTAAGTGGACAGGAGATGGATGGTGCCATCAGCATTGCTGGGCATCCCCTCCAACGTGCTAATTGGTTCTATAGAGCTTGCTTTAGTCAATAAATTCATAGGAGAATTTTCAAGTTTATCAAATGTATGTATGTTTATTGTAGATGAGTTGACTAATACACTTCACTCAGCATAAAGACCACCGAGGCAAATCTCTTATTTTGCATCGAAACTAATGGAGAATTCTTATGTGTAATGAATGGATAGCCTTTTGTTTGAGCTTCAAGAAAATTGAAAACAAGTTTTACAATATAGTAATTTCTTCACTGTAGCTGTAACTGTGGCTGGCCCTTAATCAAAGTAGATCTGTCATCAGATTTCACAATATAACATGCTTACTTTTTTACAGTACATAGATCTCTTAGATAAGAATGATGATGATGGGTGGAGACTAGTGTAATTAACTCATACCACTATGCCTGTATAATACTGGTAGTTAAATAAGCATTTTATTAGCCTAGATTAAGAATAAAAGAGCTCACTAGTCCAAGTGTATTCAATCTCTTCTCACCCTGTGTGACTGACAGCTGCAGCTATGAGCCAGGCTTCCAGCTATAAGGGTTTCATAGACATCACTCGATCACTCTCAAGAGGCTATCATAGTCAAGGGAGAGATTGCAATGAAGGCTGGAATGGAGGTGTATCTTCTTCAGTAATAAGTCCTTCTTTTATCTTCGATGCAATGACAGCCAGAGATTGGTCTGGAGACCTCACCAGTAACTCAGTGATGAGGTCTTCATAAAAGAATGCCACACTGTTCTTACTCTCAGTATTATGGCTGCAAGTGTGTCTTCATTGCAGGTATACCAATAGGTCAGCATGATCTTGGAACCATTGGTTTAGAAGCAGCAAAAGAGCAAAAAGGTTTACCCGTCCAGGCCTCCAGACAAATGCACTATCAGGATGCAGTGGACCCATATGGCCATAGTGTGAACAGCACCGCATACAAGTTTTTTATTGTGCATTAACATACCAGGCAACCGCCCCCTCCATACAGGTTACCTTGATGCGGTGAAGCAGCTTGGTATACATTTTTTTGCAAAAAAACGCACCGACTAAATACCTTGTATTTGTTATCCAGCACTTGCTGCTTACTGTCATATATTTTACTGCAGAGTATTTTTGCAAATCTATTTTCTTGTTGTGTCTCAGTTAGTGGGTGGTGTGAACGTTGTCTTACCGACTTGTTCACATTGTGCATGTCACATGTGTTTTTAGTCCGTTTTTTCCTTGCCTAGCATGGTTTGAGAGACCCCACCCCTCTCTTGTGTGGCATGCACAAAAGAGCTGTCTTGCACCACAAGCCCATACTGGGGGGTGCCTGTCCGAATCCTGTTCATTTTAGACACTGTTCAGATGTTGAGGTTTTAAATACATTAGATAGGGACTGCTTCAATATGGGTTACCTTGACGCGGTGAAGCAGCTTGGTATACATTTTTTTGCAAAAAAACGTATCGACTAAATACCCTGTATTTGTTATCCAGCACTTGCTGCTTACTGTCATATATTTTACTGCAGAGTATTTTTGCAAATCTGTTTTTTGTTGTGCCCCTCCATGTAATGGTAGGCTGTGAGTAGTTGTTTCATCGGTATTCTTGCACCTGTGTTGCCATCTTAATTATATGGGTCCACTGCACCCTGAGAGTGGATTTGTCTGGAGGCCTGGACGGGTAAACCTTTTTGCTCTTTTGCTGTTTTCTATTATTGGAGGATTTTTAAGTCCTTTTTCTGTGCTATTTCAGTGTTAGGATTTAGTGTTAGATACCCGTAAATGTGGAGACCTTTGGCACAGGTTACGGGCTCACGTATTTTGGCCAAAATATCAGCTAATACTCCACGTTTTTTAATGTGTTTTTTGCACTTTTTATTCAGGGTGCAGTTGGGCCCATTTGGTCTTGTAAACTGCGGTGTATGTTCACATGGCATGCATTTTGATAGCGCTGGGCAGCCCGCCTGAGCTAATAGAACGGTGTCACTACTAGGCTGGCCTGGATGCTGTGCATGGCCATAGTGTGAACAGCACCGCATACTAGTTTTTTATTGTGCAATAACATACCAGGCAACCGCCCCCTCCATGTAATGGTAGGCTGCGAGCGGTTGTTTCATCGATATTCTTGCACCTGTGTTGCCATCTTAATTATATGGGTCCACTGCATCCTGACAGTGCATTTGTCTGGAGGCCTGGACGGGTAAACCTTTTTGCTCTTTTGCTGTTTTCTAATATTGGAGGATTTTTTAAGTCCTCTTTCTGTGCTATTTTAATGAACCATTGGTTTGGTAATTTTTCCAGAGTATCCCAGGAGCCATTTGTCAATACAACAAGTGGCTCAGGCTTCAGTGACCAGCCTGCTTTGTCTAAGCCTGCTACCATAGCCTGCAGAGTCTATGGATCTGTCTCTCATCGCACATGTCTGGAACATCATTAGTCGGCATTTTTAAAGGGAGTCACCAGCATAGAATCTTGATGATTGAACCCTTGATGATAGAACATCTTGAACATTTCTCAGACAACCACTAATAACTTCACTGATGGTATACCAAGACATGCAAGTGTGTACATATAATTCTGGGCATTCTTGCTCAAATCGATACTGAATAAATCATGATATGCTGAACACTTTTTTTCCATTTTTCATCATCAATGCATATCCTTAAAATGACGATTAATCCTGTGATTTCCGTGATTACTTAACTGAGCCGTCTTGATGTTGCAATTTCAATGTTGAGCAGTGAATTGTACATGTTGAAAGGAGCAGATATTAGGAATATGAATCTCTTTATTTTTCTATTAAATAAATTAGATTAGATTGGATTTAGGAATAATTCTTTTCTTGGATATCTCCAAATTTGATAAATCAAACACATATGTAGAGTGGCATGTAAAAGTTTGGGCACTCTGGTCAAAATTCCAGTTATTGTGTACAGTTGTGCAAGTTGAAGATGAAATGATCTCTAAAAGGCCCAAACACATTTCTTTTGTGTTTTTGGAAAAAAAAATATATTGCAATTATTTATATTTTAAAAATTACAAAAAGGAAAATGGGGCGATGCAAATGTTTGGGCACACTGCATGGTTAGTACCTAGTATCATATCCTTTTGAAAGTATCACAGATTGTAAACGCTTTTTGTAGCCTGCCAAGAGTCTTTCATTTCTTGTTTGAGGGATTTTTATCCATTCTTCCTTGGAAAATTCTTCCATTTCTGTGAGCTTCCTCGGTCAACTTGCATGCACTGCTATTTTGAGGTCTAGTCACAGATTTTTAGCAATGTTCAGATCAGCGGTCTTTGAGGGCTATAGTAAAACCTTCAGCTTACGTCTTTGGAGATAGTCTGTTGTGTATTTTGATGTGTGTTTAGATCAGTATCCATTTGTGGAAGACATCATCTTTTCAAATTCTGCTTTTTTTTTGTAGATGGTGTTATGTTTGCAGCAAATTTTGTTGAAATTTCATTGAACCCATTCTTCCGTCTACAAGTGAAATGTTCCCGTGTCATGGGCTGCAACACAACCCCAAAGCATGATTGATCTACCCCCATGTTTTTTGATTGGAGAGATGTTCTTTTCTTGAAATTCTGTGTCCTATTTTTCTCAACACATAGCTTTGATCATTGTGGCCAAATAGTTCTATTCTAACCTATTTGGTCCATAGGACTTGTTTCCAAAATGCATCAGGCTTGTTTAGCTGTTCCTTTACATACTTCTGATGCTGAATTTTATGGTGAGGATGCATGAGCGGTTTTCTTCTGAAGACTCTTCTATGAAGGTCATATATGTGCAGTTGTCCTGAACAGTAAAGCAATGAACCACAACTCCAGAGTCTGTTAAATCTTTCGAAAGGTCTTTTTCATCAAGTGGGGGTTCTGATTTTCCCCTTTAGGAATCCTATGAGCAGCTCCCACTGAAATTTTTTCTAGATTTTCTAGACCTTATCTTGACCTCCACTGTTCCTGTTAACTGCCATTTCTTAATTCTATTTAAAATTGAGGAAAACGCAACTTGAAAACTCTTTGCTCACTTCTTAAAGCCTTCTCCTGCTTTGTGGGCCTCCACCATTTTTGTTTTCAGAGTGCTAGGCTGCTGTTTAGAAGAACCAATGGATGCAGTTTTTTTGTCACAAAGTTAGAGGAGGCTGAGTTTTTATAAAGCTTTTAAATTTGTATCACCTGGCCTTTCTTAATGATGATAGTGAATAAGCCATAACCCTCACAGGCAAAGATCTGTAAAAAAAATGAATAGATATATATATATCTTTTGCCTAAAATATAAAGGAAATGTGTCATCTTTAACTGTATTCCTTTTAGAGATAATTTCATCTTCCACTTGCTTAAATGTCCACAATACCAGTAATTTTGACTAGAAGTGCCCAAATGTTTAAATGCCACTGTATATCTGTATAATTTTGTAATTGAATTATAGCTATGCTTGCACTACAAGACATTGCTCTGTACATGTCTTTGAACATTAAAATACCCTAATAGTTTTAATTGTAATATGCCCTTTATGATTTGCAGTGGAGTTTTATAAAACCGTAACAACCATTACGAGAGATGAGCTAATCAGGCAAAATTTGAATTCACGTGTCAAGCGGGTTTTCCTTGGAAATTCAATTCACAGAGATTTTATTCTCCACTAATTTAATGTTCCTTATTAAGCTCTAGGATCTCTCCAGACCTCAGACTATAGTAAACATAATATGTAAAAAAAAAAAAAAACTCTCAGCACTCTGGTCCCTCTACTTCTTACCGCCACCCGTCCAGTCCTCGCCTCACCTTCTGATCCCACACCACTCGTGATGGAATCCATGGGCCTCTCATGCACAGCAAGGACTTCTGGCTTTCATGATGCCCGGGAGTGTTCACGGACAAGCAGAAGGTCATGGTGTCATGACATTACAGCATGCACTGTGACCCTCTGTGCACATATGCAGAACCCTCCTGGGCTTCATGAAACCCAGAAGTCATTCCTCAGCATGAGAGGCTGGGATTAGATGATGCAGAGAGGACCAAATGAGTGGCAGTGAGTAGAGGAAGGGCTAAAGAGTTGAATGTTAAAGTGTAATTTTTTTATTGCCTTTATAACTTTTTGATGGCCTTTTATCTTTCAAAAAATTGTGGCAAATGGCTGCCATTTAGATGGATCCGCTTGAGAGCAAGATACAAAAATTCCATATTTTGTCAAATGAAAATTTTTGAAAAATTTGAGTATAACTCAATCCTGCTTGAATTTATCCACTCTTCTCTAACCATCACCATTGTCAAGATAATAGAGTAAGTTAGCAAAAACATTTTAATGGTAGCCTAAAGATTAAACTTTAAAGTTTGAAATACAGTAAGGTTTTTGTCAGGTGTTTTGCTGCTATTTCCATATTTGAGCTCTTTGTGTTGTATTTTTAAATTGAAATTTCCATAGACAAAGGTTATCTATTTATTCACTTTTTTACCAGGTGCTATCATTTTCATGTTCATGTATCTAAACTGAACTTTTAGATAGGAAGGAATAATCTACTCTATAATCGTCTAATTCTGTGTCTGTCTGTCTGTTTGTAATGGAAATCCCGCGTTGCTGATTGGTCGCGCCCGGCCGGCCATCTTGGTTCCAGGCTTATGGCTCAAGTCTTCAGTCAAATAGAGCACACAATGTCAGGAGTCTCCGGTGCTGGGGCCTGGAGTAGCCAGGGTGTGATGGCAGGTATTCAGTTTGAAAACATGTAGTCACATGTCAACTATATATATGTTCAGCCTCACTAAGTACAAGTGATTTTGAGTGAGTCTGGACATGACTGGTTGGAATTTGGCAGGAAATAAGCAAATATGCCCTCACTGGACGATCCTGATAATAAGTACATTGCACGTTGTGAGGATTCACAAGTATGCAGTTATGTAAGGGATTGAGTAGAATGTCCCTTTAATGCTATCTTCCCTTTAAAGAGTTCTAATAGTAATGTGTATTGTAAATTAATGTACAGTTTTGATGATGTTTCGGTACGGCTACTCTACGGTGTGTTACCTCCTGTTCATTGGTACTGCCACATTATGTGTTACCATGATGTACTATATTATGTTGCATGCAATATTATGCCTTAGTATTTCTGCATAGATTAGGGAAACTTAGTGCTTCCTTTGGGAACATTAGTGGAGGGCACTAAAGGGCCTTTTACACATAGCGAGATCGCTAACGATATCGCTAAAGTGTCACCGATTTTGTGACGCAACAGCGATCTCGCTAGCGATCTCACTACATGTGACCCTTAGCTCTGACCGGCCCCCCCCTCTGGATATCGCTGATCGCGCAGGAATGTCCTGGGCCATTTTCTTATCATTGGTGTCCCGCTGGTGCCGACTAGCGATTCATGGACGCAAGTGAAAGTCGTCATCATCATTGCCGTATGACAGGGAGGAGTGACCGCCGAGCATCGCTGGATCTTTGCTGCGTCGCTGGTGAGATCTACTTGTTTGGCAACTCACTAGTGACCATTTAGCGATGCACCAGCGATCCTGGGTAAGTGTAGTTTTGCAAAGGGCCACTAGATGGGGGTACGCTAGTGGGCCTTTTTAGATATAGTTGATAGATAATTCATATAGGGTTAACTGTAGGAGGAGCTGCTGTGGGTTAAGCTAGTGTAAGTTGTAGGAATAGTTCAGAAGGGCGAGCACGCCCGACAAGTCCACAAGTGCTCTAGGCCAAGGACTCCACAGCAGCTGTGTAAGGTTGTGGAGAAGCATGGGCACAGGCAGTTAGGTGCTGTATAAGAGCAGAACACCTGTGGAAATTACAGTTTGAGACAGTAGTGGAAACAGAAAGGAAAGAGTGGTCCAAGAGTCGTGCAGGGCGCAGAGGATTCACTATGTGGAAGAACGTAAATAGGGCTGAGGTCTGCAAGTCTGAGGCGAAGCGGATGAACGGGTTCCCCTATGTATTGAGGTCTCACTGGAGTGAAGCTGCGGTACCGCCTGGGGTGGTATTACCCCAGACAGTGCATGAGGACGTAGAAACTAAGCAAGGGGAAGTGCAGGAGGAAGGCTGTGTGAACTGTAATGTAACTGATGTGTCCGGGACCATTGAAGAAGAAAGTAAACTCTGGTTTGGCATCAGAACAGGTATATATGTCTGTTATTTCAACCCAGATCACTGGAGCTAAGAGTGCAGGAGCTGTGCAACACCACTGTGGAATCCATGATGGTGAACCAGCATCTCGAACAGACGTCAGTAAAAGCTGATGGTTTTTCTGTGGGAAGAGGTCGGGACACCAGCGCCCCGATGTCCTCAGCTATGGCTATGACTACCATCCTGGCCCCTTCTTACATTTGGCATAGTTGGCAGGATGCGACTACCTAGTAGAGTAGAGAACTCACAAAGAAAAAGATGAAAAGTGATGTGGGGATGGAAGTTGTGCCCCTGAAATCTATCAAAGAAGAAGTTGTGCAAAATTGTGTACCACTGGATGTGACTGACATACAGGATTGGACTGATGCTGTACTTCAACCTGAATTTGTGTTAACCAAGATGGCGGCCATGGAGTTGGTGGGAAATGGCGCCGCTGGTGAAGAAGATGACTTAGCCCTTACCCTTCGTGGGTGTTTCTGTGCCCCCTGGGCACCAAAAGTCACCTGTCATTGCATCCTGACCCTCCTCTGGTGGGGGTGGCTGAAGAGGAGAGAGCATTGCCCCCTGCGACTGACTGACCACAGAGAGGAGGGACTACTGGAGGCGGTCTCCCCTGAGAATGGGAGGAGATAGAAGAAACCAGTAACATTTTGTTAGGTATCGGATTCTGACCTCTGCACAGGAGCAATCCCCAGCCTTGCCTTCTGTGGTCTACCATCGAGTCCCGACAGCAGAGGAGGCTGCTCAGCAAAGGTGTCATTCCCGGCGTCTTGCTCAAGCTAGTGCTGTCAGGTTGGTTGCTGCTGCCACCTCTGGTCCAGCTTTAGCAATCCACACTAGTCAGCAGCGAGCAGCTCCAGAGGCTATGTCCTTTTTGCAGCCTACTAAGCATGCCCGTGGGACGACCGCTCATTGGAGATCGAAGTTCACATGCTCAGGTCCTCAAGCAGCTCGGATTGGACCATCAGGAAGGTCCTGGAAGGATGCTGCTATAAAAGGTTTGCATGGCCGCTCGGCCATGCGCTAATATAGACTCTGATGGTTAGTTGTGTGTGATGACGAATGTATGAGACTGGTGACTGACTCATTATGAAACCCCTACCCTCGGTTGTGTATGAGTTAGGGTTTAAGGAGATAGAGTCAGTGCCAGTAGTGGCATAATCTGTGTGCCACAGAGCATCCCTCTCTCCACACGAGTGTTAGCACCAGATAGCTCCAGTCAGCACAAGGCACCACTGGATCGCATGTGCAGCAGCGTTCCTCACAGAGTCAAGCACTTACCTCCCCGCACTGGGTGGTTAGTGGCATCTGCTGAACTGGTGCAGTGCGCACGTGGTGCGACTATATTATTTAGTTTAGGCATTGCAGTTGTGTCAAACGCTAGTGGGACTAGAGGGACTCTAGGGGCAGAGTCTTGTGTCTCTTAACTAGTGTTCACCTTGCCGAACCCTGTGAGGTTAACAGGCTCCGGCACGGCGGCTCTGTGCAGTAACAGAGTTTGCTCCTGTACACATCGGGTAAGCAGTTACTCCGCCGGTGTTCAGTCAGTCAGTGTTCACCATTATCGAGCAGCAGTATGCCATCTCTGCACGGTGGACTCTGGGTTGCGAATGCACCTTACTATTATATTTTATTTGGTGCATTCCGCCAACCCTAACACATTTGATTGCATCTATCAGGATTGGCTGCAACAGGCTGACAAGATGGAGGAGTGGGAACCAGCCAGCCAGTGGAGAGTGGAGCTCTCCCCGGTGGAGCCTCAGTCGTTATCACCTCCTAAACTGCGGCAGAGGGGCCCAGAGTCTCCCCCTCGGCCACCAAAAACGAGATTCTGGAGCCAGTGGAGTCGCAGGCCGGAGGAGCAAAGCGGCATGATGTTATGCCTTTGGGAGCAGAGTCGCTCGGCCGCCTATGTGGAGGAGAATAACAGCCGCGGGACCGGGGTGTGCAAAATGTTCTACCGGGAGGTGGTGAGTACACCCCGTCTCCGTATACATTGGGTACGGCCTGCCTCTTTCTCTCCCAATGCTGAAAGCGGTCCCTGGGATGTGTCCCTCGATCCATGGGTGCAGGGGATCGTGACTGATGTTGAAATAGACAGATCCGGGGATGCTTCCAGTGTCGTTCCGGCAGAAGGATGTTTGCTTCCATCCATGTCCTCGTTTTGCGGCACTGTTGCTGCCCTGCCCAGACAGATGCCGAAGTCCGCTGTCTTCGGCCCACACCTGGATGTGGGAACCAGGGAGACCCAAAGGCATTTCGGGCCTCTTCCGTGAGTCAGAGCAGCCCCGACCATCAGTCAGCTCCTGGAAGCCTGGCGGCGCTGTAGAGGTGCTGTCTACATCATCTGCAGCAACAGTGATGACACTGGAAAAAGCGACACGCGGTGCGTGCCATTGAAATTTGCAAGTTCTTATGTGTTATGCCTGTTGCATCCCTATTGGAGTTGCTGGGACTGTTCTGCATCCCTGTGGGCACTGTTGCCCTTCATTAAAAAAGCCTCTGTTAACGGTAAATGATAAAGTCTGGTTTTTGCCAGAGCTGAAGATTGGTGTGTGAATTTGGCCTAGGGGACTGCAAACTAGGCAGAAGATCTGGAGACTATGGACTCTTATTTGTTTTTTCGTTGCACCTAGTGTTGAGCATTCCGATACCGCAAGTATCGGGTATCAGCCGATATTCACTGTATCGGAATTCAGATACTGAGTTCCGATACTTTTAGCATATCGAATACCGGAATCGGAAGTTCCCATAATGCTATGAGCCAGTTTGATTTGATTCAGCCAATGACAATCCTCAGAAGCGTGGGCACATCCTGTTAGGCATGTAGGCATGTTAACTAATGGCATGGCTGTGATTGGCTGCTGAAATGATGTCATGATGCACAATAAAAGCCGCCGCGGCCGCCATTTCTGGTTCACTCTTCTTTGAATTCAGTTAGGGACAGGCTGCTGTTCAAGACTGTGAGGGACAGTTAGAGATAGCGATTTTCACAATCATAGTGTGCTTTACCCAGGCTACATAATCCACCACTGTAGCTTTTTTTTGCCTTGCAGCAGTGTTCACAGCTGTCTGCAAGGTCTGTGTGAGTGCAGCTCACGCTGAGTTGTGTGTCCTGCAGCCACGTCTGGTTGTAGGATGGTCAGCGTGTCACTGCCTCATACATATTTTTCTTTTTTTGCTGCTCATTTTTCATTCTCCTATTAGTGTGAACTGTGCATCCATCCGTATCCATATACGTTGGTTGCAAACACTATAGGAGTAAACAGCGGAGCCCCTCTGCAGCCTTTCAGTGCTAGTGCCCAGTTTGCTGCACTGTTCACGGCTGTCTGAGAGGTCTCTGACTGTGTGTGAGTGCAGCTCACGCTGAGTAGTGTGTCCTTCAGCAACGTCTGGTTGTAGGCCGCTCAGCGTGCGTCACTGCCTCACATATATTTTTCTTTTATTGCAGCTCATTTTTTATTCTCCTATTAGTGTGCATCCATCCACATCCATATACAGTGGTTGCAAACACTGTAGGAGTAGACAGCGGACCCTCTCTGCAGCCTTTCAGTGCTAGTGCCCACTTATCTGCACTGTTCACGGCTGTCTGAGAGGTCTATGACTGTGTGTGAGTGCAGCTCACGCTGAGTAGTGTGTCCTGCAGCTACGTCTGGTTGTAGGCTGCTCAGCGTGCATCACTGCATCACACATATTTTTCTTTTATTGCAGCTCATTTTTTATTCTCCTATTAGTGTGCATCCATCCGTATCCATCTACATTGGTTGGTTGCAAACACTATATAGGAGTAGATAGAGGAACCTTTTTTCTGGCTTGTGCCCTTCATCTGCAGCCAGATTAGTATTACCCTATTTTTGGAGCCTCATCTTTTGCATTGCAGGTTACCTGCCTGCATTGTAATAGCTCCAAAAAGTTAGTGATACTATCGCTTTCAAATCTTTGGTCACATCCTTTTAGTTTTAAAAAAAAACAAAAAAACAAAATAAAGTTCACCAAACACTCCATTTCACAGTTGTGTAGGCCACATTAGCTCCTATTAAAGTGTAGTCCACACACACACTTCATAAAATTAGTGTTTCTTATACCTGTTACCAGCTGTTCAGGAATAAGCACACTAAGCCCCCCTTTGTACTTTTCTGCCTATCTTTATCAGTCTACCAAGATGAAGAAGGCAGGGAGTAAGGCACGTGGTCGTGGGCATGGAGTTTCAGCAGGGAGAGGACGTGGGGATTCTGTGCCTGCTGCGGGCACCAGTGACTCAGCATCCCCCAGTTTTAGCAGGCAACAGTCCTTCATGCGCAGCTTTGTAGGACCTCGCCGTGCCCCACTGCTGCAGGACGAACAAATTGAAGCTGTTGTTGGATGGATGGCAGCTAACACATCGACTTCAATGACTTCCACATCCTCTCAGGGCCAGAGCACTGAAGAGCAACCATCTGTCTCTTCACCACCTGCCTAATTGCCCAGGCAGTCAGAGAGCCCTGTACAGGAGCCATCTCATTCTCTACTTCTGTTCTCTGAATCTGTTGGCTTGGAAAGAGGGGGCCAGCCAAGCAGCATTCTAGAATGTGAAGAAGAGGGAGTATGTAGTGATGTGCAACTGCTTTGTCCATCTGAATCTGAAGAGGCGGGTGGGCCAGTGCCTATGGTCAGCACACTTCAGTACGCATCAGATGATGAGACTCAGGTGCCACTTTCTGGTGCGTACTGTGCTGGCGAGACTACCCAGGAGAAGCAGGTGTTTGAAGAGGGGAGTGTAGATGATGAGGTCCTTGACCCATCATGGCGTGAGGAACAGGAAGGTGGTGGGAGCAGCACTGAGGAAGAGATTCCCCGAATGGCCAAAACAGGAGGGAGAGGGAGGGGGCAGACTTGGTTGCCTGTAGCCTCCACTTCGGCACCCGTTAGGAGCATTCCTCTTCCAAAGCCCAAAACGGGCGCTCCCAGGACTTGCAGTGCATGGTCCTTTTTTGACACAGTTGCAGATGACATTTGCTTTGTCAAATGCAAGCTGTGTAATTAGAAAGTCAAAAGATGGAAAAGTGTCAGCAACCTGAATACCACAAATATGTGGAAACATGTGCGGACCAAGCACGTGGGGAGTTACAAAGACACACTGAAGACCTAGGCCAACCTACAGCACCACCTACCACCTCTTCAGCTCGTGTTGTAGCCTCTTCCTCCAGCTCACAGGCCACATTAGCTCCTATTAAAGTGTAGTCCACACACACACACTTCATAAAATTAGTGTTTCTTATACCTGTTACCAGCTGTTCAGGAATAAGCACACTAAGCCCCCCCTTTGTACTTTTCTGCCTATCTTTACCAGTCTACCAAGATGAAGAAGGCAGGGAGTAAGGCACATGGGCGTGAGCGTGGAGTTTCAGCAGGGAGAGGACGTGGGGATTCTGCAGGGAGAGGACGTGGGCACCAGTGAGTCAGCATCCCCCAGTTTTAGCAGGCAACAGTCCTTTATGCGCAGCTTTGTAGGACCTCACCGTACCCCACTGCTGTGGGAGGAACAAATTGAAGCTGTTGTCGGATGAATGGCAGCTAATGCATCGACTTCAATGACTTCCACATCCTCTCAGGGCCAGAGCACTGAAGAGCAACCATCTGTCTCTTCACCACCTGCCAAAGTGCCCAGGCAGTCAGAGAGCCCTGGACAGGAGCCATCACAGTCTCTACTTCTGTTCTCTGAATCTGTTGGCTTGGAAAGAGGGGGCCAGCCAAGCAGCATTCAAGAATGTGAAGAAGAGGGAGTATGCAGTGATGCGCAACTTCTTTGTCCCTCTGAATCTGAACAGACGGGTGGGCCAGTGCCTATGGTCAGCACACTTCAGTACGCATCAGATGATGACGAGACTCAGGTGCCACTTTCTGGTGCGTACTGTGCTGGCGAGACTACCCAGGAGAAGGAGGTGTTTGAAGAGGGGAGTGTAGATGATGAGGTCCTTGACCCATCATGGCGTGAGGAACAGGAAGGTGGTGGGAGCAGCACTGAGGAAGAGATTCCCCGAATGGCCAAAACAGGAGGGAGAGGGAGGGGGCAGACTTGGTTGCCTGTAGCCTCCACTTCGGCACCAGTTAGGAGCATTCCTCTTCCAAAGCCCAAAACGGGCGCTCCCAGGACATGCAGTGCATGGTCCTTTTTTGACACAGTTGCAGATGACATTTGCTTTGTCAAATGCAAGCTGTGTAATTAGAAAGTCAAAAGATGGAAAAGTGTCAGCAACCTGAATACCACAAATATGTGGAAACATGTGCGGACCAAGCACGTGGTGGAGTTACAAAGACACACTGAAGACCTAGGCCAACCTACAGCACCACCTACTACCTCTTCATCTCGTGTTGTAGCCTCTTCCTCCAACTCACAGGCCACATTAGCTCCTATTAAAGTGTAGTCCACACACACACTTCATAAAATTAGTGTTTCTTATACCTGTTACCAGCTGTTCAGGAATAAGCACACTAAGCCCCCCCTTTGTACTTTTCTGCCTATCTTTATCAGTCTACCAAGATGAAGAAGGCAGGGAGTAAGGCACGTGGGCGTGAGCGTGGAGTTTCAGCAGGGAGAGGACGTGGGGATTCTGCAGGGAGAGGACGTGGGCACCAGTGAGTCAGCATCCCTCAGTTTTAGCAGGCAACAGTCCTTCATGCGCAGCTTTGTAGGACCTCACCGTACCCCACTGCTGCGGGAGGAACAAATTGAAGCTGTTGTCGGATGAATGGCAGCTAATGCATCGACTTCAATGACTTCCACATCCTCTCAGGGCCAGAGCACTGAAGAGCAACCATCTGTCTCTTCACCACCTGCCAAAGTGCCCAGGCAGTCAGAGAGCCCTGGAAAGGAGCCATCACAGTCTCTACTTCTGTTCTCTGAATCTGTTGGCTTGGAAAGAGGGGGCCAGCCAAGCAGCATTCAAGAATGTGAAGAAGAGGGAGTATGCAGTGATGCGCAACTTCTTTGTCCCTCTGAATCTGAAGAGACGGGTGGGCCAGTGCCTATGGTCAGCACACTTCAGTACGCATCAGATGATGACGAGACTCAGGTGCCACTTTCTGGTGCGTACAGTGCTGGTGAGACAATCCAGGAGAAGCAGGTGTTTGAAGAGGGGAGTGTAGATGATGAGGTCCTTGACCCATCATGGCGGGAGGAGCAGGAAGGTGGTGGGAGCAGCTCTGAGGAAGAGATTCCCCGAACGGCCAAAACAGGAGGGAGAGGGAGGGGGCAGACTTGGTTGCCTGTAGCCTCCACTTCGGCACCCGTTAGGAGCATTCCTCTTTCAAAAGCCAAAACAGGCGATCCCAAGACTTGCAGTGCGTGGTCATTTTTTGACACAGTTGCAGATGACATTTGCTTTGTCAAATGCAAGCTGTGTCATCAGAAAGTCAAAAAGAGGGAAAAATGTCGACGTAGGCCAACGTACAGCACCACCTACCACCTCTTCAGCTCGTGTTGGGGCCTCTTCCTCCAGCTCACACACAGCTGGTTTAGCTTCCTCACAGGATCACCAAGGAAGAACCTTTGGCACTGTTGTCCGGAGACCCAGTGACATTCCACCCACAGCACTATGTTCCCAGTCATCCTCACACTCCCAGGCCACTCTACAGCCATCGGTAGCACAGGCATGGGATAAAAGGCGGCCATACTCTGCAAACCATCCCCGAGCACAGGCTCTGAATGCTGGCATTCCCAAACTACTGGCCCTTGAAATGGCTGGTGGAGACTGACACCTTCCAGAACTTCATGGCATTGGCAGTCCCACAATACACCGTGCCCAGCCGCTTTTATTTCAGCAGGCAAGCCGTCCCTGCCCTGCAAAAACATGTGGAGGGAAAAATAAAACATGCGCTACTAAACGCCGTCAGTAGCAAGGTCCATCTGACCACCGATGCGTGGACCAGTAACCATGGACAGGGACGATACCTTTCCCTCACTGCCCATTGGGTCAATGTTGTGGAGCCGGGTACAGATCTGGAGAGTGGCACTGTACGTGTTCTGCCAACTCCACGGATTGCAAGAATCCAGTCTGTACACATTGACTCCTTCTCCTACTCAAGTTCCTCAGAAACAGCGCTGCAGGAGCCTGTTACGACCGATATGAGCACAGCCGTGGCCAAACGTCAACAGGCCGTACTCAAATTAATTTCTTTGGGGAATCGAAGTCACACAGCACAGGAGCTCTGGAATGCCATCAAGCAGGAGAGCGATGTGTGGTTTGTGCCAGCGAAACTCCAGCCGGGCTTGGTAGTGTGTGACAATGGCCGAAATCTGGTGGCAGCTCTGGGCCTAGGCAACCTCACTCACATCCTATGTCTGGCACATGTGCTGAACTTGGTCGTGCAGAGCTTTCTGAGGGACTATCCGGATCTTGATGCACTGCTGCACAAGGTCCGCATAGAGTGCGCTCACTTGCGGCGTTCCAGCACGGCAAGATCGCGCCTTGCTGCTCTGCAGCGCCGATTACGCCTTCCGGAACATGGCATCATATGTGACCTACCCACCAGGTGGAATTCAACGTTACATATGTTGGAGCGGTTGTGTGAGCAGCAGGCAGCAGTCATGGAGTACCAGCTGCATCAGGCGCAAACAAGTCGCACTGTGCGCCGGTCACACTTCAGCACCACTGAGTGGGCCTCTATGAAGGACATCTGCCTTGTTTTGCGTGCCTTCGATGATTCCACGCAGATGGTGAGTGCAGATGATGCACTAGTCAGCATGACTGTCCCCCTTATCTGCCTGCTTCAAAAAACACTGCAAGTACTAAGGGAGGAGGTTTTGGAAGAGGTGGAGGATGAGGAGTCACAAATGCCATCTGCTTCTTGACAGTCTGAGCTACGTGGTTCCTCACAAAGGCCTAGGCAGGTGACACTTTGTGAGCAGGATGAGGAGGAGTCAATGGAGGAGGAAGACATCTCTCCAGAGGAGGGAGGTACACAAAGCTCTAGTCAGTATGTACAGCGAGGGTGGGGTGATGCAGAGCAGGCAGAGATGACGACTCAAGCAGGGGACAGCGTTTCTTTGGCAGTTGGGAGTCTGCAGCACATGGTTGATTTCATGCTGCAGTGCCTGAGAAACGACCGCCGCATCACCCACATTCTCAACACGACTGATTATTGGGTGTACACCCTCCTAGATCCTCGCTACCGGGACAACTTACAAAGCATCATATCACCATTGAACCGGGAGCGTAAACTGCGGGAGTACCAAGACACACTGGTGCAGTCCATCTTGTTCTCCATTCCAGCCGACAGCAGTGCTGCTAGTGCTTTACAAAGCAGCTTTGTACGTCGAGGCAGTGGAGGAAGCTCGGCACAAAGAAGGAGCAGAGGCAGCACAAGGCAAGACCACTATGGCCCAAATGTGGCAAAGTTTTGTGTGTCCGCCACAAATGTCTACACCATCACAGACAGCTCCAGTCAGCAGGAGGCAACGTTTCCGTCAGATGGTGACAGACTACATGTCTTGCTCTGTCAGTGTACTCCCAGATGGCTCTTCCCCCTTCAAGCTTTGGGTCTCAAAGCTGGATACATGGCTAGAGCTTAGCCAGTATGCATTGGAGGTGCTGGCTTGCCCTGCTGCCACTGTATTATCGGAACGCGTCTTTAGTGCCGCAGGTGGTGTACTAACAGACCGTCGCACGCGACTATCCTCCGATAACGTTGACTGGCTTACTTTTCTGAAAATGAACAAGGCCTGGATCTCGCCAGAATTTGCCAGTCCTCTTCCAGAATAAATAATTGGTTGGCAACAGTATCCAGGTCTCCTGTTGTGTTCATGTTTCTACCACCTGAACTGTAATCCCTGGGCTTCAACACAGCCAGTTGTCACTCAGAAGTGCCATCTGCACAGAGAAAAACACTAGCTCCTGTGTTAGTGGGATTCAGTAACGCCATCTGCTCCCCTGCTGTGTGGACGGCAAAGTAGTAGTGGGAATGTGGACAGAGCAGGAGACCTTGCCGGACACACATCAGGGGATGAACTGACGTGACTGAGCCCCAGTAACAAATGTGGATTGTGCAGACGCCACTTCAGAGCAGCAACTGGCGGGGTTGAAGGCCAGGGGAAATACTAGAGACAGTGGAGCCAGAGGCAATAGTGGAGCACGGTTACAATCAGTATAAAAAAAAGCAAAAAACACAAATATCCTGAACTAAAAGTAAAAAATATACTGCAAATAATGCATAAAGCTAATAATAATATTAAGGGTATTTAGTAAACATAATTTTGATCAAAATAATGTACAAGCCATCCCGCCACGTCACGGCAACCCTTGTGGAACAGTCCCTACTTTAGTATTTAAAACCTTTTCACTTGCCAAGTGGCGTGAATGTGAATAAGGGTCGAGCGGCTGAACCACTAGTAACAGCTTAGGCCAGACTGGATGGCTTTCCCAGCTCAGAAAGAGGGCGGTCACACCCATATATGCACTGAATGCACAATGAAATGAATAAAAAACAAATCTGAACTGAGAAAAGTAATTTAATGTGTATGCACAATGTAAGTGCATATTAACACATGACCATTAACCAGAGAAAACAAAAAGCAAAAAACACAAATATCCTGAACTAAAAGTAAAAAATATACTGCAAATAATGCATAAAGGTAATAATAATAATAATAAGGGTATTTAGTAAACATAATTTTGATCAAAATAATGTACAAGCCATCCCGCCACGTCACGGCAACCCTCGTGGGACAGTCCCTACTCTAGTATTTAAAACCTTTTCACTTGCCAAGTGGCGTGAATGTGAATAAGGGTCGAGCGGCTGAACCACTAGTAACAGCTTAGGCCAGACTGGATGGCTTTTCCAGCTCAGAAAGAGGGCGGTCACACCCATATATGCACTGAATGCACAATGAAATGAATAAAAAACAAATCTGAACTGAGAAAAGTAAGTTAATGTGTATGCACAATGTAAGTGCATATTAACACATGACCATTAACCAGAGAAAACAAAAAGCAAAAAACACAAATATCCTGAACTAAAAGTAAAAAATATACTGCAAATAATGCATAAAGGTAATAATAATAATAATAAGGGTATTTAGTAAACATAATTTTGATCAAAATAATGTACAAGCCATCCCGCCACGTAACGGCAACCCTCGTGGGACAGTCCCTACTCTAGTATTTAAAACCTTTTCACTTGCCAAGTGGCGTGAATGTGAATAAGGGTCGAGCGGCTGAACCACTAGTAACAGCTTAGGCCAGACTTATTATTATTATTACCTTTATGCATTATTTGCAGTATATTTTTTACTTTTAGTTCAGGATATTTGTGTTTTTTGCTTTTTGTTTTCTCTGGTTAATGGTCATGTGTTAATATGCACTTACATTGTGCATACACATTAACTTACTTTTCTCAGTTCAGATTTGTTTTTTATTCATTTCATTGTGCATTCAGTGCATATATGGGTGTGACCACCCTCTTTCTGAGCTGGGAAAGCCATCCAGTCTGGCCTAAGCTGTTACTAGTGGTTCAGCCGCTCGACCCTTATTCACATTCACGCCACTTGGCAAGTGAAAAGGTTTTAAATACTAGAGTAGGGACTGTCCCACGAGGGTTGCCGTGACGTGGCGGGATGGCTTGCACATTATTTTGATCAAAATTATATTATTATTACCTTTATGCATTATTTGCAGTATATTTTTTACTTTTAGTTCAGGATATTTGTGTTTTTTGCTTTTTGTTTTCTCTGGTTAATGGTCATGTGTAGAGTTGAGCGATACCAGCCGATACTTGAAAATATCGGATCGGAATGGATCGGCCGATCTTAAAAAAAGTATCGGTATCGCCGATTCCGATACCGGGAACCAATGCAAGTCAATGGGGCCAAAATATCGGAATTAAAAAAAACCCTTTCTTTCCTTGTAGGTTAATTCTACATGAAGAAAAACAACTAAGAATAATGTAGAATGTATTGTGGGAGGTGGAGGAGACATTAAAGCCATAGAGGTTTAGCCCAATCAAATGGAATAGCAGGAATTAAACTTTTTTTTTAAAGATGTTAGGAGTTACAAAGATATTGACTATGTTAGCCTCATTTATATTTTGCCAGACATGTATGTCTTATTCTTCTTTCTTCTTCTTTCTTATTCTTCTTCCTTTTTTTACCTTCTTCTTCTTATTATTATTCCTTTTTTTACATTCTTCTTCTTCTTCTTCCTTTTTTTACATTCTTCTACTTCCTTTTTTTACATTCTTCTTCTTCTTCCTTTTTTTACATTCTTATTCCTTTTTTTACATTCTTCTTCTTCCTTTTTTAAATTCTTCTACTTCCTTTTTTTACATTCTTCTTCTTCTTCTTCTTCTTCCTTTTCTTACATTCTTCATATTCTTCTTATTCAACAATTATTATTCTACATATTCAGATTCTTCATCTTCTTCCTATTCTTCTTCATCATATTCTTGTTTGTGTCAGGCATTCCTGTAGTTGTTATCTAGAAAAGTTAGAAGTTTACACCTTCCGTTCTGCCTGTCACAAAAGATTTACAACAGGATTTGTCCGCGTTCAGTTTGGCCTGCAGCAGCAGGCCTTTTCCAGGGGCACCACGAGGAGGAAAGGACTCACCCCCATACACTGCTTAGTCTTCTTCAGCTTATAAATAAGATAATATCATTTGCTCAGAGTATTAGTCTTATGCTTAATGTTCTTCTGCTTTGTTTTTTTTATGCTTCTTTGTCTTCTCTCTCTTGTTGTTCTGCATCTTGGTGGTTGTCTTCCTGTTCTTTGTCCTCTTGAACCAGCTGACGGTACTGGCACCCGGAGGGGCAGCAGAAGGAACAAGAGCCAATGGCACTACCGAGGACCAGCTGACGGTGCTGGAACCCGGTTACTAAGCAGGAGGTACCTGTGCTACAAAGCACTACCAAGGACCAGCAGACGTTGCCGGAACTCGGATACCGAGATGGAGGCACCTAGGCCAAAGGCTCTGACGAGAACCAGCTGATGGTGCTGGAACCCGGAGGGGTAGCATAAGCTGCAAGAGCAAATGGAAATAGCGAGGACCAGCTGACAGTGCTGGCACCCGGAGGGGCAGCAGAAGGAATAAGAGCCAATGGCACAACCGAGGACCAGCTGACGGTGCTGGAACCCGGTTACTAAGCAGGAGGTACCTGTGCTACAAAGCACTACCAAGGACCAGCAGACGTTGCCGGAACTCGGATACCGAGATGGAGGCACCTAGGCCAAAGGCTCTGACGAGAACCAGCTGACGGTGCTGGAACCCGGAGGGGTAGCATAAGCTGCAAGAGAAAATGGAAATAGCGAGGACCAGCTGACAGTGCTGGCACCCGGAGGGGCAGCAGAAGGAATAAGAGCCAATGGCACAACCGAGGACCAGCTGACGGTGCTGGAACCCGGTTACTAAGCAGGAGGTACCTGTGCTACAAAGCACTACCAAGGACCAGCAGACGTTGCCGGAACTCGGATACCGAGATGGAGGCACCTAGGCCAAAGGCTCTGACGAGAACCAGCTGACGGTGCTGGAACCCGGAGGGGTATCAGAAGTTACCCCTGAAAAGCAAAGTTGGCATGCCGCAAGCTGGCCGCAGTTACCGAATCACACAGTCCTACAGGGGGTGCTTGTCCTACTGGCACTATGGAACAAGCCTTTCTTACCAGAACCCGCAGTCCACATAGGAAGCACCTAAACTGCTGGCACCCTAGCCTCGGCTAACCCAACCGCAACACGACATGGCAACTTGGGGTGGCAAACTGACATTGACACTTCCCGGAAACAGCAGGCAGGGCTGGAACCAAGCTGGGCAGGAGGGAGTACCCGTGCCAAAGTCAGTTATGAGCAGCAACTGGCGATGTTGGAGCCCAGGACAAGCACTTAGCAGGCTGAGGCCTGATGTGCTGTCAATTGGGAGGCAGCAGGACAGATTGCCATCAAAACAGCAGGGGAACAGCTGACGTTACTGAACCCCACAAACACAGGAGCTAGTGTTTTACTCTGTGAAGACGGCACTTCCGAGCAACAACTGGCTGTGTTGAAGCCCAGGGACAAGCACGGAGCAGGCTGATGCTGCATTGAAGAAATTTTAAGATCGGTTGTAGACTACTAATTTGAACCAAGCTCCACTTAGGCCTGTGGCTTCACTGATTTTCGTATTTCCCCTGTCCTCCAACCCCGCCAGTTACAGCTCCGAAGTGGCGTCTGCACAATCCACACTTGTTCCTGTGTTACAGGTGTTCAGTCCGGTCAGTTAATCCCCTGATGTGTGTCCGGCAATGTCGCCTGCTCTGTCCACATTCCCATAATGGGAATGTGGACAGAGCAGGCGACATTGCCGGACACACATCAGGGGATTAACTGACCGGACTGAACACCTGTAACACAGGAACAAGTGTGGATTGTGCAGACGCCACTTCGGAGCTGTAACTGGCAGGGTTGGAGGACAGGGGAAATACGAGAGACAGTGGAGCCACAGGCCTAATTGGAGCACGGTTAAAAATCAGTAGTGGTACGACTGTGTAGGCAGCAGGAGACTTTGCCATCCACACAGCAGGGGATCAGCTGACATTACTGAACCCCACTGAGACACGGGAGCAAGTATCTCTTTCCATGTGGACGGCACTTCCGAACTACAACTGGCTGTGTTGAAGCCCAGGAAATAGGAGGGTGTAGGCAGAGGCCTACTGTATTTTGAATGAGGTGACAGCAGGAGAGACTGCCATCCACACAGCAGGGGATCAGCTGACATTACTGAACCCCACTGAGACACGGGAGCAAGTATCTCTTTCCGTGTGGACGGCACTTCCGAACTACAACTGGCTGTGTTGAAGCCCAGGAAATAGGAGGGTGTAGGCAGAGGCCTACTGTATTTTGAATGAGGTGACAGCAGGAGAGACTGCCATCCACACAGCAGGGGATCAGCTGACATTACTGAACCCCACTGAGACACGGGAGCAAGTATCTCTTTCCGTGTGGACGGCACTTCCGAACTACAACTGGCTGTGTTGAAGCCCAGGAAATAGGAGGGTGTAGGCAGAGGCCTACTGTATTTTGAATGAGGTGACAGCAGGAGAGACTGCCATCCACACAGCAGGGGATCAGCTGACATTACTGAACCCCACTGAGACACGGGAGCAAGTATCTCTTTCCGTGTGGACGGCACTTCCGAACTACAACTGGCTGTGTTGAAGCCCAGGAAATAGGAGGGTGTAGGCAGAGGCCTACTGTATTTTGAATGAGGTGACAGCAGGAGAGACTGCCATCCACACAGCAGGGGATCAGCTGACATTACTGAACCCCACTGAGACACGGGAGCAAGTATCTCTTTCCGTGTGGACGGCACTTCCGAACTACAACTGGCTGTGTTGAAGCCCAGGAAATAGGAGGGTGTAGGCAGAGGCCTACTGTATTTTGAATGAGGTGACAGCAGGAGAGACTGCCATCCACACAGCAGGGGATCAGCTGACATTACTGAACCCCACTGAGACACGGGAGCAAGTATCTCTTTCCGTGTGGACGGCACTTACGAACTACAACTGGCTGTGTTGAAGCCCAGGAAATAGGAGGGTGTAGGCAGAGGCCTACTGTATTTTGAATGAGGTTACAGCAGGAGAGACTGCCATCCACACAGCAGGGGATCAGCTGACGTTACTGAACCCCACTGAGACACGGGAGCAAGTATCTCTTTCCGTGTGGACGGCACTTCCGAACTACAACTGGCTGTGTTGAAGCCCAGGAAATAGGAGGGTGTAGGCAGAGGCCTACTGTATTTTGAATGAGGTGACAGCAGGAGAGACTGCCATCCACACAGCAGGGGATCAGCTGACATTACTGAACCCCACTGAGACACGGGAGCAAGTATCTCTTTCCGTGTGGACGGCACTTCCGAACTACAACTGGCTGTGTTGAAGCCCAGGAAATAGGAGGGTGTAGGCAGAGGCCTACTGTATTTCGAATGAGGTTACAGCAGGAGAGACTGCCATCCACACAGCAGGGGATCAGCTGACGTTACTGAACCCCACTGAGACACGGGAGCAAGTATCTCTTTCCGTGTGGACGGCACTTCCGAACTACAACTGGCTGTGTTGAAGCCCAGGAAATAGGAGGGTGTAGGCAGAGGCCTACTGTATTTTGAATGAGGTGACAGCAGAAGAGACTGCCATCCACACAGCAGGGGATCAGCTGACATTACTGAACCCCACTGAGACACGGGAGCAAGTATCTCTTTCCGTGTGGACGGCACTTCCGAACTACAACTGGCTGTGTTGAAGCCCAGGAAATAGGAGGGTGTAGGCAGAGGCCTACTGTATTTTGAATGAGGTTACAGCAGGAGAGACTGCCATCCACACAGCAGGGGATCAGCTGACGTTACTGAACCCCACTGAGACACGGGAGCAAGTATCTCTTTCCGTGTGGACGGCACTTCCGAACTACAACTGGCTGTGTTGAAGCCCAGGAAATAGGAGGGTATAGGCAGAGGCCTACTGTATTTTGAATGAGGTGACAGCAGAAGAGACTGCCATCCACACAGCAGGGGATCAGCTGACATTACTGAACCCCACTGAGACACGGGAGCAAGTATCTCTTTCCGTGTGGACGGCACTTCCGAACTACAACTGGCTGTGTTGAAGCCCAGGAAATAGGAGGGTGCAGGCAGAGGCCTACTGTCTTTGTAATGCGGAGACAGCAGGAGAGACTGCCATCTCCACAGCAGGGGATCAGCTGGCAATGATGAACCCCACTAACACTTGAACGAATGTGTTTGGCTCTGTGGAGACGACACTTCTGAACACCAACTGACGCTGTTGGAGCCCAGGATTAGGCGAGGAGCAGGCTGTGGCCTACTGGATTTTGGCAGGTGAAGGCAGCAGGAGACTTGCCATCTCCACAGCAGGGGAACAGCTGACAGTGCTGAACCCCACTAACACTCTAACGAAGGTGTTTGGCTCTGTGGAGACGACACTTCTGAACACCAACTGACGCTGTTGGAGCCCAGGATTAGGCGAGGAGCAGGCTGGGGCCTACTGGATTTTGGCAGGTGAAGGCAGCAGGAGACTTGCCATCTCCACAGCAGGGGAACAGCTGGCAGTGCTGAACCCCACTAACACTCTAACGAATGTGTTTGGCTCTGTGGAGACGACACTTCTGAACACCAACTGACGCTGTTGGAGCCCAGGATTAGGCGAGGAGCAGGCTGGGGCCTACTGGATTTTGGCAGGTGAAGGCAGCAGGAGACTTGCCATCTCCACAGCAGGGGAACAGCTGGCAGTGCTGAACCCCACTAACACTCTAACGAAGGTGTTTGGCTCTGTGGAGACGACTCTTCTGAACACCAACTGACGCTGTTGGAGCCCAGGATTAGGCGAGGAGCAGGCTGGGGCCTACTGGATTTTGGCAGGTGAAGGCAGCAGGAGACTTGCCATCTCCACAGCAGGGGAACAGCTGGCAGTGCTGAACCCCACTAACACTCGAACGAATGTGTTTGGCTCTGTGGAGATGACACTTCTGAACACCAACTGACGCTGTTGGAGCCCAGGATTAGGCGAGGAGCAGGCTGGGGCCTACTGGATTTTGGCAGGTGAAGGCAGCAGGAGACTTGCCATCTCCACAGCAGGGGAACAGCTGGCAGTGCTGAACCCCACTAACACTCGAACGAATGTGTTTGGCTCTGTGGAGACGACACTTCTGAACACCAACTGACGCTGTTGGAGCCCAGGATTAGGCGAGGAGCAGGCTGGGGCCTACTGGATTTTGGCAGGTGAAGGCAGCAGGAGACTTGCCATCTCCACAGCAGGGGAACAGCTGGCAGTGCTGAACCCCACTAACACTCGAACGAATGTGTTTGGCTCTGTGGAGACGACACTTCTGAACACCAACTGACGCTGTTGGAGCCCAGGATTAGGCGAGGAGCAGGCTGGGGCCTACTGGATTTTGGCAGGTGAAGGCAGCAGGAGACTTGCCATCTCCACAGCAGGGGAACAGCTGGCAGTGCTGAACCCCACTAACACTCTAACGAAGGTGTTTGGCTCTGTGGAGACGACACTTCTGAACACCAACTGACGCTGTTGGAGCCCAGGATTAGGCGAGGAGCAGGCTGTGGCCTACTGGATTTTGGCAGGTGAAGGCAGCAGGAGACTTGCCATCTCCACAGCAGGGGAACAGCTGGCAGTGCTGAACCCCACTAACACTCTAACGAAGGTGTTTGGCTCTGTGGAGACGACACTTCTGAACACCAACTGACGCTGTTGGAGCCCAGGATTAGGCGAGGAGCAGGCTGTGGCCTACTGGATTTTGGCAGGTGAAGGCAGCAGGAGACTTTCCATCTCCACAGCAGGGGAACAGCTGGCAGTGCTGAACCCCACTAACACTCTAACGAAGGTGTTTGGCTCTGTGGAGACGACACTTCTGAACACCAACTGACGCTGTTGGAGCCCAGGATTAGGCGAGGAGCAGGCTGTGGCTTACTGGATTTTGGCAGGTGAAGGCAGCAGGAGACTTGCCATCTCCACAGCAGGGGAACAGCTGGCAGTGCTGAACCCCACTAACACTCTAACGAAGGTGTTTGGCTCTGTGGAGACGACACTTCTGAACACCAACTGACGCTGTTGGAGCCCAGGATTAGGAGAGGAGCAGGCTGGGGCCTACTGGATTTTGGCAGGTGAAGGCAGCAGGAGACTTGCCATCTCCACAGCAGGGGAACAGCTGGCAGTGCTGAACCCCACTAACACTCTAACGAATGTGTTTGGCTCTGTGGAGACGACACTTCTGAACACCAACTGACGCTGTTGGAGCCCAGGATTAGGCGAGGAGCAGGCTGTGGCCTACTGGATTTTGGCAGGTGAAGGCAGCAGGAGACTTGCCATCTCCACAGCAGGGGAACAGCTGGCAGTGCTGAACCCCACTAACACTCTAACGAATGTGTTTGGCTCTGTGGAGACGACACTTCTGAACACCAACTGACGCTGTTGGAGCCCAGGATTACGCATGCCGCATGCAGAGGCCAATGGGCAGCGGTTTTTATGGAGGTTGTGGACTACTACTGATTCTAACCATGCTCCACTTAGGCCTCTGGCTCCACTGTCTCTACTATTTACCCTGGCCTCCAACCCCGCCAGCTACATCTCTGAAGTGGCGTCAGCACAATCTACACTTGTTCCTGTGTTACTGGTGCTCAGTCCCGTCAGTTGATCCCCTGATGTTTGTCCGGCAAGTTCGCCAGCTCTGTCCTCATTCCCACTACTGGTTATGGGAATGTGGACAGAGCAGGAGACCTTGCCGGACACACATCAGGGGATAAACTGATGGGACTGAGCCACAGGAACACAGGAACAAGTGTAGATTGTGCTGACGCCACTTCAGAGATGTAGATGGCGGGGTTGGAGGTCAGGGGAAATAGTAGAGACAGTGGAGCCAGAGACCTAAGTTGGGCACGGTTAAAAATCAGTAGTGGTTTGAATGTTGATGGAGCTGGTGACTTTGCCGTCCACACAGCAGGGGATCAGCTGGCATTACTGAACCCCACTAACACAGGAGCTAGTGTGTTTCTCTGTGCAGACGACACATCTGAGCGACAACTGGCTGTGTTGAAGCAAAGGGATTATAGTTCAGGTGGTAGAAAAATGAACACACCAGCAGACCTGGATACAGTTGCCAACCACTAATTTAGTCTGTAAGAGGAATGGCAAAGTCTTTGGAGATCCAGGCCTTGTTCATTTTCAGAAAAGTCAGCCGGTCAACATTATCGGAAGATAGTCGCGTGCGACGGTCTGTTAGTACACCACCTGCGGCACTAAAGACACGTTCCGATAATACACTGGCAGCAGGGCAAGCCAGCACCTCCAATGCATACTGGCTAAGCTCTGGCCATGTATCCAGCTTAGAGACCCAAAACTTGAAGGGGGAAGAGCCATCTGGGAGTACAGCGACAGGGCAAGACATGTAGTCTGACACCATCTGACGGAAGCGTTGCCTCCTGCTGACTCGAGGCGTCGCTGATGGTGTAGACAATTGTGGTGGACACACAAAACTTTGCCACATTTGGGCCATAGTGGTCTTGCCTTGTGCTGCGGCGCTGCCTCTGCTCCCTCTTTGTGCAGAGTTTCCTCCACTGCCTCGACGCACAGAGCTGCTTTGTAAAGCACTAGCAACAATGCTGTCGGGTGGAATGGAAAACATTATGGACTGCACCAGTGACTCTTCGTACTCCCGCATTTTACGCTCCCGGTTCAACGTTGGTATGAGCCTTTGTACGCTGTCCCGGTAGCGAGGATCTAGGAGGGTGTACACCCAATAATCAGCCGAGACGAGAATGTGGGCGATGCGGCGGTCGTTTCTCAGGCACTGCAGCATGAAATCAACCATGTGCTGCAGACTCCCAACTGCCAAAGAACCGCTGTCCCCTGTTTGAGGCGTGACCTCGGCCTGCTCTGCATCACCCCACCCTCGCTGTACATACTGAGTAGAGGTTTGTGTACCTCCCTCCTCTGGAGAGATGTCTTCCTCCTCCATCGACTCCTCCTCATCCTCCTCACAAAGTGTCCCCTGCCTAGGCCTTTGTGAGGAAACACGTAGCGCAGACTGTCCAGAAGCAGATGGCATTTGGGACTCCTCATCCTCCACCTCTTCTGAAACCTCATCCCTTAGTGCTTGCAGTGTTTGTTGAAGCAGGCAGATAAGGGGGACAGTCATGCTGACTAGTGCATCATCTGCACTCGCCATCCGCGTGGATTCATCGAAGGCACGCAAAACGAGGCAGATGTCCTTCATAGAGGCCCACTCAATGGTGCTGAAGTGTGAACGGCGCACAGTGCGACTTGTTTGCGCCTGATGCAGCTGGTACTCCATGACTGCTGCCTGCTGCTCACACAACCGCTCCAACATATGTAACGTTGAATTCCACCGAGTGGGTAGGTCACATATGATGCGATGTTCCGGAAGGCCAAATCGTCGCTGCAGAGCAGCGAGGCGCGATCTTGCCGTGCTGGAACGTCGCAAGTGAGCGCACTCTATGCGGACCTTGTGCAACAGTGCAGCAAGATCCGGATAGTCCCTCAGAAAGCTCTGCACGACCAAGTTAAGAACATGTGCCAGACATGGGATGTGTGTGAGGTTGCCTAGGCCAAGAGCTGCCACCAGATTTCGGCCATTGTCACACACTACCAAGCCCGGCTGGAGATTCGCTGGCCCAAACCACACATCGCTCTCCAGCTTGATAGCATTCCAGAGCTCCTGCGCTGTGTGGCTTCGATTCCCCAAAGAAATTAATTTGAGTACAGCCTGTTGACGTTTGGCCACGGCTGTGCTCATATCGGTCGTAACAGGCTCCTGCTCTGCTGTTTCTGAGGAACTTGAGTAGGAGGAGGAGTCTATGTGTACAGACTGGAGTCCTGCAATCCGTGGCGTTGGAAGAACACGTACAGCGCCACTCTCCAGATCCGTACCCGGCTCCACAACATTGACCCAGTGGGCAGTGAGGGAAAGGTATCGTCCCTGTCCATGGTTACTGGTCCACGCATCGGTGGTCAGGTGGACCTTGCTACTAACGGCGTTTAGTAGCGCATGTTTTATTTTTCCCTCCACATGTTTCTGCAGGGCAGGGACGGCTCGCCTGCTGAAATAAAAGCGGCTGGGCATGTTGTATTGGGGGACTGCCAATGCCATTAAGTCCCGGAAGTGTCAGTGTCCACCAGCCTGAATGACAGCATTTCAACTGCCAGAAGTTTGGCAATGCCAGCATTCAGAGACTGTGCTCGGGGATGGTTTGCCGAGTAAGGGCGCCTTTTATCCCATGCCCGTGCTACCGATGGCTGTGATGGATGGGAACGTGCTGCTATGGGTGTAATCTGACAGGGTCTCCGGACAACAGTGGCAGAGGTTCTTCCTTGGCGATCCTGTGAGGAAGCCAAACCAGCAGTGTGTGAGCTGGAGGAAGAGGGCCCAACACGAACTGAAGAGGTGGTACGTGGTGCTGTACGTTGGCCTACGTCTTCAGGGTGTCTCTGCAACTCCAACTCGTGCTTGGTGCGCACATGTTTCCACATATTTGTGGTATTGAGGTTGCTGACATTTCTCCCTCTTTTGACTCTCTGATGACACAGCTTGCATTTGACAAAGCAAATGTCATCTGCAACTGTGTCAAAAAAGGACCACGCACTGCAACTCTTGTGAGCGCCCGGTTTGCCTTTGGAAGGAGGAATGCTCCTAACGGGTGCCGAAGTGGAGGGTACAGGCAACCAAGTCTTCCCCCTCCCTCTGCCTCCTGTTTTGGCCGGTAGGGGAATCTCTTCCTCCGAGCTGCTCCCACCACCTTCCTGTTGCTCACGCCATGATGGGTCAAGGACCTCATCATCTTCCCTCCCCTCTTCAAACAGCTGCTTCTCCGGGGTTGTCTCGCCAGCACCGTACGCACCAGAAAGTGGCAACTGAGTCTCGTCATCATCTGATGCGTACTGAGGTGTGCTGACCATAGGCACTGGCCCACTCGCCTCTTCAGATTCAGAGGGACAAAGAAGTTGCGCATCACTGCATACTCCCTCTTCTTCACATTCAGGAATGCTGCTTGGCTGGCCCCCTCTTTCCAAGCCAACAGATTCCGAGAACAGAAGTAGAGACTGTGATGGCTCCTGTCCATGTCTCTCTGACTGCCTGGGCACTTTGGCAGGTGGTGAAGAGACAGATGGTTGCTCTTCGGTGCTCTGACCCTGAGAGGATGCGGAAGTAATTGAAGTCGATGCGTTAGCTGCCATCCATCCGACAACGGCTTCAATTTGTTCCTCCCGCAGCAGTGGGGTACGTTGAGGTCCTACAAAGCTGCGCATAAAGGACTGTTGCCTGCTAAAACTGGGGGATGCTGATCCACTGGTGCCCGCAGCAGGCCCAGAATCCCCACGTCCTCTACCTGTAGAATCCCCACGTCCTCTCCCTGCAGAATCCCCACGTCCTCTCCCTGCTGAAACTCCACGCCCACGCCCACGCCCACGCGCCTTACTCCCTGCCTTCTTCATCTTGCAAGACTGCTTAAGATAGGCAAAAAAGTACAAAGGGGGGCCTTAGTGTGCTTATTCCTGAACAGCTGGTTACAGGTACAAGAAACACTAATTTTATGAAGTGTGTGTGTGTGTGGACTAGACTTTAATAGGAGCTGATGTGGCCTACACAAGTTCAAAATGTAGTGTTTGGTGAACTTTTTTTGTGGTTTCTTTGTTGGAAACAAACTCAAAGTATGTGAACAAAGAATTGAAACTGATAGTATCACCAACTTTTTGGAGCTATTACAATGCAGGCAGGTAACCTACAATGCAAAAGATGAGGCTCCAAAAAAATTGGGTAATACTAATCTGGCTGCGCCGGCAGGGCACAAGCCAGAAAAAAAGGCTCCTCTATCTACTCCTATATAGTGTTTGCAACCAACCAATGTTGATGGATACAGATGGATGCACACTAATAGGAGAAGAAAAAATGAGCTGCACTCAAAGACAAATATGTGTGAGGCACTGACGCACGCTGAGCGTCCTACAGCCAGACGTAGCTGCAGGACACTCTACTCAGCGTGAGCTGCACTCACACACAGTCAGAGGCCTCTCAGACAGCCGTCAACAGTGCAGCTAAGTGGGCACTGGCACTGACAGGCTGCAGAAAGGCTCCGCTGTGTACTCCTTTATAGTGTTTGCAACCACCGTAGATGGAGACGGATGGATGCACACTAATAGAAGAAAAAATGAGCTGCACTCAAATAAAAATATGTGTGAGGCACTGACGCACGCTGAGCGTCCTACAGCCAGACGTAGCTGCAGGACACACTACTCAGCGTGAGCTGCACTCACACACAGTCAGAGACCTCTCAGACAGCCGTGAACAGTGCAGCAAAGTGGACACTAGCACTGAAAGGCTGCAGAAAGGCTCCGCTGTCTACTACTAGTGTTTGCAACCAACGTATATGGATACGGATGGAAGCACACTAGATTGAAATTATGTAAAAAATGCAGCTCAAAAAATAAAAGATGTATGAGGCAGCAGTGATCACACTGGGTGGCCTACAGCCTGACGTGGCTGCAGGACCCACTCCACAGCGTGAGCTGCACTCACACAGCCCTTGCAGACAGCTGTGAACACTGCTGCTAGGGCAAAGAAGGCTACAGTGGTGGTTTATGTAGCCTGGGTAAAGCACTAGATGTTTGGTGGAATCGCTATTTCTAACTGTCCCTCACAGTCTTCTACAGCAGCCTGTCCCTAACTGAATTCACAGCAGAGTGACCAGAAATGGCGGCTGCGGTGGCTTTTATAGTGCATCATGACATCATTTCGGCAGCCAATCACAGCCATGCCAATAGTTAACATGCCTACATGCCTAACAGGATGTGCCCACACTTCGGAGGATTCCCATTGGCTTAATCAAAGCAAGCAGGCTCATAGCATGATGGGAACTTCCTATTCCGATTCCGATTCCGGAATCCGATATGACAAAAGTATCGGAACTAAGTATCGGAATTCCGATACCGCTAATATCGGCCGATACCCGATACTTGCGGTATCGGAATGCTCAACACTAGTCATGTGTTAATATGCACTTACATTGTGCATACACATTAACTTACTTTTCTCAGTTCAGATTTGTTTTTTATTTATTTTTTTTTTTTGGTTACAATCAGTAGTAGTCTACAACCTATATCAAACTTGCTGCAAGTTGGCCTCCGCCTGCTGCATGACTGATCCTGGGCTTCAACACAGCCAGTTGTCGCTCGGAAGTGCTGTCCGCACAGAGAAATACACTAGCTCCTGTGTTAGTGGAGTTCAGTAACGTCTGCTGTTCCCCTGCTGTGTGGATGACAAAGTCTCCTGCTGCCTCCACATTCAAAAACCATCAGGCCTCAGCCTGCTCCATGCTTGATCCTGGGCTCCAACAATGCCAGTTGGTGTTCAGAAGTGCCGTCTTCACAGTGAAAAACACACTAGCTCCTGTGTTAGTGGGGTTCAGTAACGTCAGCTGTTCCCCTGCTGTGTGGATGACAAAGTCTCCTGCTGCCTCCACATTCAAAAACCATCAGGCCTCAGCCTGCTCCATGCTTGATCCTGGGCTCCAACAACGAAAGTTTGTGTTCAGAAGTGCCGTCTTCACAGAGAAAAACACACTAGCTCCTGTGTTAGTGGGGTTCAGTAACGTCAGCTGTTCCCCTGCTGTGTGGACGACAAAGTCTCCTGCTGCCTCCACATTCAAAAACCATCAGGCCTCAGCCTGCTCCATGCTTGATCCTGGCCTCCAACAATGCCAGTTGGTTATCAGAAGTGCCATCTTCACAGAGAAAAACACACTAGCTTCTGTGTTAGTGGGGTTCAGTAATGCCAGCTGCTCCCCTGCTGTGTGGATGACAAAGTCTCCTGCTGCCTCCAAAATCACACTACATCTTATTTTCTACTCGCTCCAAGCAGGCCTCTGCCTGCTCCATGCTTGATCCTGGGCTCCAACAACGCCAGTTGGTGTTCAGAAGTGCCGTCTTCACAGAGAAAAACACACTAGCTTCTGTGTTAGTGGGGTTCAGTAACGTCAGCTGTTCCCCTGCTGTGTGGACGTCAAAGTCTCTTGCTGCCTCCACATTCAAAAACCATCAGGCCTCAGCCTGCTCCATGCTTGATCCTGGGCTCCAGCAATGCCAGTTGGTGTTCAGAAGTGCCGTCTTCGCAGAGAAAAACACACTAGATCCTGTGTTAGTGGGGGTCAGTAACGTCAGCTGTTCCCTTGCTGTGTGGATGTCAAAGTCTCCTGCTGCCTCCACATTCAAAAACCATCAGGCCTCAGCCTGCTCCATGCTTGATCCTGGGCTCCAACAACGCCAGTTGGTGTTCAGAAGTGCCGTCTTCACAGAGAAAAACACACTAGCTTCTGTGTTAGTGGGGTTCAGTAACGCCAGCTGCTCCCCTGCTGTGTGGATGGCAAAGTCTCCTGCTGCCCACACAGTCACACTACTACTGATTTTTAACCGCGCTCCACTTAGGCCTCTGGCTCCACTGTCTCTAGTATTTCCCCTGGCCTCCAACCTCGCCAGTTGCTGCTCCGAAGTGGCGTCTGCACAATCCACACTTGTTCCTGTGTGACTGGGGCTCAGTCACGTCAGTTGATCCCCTGATGTGTGTCCGGCAATGTCTCCTGCTCTGTCCACATTCCCATTACTAGTAGTGGGAATGTGGACAGAGCAGGAGATCTTGCCGTACACACATCAGGGGATCAACTGACGTGACTAAGCCCCTGTAACCCAGGAACAAGTGTGGATTGTGCAGACGCCACTTCTGAGCAGCAACTGGCGGGGTTGGAGGCCGGGGCAAATACTAGAGACAGTGGAGCCAGAGTCCTAAGTGGAGCACGGTTGCAGTCAGTAGTAGAGTACAACCGATATAAAACTTGCTTCAAGTAGGCCTCAGCCTGCTCCATGATTGATCCTGGGCTTCAACACAGCCAGTTGCTGCTCAGAAGAGCCGTCTGCACAGAGAAATACACATGCTCCAGTGTTAGTGGGGTTCTGTAACGCCAGCTGCTCCCCTGCTGTGTGGACGACAAAGTCTCTGCTGCCTCCAAAATCACACTACATCTTACTTTCTACTCGCTCCAAGTAGGCCTCAGCCTGCTGCATGATTGACCCTGGGCTCCAACATCGCCAGTTGCTGCTCAGAAGTGTCTTTGGCATGGGTACTCCCTCCTGCCCAGCCTGGTTCCAGCACGCCTGCTGTTTCCGGGTAGTGTCAACGTCACTTTGCCACCAATACATAGTCCTGTCGTGTTGCGGTCAGGTTAGTCGAGTCTATGGTGCCTGCAGTTTAGGTGCTTGCTATGTGGGCTGCGGGTTCTGGTAATAAAGGCTGGTTCCGTAGTGCCATAGGACAAGCACCCCCTGTAGGACTGTGGGTTTCGGTAACTGCGGCTGGCTCGCGGCCTTGCAACGTTGTTTTTCAGGGGTAGCTTCTGCTACCCATCCGGGTTCCAGCACTGTCAGCTGGTTCTCGGCAGTGCCTTTGGCCTAGGTGCCTCCTTCTCGGTATCCGAGTTCCAGCAACGTCTGCTGGTCCTTGGTAGTGCTTTGTAGCACAGGTACCTCCTGCTTAGTAACTGTGTTCCAGCACCGTCAGCTGGTCCACGGTTGTGCCATTGGCTCTTGTTCCTTCTGCTGCCACTCTGGGTACCAGCACCGTCAGCTGGTTCTCGGTAGTTCCATTGACTCTTGTAGCTTCTGCTACCCATCCGGGTTCCAGCACCGTCAGATGGTTCTCGGCAGTGCCTTTGGCCTAGGTGCCTCCTTCTCGGTATCCGAGTTACAGCAACGTCTGCTGGTCCTTGGTAGTGCTTTGCAGCACAGGTACCTCCTGCTTAGTAACCGTGTTCCAGTACCGTCAGCTGGTCCACGGTTGTGCCATTGGCTCTTGTTCCTTCTGCTGCCCTTCCGGGTTCCAGCACCGTCAGCTGGTCCTCGCTAGTTCCATTTGCTCTTTTTTCTTCTGCTACCCATCCGGGTTCCAGTACCGTCAGGTGGTTCTCGGCAGTGCCTTTGGCCTAGGAGCCTCCTTCTCGGTATCCGAGTTCCAGCAACGTCTGCTGGTCCTTGGTAGTGCTTTGTAGCACAGGTACCTCCTGCTTAGTAACCGTGTTTCAGCACCGTCAGCTTGTCCACGGTTGTGCCATTGGCTCTTGTTCCTTCTGCTGCCACTCTGGGTACCAGCACCGTCAGCTGGTTCTCGGTAATTCCATTGACTCTTGTAGCTTCTGCTACCCATCCGGGTTCCAGCACCGTCAGCTGGTCCTCGGCAGTGTCTTTGGCACGGGTACTCCCTCCTGCCCAACCTGGTTCCAGCATACCTGCTGTTTCCGGGTAGTGTCAATGTCACTTTGCCACCGAAACGTTGTCCAGTCGTGTTGCGGTCGGGTTAGCCGAGTCTATGGTGCCTGCAGTCTAGGTGCTTCCTATGTGGGCTGCGGGTTCTGGTAATAAAGGCTGGTTCCGTAGTGCCAATAGGACAAGCGCCCCCTGCAGGACTGTGGGTTTCGGTAACTGCGGCCGTCTCGCGGCCTTGCAACGTTGTTTTTCAGGGGTAGCTTCTGCTACCCATCTGGGTTCCAGCACCGTCAGCTGGTTCTCGGCAATGCCTTTGGCCTAGGTGCCTCCTTCTCAGTATCCGAGTTCCAGCAACGTCTGCTGGTCCTTGTTAGTGCTTTGTAGCACAGGTACCTCCTGCTTAGTAACCATGTTCCAGCACCGTCAGCTGGTCCACGGTTGCGCCATTGGCTCTTGTTCCTCCTGCTGCCACTCTGGGTACCAGCACCATCAGCTGGTTCTCAGTAGTTCCATTGACTCTTGTAGCTTCTGCTTCCCATCCGGGTTCCAGCACCATCAGCTGGTTCTCAGCAGTGCCTTTGGCCTAGGTGCCTCCTTCTCAGTATCCGAGTTCCAGCAACGTCTGCTGGTCCTTGTTAGTGCTTTGTAGCACAGGTACCTCCTGCTTAGTAACCATGTTCCAGCACCGTCAGCTGGTCCACGGTTGTGCCATTGGCTCTTTTTTCCTTCTGCTGCCCCTTCGGATTCCAGCACCGTCAGCTGGTCCTCGCTAGTTCCATTTGCTCTTGTTCCTTCTGCTACCCATCCGGGTTCCAGCACCGTCAGCTGGTTCTCGGCAGTGCCTTTGGCCTAGGTGCCTACTTCTCGGTATCCGAGTTCTAGCAACGTCTGCTGGTCCTTGGTAGTGCTTTTTAGCACAGGTACCTCCTGCTTAGTAAAAGGGTTCCAACAACATCAGCTGGTCCACGGTTGTGCAATTGGCTCTTGTTCCTTCTGCTGCCCATCCGGGTTCCAGTACCATCAGCTGGTTCTCGGCAGTTCCTCAGCCTTCTTGTACCTTCTGCTACTTTTCAAAGTTCACGCTTGTGGAAATGGTTTTTGGTTCTCACTCCGGATCTCCCTGACGACGACCCTGAAGACGACGACCCTGAAGATCACACCGAAGAAGACCAAAAAGATGACCCTGAAAAAGATGACCAAGAGGACAAAGAACATGAAGACAACCACCAAGATGCAGAACAACAAGAGACAGAAGACCAAGAAGCAGAAGAACAAAAAGCAGAACTACCAAAAGCAGAAGAACATTAAGCATAAGACTGAAAATCAGAGCAAAAGATATTATCTAAATTCTAAGCAGAAGAGGACTAAGCAGTGTATGGGGGTGAGTCCGTTCCTCCTCGTGGTGCCCCTGGAAAATGCCTGCTGCTGCAGGCTAAACTGAATGCGGACAAATCCTGTTGTAAATCTTTTGTGACAGGCAGAATGGAAGGTGTAATCTTCAAACTTTTATAGATAAACTACAGGAATGCATGTCACAAATAAGAATATGATGATGGAGAAGAAGAATAAGAAGAAGATGAAGAAGTAGAATATGAAGAAGAATAATAGTTGAATAAGAAGAATATGAAGAATGTAAAAGAAAAGAATAATAGGAAGAAGGTGAAGAAGAAGAAGATGAATAAGGTGAAGAAGAAGTTGATGAAAAAGATGCTGCTGCTGAGGATGATGAAGGAGAAAGTGTTGGAGAAGTAAAAAAGAAGGTGAAGAGCATGGAAGTAGTGAAACATACATATCTAAAAAATATACAAAAGGTTAACATAGTCAATATCTTTGTAACTCCGAACATCTTTAAAAAAAAATGTATTTCTGCTATTCCATTTGATTAGGCTAAACCTCTATGCCTTTAATGTCTCCTCCACCTCCCCCAATACATTCTACATTACTCTTAGTTGTTTTTCTTCATGTAGAATTAAACTACAAGGAAAGAAAGGTTTTTTTTTAATTCCGATATTTCTGTTCCATTGACTTGAATGGGACTTCTGGGATCGGAATCGTCGATATCCGATACTTTTTTGATATCGGCCGATCCAATCCGATCCGATATTTTTCAATATCGGGTGGTATCGCTCAACACAAGTTGCACCTGTTGTGCCCCTTCTGCTGGAAAAAGCAGAGACTGACTGGACGGCCTGGACCATGGGCCATATACTAAAGTCTGCTCCCCTTAAGGAAAGGGGGAGCTCTGCCTTCAAGAAACTTGCTCTCCTTGAGGAAAGGGGTGAGCTCTACCTCAGAAAGACTGACGGCTTTGAAAGACTGGCCGTATTTTGTATATATATTGTTGGACTCAAACTGGAAAACTGTAAGCCATGTTTGCACTTTCTAAGTCTCGTCTTATGTACAGTGTAAATATTGAAATCGGTTTGGTCGGGACGACCAAATTTTTGGAAAGGAAGAATGTAAGGGATTGAGTAGAATGTCCCTTTAATGCTACCTTCCCTTAAAAGAGTTCTAATAGTAATGTGTATTGTAAATTAATGTACAGTTTTGATGTTTCGGTACTGCTACACTATGGTGTATTACCTTCTGTTCGTTGGTACTGCCATATTATGTGTTACCATGATGTAATATATTATGTTGTATGCCATATTATGCCTTTGTATTTCTGTATAGATTAGGGAAAGTTAGTGCATCCTTTGGGAACATTAGAGGAGGGCACTTATAGTATATAGTATTCATAAACTGGGTAAGTGTAATTTTGCAAAGGGCCATTAGATGGGGGTATGCTAATGGGCCTTGTTAGATATAGTTGATAGATAGTTCATATAGTGTTAACTGTAGGAGGAGATGCTGTGGGTTAAGCTAGTGTAAGTTGTAGGAATAGTTTAGAAAGGCGAGCATGCCGGTCAAGTTCACAAGGGCTCTAGGCCCAGGACGCCACAGCAGCTTCGTAAAGTTGTGGAGAAGCAGAGAAGACCGGGCACAGGCAGTCAGGGGTTGTATAAGAACAGAGCACCCATGGAAATTACAGTTTTAGACAGCAGTGGAAATAGAAAGGAAAGAGTGGTCCAAGAGTTGTGCAGGGTGCAGAGGATTCACTACGTGGAAGATCTTAAATGGGGCTGAGGCCTGCAAGTCTGAGGCAAAGCGGATGCTCCTATGTATTGAGGTCTCACTGCAGTGATGCTGCGGTACCGCCTGGGGTGGTATTACCCTGGACTGTGCCTGAGGACATAGAAACTAAGCAAGAGAAAGTGCAGGAGGAAGGCTGTGTGAACTGTAAAGTAACTGAAGTGTCCGGGACCGTTGAAGAAGAAAGTAAACTCATTGGTTTGGCATTAGAACCCGTATCTGTGTCTGTTAGTTCAACCCAGAGCACTGGAGCTAAGAGTGCAGGAGCTGTGCAACACCACTGTGGAATTCCTGATGTTCAACCAGAATCTCGAACAGGTACGTCGGTAGAAGGTGATGGTTTTTCTGTGGGAAGAGGTCAGGACACCAGAGCCCCAATGTCCTCGGCTACGACTACCGTCCTGGCCTCCTCTTACAGTTACATTGAGTTGCTTCAGAGTTGAGACCCAAGCCTAGACAACCCCCTTTAACTTTATATCATTTATTACTTTATATTTTATTTTTTTTAGTATTACATTTTTAGTAGAAAACAAAGCCACATTCTGTATTTTTATCAAATGCATTTCAGTAATCTGAACCTGACTTCTTGAAATTTGTTTCTTTAGCTTTGTCCTTTTGAATGTTAATACTTCACCATCATAAATACCTAGACAAGCAGACAGATCTGATATTCAGCAGGTTATTATAGCCTTATAGCAAAGTCTAATTGAACTGTCAGTGTGTCCTACTCACATAGTTATTTCTTCTGTTGCTGATATTTAGTCATATAGTTTAGGTGATTTTGGGGGTTAAAACACAAAAAGAAGAAATAAGTTATTTTTTGCATAACAACATTAGCAGATAGCACTTTGGCCATTTTTTCTTCAGACTTTAAGACTCCACGTTGAAGGCCTCCTTCTCCTGAGTAGAAGGCACTATAAATATTTCAGAATACTAACACTAAACTGTGCTTGACTGTCATCTAAGGAATAAAGATGATACACCTAGAATTTGTGAATTCCCAGGACATTATACTGTTTCTATTCTCTACAGAAGTGCAGACTTCTTGACAGTGCATCTAGAGATGAGCGACTTTGCCTTTTTTCGGGTCAAGTCGGGTTTCATGAAACCCGACTTTCGCAAAAGTCGGGTCGAACGAAATCGTCTGACTAAAGGGAAAATTTGGAGGCCGACTGAAACACGAAACCCAATGCAAGTCAATGGGGAAGCAAAGTCGGCAGGGAGTGGAGGACAGTAAACACACCTACAGTGCCCATTTCAATGCCAAAAGCATCAATTCTTATAACTGAAGCTTGTCAACCTTAATTTACTTCCTAATAATAGTTACGCATTGAAAACTGGGGGTTATTTGGCTAAAGTTGTGGGGGGATTGGGCTGGCTCCAGGTTTTTATGTGCCCTGGGCCAGAGTGTCAGTGCGTCCCTTTAACACATACCACAACTCATCATGCTCTGATACGCCACAGAAATATAGGTATAGTACAATGACAAATACTTCACTGCTTACATGACATGACTGATCTATTTTAAATTGTACAATAGCTCAAAAACAGGACAGATATATTACTCCATACAGTGTTATGGCCACCACATTGTGCGCGATACAGAATAATGAGCCCCATATATTTCTCCATACCAAATAAGTAGTCACATATAATGTTCCATACAGTGTCTGATGAGCTCCACATAATGCTCCATATATAATGGGCCCCATTTGTAATGCTCCAGTGTATAATGTGCCATGCTGCTCCAGTGTCTGATCTGCCCCATTTACATTGCTCCAGTACATCATGGGCTTCATGGATGATGCTCCAGTGTATGATGGGCTCCAATAATGCTCCATATATAATGGTCCCCATTTGTAATGCTCCAGTGTATAATGTGCCCCATAGATGCTGCTCCAGTGTCTGATATGCACCATTTACATTGCTCCAGTAAATCATGGGCCTCAAGGATGATTATCCAGCGTATGATGGGCTCCAATAATGCTCCATATATAATGGGCCCCATTTGAAATGCTCCAGTGTATAATGTGCCCCTTAGATGCTGCTCCAGTGTCTGATCAGCCCCATTTACAATGCTCCAGTACATGATGGGCCTCATGGATGATGCTCCAGTGTCTGATGGGCTCCAATAATGCTCCATATATAATGTGCCCCTTTTGTAATGCTCCAGTGTATAATGTGCCCCTTAGATGCTGCTCCAGTGTCTGATCTGCCCCATTTACATTGCTCCAGTACATAATGGGCCTCATGGATTCATGGATGATGCTCCAGTGTCTGATGGGCTCCAATAATGCTCCAAATATAATGGGCCCCATTTGTAATGCTCCTGTGTATAATGTGCCCCTTAGATGCTGCTCCAGTGTCTGATCTGCCCCATTTACATTGCTCAATTACATCATGGGCCTCATGGTTGATGCTCCAGTGAATCATGGGCGCTAATAATGCTCCATATATAATGGGCCCCATTTGTAATGCTCCAGTGTATAATGTGCCCCTTAGATGCTGCTCCAGTGCCTGATCTGCCCCATTTACATTGCTCCAGTGCATGATGGGCCTCATGGATGATGCTCCAGTGTATGATGGGCTCTAATAATGCTCCATATATAATGGGCCCCATTTGAAATGCTCCAGTGTATAATGTGCCCCTTAGATGCTGCTCCAGTGTCTGATCTGCCCCATTTACATTGCTCCAGTACATGATGGGCCTCATGGATTCATGGATGATGCTCCAGTATATGATGGGCCCTATTTTTAATTAACCCAGACATGGTATGTGAAAAGAGCTCCATGGAGTAATCTGAGGTGTGCGCTTCCACATCCTTCACTTTTTGTGTGGGTGAAGAACACAAGGAAAGGGGTTGCTCCTGACCTGAAGCCTGCAGTTACGACTCAGTGCTTGCATTTTTTACAACTTCAGAATAGGAGGCGATAGAGCTGGAGGCTGTTTCAGCAATGTAAGCCACAAACAGTTCCTGATACTCCGGCTTTAAAAGCAGTCTACCTACTCCCAGAAAAGGGAGCCTTACAGGCCTTCCAGAGCTACACCATGACGCTGGCTCAACACCTCCTGCCTTAGCTGCTATTGTGTTTTTGGCACTACCAGCAGATGCACCACCACTACCATCAGTACCAGGTGGCCCTCCATGCCCACATCCGTGTCCTCTTCCACCATACTTCCTCATGTTTTTGAAAATGGACCCAAAATACCAGCAGATATATGGTACTGTATCATAAGCGTACAGCTCTATACAGTTTATGGATAACAGTAAATCTCCATATATATTTCATGAGGCATACACAGATGCTCACAGGCTCAGTATGGATTACCCAATAAAATAACAAGTTGAAAAAGGGTACAATATCACCAGATAAAAGGTATATATAGTATAGTGTAAACATTCTGATTCTCCATATACATTTCAGGAGGCAGACACAAACACTCTCAGGCCCAGTATGGATTACACAAGAATATGAAAAGCTGTAAATGGGTTATGTAACACAGGCGTACAGCTGTATACAGTGTTGGGGTAATCTTAAAGTTCCAAATATATTGCCAGAGTAACAGACAGACGTTTACAGGCTCATTATGGATTACACCAGAATCTAAATAGCTAAAAAGGTTACTGTATCAGAAGCGTTCTGCTGTATACAGTGTTGGCCATATTGAAAATATCGGTATATATTTCCATAGTTACCCTAAGACGCTCACTCAGTTTGGTTTTGACCATAATAAAAAATGTTGTAAAAAGTTTCTGGATAACAAGATATCAAGTATATATTTTTTAGGGGAAAATTGAAATCATATAAATAGTCCCGTAGTCACTCTCAGACACTTACACAGTATGGATTGGACCGTAATGTTAAATGTCGAACAAAGGTACTGTATAACAAGACACAAGCTGTATCGAGTATAGTGTAAAAATTTGTTTCTCCGATTCACCGTACATATAGAAGGCGTAACCCACACACGCTCACTCACTATGGATGATGTAGGGAACGTGGACTGACAGACAAACCAGCCTGTAGTGAGAAGCAGAGGTGTAGTGCAGTGTAGGTGTGAAACCGCTAAGATAAAGAGAAAGGGTGCAGTGTTTTAGCTTGCCCATTGGAGGGCAGTGGAGAGTGTAGGAGTGGGACTGAATAACTGCCATTGGTCAGAGAAACTGTTAGGTGATGGTGGGCGGAGTTACCAGAACTGGAAGTATAAAAGGCTGAGGGAAGGTTCTGGAAGAGTCAGTCAGCGAAGGGAGCACAGTAAAGAGGAAGTTCTGCTGAGGAAATAGAGACAGTGTAAAGGCTCCAGAGGGGACTGACAGTTGAGGCGGTCAAGGGGGGGTGGGCCAGAGGATGGTAGCTGCAGATGAAGACGGCCTGGGGCTATCATACAGATGGTGTGCTCAGACTGGTGCAGAGCTGTGGTGGTTGGGCCTAGGCCAGCCACAGTGGAAGAGCAACAGAGTACACCACGATTATAATTACAAAGGAAGTGAAGGTACCGGGGCCTGTGTACAGAGAAATGTGAAACGGCTGTGGTGAATTGCTGTTGTCGACAGAAGGATGGGCACTAAAAATGGACCTGTTCAATACAAACTCTGTCTCAGTCTCGTGTTTGTCTGTGGCAAGAAGAGGGCCCCCCCACAGTTGGTTATCCTACAGATGATACCTTAACATAAATTTATGAAACAAGTTACTGTATCAGCACATACCAGGTGTGTCCAGTCTAGGGTTAAATTTCCGTCTGTACTTCTGGAGTCAGACGAAGACACTCACAGGCTCACTATTTATTACACCAGAATTAAAAAAGGAGAAAAAGGGAAAGGTATTCATAGCGTACATCAGTATACAGTGTTGTGGTACTTTTAAATCTTCGTATAGATTTCAATCTCAGTAAGCCAGTCAAGAATCTCCGCTACTGGAAACTACATGGATACAAGTATAGACGCAAAGTCGAGTGTTAGCAGAAATTTTGGAATTACTCATCGCGGCGAAACCTCCCGGTATATGTTGCAGAGGTGATGCAGACCCTCAATTACTGTGTCTGTGGAGAAAGCGAAAAAGGTTCTTTGTGAAGAAAGGATTTCTTTATCGCAGTAGCGTGGATCACATCACCGTTACTCGTCTCCATCAAATTGTGATCACAGGGAGAGATGTACTATCATGATGTGTCTGGTCATTTTGGAGTGCAAAAGACAGAAGCCACAGGCCATAGGCGATTCTATTGGATTGGCATGAGAGGAGACATTGAAAAATGCTGGCAGGAATGTCACACATCTGTGACTATCACAACTGTGAAAGGTGATCATAAAGCACCACTGCATCTGCTTGTAAGTTGACGTCCATTACAAATGGTAGCCATTGATCATCTGAAGGTAGAGGCCAGCAGGACAGGCCATAGCTACATCTCAACCATCATCGATCAATACACCAAATTTCTAGTGGCCGTCCCTGTGAAGGATTTAACTGCCCAGACTACACAGCGGTGGAGCAGGGAGAGGTAAGTATTGCAACTTGCAAGTGCTGTGGCCATGACCAAGCAGGGTGGGCACACTCTTGGTCGACGGTACTGGCACAGGTCCCCTCATAGTAAGCTGGTGTGTCTGATGGCGAGTGGGCACTCCCACCGTCTCAGACACTGTATTGTACTATGAGGGGCCCTGTGCCATTGCCGGCAGCCATTATTGGGCCCATCCACCTGTTCAGAGCAACGGCACTTGCCAGGGTGCGCCAGGTCTTGACCCCAGCCATTGGGGGAGGGGTGGGCAGCCCAGTTAGGGAGGTTTAAAAATTGGCATCTGTAGATGTGTTGGCTGGACATTCAGCTGCTTCAAATGGCGTAATTGGGCAAGTCCGAGGAAGAGGAAGAGGAGGTGTGCTTAATGGTGGTCTTACAATGGGGGTAGTGTTGTTGGCTACCTTCAGTCGGAGCAGGTGCACATGTGCTACCTGAGGTTTTGTAGTGCGTATGTAAAATAGACATATTGCAGTGAAAGACCAGTATATTAAATAGGCATGGCAGCTGGATAAAGACTCACCCCCCAATTGAAGATGCTTACGCGAAACGCGCGTCGGGGAACCTCTGCCTCTAACAGGTCAGATATCTTTATCCAGCTGCCATGCCTATTTAATATACTGGTCTCTCACTGCAATATTGGGCTTTTTCCACATAGAAACACGCTTACCATGGTTGGATATGACTGAGTTTAATTGAATTAAGGCTGCTATTTATATATCACTATTAGGTAACTTATACATAACCTTGTCGGCACTTATCTGCCTCTTTGGCTACAAGAGATATATTTAAATATATTTTGGCACTCTGCACATAGCACTTTAAAATTTATATCTCTGATAGCCAATTCTCAGCCTGTTTATTTTTGCCCTTATGCAGCAGTCTCGAGAACATTTAGCATGAAATTCACACAATATATATTTGGCAGTTTTTCTTTAATTAGCCTTTTTTTGGCAATATATAAAAAACATTTTTAGACATTGTTCTACAAGATTTGGGAATAACTTAACTAGATCTTACATTTGTGAGTGGTGCTTAGGTGTCAAAATTAAGCCGCATGATGTCATTATCAGTGTGTATTTTTTGTAGACATATATTGTTAAATATTAATAATCCGTTAATTTCTTATAAGACTCAGTTCTGTAGAATGCTTTAGCTTACATGACATAGGCTATTTTTAAGCTTGGCTCATGGTAGAAAGACAGCTCCATATATGTAGAGACCACGTGCTTTAGGAGACGTATATAATTCATGGCTAACTGTAGAGGTCGCTCTTCTTCCCTCACCATCATGAGAGACAGACACGAAGATGTCGCCTGTGTTGGGCCATGACACGACATAACAGCTGGTATATTACTTGACGGCGATGTGAGAAGCCGAACTGAGACACAGCAGCCATTTGCTATTCAGGATCTCGGAGAGAAGAAGAATACATGTTGCTTTTGCCATTTGGGATCTCAGAGCATGATCTAATGGACAATTTCTCTTTCACCTATTTTTATTCACCTGTTTTTCTGTAATAACCTTTCTTTGATGGAAGAAACCAAATAAACCACTATATTTTTATCTGGTAACTAGTCCTGAGTATTTTACAGGATATGCATTATTTTACATTGGAGAGCCAGCCAGATCTGAATTTTTGTACTTTTTTGCGGATTTCCCTCAACTTGCCCACACGGGGGATTGGACTTTGCTAACGTCAAATCATATGTGCAAGTTATCGGGAATTCCACTACTTACAAGAATCACATAGAACCTAGAAGTAAGAAGTACCAGATGGATTGAGAAGTACTACAAGTGCCAAAAGTACCAGACGTAAGCCAGACGTGTAAAGACAGGAACCCAGCGTTGTCCATCAAAGGAGCTGAGATATTTCAAGGTAAGATAAAATGGATGTCATTAATTGTCTTGCTAAGCAGAGTAAATTGAAATTTAAGTCTGTAGACAATTCTAATTCAGAAGTTTTATGGTTAAGTTTATATGCCGAGTGTGAACTCGAGAATCAGAGGTTAGATTCTAAGTTTTTCAATAGAGAAAGAGAGAGATTAAAAAATATTCTACAGATGGTAGATATATTTCATAGATCTGTGTCAGAGAAATCTAAAAATGATTGTGTAGAGGATAGTGATATTCCCGAGATTCACTGTAATGTGGAGAAACAGTTACAAGTAGTAGCAGCTATTGAAGGTGACCTTGCAGACGTGGAACAAGATGGAGAAGTAGGAGGAGACTTCAGAACTGACGTAGAGGACGTACAAGGGAAAGACGTACCACTAAAAATAGAAGACTCACAGGCCCAAATCCGAAGTAGCGTGAGGAAGAATTTGATAAAAATATGCCAAATAATTCCTGCTTATGACAACAAAATAGATGTTTATAGAAACTCTGAGATCTTTGAAAGTTGTACTGATAACTTTGATTTATCTAACGAGGAGAAGAATCAGTTGTTCAAAATGTGGATCCCTGTAAATTTTGCTAGGAGATTGTCTTTAAAGTTATCTGGTGAGACACATGAGAATTTAACTGATAAGGACAGATTAAAAATTCTCATTTTTTGTTCATCAAATGAAAATCATCCAGATATTGATATTCTTCAAAAATTAAGGATTGGTCGGAAGGAATGTATTTTTACGTTCATGTCCATATATGAACGTTTGTATAGAATGCTGAGTGAGAATGTCAAAACACCGTCCCTCATAAGGAGTTTTGTAAGCAAATTTTGGTTTCTAAATCCTGCATCTCGTGTTATTGCGTCACAAAAAGATTCTTTGTTTGAATGTGCGCAATTTCTTGATTTTGCCAGGAAACACGAGAATCGTGAAAGGAAAGTAAATTGTGCTAATTTTGGAAAGACAGGCAGAGTAAAATCTTATCAGAAGCCTGTATTAGCAAAACCTTCTAAAATGAGTTTTCCCCAAATATATGAAGTACAAAGGAGATCACATGTTTGTTATAAGCCATATGGAATGATGCAAAAGAACACCGAAAAGACACAAATTGAATTAAGAAAAATGATGAGTTCTGATTTTCTTTCTGTAACAAAGATGGCCGAATTTAACAGACAGAAACAGGTGGTGAGTGACATCATGGCCTGTAAACTGAATACTCTGCTCCAAGAATCTATTAGCTTTAAAATGGCAAGAACCTTTCAGGATATTTTTTGCAGAGAAATAAGTATGGGTGTAGGAATTGGTTAGAAAAAGTAATATATATATTGTGTAACAGTGTTATACAATTAGTGAGTTATATGTAATTATTTTATAGAGTATAATCCTGTAGTTTTATGGTTTGTGGATATATACATAGTCATACAGTATATATATAGAGTGTTTGTAGAAGTAGAAATAGTAGAACTGTATTTTTTAATGAAAATTAAAATCTACATCAGTAATAATATTTAGAATTATATGATATTAACCTTATTTTTTATGTTTCCTTAGAATTTTCATTTCAAAGCAGGACTTAATCGAGAAAAATTCTCTTCCAAGGATTTATGCCTTTATTTACACAGGATGTTGCAATAATTGCATGATTTTATATATCTAACCCTTAAAAGGAAATAACCAATTGCTTTTTAAAATGTTCTGGGTGTGTGTTTTTTTACTGCATGGTTTGAATGACAACCACAGCAGGGGAATTTGAACCTTGTTCTAATAATACAAGTATACCAGTATACTATGTCCCTGTTCCTTAGGAAAAGAATTTTAAAAGGGGGTCTCAACTTTTGCAAAGCAATGGAATTTTTTTTTCCAGGCCTAAATGTCAAGTATAGCTATATATATATATTTATGTCATGTGTATTTGGGGAATATTCAAAGAAATATTAAGAGACTAAATTGAAATAGTTTACAATGCATTGATAATTAGGATAATTTGGGTTAAAATACGTGTATTCATCACACTTTCATATGTGAGGTATTTGGTTTAAACTTAATATGTGACACAGTCTGAGTGACAGTGACTGAGTGTATGAGCAGCTGCTGAGCGAGTAATGTGATACGTTTGTGAGACCTCAGGATCCTGAATGCATGAGAGAAAGAAAAAAAAAAAAAAAAAAACCCCAAAGCTTTTATCTTTAGGAAATTATTAGAATATTAGGATACATAATGAAATATTATCTATACAAACATATATTTCTATATTTCTATAGTAATTATTATTTCTTGATTTAGTTAATTGTGGATAAGTGCAATCGCACAACAAAATAGAAAATAGTTTAGGAAGAAAATCTATTCTTTCCTTATCAGCTTTAGCTCTTTTAAACAGGCACCAGCACAGAGCCTGGTATTCACCAGCTGCATCTGGGAATAGTGGACCTTCCTTCTCTGTCCAAGTGTGTTAATCTTAAACTACATTTAAATTAATTTTTCCAAAGGATAATTTTATGATATTCGAATTAATTTTGATGGTTACACATCTTCAGACAAATAATGGTATAAGCAAGTATAAATTCACATAATTTATACATTAATTATTTTTAATTTTGGTTTTGATAAATGAATTATTTCATGAAACAATATTTTTTGGTATTAAGGGGGAAATATGTTTTTTATCCTGACTACATAATCACATTTGATTAATACCTCTTCTTCACACATTTTAATAGGAAAAAAAAATATTAATAAGGTACAATGGTATAAGTATTGGGTATAATAACAAGTATTATAAAGAGTCATTTCTTTACACTAAGAGGAATTACATGCAAAGTTGCATGATTTGAATATTTTGATAACACAAGTTTATGACAATTATGAAATAATCCAGATCATGGAAATATTAAGGGTATATGTTACTGAAGACATAACTACTCTGCATCAACATAAAGGCCTTATTCTTATTCTTATTTTTCATTCTTATTTTTCATTATTTTTAATTCTTTCACCAATATTTAGTAAAGTAATATCTACTGAGAATATTGCTTCATTAAATATAGCAATTATATGGTTCTATTACTAAGGAAAATGTTTCACTTCTGAGTTATATGCAACAATTCTTTTATTCATTCATTCGCTCACTCATATATTCTTATTTTGGTTCATGGCTATACATTCCTACATATTATTAGTATAATAAATATATTCCTTATTAATAAAGATGAAAACACTGGTTACATAAAACACAGTGACACCTATGGGTTGAAAAAGGTAATTACACCTATGACATAAAAATGTTCTATCACATGAAAAAATGGATAATAATGTATTATCACTTATTATTGGTTTATTATTTCAAATATTGAAATCCATATACAGTACAAATTCTGATAATAATTATATGGATATTACTGATTGCTATGGTACGCTGTGATATTATGGGATAGGGAAATTACCAGATTTGGTATAGAATAGGGAATGAAGACTTCAAGCAAGATACTGAAATTATGTTAATAAAGACTTTTCACATTTCTAAACTTCATTGATTTTTATCAGTTGCAAGAAGAAGAATGCCGCGATCCAGAAATCCCAGAAGGTAACAAAGCTATGATTACTGAGTAATAGACTGTGTTAATTACAAATGCAGTATCCACCACTGACAGTCACAAGTGCAGTATCCACCACTGACAGTCACAAGTGCAGTATCCACCACCGACAGTCACAATTAAAGTGTCTAACCTGACAACCAGAGGACGATGATCCTATGATGCTGAGATGAACGGTGTTATCACGTTCTTATCAAGTTCCAGAGGTTTTCAATCACCTGAAAAGCTTCGATGAAAGCTGGTGAACAATGAAGGTAATTATCAGGAAGCTACAACCCTGACATATGTCCTGTGCATTAGGACAAGGACTGGTTATGGTGCTATGTTTAGCAAGGAAGAGTCATTTTAACCCTTTCTTTGCTGACCAAAGACGTCACACCTGTTCAAAGACCAGTACCGATGGAGGATTCCAGAATATCCAAGGCGAGCCAATGTAAGCCCAGGTTTTTAAAGATGACACTGCACAGATATTAAAGCTGCATTTCATCTATAGACTTTGTTTCTTATCAACATTTGAATTTATGGACTTTGATTTGATACACCACACAATTCCTACAACATCTATATGCTATAAGAAAACTGTATTTTTAAAAACCAAGAAGAAGACAGAAGACATCAAAATGAAGACCAGATGACACCAGATGATGATGACTGGACCTGAGATGCTTCAATTTAGACTTAGGGAAGTATAATTATACATATTTTATATGAATATTGTTCACGGCTTACCATAACATGAATTCACATCAATTATGTCATTGAGTACTTATAACGGTAATCTAATATTATTATTATTATTATTATTATTATTATTATTATTGATATTAAATTATTTTGTCAAAGAAGAAGAAAAGAAGAAAAAAAGATCGTTATATTTGAGGGTTCCAATTAATGTCTGTCTCCCTCAAAAGGGGGAATTGTTAAATATTAATAATCCGTTAATTTCTTATAAGACTCAGTTCTGTAGAATGCTTTAGCTTACATGACATAGGCTATTTTTAAGCTTGGCTCATGGTAGAAAGACAGCTCCATATATGTAGAGACCACGTGCTTTAGGAGACGTATATAATTCATGGCTAACTGTAGAGGTCGCTCTTCTTCCCTCACCATCATGAGAGACAGACACGAAGATGTCGCCTGTGTTGGGCCATGACACGACATAACAGCTGGTATATTACTTGACGGCGATGTGAGAAGCCGAACTGAGACACAGCAGCCATTTGCTATTCAGGATCTCGGAGAGAAGAAGAATACATGTTGCTTTTGCCATTTGGGATCTCAGAGCATGATCTAATGGACAATTTCTCTTTCACCTATTTTTATTCACCTGTTTTTCTGTAATAACCTTTCTTTGATGGAAGAAACCAAATAAACCACTATATTTTTATCTGGTAACTAGTCCTGAGTATTTTACAGGATATGCATTATTTTACATATATCCTGTGCACTATACTAGTGTTATTTTTCCCTGAATTGTTCATTGTGATACCTCTTGTTGGTGGTTATATTGTGCACAGTGTATCTCTATTTTTTGTAACTTATGCAATGAGTATGTATTTTGTATGTGACCAAATAAATGTTGGTTTTAACCAAACTTGAATGTCTGTTATAAAGTTGAGGTATATACTTCCTCTGTTTTTGCCTGAAGTGTGATTTATAGGAAGTTATTTATAGGCCTTATTGTATGGCATAAGATTGGGGAATTCAGGATTTGACTGGTTAACCCAGGCATGGTATATGAAAAGGGCTCCATAGAGTAATCTGCAGTGTGGGCTGCCGCATCCTTAACTTTTGGTGGGGGTGAAGGACACAAGGAAAGGGTTTTTTTATGACCAGAACCCTGCACTGACGACTCTGTGCTTGCTGGTTTCGACCGTTCAGAAGAGGAGGCAATAGAGCTGGTGGCTGTTTCGGCAATGTACGCCAAAACCTGTTCCTGATGCTCTGCTTTAAAAGCGGTTTTCCTACTCCAAGAAAAGGCAACCTTACAGGCCTTCTAGGGCCTGAGGATGACGCAGGCTCAACACCTCCTGCCTTATCTGCTATTATGCTTTTGCCAGAACCAGCCGATGCACCACCACCATCAGTACCAGCCGCGCCCCCCTGCCCACGTCTGCGGCCTGTTCCACCATACTTCCTCATGTTTGGGAAAATGTAACCAAAATACCAGCAGATAGATGGTACTGTATGAGGAGCGTCCAGCTGTGTAAGGTGTATTAAACAAATTAAATCAACGTATATATTATGTTAGTCACAGATGCTCTCACAGTATGTATTGGACCGTAATCAAACAGCAGGTATGCGAAACTGTTTGAAAAACGGACACGACTCTAAGGTGTAGGTCTGGAAAAACGGACAAACTCCTCATTTTTTTTTTCCATAGTCACACATAGGTAGCTTCTATTTGACCGTGCTAGAAGGCGGTACATGGTAGTGTGTGAGGAGCGTACACCGCTGTACGGTGTGTATGTAAAATTGTCAAGCTCTGTGTATTTGTATACAGACTGACACACGCTGTCTCTGTCTATTTTTGACCGTAATCAAACAGCAGATATGAGAAACTGTTTGAAAACGGACACGACTCTAAGGTGTAGGTCTGGAAAAACGGACGAACTCGTCGTTTTTTTTTCCAGAGTCACACCCAGATAGCTTCTATTTGTCCGTGATACCAGTCGGAATACACGGTAGTGTGTGAGTAGCGTACACCGCTAGACGGTGTCGGTATGGAAAATTGTCAAGCTCCGTGTATTTGTATACGGACTGACACACGCTGTCTTTGTCTAGTTTTTTGACTGTAATCAAACAGCAGATATACGAAACTGTTTGAAAAACGGACACAACTCTAAGGTGTAGGTCTGGAAAAACGGACAAGCTCCTCGGCTTTTTCTTCCAGAGTCACACCCAGATAGCTTCTATTTGTCCGTGATACCAGCCAGAATACACGGTAGTGTGTGAGGAGCGTACACCGCTAGACGGTGTCTGTATGGAAAATTGTCACGCTCCGTGTATTTGTATACGGACTGACACACGCTGTCTTGTCTAGTTTTTTGACTGTAATCAAACAGCAGATATACGAAACTGTTTGAAAAACGGACACAACTCTAAGGTGTAGGTCTGGAAAAATGGACAAACTCCTCGGCTTTTTCTTCCAGAGTCACACCCAGATAGCTTCTATTTGTCTGTTATACCAGCCGGAATACACGGTAGTGTGTGAGGAGCGTACACCACTAGATGTTGTCTGTATGGAAAATTGTCAAGCTCCGTGTATTTATTTATGGACTGACACACGCTGTCTCTGTCTAGTTTTGACTGTAATCACACAGCAGATATACGAAACTGTTTGAAAAATGGACACAACTCTAAGGTGTAGGTCTGGAAAAACGGACAAACTCCTCGGCTTTTTCTTCCAGAGTCACACCCAGATAGCTTCTATTTGTCCGTGATACCAGCCGGAATACACGGTAGTGTGTGAGAAGCATACACCGCTAGATGGTGTCTGTATGGAAAATTGTCAAGCTCCTTGCATTTGTATATGGACTGACACACACTGTCTCTGTCTAGTTTTGACTGTAATCAAACAGCAGATATACGAAACTGTTTGAAAAACGGACACAACTCTAAGGTGTAGGTCTGGAAAAATGGACGAACTCCTCGGCTTTTTCTTCCAGAGTCACACCCAGATAGCTTCTATTTGTCCGTGATACCAGCTGGAATACACGGTAGTGTGTGAGGAGCGTACACCGCTAGACGATGTGTGAAAAAATGAACGCTCAGTAACTCACCAGGACAAAATAATAAAATTTGGAGTGCTTTGAAAAAAGCAGATTGAACAGCAGTATGCACACAGCAATGCAGCTAGCAGGTAGCCTTAAAAGGCAGCCTAATCACCACCAGCGCTGCTGCACACAACAAAAATCCTCCCCTTTCACTGCACACTAACTGTACAGTGAAAAGCGCTATCAGCAGAAGCAGTTTGTTTTTTCTTCTTCCCTGCCTAATGCTCTCCCTGTTCAGAATCAGCAGCAGCACCTCTCCCAATTGTAAGATCGGCAGAAGTAAGAAGGCGGTCGGCTTTCACAGCCTTTCATACCCCTGTGACACCACACAAAGCCAGCCAGTCACTTCCATGCCCTTCTCTAAAATGGTGCTGGCCGCTGCACATGTCATCGCGTTGCCCACAGTGTGCGTCCTCTATCATTGTCTGAAAAAAGGCGCTGGAAGCTTCATTTGAAACGCGACTTTGGCGCTCGGGTCGCCGACATCATGGCCAACCTCACACTATGGTCGTGTTTCGTTTCATGAAACCCGACTTTGACGAAAGTCGGCGATTTCTGAAATTGACCAACCTGTTTTGCTCAACTCTAATTGCATCATAAACCTTGGGAGTTAATCCCAGAGATTAGTAAAGTTTTAAATGCAGTAAATACAACTTTGTAAAATTGCCAAATCATTACTATAGAAATAATGAAATTTGATAATTTAAAGTTTCCTTTACCATGCGATGATTTACACATTAACTATCATTAACTATATCGAGAACCAGAAACATGTAACAAAATTATAAAGCTTCAGGCACCTGAGAAAGTTCCTTATCCATGAACAGTCTTTGTATGTGTTTGGTAATTTAACGTAAAGAAGGTAACTAAGACACAATTCTATTATACCTGAAAAAGTGAAAGAAGCATTTATTTTTCTGAAATTGGAGGTTCAGTCCGACTATGGAATGTCTAGTGTACACATAATGATTTATGAGCGGAAAACCCTTACTACATTATGCTAGCAAAGTAATAATTAAATTACTACAAATTGCATTAGTTTCTTTCCTGATAATATCATGTAGTTTGATAATATTTTTTTAACAAAATGACTTTATATTCCATCCTGATAAACAACCTTGTAACTTTATATGTTGTAACATTTTTAAATAAAAAGTGCATCTTTAATTCCTACTAATTAACTCCCCAAGCAACTCATTTCTCTTCTATGCAAAGGTCTATTACAACCTATCAATGACCGCTCTATCTTTTATATTCTAGCATGACTTGAACTGTTTCACTTGGCTTAGATGACAAAATGGAGACACTTTTGAATTCCTTAGGCTCTGCAGATATGTCTACAGTACCTTTTAAGAAGCACTTTAAATCTTCTCTTATCCTCTTAATATATTGCAATCATCATATTATGTAGCACTGTGTGCTTACAATTGCTAATTTTGCCTTTCTACACCACAAATTCTCCTCTTTTCTCTGCTTTATGTAGAAACAGGAAGTCTATTTTCTTTGCAATGAATGATTGCCGTTTTCAACTTCTGACCCAGTTGCTCCCTCCTCACCCCTGTCAGGGACTTTTGCAGTGATGACTCATGCAGGGAAAGGAGACTTCCTGTTTCTACATAGAGCTTACATGGATTCAGCTAGTCTGTTTTTAACCATATGGAAAAGAAACAAATTAACTGTGTAGAAAGACAAATGAGCAATTGTAAGTAGAGTAGAGCGAATTTGTTCGAATTCGGTTCCGAACACGATCGGCAGCGAATATTGTTTTTGCAATATTCGTCGAACACAGCTGAATGTCATTAGAGTCAATGGGAGTAGAAATTATCTAAAATGTTCAGAACCGATCATCAAACATACATTCGGCATGAATAGGGTACCAATATGGCACGAATATGGCAAATTCAGATTCGGTGACTGAATCCGAACAAATTCGCTCAAATCTAATTGTAGGTACACAGTGCTATATAACATGAAATGATTGCAGTATATTAAGTGGATAACAACTTTGATGGGAGGGCTTCCTTAAGTCAATTAACTTATCGTGTACAGCTCTGTGATTATTACATACAAGAGAAGGTAGACTGTAGAATATAAGCACTCCATGGCAGGGCCCTCTCTTTTCTGTACCAGTCTGTCATCGTTAGTTTTGTTCCCCGTAATTTATATTTGTATCTTGCATGTAACCGTTCTCATGTACAGCACTGTGGAGTCAATGTACTTTAGATAATTAAAAATAATAATAAAAGAGATTATAAAATCTTTTGAAATTCAAATTCACCAGGTTTGATTAATTTTTTCCCAAAATTTGATTCACTTCTAATAAATTCCCTGCAAATCTCAGTGTGATGTTAGTCACTACGCACAGACAGACCATGAGGCACAGAAGTCAGCAGTTCTGGGGTCAGTACCAAGAGAGCACTTAGAAAAGTAAGGGAAAAGACAAAGACATAAATCAGGTCATGGTCTGGGATCAAAATACCAGGAGAGAGTGGATAAAGGCAAAAGGACAAGACATAGGGATTTTCAAAACAGAGACCAAGGGTCAGGCAGTGGAATAACAGAATCTCGCAAACACTCACCAGGAAGCACAAACTATGACTGTTAGGGATCAGAGGCAAACAGCTCAGTTAAATAATTTGGGCAATCTCCGAAACAGAGAATACCTGGAGAAAGTTCTGCACCTCCCTGTCCCAGAATGGACAGCTAAGCTGTCAATCAAAGCACTAACAGCTCAGCAAATCCATCACAAGATTGGACAGCCGAGCTGTCAGTGAAAACACTGACAACTCAGCATGATCCAGTTTCCATGGGATAGCAAAACAATCACTCATTCAGCAGAGAAATCATCAAACTCAGTTACTAATTGCCCAGAATAGATGTGTAAAACACCCTGAAGTCACCTAGGACTGTATCCAACCTACTTTATTTTTTATGTAGCTAATTTTGGCCTTATCCCCTTCCTGACATTTGCAGTATAAGGCTGGAGTCACACTGCCGAATTTCTCATGCGATAATCGCATCGCATAGCATGGACTGGCCGGCACCTCTCCTGACCCGAGCATGACAGCATGATGGATTACTATGCAGCTGTCAAGCTCAGGTCAGGAGAGCAGACAGCCAGTGCGAGTTTTACAATGCGATTCTCGGACGAAAAATACCCCAGTGTGTCTCTGCCCTAAATGTCATGTTTGGGAATTACTTCCTGACCAATGCAGTATATATACTTCATGGCGATCGCCGATGCACTGTAGGTGTCATATCAGTTGACATATTAGCTTAACACCCTGCACTTGCTGCAAGGTGTGGTGCCTGCACCATTCACAGTACTTTAACCCATTAAATGCTGCACTTGATATCCATTGTAACATTAAGAAGACAGGCAGAGGAGGAAGCCCATTTTCCCTCCGATCGGCCCCCTCGCAAAATCATCGCAAGGGGCCGATCGTTGCCATGGTGACCGATATCATCACCAGAGCTATCCAGCTTGTTTCATCCTACTCAGAGCATGGTGTATCAAGCTTGTGTGTCAGTGCAGCACTGACAGTTTATAAAGCATGGTAATGATCCTGCATTGCTATGCTCTATAAGCGACCAGAAGCAATCAGAGTTAAAAAGTAAAAGTCCCAGAGAGGAACTAAGTAAAAAAAGTGTAAACATATATAAACAAAATAATCACAAAAAAGTGCACAGCCTATGACATGTGAGACTGGGGTTCAAATCCTGGCTCTGCCCTGTGGAAACAAATTAAATGAATTTATACCAAGGCTCTTAACACTATAATGCCTACCTTAGGTGGCTGTTATAGCGTAGTGGTTAAAGTGCACAACCACCGATGTGGGAGACTGGTGTTCACGACTACTAACACTATAGTGACTACCTCAATAAACATGAGAGTGTCATGAACAAAGAGAGTCGCGCCGGCTAGAACTTCGCCTGGATTAACTATGTCTGTGTCAGATGTTGAGGAACCAGGACAACCTGATGGGCTACTGAAACAAACCATACATGGACAAGGCAAGAGAACCTGGATCTGATGAAATGCTACTATAACCGCAGACCAAATGAGATAGGATATATGAAGCGTATGAGGAAACTCTGGATGGATACAAGACTTGTATGTCCACTAACTGAGAAACAATTTGTCACCCAACATTTCAATGTCATAAAGAGAAAGCTATTATCACAAATTGAGATGGAACAACTGCACTGTAGATCCACCTAGATCTAGATGAAGACCTAGAAGAACAACATGTGCAACCCCCTGCAACTAGACAGCACTGCAGCTGATCTGAAACAGAAGATCTTAGATAAACTAAAAACCAAGAAACAATCCGGTATCTGGACGCTTATAGTCCTCGGATGGGCACTTATGCAGTCCAGGTGACCGCTTCACTGCCCGGGGTCCTGGGCAACACACTCTCACCTCCAGGGGAGTCTTCAGCTCCAGACGCTGCTGGGTACAGACTCCAGACAGGAACTCCCTGCTCCTTTTGGGGCTATTAACCCAGCCTCCTCCAGTTAACTACTTCTGTCCCTAACCTGGACATAGGCACAGACATCATATCACAGTACATTACACAGACACAGAATTAAAGGGAACTACAAATAAATAACAGTAGTACACAGCAATTGTAAAACATTACACATTACATATGAAACATGACATATTAAACATAAAAAGGGGTCGAATGGGCTCCGTGTGTAGGAGAAGGGAGGCAAATGAGGGTCTTTGCCACCTCCTTACACCAGAACCATAGAAGTAGAAACATACCACACAAGACAAGACCCAAGGTGCAGACTATGCAAAGACTCCTCAGAATCAGTCCAACACATAGTGGCAAGATGCAAAATGCAAGCAGGAACAGTGTATACCAAACGCCACAACCAAGTAGCTTGAATTGTATACAGGAACATCTGAACAGCATATGGGCTAAGTCCCCCTAAGTTCAGGTGGGAGACCCCAGAAAAAGTGGTGGAGAATGAAAGGGCTAAAATCCTGTGGGACTTCAAGATCCAGACAGATAAGCAGGTGTTGGCTAACCAACCAGACATTGTGATAGTAGAGAAGGATCAGAAGACAGCAATGATAATAGATGTGGCAGTGCCAAGTGACAGCAACATCAGAAAGAAGGAATATGAGAAGCTGGAGAAATACCAGGGCCTCAAAGGAGAACTGGAGAAGATGTGGAAAGTGAAGGCAACAGTGATTCCAGTGGTGATAGGAGCACTTGGAGCAGTGACCCCTAAGTTGGGAAAATGGCTACAACAGATCCTAGGCTATATTATATTTGTGATGAGTACAGCCGTCAAGTTGGGTTAGTAAAACAGGTTATCAAAAACAGATGTGCACAGCTAAATCACCCTAAAATAGGATCTGCATTCTTTGCTTAGGCTTTTATACAAGCCATGATAGTCCTCCCTGATTAGCTGCAATATTCTACTTGTTGGGACAGCTTGAGGACATTAAGGTGAAGCCTAAGTGGTCACATGTAACTAAAAAACTCAAAGGACACAGAACAAGAGTTATCACCCCTACGCTGCCCGTAATGAGAGCACGGCAATACCCAGTGCAAGAAGCAGACACAGAAAGAGCAGGCACCAATACAGATGCCACTGGTTGCTAGTGATACACTGCCTAAAAACCAACTGTGAGGAAGCAGGTCCCTCGTCTGTTAGAAATATTTCAAGCCTTCTGTTTGAAGTTAGAAACTTTTTTTAAAGTAATGGCAAAGAAGAAGAGATTAGACAAGACTAAGAGCAAACTTTTTTCTAACCATATAGGCCTCTTTTTTGTAAACTGTTCTTTTTTACCATTAACAAAAATGCAATACAAATAAAAAAAAATGTGAAAAAAAGATAAAACCAATATAATTTCCCCCACATATCCCACAGGCAGTGTGAGGGCCCCACATACACTATATTGTCACCTAGCGCTCTCCACAAAGTATGACATCCCCTGAAGCTCCTCACACAATATAAGGGCCATCACACATAACAAAATGACCATTATGCAGTATGAGTGCCTCAATAGCCTTCCATGCAGTATAAAAGCCCTCACTCACAATATGATGCCCCCCACAGCCCCCACTCAGTATGAGGACTTCTGCACGCAGCCTACACACACACAAACTATGTTGCCATCACAACTTATCATGCCCCCCACAAGTTCCTAGAATAAGAATATACTAAGTACTCACCATTCATCATTCACCTTTTGCGCTCCACTGCTCTAGTCAGTGCACTGTGCAGACTGAAACATCATCCTCACTGGAGGCGTAGTCCAAGGATGTCATTTCACCAGCTGGGCTGAGCTAACGGCTCCCTTTTGCACCATTCCAGTCAAAATAATATATTTGCATCCTATAAGTTAGGGTGGGAAAGTGTTGTTTGGCACTGTGCACTTCCTACCCAGATAACGGACCACATGGCAGCTGCATGGTCTGCTACTATGGACAATATGCCCCTGGTATAATTTTATTTAACTTTGTATGACCTGCATTCTCATATAGATGACTTAGGCTACTTTCACACATCAGGTTTTCGGCGTCAGGCGCGATCCGGCGTCGTGCCGGAATGCCGGATCCGGCAAATGTTTTGTAAAACCTGATGTGCCGGATCCGGTTTTCTGCTGGATCCGTCTTTTTCTTGACAGACAAAACCGGATCCGTCTCATCCGGTTCATCCGTTTTTCAATCCGTTTTTCGACGGATTACGCCGGATCCGGTTTTTAAAATTGACCCTTGTGGCCTTCCGAACGGGATTGGCTACTGGAAAACTATATATAGCATGTTCCTACAGCCCTTCTTTGACAGGTTGTAGAGGAGAAAGTGCAGGTTGGAGAGAAGAGCAAGTTACTGGTGAAGATGGATGTTGTCATTGGAAATATTTTGAAGAATTTGGCGGATTTTATAGCGGAGGCGAATCGTTTGAGGGTGATTGTTCTGGAGAAGGAGAGAGCGAGACAGCAGCGCATCAGGCATCGTAGACGACGTTTGTGGATCCACCCCATCACAGCCAAGAGAATGATGCGTGGGGTCTATTCTACACTCTGCATGGACCTTCGACGAAACCCGGATAAATTTTTTGGATATGTTCGGATGAAAATGTAGAATTTTGATTACTTGGTGGAGCGCATTGCACACCTCATAAGAAAAGCGGACACCTATTGCCGCTTCTCTGTTTCACCCGCAGAGTGTCTGATGGTGACTTTAAGGTAAGCCACATTTATTGGATGTGATCGCATCAGAGCACACTTTCACTGCAATCTTGTTGGTGGTAGTTTGTATCTCCAAGTGTTATAGCTCAGTTTTGGTATGTAATGCTGTGATTTAAAACTAATTTATTGTTTTTTAATTCCCCACAGATTTCTTGCAACTGGAGAATCCCTTTCGTCACTGCATTTCCAGTACAGACTCGGGATTTCCACCATATCTGGAATTGTGAAGTACACATGCCGTGCACTGTGGGACTCCTTAGCTGAAGAGTTTTTACCAGAGCCCACAACAGAGAGGTGGATTGAAATTGCTGACAAGTTTCAACAGATATGTCAGTTTCCCAACTGCTTGGGCGCTGTGGACGGGAAACATATCCGCATTGTAAAGCCAGCTGGATTGGGATCGGAATATTTCAATTACAAGAAATATTTTTCAATTGTCCTCATGGCCATCGCTGACACGGAATACAAATTTATTGCAGTTGATATTAGGGCCTATGTCCGCTCCAATGACTCTCAAGTTTTCAAACTGTCTGCCATGGGGCGTAAACTGTATGGAAACACCTTCCAGTTCCCACCACCTAGACCGCTGCCGCAAACATCTGGTCCACCTATGCCATTTGTCTGTGTAGGGGATGATATTCAATAGCCCTAGTTTGGAGGAATGGGGGATTTGATAATTACCGTCTCTCATCTGCTGCTGGCCTCCCCTCCTCAGCATGTTCCATTTGCTGCTCCATTTGGGGTGGTGGTGGTGCTGATGGTGCTGCAGTGGTCTCCTGCCTTCTCCTGCGCTTGGTTGCTTTCTTGGGTGGCATGTTGGGTGTGGCTGTGGGTCCCACTGTCTTGCTTTTATATATGTCTTGTGGGCAGAGCTACTGAGCATGCTCAGACCAAAAAAACCGGATCAGGCGCATTGCGGCGCTCATAGGCTTTCATTGTGTGAAAAAGCCGGACGCGCCGGACCCGGCGTGTCCGGCTTTTTCGCCGGAGACAAAAAACGTTACAGTAGCCGTTTTTTCCAGACGCCAGATCGCGACACATTGCCGGTTCCGGCGAAAACCGGATGAAACGCAAGGCCATCCGGCGCGATCCGGCGCAAATGCAAGTCAATGGGGGGGAAACCGGATCCGGCATTGCATTTTGCCGGATCCGGTTTTTGTCAAAAGCGCCGGATCGCGCCTGACGGCGAAAACCTGATGTGTGAAAGAGGCCTTAGATGATTTGTCCTACTGACAGATTCACTTTAAGGCCGGGGTCAGAAATGCGAGAAACTCACATGAGTCTCGCACATCAATACCTGGCACTGCCGCTGGCACTTGGGACCGGAGCGTGTAGCTACATAGAAATACATACTTTGCTGACCGCTCCGATCCCGAGTGCCGGTGGCGGTGCCGGGTATTGACGTGCGAAACTCGTGGGAGTTTCTCACATGTCTGACCCCGGCCTAACATGCATAAACTGCTGAAAACTCCTCTTTAAAAGAGTAGTTGAGCTATGTCTTTTCTCATCTCAGATTGTGATATTTTCATAAATATTTTGATAAAAAGTAATGTGTATAGATATGAAAGATTTCAGCATGCTCAGCTTATAAAGTAAATAATAAGTGCTCACATATATGAGGTGGAAGAAATGTTACTTTAAATCGATATTAAAGCATATTTCCATTTTAATTGACAGATTTCTCACTTTATTCACCAGTTCTGATGTAAGGGAAACCATATTTATTATTCTTGTTTAGCAGCAAAAATGCCAATCACCAAAAATAATGAATATTGCCAAAAATGAGGAAAAACTGACTCCTGTAACTGTTTTGGAAACTACATGAAACTTTGGACCTTTCTTACCATAAAGGAGTTAAAAAATAAAGCATTTAATAAGCAGAGTTCATACCATTGTACTAGTGCCAAATTTCCCCGTCTAGCTAGGACCTGGTAATGATTCTTTTGACATTACAGCAAATTATCCAATGTTACTCATTGGGGCAACGCAACTGCAGAGCCGAAAGGTGACATTTCCATTTGAAAATGTCATTTCTATGAGCCCCACGTCGGCGTGTCTCAGTCTGTAGAAACAGCTCTGCCGTACTCTGGGGAGGGCACGCACAGTTTTATTTCTGTGTAGTGTGAACTTGCATTACAAATGTAACCTTGCTCTGTTTTAGTCCCAAGAACAGTGGAAAATGAATAGGTGAGAAAAGAGCTGAGTGCTCCGGAAGTCTGTTGCTTTGCAATGCTGGGACAAAGTAGGCAAAACAAGTCACACTTTCGCACTTGCAGTGTCCTCACACCTCTATTCACGGCTCATAATTGTTTTTTTTTTATTTTCTGTGTGTTCTGCATCCTGGAAGAAAACCCTAAGAGTTGTTTCTGCGACATGGCATAGGCATAACTTAACAATGAGGCAGATATAGGACATGAGAAACAACATGTTAGAGGGAACAAAACAACATGTTAGAGGGAACAGAATGATACAGTAGAAAGTGATTTGTTTGAATCAGTGACCCCTATGGAAGAACGGTATGTTTGCCAATAACAGTCCAATAGCTGATCATTTATGTGTCTGTAACAGAAGCCGCTAGCAACTTTAGAGATGGAAATTAGCCCCGTTACATTGAGGGGCGCTGTGCACAGGTGGCCCCAATGTCCTTTACATTATAGATTAATGCACTCTGACATATATAACACTTCCAGAGATATTTAATCTCTGTACATGACGGTACAATAGTCCCAGCATTTTTCAAATAGTCCAAAATGTATTTACTATAGCAATACATAACAAAGGAATTTTAAAAAGGGAATACAAAAACAAGCATGACGGTATCACTGTAAGCATTCCAAGGATGTACTTACTGAGTATGATGAGTATAACATTAGCTGTTTAGCAACTAGTGCTAAAAATGAAACAGCTTATACCCGAGTAGAGGTTCTCTTGCTCAAATAGCAAAAAGTATATATGAAATGTGTGCTATATAGAAAGGTGAAATAACATTTGTGACATATCTACAGGAATGAATATTATTTTGAATAAATGAAAGGTAAAGGTGCTGATTGCAGGTTGATAAGTGGAAGGCATTATGGGGTCCTTTGTTTGGCATTAATAGGTATAAGTGCCTTTGTATAACAGGGCTCTATGTGAAATTCAACCTTCCATGTTGTCGGTACTCCTGTCCAACAGTAAATGATCAAGCACAGGGTAATAGTCATGTAGTCAATTGGTATTAGGTATAACTTACTGCGATGATGAATGAAAGACTAATGTACGCTCGGGCAGCCACCCCGATGCCACCGTTTCACCTTTGCTTTTTCAAAAGGTGCCGCTTACAGTGATACCTTCATGCTTGTTTTGTTATTCCCTTTTTTATGTATCATTATAATAAATACCTTTTGGACTATTTGAAAAATACCTTGACTATTGTACCTTCATGTACAGAGATTGAATACCTCTGAAGTGTTATTTTGTACCTTACATAATGTCTGCCCATATTTCAAAATATAGGTTCCCAAGAATCTATATTGTAATAAAATTGAGTTTATCTTTGGAAAGATTTTGCAATCTATTTGACTTTATCTTTGCTTAAGGGGTTGCTCAGGACTACTTATTTTTTTACTACGGGCCTAAAAATTAACTGACAGGTTGTTGCTCACTACGCGCCTGATGTGCCCAGTGCCGATCTCTGCCAGCACAGAGCAGTTACTGACCGCTTCTGCTGCTTCACATCAACAGATCATCTCTTCCAGACTGCTCTGTCGATGAGGCGTGACTGCAAACATGCTGATTGACCGTCAGCTCCCCGCAGTTAGTCAGAGGGGAGCCAGCTGTAAATCAGAATGACAGTCACAGAATTGGCAGTCACAACCCATTAACAGAGCAGATCAGAAAAATAGTCACTGATATGATGTCAGTGGAAGCCGCAGAATCCCTGGCAGAAGCATTCAGTGAACGCTGTGTGCTGACAGAGATTGGTGCCATGCACAACAACCAAATACGTAGCAGCTACCTGCCTGTTATTACTTAGGCTCACAGTCTAAAAATAAAATAGTCTTGGAATATCCTCTTTAACTAACTGTAAAATTTGACATTCATGTGAGATGATTCATAATTTATAATGCAGGAAATCTATCTGCAAAGCCATTTATGTCACATTACAACTTCATACTGCCAGAGATCTCAATCCGCGCATGCGCATCCTCCAGAAGCCATTTTCCCAAAGCAAGTACGAGGATGCAGTAACGCAGGGATGCAGAGCAAGGGTTAAGAATGTGGGTTAATTTACAGCAATAAACTCCTTGCACGGAGGTAACAGGGGAATAGCAGGGAAGATAGCAGGAAGGGGACAAGTAGGTGAAAACAGTGTTATGGTGATACAACATAACAGTCTTGCTATCAAATTCAGCTTATCGTGACTCCGTTGTCCTTTAGTCGCATGGATGATGGAATTCTGGCGGAGGCTGACACTGTGTCTTCAGGCTTCCCCGCCCAACACACGGTTTCACTTCTGGCGGTAACGGGTGGTCACTAGAGTTGAGCGAAACGGGTCGAAAAATTTCAAAAGTCGCCGACTTTTGGCAAAGTCGGGTTTCATGAAACGAAACCCGACCCTAGGATGAGGTCGGCCACGAGGTCGGCGACTTACGCGCCAAAGTCGCGTTTCAAAAGTTTGTTTTGCGCTCTTTTTCAGCCAATCAGGATCCACGGACATTGTGGGCAACGTGATGACATAGGCACGGGTCACCACCATCTTTCAGAAGGGCATGCAAGTGATTGGCTTGCTTTGGTGGGCGTCACAGGGGGTATAAAAGGGCGTGCACGCCGACCGCCATGTTACTCATGCTGATCTCAGAATAGAGAGAGCTGCTGCTGCTGCTGATTTTGTAGGGAGAGCGTTACACAGGGAAGAAGACACCAAAAACTGCTTCTGCTGCTAGCGATTTTGCCTGTACAACACACCAGTCACTGTGCAGTGCAAGGGGAGGCTATATAGTGGTGTATCAGTGGTGTTGGTTGTTGGGCTGCCTTCTAAGGCTTCCTGACATTCCTGCATTGCTGTTTACCCACTGCTCCGCAAACTGCTTTTTTAAAAGCAATCCCAATTTTTTTTTTTTGTCCTGCTGAGAAGAAGAAAAAAAAACTGCTTCTGCTGCTAGCGATTTTGCTTGTACAACACACCAGTCACTGTGCAGTGCAAGGGGAGGCTATATAGTGGTGTATCAGTGGTGTTGGTTGTTGGGCTGCCTTCTAAGTCTTCCTGACATTCCTGCATTGCTGTTTACCCACTGCTCCGCAAACTGCTTTTTTAAAAGCAATCCCAATTTTTTTTTTTTGTCCTGCTGAGAAGAAGAAAAAAAAACTGCTTCTGCTGCTAGCGATTTTGCCTGTACAACACACCAGTCACTGTGCAGTGCAAGGGGAGGCTATATAGTGGTGTATCAGTGGTGTTGGTTGTTGGGCTGCCTTCTAAGGCTTCCTGACATTCCTGCATTGCTGTTTACCCATTGCTCCGCAAACTGCTTTTTTAAAAGCAATCCCAATTTTTTTTTTTTGTCCTGCTGAGAAGAAGAAAAAAAACTGCTTCTGCTGCTAGCGATTTTGCCTGTACAACACACCAGTCACTGTGCAGTGCAAGGGGAGGCTATATAGTGGTGTATCAGTAGTGTTGGTTGTTGGGCTGCCTTCTAAGGCTTCCTGACATTCCTGCATTGCTGTTTACCCACTGCTCCGCAAACTGCTTTTTTAAAAGCAATCCCAATTTTTTTTTTTTGTCCTGCTGAGAAGAAGAAAAAAAAACTGCTTCTGCTGCTAGCGATTTTGCCTGTACAACACACCAGTCACTGTGCAGTGCAAGGGGAGGCTATATAGTGGTGTATCAGTGGTGTTGGCTGTTGGGCTGCCTTCTAAGGCTTCCTGACATTCCTGCATTGCTGTTTACCCACTGCTCCGCAAACTGCTTTTTTAAAATCAATCCCAATTTTTTTTTTTGTCCTGCTGAGAAGAAGAAAAAAAAACTGCTTCTGCTGCTAGCGATTTTGCCTGTACAACACACCAGTCACTGTGCAGTGCAAGGGGAGGCTATATAGTGGTGTATCAGTGGTGTTGGTTGTTGGGCTGCCTTCTAAGGCTTCCTGACATTCCTGCATTGCTGTTTACCCACTGCTCCGCAAACTGCTTTTTTAAAAGCAATCCCAATTTTTTTTTTTGTCCTGCTGAGAAGAAGAAAAAAAAACTGCTTCTGCTGCTAGCAATTTTGCCTGTACAACACACCAGTCACTGTGCAGTGCAAGGGGAGGCTATATAGTGGTGTATCAGTAGTGTTGGTTTTTGGGCTGCCTTCTAAGGCTTCCTGACATTCCTGCATTGCTGTTTACCCACTGCTCCGCAAACTGCTTTTTTAAAAGCAATCCCAATTTTTTTTTTTTGTCCTGCTGAGGTACTGAGCGTGCATTTTTTCACACCATACAGCGGTGTACGCTCCTCACACAGTACCGTGTAACGGCTGTTATCACAGCCACAGTGAAGCTATCAGTGTGTCACTCTGTGAGAATAAGTCGAGGACATGTTCCGTTCTTACAGACCTGCACTCTAGGGAGATTCCTATTCTGCCCAATTCTACATACACCTTGTAGTTTGTGATACACTAGCCAATTTCTGCCTGTGACATAGCGCTCAGATATTCAGTGGGCCTCACACAATTCATAAGTGTCCAGTGTCCACAAGTGTGTGCAGAAATTAAAAATCTCCCTTATCCTCTAGTGACTTTGGTCACAGCTCTGCCATCAAGCCTGTGACAGAGCGCTCAGATATTCAGTGGGCCTCACACAATCCATAAGTGTCCAGTGTCCACAAGTGTGTGCACAAATTCAAAATCTCCCTTATCCTCTAGCGACTTTGGTCACAGCTCTGCCATCGAGCCTGTGACAGAGCGCTCAGATATTCAGTGGGCCTCACACAATCCATAAGTGTCCAGTGTCCACAAGTGTGTGTACAAATTCAAAATCTCCCTTATCCTCTAGTGACTTTGGTCACAGCTCTGCCATCGAGCCTGTGACAGAGCGCTCAGATATTCAGTGGGCCTCACACAATCCATAAGTGTCCAGTGTCCACAAGTGTGTGCACAAATTCAAAATCTCCCTTATCATCTAGTGACTTTGGTCACAGCTCTGCCATCGAGCCTGTGACAGAGCGCTCAGATATTCAGTGGGCCTCACACAATCCATAAGTGTCCAGTGTCCACAAGTGTGTGCACAAATTCAAAATCTCCCTTATCCTCTAGTGACTTTGGTCACAGCTCTGCCATCGAGCCTGTGACAGAGCGCTCAGATATTCAGTGGGCCTCACACAATCCATAAGTGTCCAGTGTCCACAAGTGTGTGCACAAATTCAAAATCTCCCTTATCCTCTAGTGACTTTGGTCACAGCTCTGCCATCGAGCCTGTGACAGAGCGCTCAGATATTCAGTGTGCCTCACACAATCCAAAAGTGTCCAGTGTCCACAAGTGTCTGCAGAAATTCAAAATCTCCCCTGTCCTATAGACACCTTGTACCTTGTTTTACATTACTACATAGTTTGTTGTATTTTGTCTACATTTCTACCAAAAATGAGGAAGTCTGGTGGAAGAGGCCGTGGAATTGGGCGGGGATTGGCAGCTGGTAATGATGGTGTTGGTGGTGGATCTGATGGTAGTGGCAAGAGCAAAATAGGACCGAATGCAGGAGGTGTTGAGCCTGCGTCATCGTCTGGCTACATAAGGCCTCGAACGCTTAGTTTTCTAGGAGTTGGCAAACCGCTTTTAAAGCCAGAGCATCAGGAAAAAGTTTTGTCTTACATTGCTGACTCAGCCTCCAGCTCTATCGCCTCCTCTTCTTCAGTTGTAAAAAGTAAAAGCACTGAGTCGTCATTGGAGGCTCATGTTCATGAACCACACCTTTCCTTGTGTCCTTCACCCCAACCAAGATTGAAGGATGATGCAGGCCACACTACTGATTACTCCATGGAGCTGTTTTCACATACCATGCCTGGATTATCAAGTGAAATGGTGAATTACCCAGGCCAAGATGAATCTGACATGGAGTGCACTGATGCACAGCCGCTGATGGATGATTCTGCTGGTACATTCACTCAGAGCACTACATTGTCCTCGCAGTGTACAGAGCCAGATTCTGACCCTGATGAGACTCAGGTGCCCCTTCGCACACACTATACCACCATACACAGTGACACAGAGGAAGGTGCACATGACATAGAAGAGGAGGTGATGGATGACCCAGTTATTGACCCAGATTGGCATCCATTGGGGGAAGAGGGTGCTGCTTCCAATAGCTCAGATGAGGAGCATCCACAGCAGACATCGACATCGCAACAGCTGTTATCTGGCAGGCCCGGAGCACTCCAAAGACTGGTTCCAAACATCAAAATAGTTGCTGGACAGCTTGTCCAGAGGGTCAAAACATCACAGCGTGCTAGGCCGCAAAATGTCTGCCAAAGTAGGAAGAGTGCAGTGTGGCACTTTTTTGAACAAAATCCTCATGATCAGGCCAAGGTTATCTGTAAGAAGTGCGCAAAGACCTTTAGCCGAGGGAAAAATCTGAAAAATTTGAATACCAGTTGCATGCTTAGTAGAGTTGAGCGACTTTTGGTTTTTTAGGGTCGCGTTTCGTTTCGTGAAACCCGACTTTTCCAAAAGTCGGGTCGAACAAGATCGTCCAATTATAGGGAAAAGTCGAGGTCGTCCCGAAACACGAAACCCAATGTAAGTAAATGGGGAATAAAAGTCGGCAGTGAGAGGAGGACAGGAAACACACCTACAGTACCCATTTGAATGCCAAAAGCATCAATTCTTTTTCTTAAGCTTGTCAACCTTAATTAACTTCATAATACAAGTTACGCACTGAAAAATGGGGGTTATTTGGCTACAAACTGTGGGGGGGGAGGGCTGGCTCCAGGTTTTCATGTGCCCTGGGCGAAAGAGCGCTCCTTTAACACATACCACAACTCATCATGCTCCAATACGGCAGAGAAATAGCGGTATAGTCCAATGAAAAATACCTCACTTTTTACATCTCATGACGAGGATCATCTATTTCTCCATACAGAATCATTGGTCCCATATAATGTTTGAAACAGTATATGATGAGCTCCACATAATGCTACAGTATATGTTGGTCCCCATGGATGAAGCTCCACTGTCTTATGGGCCCAAATAATGCTCCAAACATAATGGGCCCCATTTCTAATGCTCTAGTGTATAATGGGCCCTGTAAATGCTGCTCCAGCGTCTGATGTCCACCTTTGGAATGTTCCAGTGTATGGTGGGCCCCATCTATCATTCTCCAGAGTATAGTGCTCCCCAAAAATTGCTGTCCCAACATTGAAAACAATCAAATAAGTCTCCTCACTAGGGAATCCCTGTACTTGTCTGGACAGGTGCTGTAGCTTGCTTAACAGCTCGCCAGCCATTCTCACGCCCAGTATGGATTACACGTGATTGCACAAAGGTGAGAAAGGGTACCGTATCCCCAGATAACATGTATGGATAGCGTACACATTCAAAATATATGTCTCAGGAGGCAGGCTCAGACGGTGTTAGGCCCAGTATGGATTGCACGTGATTGCACAAAGGTTAGAAAGGGTACCGTATGACCGGATAACATGTATGGATAGCGTACACATTCAAAATATATGTCTATACAGCATGAGGCAGGCTCAGACGGTGTTAGGCCCAGTATGGATTGCACGCACGTGATTGCACAAAGGTTAGAAAGGGTACCGTATCCCCAGATAACATGTATGGATAGCGTACACATTCAAAATATATGTCTCAGGAGGCAGGCTCAGACGGTGTTAGGCCCAGTATGGATTGCACGTGATTGCAAAAAGGTTAGAAAGGGTTCCGTATCCCCGGATAACATGTATGGATAGCGTACACATTCAAAATATATGTCTATACAGCATGAGGCAGGCTCAGACGGTGTTAGGCCCAGTATGGATTGAACGTGATTGCACAAAGGTTAGAAAGGGTACCGTATCACCGGATAACATGTATGGATAGCGTACACATTCAAAATATATGTCTATACAGCATGAGGCAGGCTCAGACGGTGTTAGGCCCAGTATGGATTGCACGTGATTGCACAAAGGTTAGAAAGGGTACCGTATCACCAGATAACATGTATGGATAGCGTACACATTCAAAATATATGTCTATACAGCATGAGGCAGGCTCAGACAGTGTTAGGCCCAGTATGGATTGCACGTGATTGCACAAAGGTTAGAAAGGGTACCGTATCCCCGGATAACATGTATGGATAGCGTACACATTCAAAATATATGTCTATACATCAGGAGGCAGGCTCAGACGGTGTCAGGCACAGTATGGATTTGACGGCCCAGATTACACAGCGGAGGAGCAGGGAGAGGTAAAGATTGCAAATGCTGGGGCCCTGCCCAAGCAAGGGGGGCCCACTCGTGGGCGTCGGTACTGACACTGGGCCCCTCATAGTACAGCGGTGTGTCTGACGGCGGTTGTGCACCACCACCGTCAGAGACACTTGATTGCACTATGAGGGACCCTGTGCCAGTGCCCGCGCCCAAGAGCCGGCCTACCCACCTGTCCAGGGCAACGGCACTCGCACGGTGTCGTGCGCTAGGTGGTGACCCCGGCCATGGGGGGGAGGCAGCACAGTTAGGGAGTTTTAGAAAGTGGCATATGTTGATGTTGGACATTCAGCTGATGCAAAAGGCGAAATAGGTGAGGTACCAGGAAGAGGTGGACCAAAGCAAGCCATTTTTCTGTCACCCTATGTGTCATCAGGGGAAGGTGGGACAAAATCCTTGGAAACCCATGCGTGGTTCATTTTAATGAAGGTTAGATCATCCACATTTTGGGTTGACAGACGGGTCCTTTTTTCTGTCAGGATTGATCCAGCTGCACTGAAGACTCTTTCCGATAGCACACTTGCAGCTGGGCAAGCGAGCTCCTGTAAGGCATATTGGGCCAATTCAGGCCAGGTGTCCAGTTTAGCGGCCCAATAGTCAAAGGGGAATGACCTGTGTGGGAGAACATCGATATGGGAGGAAAAGTAGTTTGTAACCATAGTTGACAACTGCTGTCTCCTGTCACTTTCCATCAATGCAGTATTACCAGTTGTGTGAGCGGTATTTGAAAAATCAGTCCACAACATTGTCATGAAACCCCTGTCTCCAACGCCACTTCTGCTGTGTGCACCACGAACACCTCTGCCAAGCTGCCCCCGGCCCGTACGGCTCGTGTGAGAACCATCACCGCTGCTGTGTGCTGGGAAAGCCTCAAGCAACCGATTTACCAGAGTTGCTTGTTTATTAGCCAATATTAGGTCAAGGTTCTCCTGTGGCATGATGTTTTGTAATTTGCCTTTATAGCGTGGATCCAGGATGCTGGCCAACCAGTAGTCGTCATCGTTCATCATTTTGGCAATGCGGGGGTCCCTTTTTAGGATCCGCAAGGCATAATCTGACATGTGCGCCAATGTTCCCGGTGTCAATGATGCACTGCGAGTGCTGGGTGGAGGAGCACTTTCTGGCAAATCCACATCCCTCCAGTCATGCACAAACCCTGTACCAGACCTTGCCACGCCAACATTTTCACTTGCCCCACGAGATGCATCCTCCTCCCCTAAGTAATCATCCCCATCATCATCCTCCTCCTCCTCTTCTTCCTCCACCTCGTCCAGGAGAGGTCCCTGAGCAGACAATGGCTGAATGTCATCAAGGATTCCCTCCTCCTCTTCCGCCTCATCAACATTGGCTGCAGACACCTGCTCCTTAAGGTGCGTCAAAGTTTGCATGAGCAGACGCATAAGTGGGATGCTCATGCTTAGGATGGCGTCGTCTGCGCTTACCAGCCGTGTGCATTCCTCAAAACACTGAAGGACTTTACAAAGGTCTTTCAGCTTCGACCACTGCACACCTGTCAACTCCATGTCTGCTCTCATAGTGCCTGGCCGTGTATCCTCCCACAAATGCATTATGGCCTGCCTCTGCTCGCACAGCCGCTCCACCATGTGCAGGGTGGAGTTCCACCTTGTTGCAATGTCGATAATGAAGCGGTGGTTGGGAAGGTGGAGCAATCGCTGCAGCTTCTGCATACGAACGGAGTGTACAGGCGACCGGCGGATGTGCGCGCACAGTCTTCGCACCTTATGGAGCAGGGCTGCTAACTCCGGATAATTTTTGAGGAAGCACTGCACCACCAGGTTCAAGGTGTGAGCCAAGCAAGGTATGTGGCTGAGTTTTGAAAGGGCTATGGCTGCCACAAAATTACGGCCGTTATCACTAACTACTTTGCCTGCCTGCCTCAAGATGTACACTGCCCAGCCATGACTCAGTTTGTCGCTTTAAGTACTCGGCCAGCACCTCGGCGGTGTGTCTGTCGCCCAAACACATCATCTGCAACACAGCCTGCTGACGCTTTCCACTAGCTGCTCGATAGGGGGACACATCGTGTGCAACAGTGGCAGCTGCAGATGGAGTGCTCGTACGACTGCACTCTGTGGACGAGCTTTCGCTTCTGGAGGAGTAGGAGGAGGAGGAGGGTCGAACGCCTACAGCCAACTGTTTCCTATACCGTGGGCTAGGCAGCACTGTCCCACCACCGCTGTCCCCTGTGGACCCTGCATCCACCACATTAACCCAGTGCGCAGTGATGGACACGTAACGGCCCTGGCCATGCCGACTGGACCATGCATCAGTTGTGAGGTTCACCTTTCCGCTCACTGACTGCTTGAGTGCATGGACAATGCGGTCTTTCACATGATGGTGGAGGGCTGGGATGGCTTTGCGAAAGAAGAAGTGGCAACTGGGTAGGTCATAGCGTGGTACTGCATAGGCCATGAGTTCGCGGAAAGCTGTGCTTTCCACCAACCAAAAGGGCATCATCTCAAACGAGATTAGTTTGGCAATGTGGGCGTTCAAACCCAGTGTACGCGGATGAGAGACTGAGTACTTTCTTGACCTACTCATAGTGTCTGGGAGGGTGAGCTGGACTTGAGAGCTGCATATGGTGGAAGTAGCGGTGGACAGGGCGGACTGAGAGAGGGTTGATGATGGTGATGGAGTTGGTGTTCTTTCTGATGGCCTAGAATCAGTCTTTCGTTGATATAACAGTGGGATTCCCTGACTGCTGTGGTCTTGCAACGACACCTCAACATTTGCTGCTGTGCTAACCGGTGGGCTTACAGTGGGGGAAACAATGTAGCGTTGCTGACTACCTTCGTTGTGATCAGTTGCACATGTGGCACTTGAGGTTTGGTGTTGTGTCCACGCTTGCAAGTGCATGCTGGTTAAATGTCTAAGCATGCAACTGGTATTCAAATTTTTCAGATTTTTCCCTCGGCTAAAGGTCTTTGAGCACTTCTTACAGATAACCTTGGCCTGATCATGAGGATTTTGTTAAAAAAAGTGCCACACTGCACTCTTCCTACTTTGGCAGACATTTTGCGGCCTAGCACGCTGTGATCTTTTGACCCTCTGGACAAGCTGTCCAGCAACTCTTTTGATGTTTGGAACCTGTCTTTGGAGTGCTCTGGGCCTGCCAGATAACAGCTGTTGCGATGTCGATGTCTGCTGTGGATGCTCCTCATCTGAGCTATTGGAAGCAGCACCCTCTTCCCCCAATGGATGCCAATCTGGGTCAACAACTGGGTCATCCATCACCTCCTCTTCTATGTCATGTGCACCTTCCTCTGTGTCACAGTGTATGGTGGTATAGTGTGCGGGAAGGGGCACCTGAGTCTCATCAGGGTCAGAATCTGGCTCTGTACACTGCGAGGACAATGTAGTGCTCTGAGTGAATGTACCAGCAGAATCATCCATCAGCGGCTGTGCATCAGTGCACTCCATGTCAGATTCATCTTGGCCTGGGTAATTCACCATTTCACTTGATAATCCAGGCATGGTATGTGAAAACAGCTCCATGGAGTAATCAGTAGTATGGCCTGCGTCATCCTTCAATCTTGGTTGGGGTGAAGGACACAAGGAAAGGTGTGGTTCATGAACATGAGCCTCCAATGACGACTCAGTGCTTTTACTTTTTACAACTGAAGAAGAGGAGGCAATAGAGCTGGAGGCTGAGTCAGCAATGTAAGACAAAACTTTTTCCTGATGCTCTGGCTTTAAAAGCGGTTTGCCAACTCCTAGAAAACTAAGCGTTCGAGGCCTTATGTAGCCAGACAATGACGCAGGGTCAGCACCTCCTGCATTCGGTCTTATTTTGCTCTTGCCACTACCATCAGATCCACCACCAACACCATCATTACCAGCTGCCAACCCCCGCCCAATTCCACGGCCTCTTCCACCAGCCTTCCTCATTTTTGGTAGAAATGTAGACAAAATCCAACAAACTATATAGTAATGTAAAACAAGGTACAAGGTGTCTATAGGACAGGGGAGATTTTGAATATCTGCACACACTTTTGGACACTGGACACTTTTGGATTGTGTGAGGCCCACTGATATCTGAGCGCTATGTGACAGGCTCGATGGCACTGCTGTGACAAAAGTGACTAGAGGATAAGGGAGATTTTGAATATCTGCACACACTTTTGGACACTGGACACTTTTGGATTGTGTGAGGCCCACTGATATCTCAGCGCTATGTGACAGGCTCTATGGCACTGCTGTGACCTAAGTGACTAGAGGATAAGGGAGATTTTGAATATCTGCACACACTTTTGGACACTGGACACTTTTGGATTGTGTGAGGCCCACTGATTAGAGTTGAGCGACTTTTGGTTTTTTAGGGTCGCGTTTCGTTTCGTGAAACCCGACTTTTCCAAAAGTCGGGTCGAGCAAGATCGTCCGATTATAGGGAAAAGTCGGGGTCGTCCCGAACCACGAAACCCAATGTAAGTCAATGGGGAATAAAAGTCGGCAGTGAGAGGAGGACAGGAAACACACCTACAGTGCCCATTTGAATGCCAAAAGCATCAATTCTTCTTACTTAAGCTTGTCAACCTTAATTAACTTCATAATACAAGTTACGCACTGAAAAATGGGGGTTATTTGGCTAAATTTGTGGGGGGGGAGGGCTGGCTGCAGGTTTTCATGTGCCCTGGGCGAAAGAGCGCCCCTTTAACACATACCACAACTCATCATGCTCCGATACGGCAGAGAAATAGCGGTATAGTCCAATGAAAAATACCTCACTTTTTACATCTCATGACGAGGCCCATCTATTTCTCCATACAAAATCATTGGTCCCATATAATGTTTGAAACAGTATATGATGAGCTCCACATAATGCTACAGTATATGTTGGTCCCCATGGATGAAGCTCCACTGTCTTATGGGCCCAAATAATGCTCCAAACATAATGGGCCCCATTTCTAATGCTCTAGTGTATAATGGGCACTGTAAATGCTGCTCCAGTGTCTGATGTCCACCTTTGGAATGTTCCAGTGTATGGTGGGCCCCATCTATCATTCTCCAGAGTATAGTGCTCCCCAAAAATTGCTGTCCCAACATAGAAAACAATCAAATAAGTCTCCACGCTAGGGAATCCCTGTACTTGTCTGGACAGGTGCTGTAGCTTGCTTAACAGCTCGCCAGCCGTTCTCACGCCCAATATGGATTGCACGTGATTGCACAAAGGTTAGAAAGGGTACCGTATCCCTGGATAACATGTATGGATAGCGTACACATTCAAAATATATGTCTATACAGCATGAGGCAGGCTCAGACGGTGTTAGGCCCAGTATGGATTGCACGTCATTGCACAAAGTTTAGAAAGGGTACCGTATCCCCGGATAACATGTATGGATAGCGTACACATTCAAAATATATGTCTATACAGCATGAGGCAGGCTCAGACGGTGTTAGGCCCAGTATGGATTGCACGTCATTGCACAAAGGTTAGAAGGGGTACCGTATCCCCGGATAACATATATGGATAGCGTACACATTCAAAATATATGTCTATACAGCATGAGGCAGGCTCAGACGGTGTTAGGCCCAGTATGGATTGCACGTCATTGCACAAAGGTTAGAAGGGGTACCGTATCCCCGGATAACATGTATGGATAGCGTACACATTCAAAATATATGTCTATACAGCATGAGGCAGGCTCAGACGGTGTTAGGCACAGTATAGATTGCACGTCATTGCACAAAGGTTAGAAGGGGTACCGTATCCCCGGATAACATGTATGGATAGCGTACACATTCAAAATATATGTCTATACAGCATGAGGCAGGCTCAGATGGTGTTAGGCCCAGTATGGATTGCACATCATTGCACAAAGGTTAGAAAGGGTACCGTATCCCCGGATAACATGTATGGATAGCGTACACATTCAAAATATATGTCTATACAGCATGAGGCAGGCTCAGATGGTGTTAGGCCCAGTATGGATTGCACGTCATTGCACAAAGGTTAGAAGGGGTACCGTATCCCCGGATAACATGTATGGATAGCGTACACATTCAAAATATATGTCTATACAGCATGAGGCAGGCTCAGACGGTGTTAGGCCCAGTATGGATTGCACGTCATTGCACAAAGGTTAGAAAGGGTACCGTATCCCCGGATAACATGTATGGATAGCGTACACATTCAAAATATATGTCTATACAGCATGAGGCAGGCTCAGACGGTGTTAGGCCCAGTATGGATTGCACGTCATTGCACAAAGGTTAGAAGGGGTACCGTATCCCCGGACAACATGTATGGATAGCGTACACATTCAAAATATATGTCTATACAGCATGAGGCAGGCTCAGACGGTGTTAGGCCCAGTATGGATTGCACGTCATTGCACAAAGGTTAGAAAGGGTACCGTATCCCCGGATAACATGTATGGACAGCGTACACATTCAAAATATATGTCTATACAGCATGAGGCAGGCTCAGACGGTGTTAGGCCCAGTATGGATTGCACGTCATTGCACAAAGGTTAGAAGGGGTACCGTATCCCCGGATAACATGTATGGATAGCGTACACATTCAAAATATATGTCTATACAGCATGAGGCAGGCTCAGACGGTGTTAGGCCCAGTATGGATTGCACGTCATTGCACAAAGGTTAGAAGGGGTACCGTATCCCCGGATAACATGTATGGATAGCGTACACATTCAAAATATATGTCTATACAGCATGAGGCAGGCTCAGATGGTGTTAGGCCCAGTATGGATTGCACATCATGGCACAAAGGTTAGAAAGGGTACCGTATCCCCGGATAACATGTATGGATAGCGTACACATTCAAAATATATGTCTATACAGCATGAGGCAGGCTCAGACGGTGTTAGGCCCAGTATGGATTGCACGTCATTGCACAAAGGTTAGAAGGGGTACCGTATCCCCGGATAACATGTATGGATAGCGTACACATTCAAAATATATGTCTATACAGCATGAGGCAGGCTCAGATGGTGTTAGGCCCAGTATGGATTGCACGTCATTGCACAAAGGTTAGAAGGGGTACCGTATCCCCGGATAACATGTAAGGATAGCGTACACATTCAAAATATATGTCTATACAGCATGAGGCAGGCTCAGATGGTGTTAGGCCCAGTATGGATTGCACGTCATGGCACAAAGGTCAGAAAGGGTACCGTATCCCCGGATAACATGTATGGATAGCGTACACATTCAAAATATATGTCTATACAGCATGAGGCAGGCTCAGACGGTGTTAGGCCCAGTATGGATTGCACGTCATTGCACAAAGGTTAGAAGGGGTACCGTATCCCCGGATAACATGTATGGATAGCGTACAAATTCAAAATATATGTCTATACAGCATGAGGCAGGCTCAGACGGTGTTAGGCCCAGTATGGATTGCACGTCATTGCACAAAGGTTAGAAGGGGTACCGTATCCCCGGATAACATGTATGGATAGCGTACACATTCAAAATATATGTCTATACAGCATGAGGCAGGCTCAGACGGTGTTAGGCCCAGTATGGATTGCACGTCATTGCACAAAGGTTAGAAGGGGTACCGTATCCCCGGATAACATGTATGGATAGCGTACACATTCAAAATATATGTCTATACAGCATGAGGCAGGCTCAGATGGTGTTAGGCCCAGTATGGATTGCACATCATTGCACAAAGGTTAGAAAGGGTACCGTATCCCCGGATAACATGTATGGATAGCGTACACATTCAAAATATATGTCTATACAGCATGAGGCAGGCTCAGACGGTGTTAGGCCCAGTATGGATTGCACGTCATTGCACAAAGGTTAGAAGGGGTACCGTATCCCCGGATAACATGTATGGATAGCGTACACATTCAAAATATATGTCTATACAGCATGAGGCAGGCTCAGACGGTGTTAGGCCCAGTATGGATTGCACGTCATTGCACAAAGGTTAGAAGGGGTACCGTATCCCCGGATAACATGTATGGATAGCGTACACATTCAAAATATATGTCTATACAGCATGAGGCAGGCTCAGACGGTGTTAGGCCAGTATGGATTGCACGTCATTGCACAAAGGTTAGAAAGGGTACTGTATCCCCGGATAACATGTATGGATAGCGTACACATTCAAAATATATGTCTATACAGCATGAGGCAGGCTCAGACGGTGTTAGGCCCAGTATGGATTGCACGTCATTGCACAAAGGTTAGAAGGGGTACCGTATCCCCGGATAACATGTATGGATAGCGTACACATTCAAAATATATGTCTATACAGCATGAGGCAGGCTCAGACGGTGTTAGGCCCAGTATGGATTGCACGTCATTGCACAAAGGTTAGAAGGGGTACCGTATCCCCGGATAACATGTATGGATAGCGTACACATTCAAAATATATGTCTATACAGCATGAGGCAGGCTCAGATGGTGTTAGGCCCAGTATGGATTGCACATCATGGCACAAAGGTTAGAAAGGGTACCGTATCCCCGGATAACATGTATGGATAGCGTACACATTCAAAATATATGTCTATACAGCATGAGGCAGGCTCAGACGGTGTTAGGCCCAGTATGGATTGCACGTCATTGCACAAAGGTTAGAAGGGGTACCGTATCCCCGGATAACATGTATGGATAGCGTACACATTCAAAATATATGTCTATACAGCATGAGGCAGGCTCAGATGGTGTTAGGCCCAGTATGGATTGCACGTCATTGCACAAAGGTTAGAAGGGGTACCGTATCCCCGGATAACATGTAAGGATAGCGTACACATTCAAAATATATGTCTATACAGCATGAGGCAGGCTCAGATGGTGTTAGGCCCAGTATGGATTGCACGTCATGGCACAAAGGTCAGAAAGGGTACCGTATCCCCGGATAACATGTATGGATAGCGTACACATTCAAAATATATGTCTATACAGCATGAGGCAGGCTCAGACGGTGTTAGGCCCAGTATGGATTGCACGTCATTGCACAAAGGTTAGAAGGGGTACCGTATCCCCGGATAACATGTATGGATAGCGTACAAATTCAAAATATATGTCTATACAGCATGAGGCAGGCTCAGACGGTGTTAGGCCCAGTATGGATTGCACGTCATTGCACAAAGGTTAGAAGGGGTACCGTATCCCCGGATAACATGTATGGATAGCGTACACATTCAAAATATATGTCTATACAGCATGAGGCAGGCTCAGACGGTGTTAGGCCCAGTATGGATTGCACGTCATTGCACAAAGGTTAGAAGGGGTACCGTATCCCCGGATAACATGTATGGATAGCGTACACATTCAAAATATATGTCTATACAGCATGAGGCAGGCTCAGATGGTGTTAGGCCCAGTATGGATTGCACATCATTGCACAAAGGTTAGAAAGGGTACCGTATCCCCGGATAACATGTATGGATAGCGTACACATTCAAAATATATGTCTATACAGCATGAGGCAGGCTCAGACGGTGTTAGGCCCAGTATGGATTGCACGTCATTGCACAAAGGTTAGAAGGGGTACCGTATCCCCGGATAACATGTATGGATAGCGTACACATTCAAAATATATGTCTATACAGCATGAGGCAGGCTCAGACGGTGTTAGGCCCAGTATGGATTGCACGTCATTGCACAAAGGTTAGAAGGGGTACCGTATCCCCGGATAACATGTATGGATAGCGTACACATTCAAAATATATGTCTATACAGCATGAGGCAGGCTCAGACGGTGTTAGGCCAGTATGGATTGCACGTCATTGCACAAAGGTTAGAAAGGGTACTGTATCCCCGGATAACATGTATGGATAGCGTACACATTCAAAATATATGTCTATACAGCATGAGGCAGGCTCAGACGGTGTTAGGCCCAGTATGGATTGCACGTCATTGCACAAAGGTTAGAAGGGGTACCGTATCCCCGGATAACATGTATGGATAGCGTACACATTCAAAATATATGTCTATACAGCATGAGGCAGGCTCAGACGGTGTTAGGCCCAGTATGGATTGCACGTCATTGCACAAAGGTTAGAAAGGGTACCGTATCCCCGGATAACATGTATGGATAGCGTACACATTCAAAATATATGTCTATACAGCATGAGACAGGCTCAGACGGTGTTAGGCCCAGTATGGATTGCACGTCATTGCACAAAGGTTAGAAGGGGTACCGTATCCCCGGATAACATGTATGGATAGCGTACACATTCAAAATATATGTCTATACAGCATGAGGCAGGCTCAGACGGTGTTAAGCCCAGTATGGATTGCACGTCATTGCACAAAGGTTACAAAGGGTACCGTATCCCCGGATAACATGTATGGATAGCGTACACATTCAAAATATATGTCTATACAGCATGAGGCAGGCTCAGACGGTGTTAGGCACAGTATGGATTGCACGTCATTGCACAAAGGTTAGAAGGGGTACCGTATCCCCGGATAACATGTATGGATAGCGTACACATTCAAAATATATGTCTATACAGCATGAGGCAGGCTCAGACGGTGTTAGGCCAGTATGGATTGCACGTCATTGCACAAAGGTTAGAAAGGGTACCGTATCCCCGGATAACATGTATGGATAGCGTACACATTCAAAATATATGTCTATACAGCATGAGGCAGGCTCAGACGGTGTTAGGCCCAGTGTGGATTGCACGTGATTGCACAAAGGTTAGAAAGGGTACCGTATCCCTGGATAACATGTATGGATAGCGTACACATTCAAAATATATGTCTCAGGAGGCAGGCTCAGACGGTGTCAGGCACAGTATGGATTTGACGGCCCAGATTACACAGCGGAGGAGCACGGAGAGGTAAAGATTGCAAATGCTGGGGCCCTGGCCAAGCAAGGGGGGCCCACTCGTGGGCGTTGGTACTGGCACTGGGCCCCTCATAGTACAGCGGTGTGTCTGACGGCGGGTGTGCACCACCACCGTCAGAGTCACTTGATTGCACTATGAGGGACCCTGTGCCAGTGCCCGCACCCAAGAGTCGGCCTACCCACCTGTCCAGGGCAACGGCACTCGCACGGTGTCGTGCGTTAGGTGGTGACCCCGGCCATGGGGGGGGAGGCAGCACAGTTAGGGAGTTTTAGAAAGTGGCATATGTTGATGTTGGACATTCAGCTGATGCAAAAGGCGAAATAGGTGAAGTACCAGGAAGAGGTGGACCAATGCAAGCCATTTTTCTGTCACCCTATGTGTCATCAGGGGAAGGTGGGACAAAATCCTTGGAAACCCATGCGTGGTTCATTTTAATGAAGGTTAGATCATCCACATTTTGGGTTGACAGACGGGTCCTTTTTTCTGTCAGGATTGATCCAGCTGCACTGAAGACTCTTTCCGATAGCACACTTGCAGCTGGGCAAGCGAGCTCCTGTAAGGCATATTGGGCCAATTCAGGCCAGGTGTCCAGTTTAGCGGCCCAATAGTCAAAGGGGAATGACCTGTGTGGGAGAACATCGATATGGGAGGAAAAGTAGTTTGTAACCATAGTTGACAACTGCTGTCTCCTGTCACTTTCCATCGATGCAGTATTACCAGTTGTGTGAGCGGTATTTGAAAAATCAGTCCACAACATTGTCATGAAACCCCTGTCTCCAACGCCACTTCTGCTGTGTGCACCACGAACACCTCTGCCAAGCTGCCCCCGGCCCGTACGGCTCGTGTGAGAACCATCACCGCTGCTGTGTGCTGGGAATGCCTCAAGCAACAGATTTACCAGAGTTGCTTGTTTATTAGCCAATATTAGGTCAAGGTTCTCCTGTGGCATGATGTTTTGTAATTTGCCTTTATAGCGTGGATCCAGGATGCTGGCCAACCAGTAGTCGTCATCGTTCATCATTTTGGCAATGCGGGGGTCCCTTTTTAGGATCCGCAAGGCATAATCTGACATGTGGGCCAATGTTCCCGGTGTCAATGATGCACTGCGAGTGCTGGGTGGAGGAGCACTTTCTGGCAAATCCACATCCCTCCAGTCACGCACAAACCCTGTACCAGACCTTGCCACGCCAACATTTTCACTTGCCCCTTGAGATGCAGTCTCCTCCCCTAAGTAATCATCCCCATCATCCTCCTCCTCCTCCTCTTCTTCCTCCACCTCGTCCAGGAGAGGTCCCTGAGCAGACAATGGCTGAATGTCATCAAGGATTCCCTCCTCCTCTTCCTCCTCATCAACATTGGCTGCAGACACCTGCTCCTTAAGGTGCGTCAAAGTTTGCATGAGCAGACGCATAAGTGGGATGCTCATGCTTAGGATGGCGTCGTCTGCGCTTACCAGCCGTGTGCATTCCTCAAAACACTGAAGGACTTTACAAAGGTCTTTCAGCTTCGACCACTGCACGCCTGTCAACTCCATGTCTGCTCTCAAAGTGCCTGGCCGTGTATCCTCCCACAAATGCATTATGGCCTGCCTCTGCTCGCACAGCCGCTCCACCATGTGCAGGGTGGAGTTCCACCTTGTTGCAATGTCGATAATGAGGCGGTGGTTGGGAAGGTGGAGCAATCGCTGCAGCTTCTGCATACGAACGGAGTGTACAGGCGACCGGCGGATGTGCGCGCACAGTCTTCGCACCTTCTGGAGCAGGGCTGTTAACTCTGGATAATTTTTGAGGAAGCACTGCACCACCAGGTTCAAGGTGTGAGCCAAGCAAGGTATGTGGCTGAGTTTTGAAAGGGCTATGGCTGCCACAAAATTACGGCCGTTATCACTAACTACCTTGCCTGCCTCAAGATGTACACTGCCCAGCCATGACTCAGTTTGTCGCTTCAAGTTCTCGGCCAGCACCTCGGCGGTGTGTCTGTCGCCCAAACACATCATCTGCAACACAGCCTGCTGACGCTTTCCACTAGCTGCTCGATAGGGAGACACATCGTGTGCAACAGTGGCAGCTGCAGATGCAGTGCTCGTACGACTGCGCTCTGTGGACGAGCTGTCGCTTCTGGAGGAGGAGGAGGAGGAGGAGGGTCGAACGCCTACAGCCAACTGTTTCCTATACCGTGGGCTAGGCAGCACCGTCCCACCACCGCTGTCCCCTGTGGACCCTGCATCCACCACATTAACCCAGTGCGCAGTGATGGACACGTAACGGCCCTGGCCATGCCGACTGGACCATGCATCAGTTGTGAGGTGCACCTTTCCGCTCACTGACTGCTTGAGTGCATGGACAATGCGGTCTTTCACATGATGGTGGAGGGCTGGGATGGCTTTGCGAGAGAAGAAGTGGCGACTGGGTAGGTCATAGCGTGGTAATGCATAGGCCATGAGTTCGCGGAAAGCTGTGCTTTCCACCAACCGAAAGGGCATCATCTCAAACGAGATTAGTTTGGCAATGTGGGCGTTCAAACCCAGTGTACGCGGATGAGAGACTGAGTACTTTCTTGACCTACTCATAGTGTCTGGGAGGGTGAGCTGGACTTGAGAGCTGCATATGGTGGAAGTAGCGGTGGACAGGGCGGACTGAGAGAGGGTTGATGATGGTGATGGAGTTGGTGTTCTTTCTGATGGCCTAGAATCAGTCTTTCGTTGATATAACAGTGGGATTCCCTGACTGCTGTGGCCTTGCAACGACACCTCAACATTTGCTGCTGTGCTAACCGGTGGGCTTACAGTGGGGGAAACAATGTAGCGTTGCTGACTACCTTCGTTGTGATCAGTTGCACATGTGGCACTTGAGGTTTGGTGTTATGTCCACGCTTGCAAGTGCATGCTGGTTAAATGTCTAAGCATGCAACTGGTATTCAAATTTTTCAGATTTTTCCCTCGGCTAAAGGTCTTTGCGCACTTCTTACAGATAACCTTGGCCTGATCATGAGGATTTTGTTAAAAAAAGTGCCACACTGCACTCTTCCTACTTTGGCAGACATTTTGCGGCCTAGCACGCTGTGATGTTTTGACCCTCTGGACAAGCTGTCCAGCAACTATTTTGATGTTTGGAACCTGTCTTTGGAGTGCTCCGGGCCTGCCAGATAACAGCTGTTGCGATGTCTATGTCTGCTGTGGATGCTCCTCATCTGAGCTATTGGAAGCAGCACCCTCTTCCCCCAATGGATGCCAATCTGGGTCAACAACTGGGTCATCCATCACCTCCTCTTCTATGTCATGTGCACTTTTCTCTGTGTCACCGTGTATGGTGGTATAGTGTGCGGGAAGGGGCACCTGAGTCTCATCAGGGTCAAAATCTGGCTCTGTACACTGCGAGGACAATGTAGTGCTCTGAGTGAATGTACCAGCAGAATCATCCATCAGCGGCTGTGCATCAGTGCACTCCATGTCAGATTCATCTTGGCCTGGGTAATTCACCATTTCACTTGATAATCCAGGCATGGTATGTGAAAACAGCTCCATGGAGTAATCAGTAGTAGGCCTGCGTCATCCTTCAATCTTGGTTGGGGTGAAGGACACAAGGAAAGGTGTGGTTCATGAACATGAGCCTCCAATGACGACTCAGTGCTTTTACTTTTTACAACTGAAGAAGAGGAGGCGATAGAGCTGGAGGCTGAGTCAGCAATGTAAGACAAAACTTTTTCCTGATGCTCTGCCTTTAAAAGCGGTTTGCCAACTCCTAGAAAACTAAGCGTTCGAGGCCTTATGTAGCCAGACGATGACGCAGGGTCAGCACCTCCTGCATTCGGTCCTATTTTGCTCTTGCCACTACCATCAGATCCACCACCAACACCATCATTACCAGCTGCCAACCCCCGCCCAATTCCACGGCCTCTTCCACCAGCCTTCCTCATTTTTGGTAGAAATGTAGACAAAATCCAACAAACTATATAGTAATGTAAAACAAGGTACAAGGTGTCTATAGGACAGGGGAGTTTTAGAATTTCTGCACACACTTGTGGACAGTGGACACTTGTGGATTGTGTGCGGCCCACTGATATCTGAGTGCTATGTGACACGCTCGATGGCACAGCTGCCTGTGACCAAAGTGACGAGAGGATAATGGAGATTTTGAATCTCTGCGTACACTTTTGGAGAGTGGACACTTGTGGATTGTGTGCGGCCCACTGATATCTGAGCGCTATGTGACACGCTCGATTGCACAGCTGCCTGTGACCAAAGTGTCGAGAGGATAATGGAGATTTTGAATCTCTGCGTACACTTTTGGACACTGGACACTTGTGGATTGTGTGCGGCCCACTGATATCTGAGCGCTATGTGACACGCTCGATGGCACAGCTGCCTGTGACCAAAGTGACGAGAGGATAATGGAGATTTTGAATCTCTGCGTACACTTTTGGACAGTGGACACTTGTGGATTGTGTGCGGCCCACTGATATCTGAGCGCTATGTGACACGCTCGATGGCACAGCTGCCTGTGACCAAAGTGACGAGAGGATAATGGAGATTTTGAATCTCTGCGTACACTTTTGGACACTGGACACTTGTGGATTGTGTGCGGCCCACTGATATCTGAGCGCTATGTGACACGCTCGATGGCACAGCTGCCTGTGACCAAAGTGACGAGAGGATAATGGAGATTTTGAATCTCTGCGTACACTTGTGGACAGTGGACACTTGTGGATTGTGTGCGGCCCACTGATATCTGAGCGCTATGTGACACGCTCGATGGCACAGCTGCCTGTGACCAAAGTGACGAGAGGATAATGGAGATTTTGAATCTCTGCGTACACTTTTGGACAGTGGACACTTGTGGATTGTGTGCGGCCCACTGATATCTGAGCGCTATGTGACACGCTCGATGGCACAGCTGCCTGTGACCAAAGTGACGAGAGGATAAGGGAGATCGGATTGCTTTTAAAAAAGCAGTTTGCGGAGCAGTGGGTAAACAGCAATGCCAGTGTGTCAGGAAGCCTTAAAAGGCAGCCCAACAACCAACACCACTGATACACCACATTATAGCCTCCCCTTGCACTGCACACACAGTGACTTGTGTGTTGTGCAGGCCAAATCGCTAGCAGCAGAAGCAGTTTTTTTGTCTTCTTCCCTGCCTAACGCTCTCCCTACAGAATCAGCAGCAACCTCTCCCTATACTAAGATCGGCAGAAGTAAGATGGCGGTCGGCGTGCACGCCCTTTTATACCCCCTGTGACGCCCACCAAAGCAAGCCAATCACTTGCATGCCCTTCTGAAAGATGGTGGTGACCCGTGCCTATGTCATCACGTTGCCCACAGTCTCCGTGGATCCTGATTGGCTGAAAAAGAGCGCAAAACAAACTTTTGAAACGCGACTTTGGCGCGTAAGTCGCCGACCTCGTGGCCGACCTCATCCTAGGGTCGGGTTTCGTGTCATGAAACCCGACTTTGCCAAAAGTCGGCGACTTTTGAATTTTTTCGACCCGTTTCGCTCAACTCTACCACTGATATCTCAGCGCTATGTGACAGGCTCGATGGCACTGCTGTGACAAAAGTGACTAGAGGATAAGGGAGATTTTGAATATCTGAACACACTTTTGGACACTGGACACTTTTGGATTGTGTGAGGCCCACTGATATCTCAGCGCTATGTGACAGGCTCGATGGCACTGCTGTGACAAAAGTGACTAGAGGATAAGGGAGATTTTGAATATCTGCACACACTTTTGGACAGTGGACACTTTTGGATTGTGTGAGGCCCACTGATATCTCAGCACTATGTGACAGGCTCGATGGCACTGCTGTGACAAAAGTGACTAGAGGATAAGGGAGATTTTGAATATCTGCACACACTTTTGGACACTGGACACTTTTGGATTGTGTGAGGCCCACTGATATCTGAGCGCTATGTGACAGGCTCGATGGCACTGCTGTGACAAAAGTGACTAGAGGATAAGGGAGATTTTGAATATCTGCACACACTTTTGGACACTGGACACTTTTGGATTGTGTGAGGCCCACTGATATCTGAGCGCTATGTGACAGGCTCGATAGCACTGCTGTGACAAAAGTGACTAGAGGATAAGGGAGATTTTGAATATCTGCACACACTTTTGGACACTGGACACTTTTGGATTGTGTGAGGCCCACTGATATCTCAGCGCTATGTGACAGGCTCGATGGCACTGCTGTGACAAAAGTGACTAGAGGATAAGGGAGATTTTGAATATCTGCACACACTTTTGGACACTGGACACTTTTGGATTGTGTGAGGCCCACTGATATCTCAGCGCTATGTGACAGGCTCGATGGCACTGCTGTGACAAAAGTGACTAGAGGATAAGGGAGATTTTGAATATCTGCACACACTTTTGGACACTGGACACTTTTGGATTGTGTGAGGCCCACTGTTATCTCAGCGCTATGTGACAGGCTCGATGGCACTGCTGTGACCTAAGTGACTAGAGGATAAGGGAGATTTTGAATATCTGCACACACTTTTGGACACTGGACACTTTTGGATTGTGTGAGGCCCACTGATATCTCAGCGCTATGTGACAGGCTCGATGGCACTGCTGTGACAAAAGTGACTAGAGGATAAGGGAGATTTTGAATATCTGCACACACTTTTGGACACTGGACACTTTTGGATTGTATGAGGCCCAATGAATATCTGAGTGCTATGTGACAGGCTCGATGGCACAGCTGTGACCAAAGTGACTAGAGGACAATGGAGATTGGATTGCTTTTAAAAAAGCAGTTTGCGGAGCAGTGGGTAAACAGCAATGCCAGCCTGTCAGGAAGCCTTAAAAGGCAGCCCAACAACCAACACCACTGATACACCACTATATAGCCTCCCCTTGCACTGCACACACAGTGACTGGTATGTTGTGCAGGCCAAATTGCTATCAGCAGCAGAAGCAGTTTTTTTTTCTTCTCAGCAGGACAAAAAAAAAAATTGGGATTGCTTAAGCAGTTTGAGGCCCAATGAATATCTGAGCGCTATGTGACAGGCTCGATGGCGCAGCTGTGACCAAAGTGACTAGAGGATAAGGGAGATTGGATTGCTTTTAAAAAAGCAGTTTGCGGAGCAGTGGGTAAACAGCAATGCCAGCCTGTCAGGAAGCCTTAGAAGGCAGCCCAACAACCAACACCACTGATACACCACTATATAGCCTCCCCTTGCACTGCACACACAGTGACTGGTGTGTTGTGCAGGCCAAATCGCTAGCAGCAGAAGCAGTTTTTTTGTCTTCTTCCCTGCCTAACGCTCTCCCTAACGAATCAGCAGCAACCTCTCCCTATGCTAAGATCGGCAGAAGTAAGATGGTGGTCGGCGTGCACGCCCTTTTATACCCCCTGTGACGCCCACCAAAGCAAGCCAATCACTTGCATGCTCTTCTGAAAGATGTTGGTGACCCGTGCCTATGTCATCACGTTGCCCACATTGTCCGTGGATCCTGATTGGCTGAAAAAGAGCGCAAAACAAACTTTTGAAACGCGACTTTGGCGCGTAAGTCGCCGACCTCGTGGCCGACCTCATCCTAGGGTCGGGTTTCGTTTCATGAAACCCGACTTTGCCAAAAGTCGGCGACTTTTGAATTTTTTCGACCCGTTTCGCTCAACTCTAATGTTTAGACATTTAACCAGCATGCACTTGCAAGCGTGGACACAACACCAAACCTCAAGTGCCACATGTGCAACTGATCACAACGAAAGTAGTCAGCAACGCTACATTGTTTCCCCCACTGTAAGCCCACCGGTTAGCACAGCAGCAAATGTTGAGGTGTCGTTGCAAGGCCACAGCAGTCAGGGAATCCCACTGTTAAATCAATGAAAGACTGATTCTAGGCCATCAGAAAGAACAACTCCATCACCATCATCAACCCTCTCTCAGTCCGCCCTGTCCACAGCTACTTCCACCATATGCAGCTCTCAAGTCCAGCTCACCCTCCCAGACACTATGAGTAGGTCAAGAAAGTACTCAGTCTCTCATCCGCGTACACTGGGTTTGAACGCCCACATTGCCAAACTAATCTCGTTTGAGATGATGCCCTTTCGGTTGGTGGAAAGCACAGCTTTCCGCGAACTCATGGCCTATGCAGTACCACGCTATGACCTACCCAGTCGCCACTTCTTCTCTCGCAAAGCCATCCCAGCCCTCCACCATCATGTGAAAGACCGCATTGTCCATGCACTCAAGCAGTCAGTGAGCGGAAAGGTGCACCTCACAACTGATGCATGGTCCAGTCGGCATGGCCAGGGCCGTTACGTGTCCATCACTGCGCACTGGGTTAATGTGGTGGATGCAGGGTCCACAGGGGACAGCGGTGGTGGGACAGTGCTGCCTAGCCCACGGTATAGGAAACAGTTGGCTGTAGGCGTTCGACCCTCCTCCTCCTCCTCCTCCTCCAGAAGCGAAAGCTCGTCCACAGAGCTCAGTCGTACGAGCACTCCATCTGCAGCTGCCACTGTTGCACACGATGTGTCCCCCTATTGAGCAGCTAGTGGAAAGCATCAGCAGGCTGTGTTGCAGATGATGTGTTTGGGCAACAGACACACCGCCGAGGTGCTGGCCGAGTACTTGAAGCGACAAACTGAGTCATGGCTGGGCAGTGTACATCTTGAGGCAGGCAAGGTAGTTAGTGATAACGGCCGTAATTTTGTGGCAGCCATAGCCCTTTCGAAACTCAGCCACACACCTTGCTTGGCTCACACCTTGAACCTGGTGGTGCAGTGCTTCCTCAAAAATTATCCGGAGTTAACAGCCCTGCTCCAGAAGGTGCGAAGACTGTGCGTGCACATCCGCCGGTCGCCTGTACACTCCATTCGTATGCAGAAGCTGCAGCGATTGCTCCACCTTCCCAACCACCGCCTCATTATCGACATTGCAACAAGGTGGAACTCCACCCTGCACATGGTGGAGCGGCTGTGCGAGCAGAGGCAGGCCATAATGCATTTGTGGGAGGATACACGGCCAGGCACTTTGAGAGCAGACATGGAGTTGACAGGTGTGCAGTGGTCGAAGCTGAAAGACCTCTGTAAAGTCCTTCAGTGTTTTGAGGAATGCACACGGCTGGTAAGCGCAGACGACGCCATCCTAAGCATGAGCATCCCACTTATGCGTCTGCTCATGCAAACTTTGACGCACCTTAAGGAGCAGGCGTCTGCAGCCAATGTTTATGAGGCGGAAGAGGAGGAGGGAATCCTTGATGACATTCAGCCATTGTCTGCTCAGGGACCTCTCCTGGACGAGGTGGAGGAAGAAGAGGAGGAGGAGGATGATGATGTGGATGATTACTTAGTTGAGGAGGATGCATCTCGTGGGGCAAGTGAAAATGTTGGCGTGGCAAGGTCTGGTACAGGGTTTGTGCGTGACTGGAGGGATGTGGATTTGCCAGAAAGTGACGACTACTGGTTGGCCAGCATCCTGGATCCACGCTATAAAGGCAAATTACAAAACATCATGCCACAGGAGAACCTTGACCTAATATTGGCTAATAAACAAGCAACTCTGGTAAATCGGTTGCTTGAGGCATTCCCAGCACACAGCAGCGGTGATGGTTCTCACACGAGCCGTACGGGCCGGGGGCAGCTTGGCAGAGGTGTTCGTGGTGCACACAGCAGAAGTGGCGTTGGAGACAGGGGTTTCATGACAATGTTGTGGACTGATTTTTCAAATACCGCTCACACAACTGGTAATACTGCATCGATGGAAAGTGACAGGAGACAGCAGTTGTCAACTATGGTTATAAACTACTTTTCCTCCCATATCGATATTCTCCCACACAGGTCATTCCCATTTGACTATTGGGCCGCTAAACTGGACACCTGGCCTGAATTGGCCCAATATGCCTTACAGGAGCTCGCTTGCCCAGCTGCAAGTGTGCTATCGGAAAGAGTCTTCAGTGCAGCTGGATCAATCCTGACAGGAAAAAGGACCCGTCTGTCAACCCAAAATGTGGATGATCTAACCTTCATTAAAATGAACCATGCATGGCTTTCCAAGGATTTTGTCCCACCTTCCCCTGATGACACATAGGGTGACAGAAAAATGGCTTGCTTTGGTCCACCTCTTCCTGGGACTTCACCTATTTCGCCTTTTGCATCAGCTGAATGTCCAACATCAACATATGCCTCTTTCTAAAACTCCCTAACTGTGCTGCCTCCCCCCCCATGGCCGAGGTCACCACCTAGCGCATGACACTGTGCGAGTGCCGTTGCCCTGGACAGGTGGGTAGGCTGACTCTTGGGCGCGGGCACTGGCACAGGGTCCCTCATAGTGCAATCAAGTGTCTCTGACGGTGGTGGTGCACACCCACCGTCAGACACACCGCTGTACTATGAGGGGCCCAGTGCCAGTACCGACGCCCACGAGTGGGCCCCCCTTGCTTGGGCAGGGCCCCAGCATTTGCAATCTTTACCTCTCCCTGCTCCTCCGCTGTGTAATCTGGGCCGTCAAATCCATACTGTGCCTGACACTGTCTGAGCCTGCCTCCTGATGTATAGACATATATTTTGAATGTGTACGCTATCCATACATTTTATCTGGGGATACGGTACCCTGTCTAACCTTTGTGCAATCACGTGCAATCCATACTGGGCCTAACACCGTCTGAGCCTGCCTCCTGATGTATAGACATAAATTTTTTAATGTGTACACTATGCTATCCATACATGTTATCTGGGGATACGGTACCCTTTCTAACCTTTGTGCAATCACGTGCAATCCATACTGGACCTAACACCGTCTGAGCCTGCCTCCTGATGTATAGACATACAGTATATTTTGAATGTGTACACTATGCTATCCATACATGTTATCCGGGGATACGGTACCCTTTCTAACCTTTGTGCAATCACGTGCAATCCATACTGGGCCTAACACCGTCTGAGCCTGCCTCCTGATGTATAGACATATATTTTGAATGTGTACGCTATCCATACATGTTATCTGGGGATACGGTACCCTTTCTAACCTTTGTGCAATCACGTGCAATCCATACTGGGCCTAACACCGTCTGAGCCTGCCTCCTGATGTATAGACATATATTTTGAATGTGTACACTATGCTATCCATACATGTTATCCGGGGATACGGTACCCTTTCTAACCTTTGTGCAATCACGTGCAATCCATACTGGGCCTAACACCGTCTGAGCCTGCATCCTGATGTATAGACATATATTTTGAATGTGTACGCTATCCATACATGTTATCTGGGGATACGGTACCCTTTCTAACCTTTGTGCAATCACGTGCAATCCATACTGGGCCTAACACCGTCTGAGCCTGCCTCCTGATGTATAGACATATATTTTGAATGTGTACGCTATCCATACATGTTATCCGGGGATACGGTACCCTTTCTAACCTTTGTGCAATCACGTGCAATCCATACTGGGCCTAACACCGTCTGAGCCTGCCTCCTGATATATAGACATATATTTTGAATGTGTACGCTATCCATACATGTTATCTGGGGATATGGTACCCTTTCTAACCTTTGTGCAATCACGTGCAATCCATACTGGGCCTAACACCGTCTGAGCCTGCCTCCTGATGTATAGACATATATTTTGAATGTGTACACTATGCTATCCATACATGTTATCCGGGGATACGGTACCCTTTCTAACCTTTGTGCAATCACGTGCAATCCATACTGGGCCTAACACCGTCTGAGCCTGCCTCCTGATGTATAGACATATATTTTGAATGTGTACGCTATCCATACATGTTATCTGGGGATACGGTACCCTTTCTAACCTTTGTGCAATCACGTGCAATCCATACTGGGCCTAACACCGTCTGAGCCTGCCTCCTGATGTATAGACATATATTTTGAATGTGTACGCTATCCATACATGTTATCTGGGGATACGGTACCCTTTCTAACCTTTGTGCAATCACGTGCAATCCATACTGGGCCTAACACCGTCTGAGCCTGCCTCCTGATGTATAGACATATATTTTGAATGTGTACACTATGCTATCCATACATGTTATCCGGGGATAAGGTACCCTTTCTAACCTTTGTGCAATCACGTGCAATCCATACTGGGCCTAACACCGTCTGAGCCTGCCTCCTGATGTATAGACATATATTTTGAATGTGTACGCTATCCATACATGTTATCTGGGGATACGGTACCCTTTCTAACCTTTGTGCAATCACGTGCAATCCATACTGGGCCTAACACCATCTGAGCCTGCCTCCTGATGTATCGACATATATTTTGAATGTGTACACTATGCTATCCATACATGTTATCTGGGGATACGGTACCCTTTCTCATCTTTGTGCAATCACGTGTAATCCATATTGGGCGTGAGAACGGCTGGCGAGCTGTTAAGCAAGCTACAGCACCTGTGGTTTGCACACGTAAGTTTTTAATTTTTTCAGGAATGACGGTTAGGCCTAATTCCGGAACTGCGGTTGACCTGCACTTACTGGGAAATCATCGTTCGCGGGTAATAATTGTAATCACAGATCCCCATCACTAACGTTGTTCAGCGGGTTATCTGCACCTGTAAGCGACAAACGCTGGCCTTTTCAGTGTAGCGCACATGCAGCCACGGACATGTAAGGGCATGACACACCAGTTATTGGCCAATCTCATGTGCCAGAGCCTCACGTGTCCCTCTAGTAAGCCGGACTCGGACCGCGGGGCATGACGGAGTCTCGTTCGTTAACGGAATTAAGCTTGCAATGTGTGTATCTTTTCTGTAGCTGGCATGGTTGAGGTTTCCCAAGTGGAGTCGAATTAAACCGTAGGCTCCACTCCTGGTGGTGCCCTTCTGGACATTCCTTTAAGGTTCAGCTTTGCAACCATACTGCCCACGTAAAACAAACACTTTTCCTTCATGAACACTGTTTGGAGGGTCATGACTCGTGGGAATAACGCCTCCCAATCAGTTAACCTGCTAGAGAGATCCTTCATTGCTCCCAAGCATTACATCACACTCCCTAGGAGGAAGGTAATGCCACTGTGGCGACCGTACTCCTGGGGGCGACACAAGTGCACTGATGCCCAGCCACTGCTTGATGAATCTGCTGGTACATTGACCCAGACCACTACATTCCCCTCGCATGCTACATGGCCTGAATCTGACCCTGATGAAACTCAGGTTACCCTTCCCATATACAGTTCCATCTTACACGGTGACAAAGAGGAAGCTGCAGATGAAAGTGCAGGTTCGGCCCACCCGCCATCAGACACACCACCGTACTATCAGGGGCCCTGTGCCAGTGCCGTCGCCAACGAGTGGGCCCCCCCTGCTTGCTCAGGATCACAGCACTTGCAAGGTTGAAATACTGTGCAGTGAGATGGAAGATGGGGACGACGAGGAGTCCAGACTAGTACAGGGATTCCCTAGCGAGGAGACTTATTTGATTATTTTCAATGTTGGGACAGCAATTTTTGGGGAGCACTATACTCTGGAGAATGATAGATGGGGCCCACCATACACTGGAACATTCCAAAGGTGGACATCAGACACTGGAGCAGCATTTACAGGGCCCATTATACACTAGAGCATTAGAAATAGGGCCCATTATGTTTGGAGCATTATTTGGGCCCATAACACAGTGGAGCTTCATCCATGGGGACCAACATATACTGTAGCATTATGTGGAGCTCATCATATACTGTTTTAAACATTATATGGGACCAATGATTCTGTATGGAGAAATAGATGGGCCTCGTCATGAGATGTAAAAAGTGAAGTATTTTTCATTGTACTATACCGCTATTTCTCTGCCGTATCGGAGCATGATGAGTTGTGGTATGTGTTAAAGGGGCGCTCTTTCGCCCAGGGCACATGAAAACCTGGAGCCAGCCCTCCCCCCCCACAACTTTAGCCAAATAACCCCCATTTTTCAGTGCGTAACTTGTATTATGAAGTTAATTAAGGTTGACAAGCTTAAGTAAGAAGAATTGATGCTTTTGGCATTCAAATGGGCACTCTAGGTGTGTTTCCTGTCCTCCTCTCACTGCCGACTTTTATTCCCCATTGACTTACATTGGGTTTTGTGTTTCGGGACGACCCCGACTTTTCCCTATAATCGGACGATCTTGCTCGACCCGACTTTTGGAAAAGTCGGGTTTCACGAAACGAAACTCGACCCTAAAAAACCAAAAGTCGCTCAACTCTAGTGGTCACTAGTTCTGCCCATTGAGCCCCTAGTCCATTAATCTGCAGAGCTGAATTGTGGAGCTCTGCACAAGTTTCTACTCGGCGTGTGCTCTGCTGTGCACTCGCTGATAGCTGGATACACACCCCACAATGCTGCTCCTGGTGATCGTTCCTCAGTGCCCCTGCTTGTGCTGCTTCGCTCGACGCCTGTCTCTCTGCGTGCTCACTGGTACTAGGGAGCCCTCACTGAACCCCTACTGGGTCTCTGCTCCATGCTTCACCTTACTTCGCAAAGCGCAGTCAACCCCAGCCTTCTCCTTCCTCCAGCGGGAACTCTCTGGCTTTTCCCATGCTACACTCTATCTCATCCCCCTGCTTACCACACCCCTTCTCTCTAGGTCATGGGTCCTGTTCGGTTCCCATTTCCTTCCCCCTGCAACACTGGATGCTGCCTCGGCAGTTCTGGATCCGGCATTGCACAAGTACTCACAGCCCGGTCTTCCTCCTTACACCCCCGCTCTCCTTTAACTCGCCATTCCATGGGCGAGAGCTCCTTCTCTAGGCATTCACATTCTTCTACTCCATGAATGATTCATTGCCAGATGAATTGGTCTTGTTCATAACAGGTGGGAGGCACTCCAGTGAGCTTGGTGAAGTGGTCGGTCATCACCAAACAATGTTCATACCCGAGATGTGCCTGACCTACGGCTAAATAGTCAATCATCAATAGCTCTAGGGGTGCAGAAGTCACGATGGTCTGCGTCGGGGTTCTCTGCTCTGGAGGTTTAGCTAGTTTACAGCTCTGACATCTTTGACATGCCTCCTCTACTGCAGTCCTCAATCGGGGGTGATACACCAGCTTCTGTAACCACTGGAACGTCTTCTCTGGACCAAAGTGAGCCCCTCTCTCATGGGCCTCCGTACCCACATGGATCAACTTTTCTTGGAGCACTACTTGCCAAGTGACCCCCAATTCCCATACCAGTTGTACTTTTGTGTGTAGCAATCCTTCTTCCAAATGGAACCTCTCCCACTGTTTCATAATCTGCAGAGCCCCTGGAGATAGAGCATTTCTTGAGTTGCACCCAGTCATCCCAAGGTTGTCCCAGCACCTGTTCTCCAGATGCCTCTCTGATCTGTCCCTGTGTCGCCACCAATGACCTAGCAAGGTCCCGAAAACCAGGAATCTCTTCTGCCTCAAATTCTTCATCTTGGTCATGTTCAGGCCACTCATGAGTCACTCTCAAGAGAACATCAGTGTGTGTGTTCTCGGCCTCGGCCTGGTAAGCGATCTTGTACCGATACTTCACCATGTGGGCCACCCATCGTTGTTCCAAGGCCCCCAATTTTGCATTCTCCAGGTGAGCTAGGGGATTATTATAGGTGCGCACCAGGACTTCGGACCCCAACAAATACTCTGCAAATTTTTTGGTCATTGCCCACAGCAACGTCAGAAGTTCCAACTTGAAGGAACTGTAATTGTCCAGTTTCTGTTCCAAGTCGTGTAGAGACTGGCTTGCATAGGTTATCACTTGTTTCTTTCCTTCCTGCATTTGTGATAGTACGGCCCCCAGACCATGTAGACTTCCATCAATGTGAAGGATGAAGGGCTGTGAGAAATCCATATAGGCGAGTATTGGGGATTCTGGCAAGGCCATTTTCAAAGCTCTGAAGGCTTCTTCCTGGCTGCTTTCCCATTGAATAGCTGGATTCTTAGAACCAGATGGCACGCCCTTTAGTAGTTCCAGCAGCGGATTAGCGAGATGGGTAAAATTCTTTACGAACCTTCGGTAGTACCCGGTAAGCCCCAAGACGGCCCGAGCGTCTGAGTGGTCAGAGTGGGCCATTCTTGCACAGCCGCTATCTTTTCTCATGCAGGCCTCACTCTTTCAGCGGATATGATGTGTCCCAGATACTCAATTTGTTTGCAAAAAAGGTGACTTTTTTGGGGGCTTCACTTTCAGGCTGTGATTGTGCAGCTGACTCAACACTTGCTTCAGCTGCCGAAGATGTTCTTCAAAGGTGGCCGCATAGACAAGGATATCGTCGAGATAGATGAGTGTTGCTTTGAAATTCAAGTCCCCCGAGCATCTTTCCATCAACCGCTGAAACATTCCAGGAGCATTGGTCAGGCCAAAAGGCATCCTATCAATCTCAAAAATCCCATGGGCAGTATGAACGCCATCTTCGACCGGTTGTGTTCAGCCATGGGTACCTGCCAGTAGACAAATCCAAGGATGAAAAGTACTTTGCCTTTCCCAAGGCAGACAGATATTCCTCAATTCTGAGCAAGGGATAGGAGTCCTACACCATGCAAGCATTCAGTCATCTGTAATCAACACAGAAGTGCAGGCTTCTGTCCTTTTTCCGGATTAAAACAATGGGAGCAGCCTACGGGCTCTGACTCTCCCGTATGACTCCACTCTGCAGCATGTGAGCCTGCATCTCCTTTATTTCCTTATACATCTGAGGCAGTATCTGTTGATATCTCTCCTGAACTGGGGCAGCACTTCCTGTAGGAATTTGGTGGGTTATAGCTGTGGTGCACATGAAGTCATCCTCATGGCGAGCGAAGACCTCCTGTTAGCGCTCCAGTACAGCTTCCAACTGTTGCATCTGTTGCGGTAAGAGTCCCATCAATTCAGCCCGCATCTGCTCCAAGATTCGATGACCCTCCTTCATGCTTCCATGCGGATGCTCCGGTGTCATTGTAATGGCTAGGGCCAATGGATCGCCTTGCATTACTGCCAACTGCACGGCCTCCGGTTGCACCAACTCTTCCAGCATTCCCAGTGCCTGAGCCACTTCACTTTTAGATGGGAGGGTGAGATTATCTTCTCCCAGGTTGATGCACTACACCACTAAGTTACCATCATGGACTGTGGCTAATCTCCGAGCGACGAGAAGTCCCGGGGGTACTTGATCCACCGATGTTGGCTCTATCTGCACTTCCACCCCCTAGAGGGGCTTACAGGCTTGTACTAGCAAAGTTAGCACAGTCTGGCCAGGCGGTTGAGTGAGTTTAGCAGCTGCAGAAAGCATCACCTTTCCCAGAACATTCCCATCGCTTGACGTTTCTTGAGCCTGGGCAGCCAGTATTAGTTGCTGAAATACCTTTCTCTGGGGGGTTCGTGAGCTACAATTGCCAAGAAAGGCCTCCTGCAGCTCATTGATCAGGAGAGATCCAAATTCTTTCAGTACATTCATCCCGAGAGTCACTGCAGGCCCACTGCCAAAATCTCTGGCGACCAACACAACCCCTTTTCGACTTAAATCTTTTCTGCACATTTTAATCTTCATCCAGACCACCCCTGCGACCGGAATAGGCAACTAATTGGCCACCGTCAGTCTGATCACTGGGACCCACTCCAGACGTGACACTTCTGGAAAATGAAGTCTAAAATACGCTTCCGGCATGGTGGTCACTTGCAATCCGGTATCATTCAAGCAATGGACAGCTTGCCCATTCACTTCAGCCCAGACGGTAGGGCTCATAGAGATTAAAGCTTTGGGACTTCCCTCTCTCCTCCTGGGTCTTTCAGGCTCCAGGCGGCATCCCCCAGCCACGGATCCCACTAGTTTAATGGCTGCAGGGGTAGGGACCATCCCCATCTTGCACACCCTCGGGCATAGTGTCCGATGTGCTCACACTTGAAACAAGTTGGTTTCTACTCAGCATGGGGCTGGCTTGTTCCATGATGAGGCTCAAACAATAAGCAGGACTCTGACTTGCTCTTTTCTCTTGACATATTTTGGGCTGAAGTGGGCACTCTTTTAAGGCTGGACCACTCTTCTCGCATTTCCCGTATTTCCTTTTGGATTTCTCTGACCCATTCTGGTTCAGCCATGGGTGATGTGGGTACCTCATTGCTCTGAACCATCCCTGCCAAGGCTACCGTCCCCTGTTCCTGCTATTTCACGGGCGCTTCTGCCCCAATTTCTAAGAAGGTCATACGCGTATGGTATGGTATGCAGGCGCTCTCGCAAAACTTGTTTAGCGGCGTGTCCCTGAGGCACACCACAAACTGATCCCTCAGTATCACATCAGGGGATCCAGCCTCTATAGCTCACACATCATCCCGTTTAGCGATAGAAGCATTCACCTCTTGCATCGCATTAATGTACTGAGTTACAGACTCCCCCTCCCTCTGGACGCGTTGAAACAGTTGCATCCATAATTCCCTAACATTGGTGGGATCCCCATGCATCTCTTCCAGAATCTGTATCACCTTGTCCAGGGTATCTCATTCATAGGTGGGAAAACATCAGAGAACACCAAGGGTCCGAGGGTCCGTCACTGCTAGCGCAGATGAAGCATCTGCGCTAGCAGGAGGATATAACGCAATTGCGTTATGCTATAGCCTTAACGCAGTCCGTTAGCGCTATGCATTGAATGGACTGCTGATAACGCTATGTGAACCTGGCCTTAGTCACGTGGATGATGGAGTGCCGGCGGAGGCTGACTCTGTGTCTTCAAGCTTCCCTGACCAACACACGGTTCCACTTCTGGTGGCAACAGGCGATCCCCAGTTCTGCCTGTTGAGCCCCGAGTTAATTAATCTGCAGAGCTGAAGTGTGGAGCTCTGCACAAGTCTCTACTTGGTGTGTGCTCTGCTGCGCACCCACCGATAGCTGGATACACACCCACGATGCGGCTCCTGGTGCTCGTTCCTCAGCGCACCCACACCGTGCTGCTTTGCTCGGCGCCCGTCTCTCTGCATGCTCACTGGTACTCGGGAGCCCTCACTGAATGCCTCCTGGGTCTCTACTCCACGCTTCACCTTACTTTGCAGAGCGCAGTTGGCCCCTGCCTTCTCCTTCCTCTGGCAAGAACTCTCTGGCTTTTCCTGCACTATACTCTCTCTCATCCCCCTGCTAACCACACCCCTTGTCTCCAGGTCATGGATCCTGTCTGGCTCCATTTCCTCCCCCCCTGCAACACTGGGCGCAGCCTCGGCAGTTCCAGATCCAGCATTGCACAGGTACCCACATCCCGGTCTCCCTCCTTACACCACCACGTGGAAATCAATGGGAAAGGAGACTCCACTCACTGGTGCTGACATCTTATGAGAGCCCAGGGCCTGCAGCATCACACCACTGCTGCCCCCAGCTTCCTGAAGCAGTGACTGCATCCTGTGACCCAGTCCACCATAGCCACCCCCGGTAACATAACTTCAGATTTTACGATGCACTCCCATTTTCCTCCAAATTTTGGGGAAAAGGTGTGTCTAATAATCCAAAATATCCTGTAATTAAATCTATTCCACAATGAATTACTTCAGTTTTGAAGGTTAAAGCAAGTCCAAAGTGCTACTTGATGGCAATCTCTGAGGGTATGCACACAGTAAGGAGGCTAATGGCCATATAGTCAATGGGAAGTATGTGTCACAGAGATGGCTGCTCTCTGTGATGTAACCCGGAGTATCTTCTTTAGTACATGTAAGCACTAAGAGGTTTGTTTCGTGAACCTGGGACTAGATTGTGGGTATCTATGAGAGATGGGTGGGTCTGGCTATCCACATACCTCACCTCTGTGTGTGGTTTCAGCCTATATAATGAGGCTGTTGTTTGGCACATGGTCTGTGTGTTGCGAGGGAGAAGGCCTCCTGTGTGTTTGGCTCCAGACCGATCCTGAAAACTGGACACTAATCCAGCCTGTGTGTCCACAGGCCTGGGCGAGCAGAGTCCTGCTATGGACATTTTGTGTTGTATTTGCCTGATCTAAAGTCTGTTTATTTTCTGGTTTTCTTCTGGGGTTTATGAAGCAATAAACTCCCCATGAACTTTTAACGGAACAAGCCTCCTGTTTTCCTCCCGTCGCACCCGAGTGAGTAAAACTCTTACAGCACACAAAGTTTTTTTGAGGCCGTCAAATTCTATAGGTTGTTGTTTTTTACTAGACACGACTTCAGGAAACACTCAGTCTATGGGAAGTTTTTTTGAAAAGTTTTTCGCTTCCTTAAACATTTTGCTGAAGTGGTTTTCAAGAGATTTTCATTTACTTTTGCAGATTTTTTTTTATCCCCAAAACATTTTTTGCAGTCTTTTGATTGGACAGTGGCTGGATTGGAGAGTGTCCCATCAGGATATGCTTCAAAGAAATGATATGCATTTTTTTCTTCTCACCAGGCATTATTCAAAGTCTAAGGTAGAAGAAAAATGCCCAAAATAATGATTTTACAAAAGAAATGTATCAAAAGAGCCTTTCAAGAATTTTGGGAGCAATTTTTTGTGTTTCTGTGCAGAACTGGTCCAAATGACTTTTCAAAAAACTATGTGTGCAACTACTCTAAGAAATTGGACAAAAACTATTACACTAGATTACTAGTAAATCTAATACATATTTTTAACACGAGAGTTGACTTTAAGCATAGATAAAAAGCATAATTGACTCAGCAACATATGAGTATATAAAGATTCTGTGTGTAGGCATCCTGCATTTATTTATAATGACGAAGTGTATGTAAAAAAGCGAGATTGTGAATTAAGGTGGGAGGTGACTGTAAGTGTGAACAAATAAGGAAAAGTGTGGAAGGTGTCTGTTTCCAAATGCTTGAATAATATAATTTTCTTAGTCATTCGTGTCCTAAACTACTGTACCTGAATGACTTGTGATTTTGCCACAGCAACACTTTAAGTCATGTTTCCATTAATCACTTATTCTTATAATTTCCTCAGGAAATGACAAGACTTTTGCAGGAAAAATCTCATTGCATGCGATTTATGTAGTTTGTGAATGCTTTTGACTACAAAACACAATCAAATCCAATTATTGTTTCCAGTTTATTTTGTTTTTGGGTTTTTCTGGTTAGAAAAATCACTCTCATAAAAGATCACAACACCTCCAGCATAAAGCCAAATATATAGCCTATCTCCAGCATAAATGCAAAGGAAAAACAAAACGTTCCGTATGGTATTACAGGCTCATCTCTTCAGTTACAAGTCGGACTTTCTTTCAGGTTTAGTCAGAGTCTGACTGACACCAAGAGTTTTTTCCACCTTTCACACACAGATAACAGCGAGAGCAGACACCACTGATGGAAGTGTTCATCAGCCAGCGCCTGTAATAAAAGTAAATTTAAATATAATGATGTGGGGTGTTTTCATTTTTGATAACCAGCACAGGGAAAACTGACAACTTTTGGCTTCAACCCTCAGCTGTCAGCTTTATCATAGCTGGTTATCAAAAATATAGAGGATCCAAGCCATTTTTTAAAAATTATTTAAATAATTTAAAAAAACGGCATTGGGTCCCTCCTATTTTTGACAACCAGCCATGCTAAAAGAAACAGCTGGGTGCTGATATTCTCAGACTGGCAAGAGGCTATAAACATTGACACCCCATCCTAAAAATAGGGAGCTCACACAATTTTTTTTTCAGAAAAATAATCTTTTAATAATAAAATACATGTACAGTAAGCGGCACACGCTGTACTAATTGTATATGTGACTGACATCTATATATGTATCTATTCTATGTGTATATACTGTATATAATCCATCTATTCTATCATGTTGGCTCCTGCTGGGATTTCACAGTATGTGGCTGCTGAGTTGCTGGCTTTTCTTCTATCTATCTATCTATCTATCTATCTATCTATCTATCTATCTATCTATGTAATAAATATACATATATATGTGTGTGTCACTGACATCTATATATTCTATGTGCATATATCTATTCTATCGATTCTATTCTAACCTGTCATGCTGTAATTTTACAGATGAATTGCCGGCTTGCATTCCATCTATCTAAGAAAAAAATTGGAACAGCACCAAAATATTACCTCAGATGATGTGCAAAGTTTTCCCAACCAGCAATCCAATGTTTTCCAGCATTAGAATAAAAAAGGAAAACAGCACAAAAAAGTGAAAAAAGTGGACTTTATTGCCCAATGGTGTGGCGACGTTTCGGATATAGTATCCTTTCTCAAGCTATCTATCTAAATAGAAAAGTTGCTGAAAGACCCAGTCTGCAGGGCGCAAAGGACAGGATTCTATTGATGCAAAAAATTCTTCATTTATTAAAGAACCAATTGGAATTTAAAAGAGTCCACAACGCGTTTCAACGGAATAGATCCGTCTTCCTCAGGTCGCATTATACATTTAATGAAAAGGGGGCTGTATTTAAAGGAACAGCAACCAATAAAAATGCAGAAGCAATTACAACAGTTCAAAAACAATTGAGACACATGTGATAGTTAAAAGACTGATAACGGCCATATAAAAAGTGTACAAAGCATAAATACAAGAACATGTTAAAAAAGAAATGAGTAGGGATAAAACACCACTAACAAACTTCAAAAATGTGAAAAGTATAATTTGATAAAGAAATCTCAGATATCAAATTGCTTTTTCAATGGTAAGGTTTAACCCTTCTGGTGCCAGTGTGCCAAGTTTAAAAATCCAGAAGCTTTCACTTCTTATTAGGTTGCCAAAACAGTTGGTCACATTGTCACACAGTTGTGTCTACCAACCAAGGACACTCTAAACCAGGGTGCTTTGCTTGTAAGGTCCCAAAATGTCTATGTTGCACTTCCATTTTAAATGAAGCACAATATTTTAAATCTCATACCACTAGCATTAGCTTCAAAATAAATTTTCATGTCACTTGTCAGTCAACCTTTGTGATCTTCTTAATTTAATTGAATGTGGATGTGGATTACAATATGTGGGCCGGACGATACAGACTATGCACGCTAGACTCAATAAACACAGCCAAAATATCTGTAATGGATTTCTACTGAATAGTCTCTCTAAATATTTTCTCCTAATACACAATAAAAATCAGAGCTCACTGAAACTCACCACTATAGATCATATACCAGACAATGTGACCAACCGTTTTGGCAACCTAATAAGAAGGGAAAGCTTCTGGATTTTTAAAATTGGCACACTGGCACCAAAAGGGTTAAATCTTACCATTGAAAAAGAGGTACCCTGCAGTCAATCAGTGGATGCTTCACTCTCCTCTCATTCGGCCAAATCAAGACATCTGAAGGAAGTGATAGCTCCTGTTGCTCTCACACTTCCTCCGAGTGTCAATTATGTTGAGAGCAGAGGAGAGTGAAGCCACTTCTGACTGGAATAGCGTGACATAACAATGTGACACAATCCCTGGAAAAGCCAGTGCCGACACTGCTGGAACGGCACCAAAACCGGAGGTGAGAATACGTGCTATTATTTTACTGGGGGAGGGAATATAGGGGTTCAGAAGGGGTTGACTGAGCAGTCAACAACCCTTTTAATTTTAAGGGGAGCCTGACAGTTGATATATGCTGAAGTGACAGGGCTATCCTTATACATGCATGCAGGAAGAGATCCGTCAATCTAGGGAGCTGGGGTGGGGGGAAGTCACCAAGAGCCCTCCTGTTTGATTAGTCTTATGGAAGCTTGGTCCTCTATACCTCTTAACCCCTTTCTGCCAGATGACGTACTATCATGTCCATGTTCCCTGGGACATAATTCCTATGGACGGTGTTATGAATGGGTCACCGAGGAGGATGGCAGGAACAGGCTAAGCCACCAGAAAACCAGAGAGGTGGGTAACTAAGCGGATTGCAGACCCTGATCCTATCCACACAACTAGCAGTAGCCATGGAACGTACCTACAATGCCTTAGACCCCTCAGCACAGTCGGAGAGCTAACTAAGCCTAAAGCAAGAAAGGTGAAATCTAAACTTCCCCGGAGCAGACCCCAGAAGGAATAGATAGCCCCCAAACATATATTGTCTGTGAGACAAGATGAAACACAAACGCAGGCAGAAAAATAGACTGAGCAAACGATGGGGCCCAAACTGACAAGACAGGACAGGAAAGGAAAGACACTGTCTGCAATCAAGCAAAAACCCAGAAAAATCCAACACGTCTGATGTACAAAAAAACACTGAAGTCACATGACTTCACCCCCACTATATCAGCACTCCGGTATGAACTGGAAGCAAAGCAAAAGAGACCAATATAACAGGGGACTGAACAAACTGACACAGGCTGCAACATATGGAGCGATGGTCCAGCACAGCCCCCAGAGGAGCAAGCTGAACCTGCACAACAAGCTGAGAGAGTCAAAACCAGATCAGATGCAAAGGATTAGCAAATGAACCACTTAGCTGAACAATGCAGGATCAGGGCAGGAGACATCAGATCTCTGAATGCACAGGAAAGCAATCACCAGCAGGGATTGCAGGAAGTCTGCATACTTAAATACTCCAATCAGTAGCCCCAGATCTCCAATTGTCTTCATCATCATCAGGTGGCAGACCTCTGTCAATCTGGCCAGTTCCACTACCTCCAGTAACCACCAGAGGGAGCAGGGGGAGCGTCGGCTCAGAAATCTGAGCCAGGGAATTCACAACAGGATGGGATAGTATGTCTTCACCGATCAGCCGCACTCACGGGGGAGCGCAGCTGATCGTGGCCAGGTGTAAGTTGATTCTCACAGCTGACACCTGGCACTAAGTGCCAGGAGTGGTAACGGACTGCTTCTGGCACTTTAACCCCTGGCACACTGCATTCAAACATGATCGCAGCATCCCTCTGCCTTTGGATCGGAGACCTCGCGGCATGTCACGGCGTCCCGATCGCTGCAATGGAGATACGATGTCGTCATGACGACATCCTGGTCTCCAGGACTGAAACTTCATGTCATGCGCAGTGCATGTCGGGAAGTCTCACAGGTCAGTTTAAAATGCATGCAGCGCTGACAGCTCTGCAAGCTTTAGAAGAGATCAGCCTGCACAAAATGAGTGTCCCACAGTGGTACAGGGTGTAAAACTAAGAATTAAATTAAAAAAAAATTAAAATATTTGTAAAAATATTTTAAAAAACAATAAAAAATAATAATAAAAAAAATCAATATTTAAAAATATTTATTCTAACATTAAATCAATATTTGAATTAAAAAAATTGAAATAATAAAAGTACGCATATTTGGCATCGCCGTGTCCGTAACAACCCGACCTATAAAACTGTCGCACTAGTTAACCCCTTTAGTGAACACTATTAAAAAACAAGCCAAAAAAACAATGCTTTATCATCATACTGCCGAACAAAACGATGGATATAAATAAATGTAATACCGCTGAAAACGACATCTTCTCACGCAAAAAACAAGCCGCCATACAGCATCATCAGCAAAAAAATAAAAAAGTTATATCTCTCAGAATAATGCGATGCAAAAATAATTATTTTTATGTAAAATAGTTTTTATTGTTCAAAAGCACCAAAAGATATAAATGAGATATCTCTGTAATCGTACTGACACAAATAATAAAACTTGCATATCATAGAAGAAAAACAGGACAAAGGCACAGCGGTATGACCTCGGGTTAATGAAGCTGCACACACATCAGGGAATACGGGTGCCACTTCTAAGGAAAAAAAATCTGTGTATCCATACAGAAGAAAGTGGATAGGCACAATCCGTCCCATGCAAAAAAAAATCCTTTATTGTGGCATATGACCTGTTGGAGCACAATTTAAGCGTGAAACGATCGTCGTCTGTATTTGCTCCATCGTTTTATCTGTCTGCTGTTGGTAACATCATGCCACAATAAAGGATTTTTTTTTGCACCGGACGGATTGTGCCTATCCGCTTTCTTCTCTATGAATAATAAAACTGCTTTATCAATTTTACCACACATGGAACGGTGTAAACGCCCCCCCCAAAAAAAGAAACTCATGAATTGCTGGTTTTTGCAATAAAAAGTGTCTTTTAGTGTGACAGCTGCCAAACATAAAAACCCACTATAAAAAGTAAATCAAACCACCCTTTATCACCCCTTTAGTTAGGGAAAAATAATAAAATAAAAAAATGTATTTATTTCCATTTTTCCATTAGGGTTAGGGTTAAGGTTGGGTCTGGGGTTAGGGTTAGGGTTGGGGCTAAAGTTAGGGTTAGGGTTGGGATTAGGGTTAGGGTTAAGATTAGGTTTAGGGTTGGGATTAGGGTTAGGGGTGTTTTAGGGTTAGGTTTGTGGATAGGGTTAGGTTTGTGGATAGGGTTATGATTAGGGTTGGGATTAGGGTTAGGGGTGTGTTGGGCTGGAGTTAGAATTGGGAGGTTTCCACTGTTTAGGCACATCAGGGGCTCTCCAAATGCGATTCTGCATTGAAAAAGTCAAACGGTGCTCCTTCCCTTCTTACCTCTGCTATGCGCCCAAACAGTGGTTTATCCCCACATATGGGGTATCAGCCTACTCAGGACAAATTGCATAGCAACTTTTGGGGCCCAATTTTTCCTGTTACCCTTGGGAAAATAAAAATATGGAGGCAAAAAGATCATTTTTGTGAAAAAAATAAGATTTTTTATATTTTTGGCTTTACATTATAAACTTCTGTGAAGCACTTGGGGATTCAAAGTGCTCACCACTAGTGATGAGCGAGTATACTCGTTGCTCGGGTTTTCCTGAGCATGCTTGGGTATCCTCCGAGTATTTTAGCTTGCTTGGAGATTTAGTTTTCGTCGTCTTATCTGCATGATTTGCGACTTGCAGACAGGCTGAATACATGTGTGGAATGCATGTTTGTTAGGGAATTCCCACATGTATTCAGCCTGTCTGCAAGTCGCAAATCATACAAATGACACGACGAAAACTAAATGTCCGAGCACACTAAAAAAATTGGAGGACACCCGAGCATGCTCGGTAAAACCTGAGCAACAAGTATACTCGCTCATCACTACTCACCACACATTTAGATAAGTTCCTTAGGGGTCTACTTTCCAAAATGGTGTCACTTTTGGGGGGTTTCCACTGTTTAGGCACATCAGGGGCTCTCCAAACACGGCATGGCATCTGATCTCAATTCCAGCCAATTTTGCATTGAAAAGTCAAATGGCGCTCCTTCCCTTCTGAGCTCTGCCATGCACCCAAGCAGTGGTTTACCTGCATATATGGGGTATCAGCAAATTCAGGATAAATTATACAACAACTTTTAGGGTCCAATTTCTCCTGTTTCCCTAGGTAAAATAAAACAAATTGGATCTGAAGTAAATTTTTTGTGAAAAAAGTTAAATGTTCATTTTTTTTAAACTTTCCAAAAATTCCTGTGAAGCACCTGAAGGGTTAATAAACTTCTTGAATGTGGTTTTGAGCACTTTCAGGGGTGCAGTTTTTAGAATGGTGTCAATTTTGGGTATTTTCTATCATATAGACCCCTCAAAGTGACTTCAAATGTGATGTGGTCCCTAAAAAAATGGTGTTGTCAAAATGAGAAATCGATGGTCAACTTTTAATCCTTATAACTTCCTAACAAAAAAAAATTGGATCCAAAATTGTGCTGATGTACAGCAGACATGTGGGAAATGTTATTTATTAACTATTTTGTGTGACATATTTCTCTGCTTTAACGGCATGAAAATTTAAATTTGGAAAATTGCAAAATTTTCCAAATTTTCACCACATTTCCATTTTTGTCACAAATAAACGCAAGTCATATCAAAGAAATGTTACCACTAACCTGAAGTACATTATGTCATGAGAAAACAAAGTCAGAACCACCAGGATCCATGGAAGAATTCCAGAGTTATTGCCTCATAAAGGGACAGACGTCAGAATTGTAAAAATTGGCCCGGTCATGAACGTGCAAACCACCCTTGGGGGTAAAGGGGTTAAAGTAGTTTTTCTCTGAAACTTCACATCATTTCACAGTCAAACATACCTGGCTGAAATCAGTGACTGATACATGCTACCTGTGGATCAGACACCATGAATCAAAGGTCAGGTTCCACTTATCTTCATGCCGCAGCCCTTTTTCATTTTTGCAGTTCTGTTTTTGCTCTCCTTCTTCCCAGAGCCATAACTTTTTTTATTTTTCTGTCAATATGGCCATGTGAGAACTTGTTTTCTGCTGGACGAATTGTACTTTTGAACGACACCATTAGTTTTTCCACCTCTGTGGGGTTTTTGCCTTCCCCAGGTTCAACAATGCAGAACAGCTGCACTAAAAATAGGCTGATCTAGATGGACATAAGGTCTTCCTTCAGCCTTCAAAACTATGTTACTATGTTACCTCATGTACTGGAAAATAGGAAAAACATTTCAAGTGTGGTGAAATTGCAAAAAAAATGCAATTTCACAACTTTTTTTTTATTTTTTTGTTTTAGTGGTGAGAGAAAAAATCCAAAGTTTGTTAGAAAATGATGCACTTTTTTTTCTTTGAGACCCATAGCTTCTCCGTTTTTTGTGATCTGGGGCAGGTTGAGGGCTTATTTTTTGCGTACTGAGCTGACGTTTTTAATGATACCATTTTGCAGATTGGGCAATTCTGATACCAAATATGTATATTTTTTAATTGTTTTATTTTAAATGGGGCAAATGGGGATGAACTGAACTTTTATATTTTCTATATTTTTTCAAATATTTTTAAAAACATTTGTTTTTACTTTTCACTTGCTTCAATAGTCTCCATGGGAGACTAGAAGCTGAGATAATCTGATCACCTCTGCTATATACAGGCGATCATTAGGTCACCTGTGTGTAGCAGAAATGCTCACTTGCTATGAGTGCCTACTGCTGGGTGGCGCTTATAGCAATTTGTCAGTGACACCGTCAATGACCCCGGGTTTTCATGCCAGCCCTTCAGCGACCCGTGGTCATGTAACATGCTTGTGGCGTGCCTCCAGCACTATCACATTAAATGCTGCTGTCAGAGATTGACGGCGGCATTTAGCAGGTTAACAGCCGCAGGTGGATTGCGAATCCACCTGCATCTGTTAGGAGCACATGTCAGCTGTTCAAAACAGCTGACATGTGCCTGGAAAGATGTGGGCTCAGCGCCGGAGCCCACATCAAATGGAGATAATAAAAACGGATAGATCTAAGCTTGACCACTGTTAGGTGCTCTGGGGTAAAACAGTAAGACAAGAATTGAGTTAAATGAAGTTGTTCACACCCATAGTGGACTATCCTTTGTTATCAACTGCTAGAAATACAGATGTATTGAGGTAGACTTAGCCTTTGTATCTTTCAAAAGTAATGGCATGCGCATAACTACCTCGTACAACACCTTATGCGTATTCCATCATAGACTATGGGTGTGAACAGTTTCATTCTGCTGGCCAATCAAGACCACTTTGACAGACTTCCATAGGGCAATCTGAAAACCCGGGACCTACACAAGATATAGCTACCATAAGATTGTCTTTCTGATGAAGGCTCGTGCCTGAGCCGAAATGTCGTTTGAGGTTCACTCTCTTTTGCACAAGAAAAATTATTAAATTATTGAAAAAAACCTTAAAAGTAACAGTTCTGTCTTCACGTTTTTGGATTGTGCCAGGGATAGATCTTTTGCATTGTACACATCAAATGAAGAGACACGACATGCGCCTGTACACATACGGCGCATGTCTTGAAGGGGTTAAAAATGGTCAATTCCCTACCAGGGTGGCTGCCTGGAACTCCCACTGATTGCACAAATGAAAAATATTCCATTAGAATTGTTAAGCGGTATAAAAAAACCCTTAAAGCTCATAATAGCCAATTATGTAAATCGATATAGTGAATTAAAATGTCCACATTTCAGTTATATTTAAAAATGAGTCATAAGAAACATGAAGTTTTAATCCCATTCTTTTTAAAGAGGCTAGCTACATTTTTTAAAGTAGTTGCAATGTAATTTAATTAGGCTTTTTATTACCAAAAGAGCTTTAAAACACTTGCAGAGCTTTGCTTTCCCATCAAGTTATAAAAGGAGGTGCAAAATATCAGTTTTAGAATCATGACGAAGTAACACATTTAGGAAGGCACAAGATAATCTTTTTTTTATTGTCAGCTGAAGCTTTGAGATGTTAATGTCTACTAACTCCAATGATGCGTTAGCTCCACCTTTGTGCAAAACATGCTTCCTGATCTTTCATAAGATTTTTTTAAGGTTGACGGCAGCACAAAATGTATTTCATATAAAGCTTAAACTCAATTTTTCCAGCTTTAAGTAGTTATTAAGTCTACATTGTAAATAATCTGACCAGCAGACGTTCCTAGACAGTTCATAAAAACCTATGGTTATATTCAAATAACCGTATCTTTGGTCCAAATACTGCACATGGAAAAAAGTTACTTCACACAGACAGCACTCGGACCAATGTTATTCATTAGGACTGTTCAGATGACCCAATGTCCGAGTGAAAAAAAATCACAGTGTGCACTTCCATATTTCGAACGAGAATCACCTTCTCAAATCTACGGGTGGTCAAAAATACCCTGGATCCCATACAGATCATAGATCTTGAAAGTTTCATGCACTGCTGATTTCAAAAAGCCAATGTCATATGGATGTAAAAAACAGATATATGGATAGCATATGAATGACAGAACAGATTAAATTTTTTTTTTTTTCTGGATGAAAATCGGAAAGTTTTTTTATTTGGTCATCTGCACTTAGACCATTTATGGGAGTCAGTCAGCAATTTTTTTTGCTATATAATCAGTAAAAAACCTGTGCAGTATGCGGCCCATGGACCATATGCGACTCTCTGTCTTTGTCTTTTCCAGTCTGGCCCACAGACCGAGACAGTGGCATATGTACTTCACCATGCGGCCACCCTCCTCTGTTCAGAGTCCCAATTTCACTGCTCTCTGCATCTTCTGGATGCAGGTAGCAATAAATGTAATGGTGGAGGAGGGGGCTGTGCCTCCTTCTTCCATCATTCAGTGTGTGTGACTGAGACACCAGACGCGATGATGGCACTGCATCCCTTCTGTTGTGTAAAAAGTTAGTACACCGAACAAAGATCGGAGGAAAGCACCAGGGCAACAGGAGTGAGGTGAATATTTGTTTTTATTTTTTTATATGTGTGAATGTTTTTTGGGATGTGTGTTTGTGTAATACCATGGCCGCCGGGGGGTAGCTTCTGCGGCTGCTCCAGTACTCACTGTGCTGTATGCTCCTTCATCTCCAGTATGCTGTTCACTTTGGGGACCCAATTGACTGCAGATAGAAGCTGGAAACAACTTTAACAACTCAGGTTTATTCTCTTCAGGGCACAGCATATCCACAATGGCTACAGGACTCTTTACTTGATAACAGCAATACATCTTCATCTACAGCAGAACATCACTTTTTCCTTCACTTCACACATATGAATCACAAAGACAAGCTGACACGTCACACGGAGCATGATGAACACGGAACACTTCCCTTCTTTCAGAGCCCGAATTCAGCCCACGAAGGTACCTGACTTATCCGTTACACCTCACCCCTTTAAGACACTGTTGCTCCTGTTCGTGTCCTAGGTTCGCAGCTCACTAGACTCTCCACAAAGCTTCTACTCCAGCTGCTACTTCCACAGGGGACTCACTCACGGGCTTCCTTGGCTTGCACTACTCCAGACACGGGCTAGATTCAATAAACTGGCTTGGAAGTCACTTCAGCTATTCCTCGCTAGCTGACTTGACCACTGAGACTCCTTCTTCGGTCTCCCTAGTCCTGCAATTCCCAGTCTCTAACTGCAGAACCTCCAGTAACATCTTCGCTGGCTACTGTGTGCCGCCCGCAGGAGTATGGTCGCCACAATGGCATTGCCTTCCTCCCTGGGAGGGTGATGTCATGCTTGGAAGCAAGGAAGGGTCTCTCTAACAGTTAACCATGTCATGCAACACAGTTCCCACTCCAGGAAAGCAGAGAGAGCTCTGAACCAGGATTGGGGGAGGAGCGTGCTCTGAGGGCCAGGAAGAGAAAATAGTTAGTTAGTGTGAGGAGGGCAACAAGTGTAGACGTGTGGAGAGAAGCTGGGGGTTGAGCTGAGGACAGAGAGCTCCCTCCTTGTGATAGCGCATGATCTGGAGCCTGGTCTCCACGGTTGTATGGATACTGAAGGTCCTGCAACAGAAACCAGAGGAGTAGGAAGTTGTAAATGCTCTATTCCCACCTAAGACTCGGAGGCACAACAGCGACTGGTGAGCCAAGAGAGACAGAGGGCTACAGCTGTCTGCCATACGAGGTAGTTCTAAGAGAAGATAAGAAGGAGGAACTTCAGTGTAACACTATACTGCATGTACCTCAAGCCAGCGCTAGGAAGGAGACTACACAACCCATCTGATAGAGAGATCCCTGAGTTGCTCCCAGGCTAGCCTGCTCCTGTGCCATCTGTAACCAGGACCCTGGACTGCGCTTGCCAAGTAAAGGTAAAGAAACTGCACCCTATTGTGTCCTTGCCTCCTTCCTGCAACATCCTCAGCACTGCTACATCTCTGTGCCAAACACTGCACCTTCTTCCTAATCCTTTATCTACACTGCCCTGGGACTACAGCCCTGCCTGTGGAGGGCTACAACATCATTGCTGCACTACACCATCTGTTCCAGAGGATCTGTTTGCAGCGTCGGCTTAACACCTCCCTTACCGAACACCACAGGTAGCGTCACAAATCACTTATAAACTTTATTCCCAACTCAACCCCTTTTACATGGGTGCCCAGGGCCACGGACCGGGTCACAGCTGCTGTGACACTCCCATCTGAGAGACTGGCCCGGTACCGAGTACCCCACAGCCCTGTTAGGGCGATCCAACTGCTGTAGGCATTCACTGTGCTTCACCTCTGTCCAGTATAGCTACTCCCGGCTCAACTCCTCTAGAGGGAAAACTATCTTCCTTTTTGTCTCTCACTGGCCACTCCTCTAAGTTAACCTTTCTAAGGTCTTCTCACTAGTTGTGCTCAGTACCCCCATCTAGTGGCCCTTTTCTAATATAACACCTAACCAGCTAACTACTGTCGTGTGACCGCAAACACACATGCACACGACATATATACTGCACACAGACATGTAAGGAACAGTTAATACATCATAACAAAATTTGCAGGGCTATGCCCTCACCTCCTTACACTCCTATAGAAAATAGAGAAAAGCTTCAGACTTAAACCAGGATCACCTGAATAGCCAAAATAATTTTATTGGATACAAAAATGGACATAACCTGTTAAAAACATTTAAAAAGTCATAGATATGACAATAGACCCTGCTGGCCCACAATAGAGCTAGAAAACTCCCCCAAAACAGCACATGATATACACAAATGGTATATGTTGGCTCATATCTCAAAAGACAATATAGCATACAGGACAATGGATGTAGAAATCAATGATAATCACACAAGGTAATTACTAAATATAAGCATAAATCAACTACACTTGTAAAGAGGTAAAACAATACCTATTCATTTGTCACCAACATGCTAATATAAACTGTAGAAATGCAGCCGTAAACAGTCCCCAATAACTTCAATCACCATGTGTAAACATGTGAGAAATCCACAGGGAGGGAAGGGAAAAATTCCCAGAAATGCATAGTATTACCCCTGATGAAGCCACCCAGTTTTGGGACACGTGTCGGGCATCTCCACAAGCTCCCCCAGCAATAGATATGCCTATATGATTGTATTCATCTTCCATTTGGAGCGATGGGTATCCATTGCATTTGAGTGGTTTTTTGTATGTATGTCATTTGTGACAATAGTACTATGCATTTCTGGGAATTTTTCCCTTCCCTCCCTGTGGATTTCTCACATGTTGATTTATGCTTATATTTAGTAATTACCTTGTGTGATTATCATTGATTTCTACATCCATTGTCCTGTATGCTATATTGCCTTTTGAGATATGAGTAGTGTTGAGCATTCCGATACCGCAAGTATCGGGTATCGGCCGATACTTGCTGTATCGGAATTCCGATACCGACTTCCGATATTTTTTCAATATCGGAATTCGGCATCGGAATCGGAAGTTCAAAGTTGATTGACAGACTGACGTCATCATGATGCGCGGTGTGTGCGCATCATGATGCGCCGTCATTTCGGGCCTTCCGGGGGTCTCTGCCGGCCTGCCGGGGGGCTGTGCCGGCCTGCCGGGGGGCTGTGTGGACTGCCCGGGGTCTGTACCGGCCTGCCGGGGGGCTGTGCCGGCCTGCCGATGGTCTGTGCACCCTGTGGGGGTCTGTACCGGCCTGCCGGGGGGCTGTGCCGGCCTGCCGGTGGTCTGTGCACCCTGTGGGGGTCTGTACCGGCCTGCCGGGGGGCTGTGCCGGCCTGCCGGGGGGCTGTGCACCCTGTGGGGGTCTGTACCGGCCTGCTGGGGGGCTGTGCCGGCCTGCCGGGGGGCTGTGCACCCTGTGGGGGTCTGTACCGGCCTGCCGGGGGGCTGTGCCGGCCTGCCGGGGGGCTGTGCTGATGTCCGGGGGTCTGTGCAAGCATCGTCCGATGGGACTACAAGTCCCATCGGGCGATGCCTGCTACCATGACAGTGATTGACACATTAGCCAATGATGGGACAGTAGTAGTCCCATCATCCGGCTAATGTGTTAAATGTTAAAAAAAAAAAAAAAAAAATACTACATACATACTACATGCTACATACATACTACATATATACTACATACATACTACATGCTACATACATACTACATATATACTACATACATACTACATATATACTACATACATACTACATGCTACATACATACTACATATATACTACATACATACATGCTACATACATACTACATGCATGCTACATACATACTACATGCTACATACATACTACATGCATGCTACATACATACTACATGCTACATACATACTACATATATACTACATACATACTACATATATACTACATACATACTACATACATGCTACATACATACTGCATGCTACATACATACTACATACATACTACATACATACTACATGCATGCTACATACATACTACATGCATGCTACATACATACTACATGCATGCTACATGCATGCTACATACATACCACATACATACTACATACATACTACATACTACATATATACTACATGCATGCTACATACATACTACATGCTACATACATACCACATACATACTACATACATGCTACATACTACATACATACTACATACATACTACATGCATGCTACATACATACTACATGCATGCTACATACATACTACATGCCACATACATACCACATACATACTACATACATACTACATGCTACATACATACTACATATATACTACATACATGCTACATACATACTACATGCTACATACATACCACATACATACTACATACATGCTACATACATACTACATGCTACATACATACTACATATATACTACATGCATGCTACATACATACTGCATGCTACATGCATGCTACATACATACTACATACATACTACATGCTACATACATACCACATATATACTACATACATACAATACATTCATACAATACATACATAGACATACAGTACATATAACATAGAGTAACATACTTACCAATACTTGTCACATTGTTCCCCGAAGCCATTGTCTTTTCCGGAATAAATATTAACATAACAAACCACAAAAATACTCACCCACGATCCGAAGCAGTCCACGAGTGTGTCCCACGACGATCTTGGGTAGAGAACTGCAGCATCAGATGATGCTGCCGTTCTCTACGGGCTGCAGGAATCCAATGACTGAAGGTAGGTATCCTTCCGCACTGTATTCCTCCGCCACTTAAAAAAAAAAAAGTCCCTAGTCTCACTTTATGCCATTGCTGCTTGGGAAATTCCCACACTGAGGAAGGCATTATCGCCGAAACGCCGCGCGTTGGGGTACGGTTGTGGTCTCCCTTGCTGCTCCTTCTTGTGTAAGTGCCTCCTTTATTACCATATTGTATGTTTTTGCCTGTCATCATTCATGTAGGAATTTTTTCCCTGTAGTTATGGTCACGACCATGGGCAAACATTATTTATGTTTAGACAGTTAGACACTTCACAATGTTCATGTATTTCTCATGACTATTTATTTGGAGCTGCCATGGTCACCTGGCCTTTCTTTTCCTACCAATGTCACTTTTTAGCCATGTTCTGTTTGTTTCACCTTTCAATAAAAACCTACTTTACACTTTACCTTGTGATATGAGGACTTTTTCACTGCTTTTCGTCAGTTGCTATGGTTATATGCAGTGTGTTCTGCACTATCCATTCATGTGCTGGAATCTTGGTTGTGATTACCAACACATCTAAATCACTATGATTTTGATAACCCACTCCAGCACATTTTGCTGTCTTTCATTCTTACATGTAGTATGTATGTAGCATGCATGTAGTATGTATGTAGCATGCATGTAGTATGTATATGGTATGTATGTAGCATGTAGTATGTATGTAGCATGCATGAAGTATATATGTGTTATGTATGTGGTATGTATGTAGCATGCATGTAGCATGCATGTAGTATGTATGTAGTATGTATGTAGTATATATGTAGTATGTATGTAGCATGTAGTATGTATGTAGCATGCATGTAGTATATATGTAGTATGTATGTTGCATGTAGTATTTATGTAGTATGAATGTAGCATGTATGTAGTATGTAGTATGAATGTAGCATGTATGTAGTATGCATGTTGTATGTATGTAGCATATATGTGGTATGTATGTAGCATGCAGTATGTATGTAGCATGCATGTAGTATACATGTAGTATGTATGTTGCATGTAGTATTTATGTAGTATGAATGTAGCATGTATGTAGTATGCATGTTGTATGTATGTAGCATATATGTGGTATGTATGTAGCATGCAGTATGTATGTAGCATGCATGTAGTATACATGTAGTATGTATGTTGCATGTAGTATTTATGTAGTATGAATGTAGCATGTATGTAGTATGTAGTATGAATGTAGCATGTATGTAGTATGCATGTTGTATGTATGTAGCATGTAATTTTTTTTTTTTTTTTTTACATTTAACACATTAGCCGGATGATGGGACTACTACTGTCCCATCATTGGCTAATGTGTCAATCACTGTCATGGTAGCAGGCATCGCCCGATGGGACTTGTAGTCCCATCGGACGATGCCTGCACAGACCCCCGGAGCCTGCACAGCCCCCCGGCAGGCCGGCACAGCCCCCCGGCTGGCCGGCACAGCCCCCCGGCAGGCCGGCACAGCCCCCCGGAGCCTGCACAGCCCCCCGGCAGGCCGGCACAGCCCCCCGGAGCCTGCACAGACCACCGGCAGGCCGGCACAGACCACCGGAGCCTGCACAGACCCCCTGGCAGGCCGGCACAGCCCCCCGAAAGGCCCGTACAGACCCCAGAGAGGCTGTACAAGGGCAGGAAAGGGTTTTTCTTATTCCGATACCGGAAGTCCCATAGACTTGAATGGGACTTCCGGTATCGGAATCGGCGATACCGATACTTTTTTTAAAGATCGGCCGATACCTTCCGATACGATACTTTGAAGTATTGGACGGTATCGCTCAACTCTAGATATGAGCAAGCATATACCATTTGTGTATATCATGTGTTGTTTTGGGGGAGTTTTCTAGCTCTATTGTGGGCCAGCAGGGTCTATTGTCATATCTATGACTTTTTAAATGTTTTTAACAGATTATGTCCATTTTTGTATCCAATACAAATATTTTGTCTATTCAGGTGATCCTGGTTTAAGTCTGTAGCTTTTCTCTATTTTCTATGGTTGTTGTTTTACAGACTTCCTGTGCATCCCTTTTGTGTGGTGCTCCTCTAAATTTTCTTTATTAAACCTCCTTACATTCCCCCTTCCTCAAAATTTTGCCATCCCCGGCAATGCAGAAGTTTTCTCAAAAAGTTACACCAAATAATCTCTACAATATGTACACGTCTATATCTTAAAAAAATATTTTTTTTACACATTTTTTTAAATACTCCTAATAAGCATAAAAACTTTTACTAGCACATCTAAACATATACGTTTCTTCATATCAAAAAACACTTTTTTATATATTTTTCCCATAAAATATATCAAACCTTTTTTCCTTTAGAAAACACAGCTTCTGTATACGTATTACAGCTATCAAAATTGTTATCACTTCTACAAAACATCAAAGTGCAATTTGACGTCTATGAATATGAGATAGAATGTCCACATAAATATAAAATCTTCTTCATAGAAAACGAAAGTGTCCTCTCCCCCCTTCCTGTGAAGGGAGCACTTCAAGTGTCCAAGTTAACTTTGGAAAAAAAAAAACCTGTAGTGTCCACTTTCTAGTCTGACAACGTGCGTGTCCACATACCAAAACTTCCCACAAAAAGGTACCTTGCCCCCCCTTCCTGTGAGGGGAACACCGCGTATGTCCACGCTGTCAGGGACTCGAACAAGCCATTTTAGCAATTCTTAAAGGAGTACACCCCTTTCCTGGTGTACAGCACAGTCCGGTGCTACATGTGCGGACTGCCTGGTAATCATACGCAGTCTGTTGCTGCAGCCGCACTTGGCCCAAAAGTCCAGGGACCTATGGCCCCACAAAAGGCAAGTCCTATAACGTGAGTGCAGCAGGCGCCATAGAAAAACACAAACAAAGCAAAAAAAGAAAACATTTTCACAATAAAGGTCCCGTAGACCGTCATAGGCTCTCCATGAGAGCATTGCAGGGCTCCCTTTACCCTGAGGGGACGCGGAACAGTCCCTGAAATGTGCAACTGGCACTTAAAGGGTTAAGCACAGTAAGTTCAGCAGTGCCCATTCTGCACTATTTTTTCACTTGTTGCAGAGTCTCCATGGTGAAAAGCATGATCCAGGGCAGAGGTGTCATCGGCTGCCTCTGCACATGGATTCACATCAGCTCCGGAGGATGCAGTGGTTTCAGGGGACTCCGGTCAGGAGCATGGGTGCACGGTGGCGCAGACCTTGGGCTGCTAGTCCGCGCAGTGGGACAGCGTTGGGGCATCGTGGTCCACCACTGGTTGAGACTGAGTAGCACTCACCTCCTTTATTTGCACAGCTCCGCTCTGTCCGGCCCTCAGCTCCACCAGGTACTGGCGACTGCGGGAGGCCGGGGTCTCCACAGGCCCGGCTTCCTCCTCTTCACGGACGTCAGCAGCATTCCCACACATTGCACCGGCGTCCTCCTCCGTTCGGGTGAGCTCCGTCAGCTTACGGTCACTTCCGGCACTTGTTTCCAAGGTGCACTTGTGTTGTGAGTTCATTTTCTGGTCTACCAGTTGTGAGTTCTCCTTCCAGGCTCCATCTAGTGGTAACAGGAGGTAGTGAGGCTGATTTAATCAGTAGAGATCTGCCACCTGATAATAGGATGACGTTTGGACCTCAGGAATCTCAGATTGGATTTAAGACAGCCGACGCCCTACTCTGGTGCTGGTGATTCCTTCTGCTTGTCAGGTCTTGGTTCTCAGCTCTGTTCCAGTCAGCTCAAGCTAAGTTTTTCTGCTAATGTTCACACTTGATTTTGTTGTTCTATTCAGTTTTTTGTGTGGTCAGCCAGCCCCGGCTGAGACTGTGCTGAATTTCCACTCTTATTTATCTGTATTTGCCAATTTGCTTTTTTGTCCCTTATTAGATTGGCCTCTTTTTGCTCTGTCTCAGAATATTTCAGAGTGCTGATATAGTGGGAGAAGTCTAGTGACTTCAGGGTTAATTTTGTTATCAGAAGTGTTGGACATTATTTTGTAGGGTTTTGGGCAGATTGCAGACAGTGTCTTTCCTTTCCTCTCCTTTCTAGTTAGTGTGGGCCCCATTGTTTGCTCAGCCTATTTTCCTGCCTGTGTTTGTGTTTTCATATTGTTTCACCATCAATACATGTGTGGGGGCTGTCTATTCCTTTTGGGTCTGCTCTGGGGCAGTTAGTTTTCCCCTTTTCTTGCTTTAGGCTTATTTAGTCCTCCGGCCGTGATGAGGCATTTAGGTTCATCGTAGGTACGCTCCACGGCTACTGCTAGTTCTGTGGTTAGGATCAGGGATCTGCACTCTGCATAGTTACCAACCTCTCTGGTTTTTCTGGGGCTTAGCTTGTTTTAGTTTTTTTCCTCCTCGGTGACCCATTCATAACACACTTGTGTCCCATCTTCAGTGGTCCGACGGGAACAGATTTCGTGTACTTTGGTTCCGGCACGGCCTGTTCGTCCAGTCGAGGCCCAGGTCCCGGTGGCCTCCAAGGTTCCTTTGGGTGAATAACGGGTGATTCGTCCTGCGGCGTCTCCAACACGGCCTGTGCTGTGGGCAAATTCAACTCCGGACTGACGTCAGGCTCCTGCTGCGAATCTTCGCCACGGGTAAGCGCCTGATGTTCTACCGTCACCAGACAGCTGCACTCAGCAAGTTCTGCAGGGCCACTCCCATTCCAGGGTGGAGCTCTCTCTAGTCTCTCCACCCATTTCTCAGCATTCAGGGGGAAAGAGCGCTGCACATACCACCCCTTCCAGGGGCAGGACCCGACATTGCTGACAGCTCACATTTGGCGTCATCCGGTCGCTGTCACGCCCACGAAGTGCAGTTTGTTGACAAGAACAGTCGATTTTGGCACCAGAATTCTCCATCATGGTGACAGCCATCTTAAGTTTCACAGTGTCACTTTGCAGATCATCTCCTTTGGTCAAATCGGTCTCTTGGTCTCATTTTTCAGCCTTTTTTCAATCACAATCAGTATTTTAATCATCTTCACTTACCCATCACTGGTCTCTTCAATTTGCATTCTGTAGGGCACTGCAGTCACTGTCACTTTCTTCACCTCCACACGTGGTGTCACTGCCATTTTGGGCAGCGAGATCCTGCTGACTACACCAAATGTAATACCATGGACGCCGGGGAGTAGCTTCTGCGGCCGCTCTAGCACTCACTGTGCTGGAGGCTGTTTCATCACTGTGCTGGAGGCTGTTCACTTTGGGGACCCAATTGACTGCAGATAGAGGTTGGAAACAACTTTAACAAACTCAGCTTTATTCTCTTCACATCATATCCACAATGGCTATAGGACTCTTTTCTCAATAACAGCAATACATCTTCATCTACAGCAGTACATCACTTCTTCCTTCACTTCACACGTATGAATCACACAGACAAGCTGACACATCACACGGAGCACGATGAACACAGAACTGCTTCCCTTCTTCCTGAGCCCGACTTCAGCCCACGAAGGTACCTTACTTATCCGTTACAGCTCACCCCTTTACGGCACTGTTGCTCCTGTTCATGTCCTAGGTTCGCAGCTCACTAGACTCTCCACAAAGCTCCTGTACTCCAGCTGCTACTTCCACAGGGGGCTCACCCATGAACCTCCCTGGCTTGCACTACTCCAGACACGGGCTGGATTCAATACACTGGTTTGGTTGTCACTTCAGCTCTTCCTTGCTAGCTGACTTGATCACTGAGACTCCTTCTTCGGTCTCCCTAGTCCTGCAATTCCCAGTCTCTAACTGCAGAACCTCCAGCGACTTCCTCGCTGGCTACTGCTGTAGGCATTAGCTGTGATTCACTTCTGTCCAGTATAGCTACTCCCGGCTCAACTCCTAGAGGGAAAACTATCTTCCTTTTTGTCTCTCACTGGCCACTCCTCTAAGTTAACCCTTCTAAGGTCTTCTCACTAGTTGAGCTCAGTGCCCCCATCTAGTGGCCCTTTTCTAATATAACACCTAAATAACTAACTAACTACTGTCGTGCGACCACAAACACACATGCACATGACATATATACTGAACACAGGCATGTAAGGAACAGTTAATACATCATAACAATATTTACAGGGCTCTGCCCTCACCTCCTTACATTTGTATACAGGGAGGGCTATGTGAGGGCTCACACTGTATATAGGAGGACCAAGTGGTAGCTCATACTGTATATAGGGGGCTGTGTGTGGGCTCATGCTGTATATAAGGGGCTATGTGATGGCTCATATTGTATATAGGGGGCTATGTGGGGGTTTATACTGTATATAATGGGTTATGTCAGGGCTCATACTTTATATATAGGAGCTGTGTGTGGGCTCATACTGTATATAAGGTGCTATGTGATGGCTCATATTGTATACAGGGGGCTTTGTGGGGGCTTATACTGTATATAATGGGTTATGTTAGGGCTCATACTTTATATATAGGGGCTTTGTGTGAGCTCATAAAGTACATAGCTGGACTGTGTGGGGTCTTAAATAGTATATAGGGGAGTCTCAGCATACTTAATACTGCTCAATATTAAGTGACACAATTAATACACATTTTGAAATAATATGCTATTATTAATATTAAGCAGAATTTATTTCAGTGCTATTGGTTTGACACTTTACAAAGTCACGGTCTCTCATGTGGCCCCTCAGGAAAATTAATTGCCAGCCCTGAGACAGTATTATAATACAGGGAGAGAATCTGATTCCAGTGGTGTATCACTTAGAATACTGGGTGCAGATGTTGTGGCGGAATCACAGTTTTCTCTGCTGCAGATTTAGCAGACCTCAGAATGTTGAGCCTTGTATAACCCTGCCCACTCAACTGACTGTCAGCTTTCTGTGTACACTGTATATTGACATAAAGCTGCTATTCTCTTCTGGGTTTCTGGGTGGTGCATGCATAACAAACATGCATTATATCGGAAAAAGGTAACCAGAAAAACAGCACTCACCCAATCCTTCTTTCAAGATGTGGTTTTCATCCCTGAAAATGGTTACATTGATATTTGCGGAGGTGCAGGTGTCAGGGGAGTTTTTTCATGAATAGTGAGACCTGCAGGACTGCAGCTGTTTCACGCCTTGCTGGCGCTTCTACGGATCCAACTCCGCTGACACCTGAACCTCTGCAAATATCAATGTTACCACTTTCATGGATTAAAACCGCATCTTGAAAGAAGGATTGGGTGAGTGCTGTTTTTCTTGTTACCTTTTCCGATATAATACATGTTTGTTATGCATGCACCGCCCAGAAACCCAGAAGAGATCCTACGAGGCTATTTCTGAGGATTTGGGTTGAAAAAACACACAGAAAAAGTGACTTGGTTCCTGGAATAACCCTTTGTTTTAGATAATATCAGTATATCAACATTCTGCACATGTTTTTACAGTTAGGATTTACGGTAGCTCTTTGGGGGCTAATCCGATCAATGGACTCGGGGTGTCCGCCCTCTCTCCACCCCGGTAGTTATACTACTGCCTTGATCAGTAATATTGTGCAAAGATTAGCTTGCTTCATGTATCGAAGCAAAGAAAAACAAAAGGAAAGAACGCCTCATATTCACTGTAGAAAGGAAGGAAAACCTGGCTTTGTCAGTGATGGTTTGACATTTTACAATCTGGCTGAAGGCAGTAGTCATGGGCAAGGTACTCATTTTAAATGATCCACCACTATACATGAAAATGGGAGTCCTTGCTTGGTGTATGTCCTGTAGTTACCTCCTTGATACATCTCTGCACGCCGCATGATGTCTTTGTACTTAGCAGGCTAGGACCAGATGTTACAAGGATGAGTGAGGGAGACCAAAGTCCAACAATAAACTTCTCTTTACTGAACAGTAACTTGATAGGAACTATATACATCAGATAGTAGGCACAATACTTCACAAATGCTTCATGTGCAATAATCAGAGGTAGGCATTTTTCAGTTACATGTGATGATACAGTGCGTCTCTCACATCATACAACAGTTCAGCAAACCATCATGGGAAACGCAATCATCCCCTGCGACTACTGCAGGGGGTAGCACTACAACCCCTCACAGCTACTCTTGTTTCCCAGATGGCCAATGAAGTCCTCAATGGTTGAGGAACGTCACTACGACTTTTCACTGGTATTGTCAAAGTCAGTTTGATCAGGGTCACAGGCTCCTTGCTTTGCCACTGCATCTTCAGCTCTTTGTAGGAGTGCTCATGTCCCAGTATGTTGACACTTTAGCCTATCCTTTAGACCATTGTTTGTTGAAGTCCTCTTTGTGAAGTTCCTTCCTTTCAATTCCCTTCAATTCTGTCTTCTGCTTCCCCTGAGCAAAATTCCATACCTTCACAATTGTCTCCATGGCCTGCACCAAGGACCTCTTCCTTTCCTTCTGCCTCTGTTATGGCTCCTAAAATCCGACATCCCACTGTTTCTTCACTTTCTTTAGAATCATATTATCTGATGTCTCGAGTCTTCCTCTTGCGAGATGAACACCCTTTGAATGAATGTCTGCAAGTAGCTGGACCATATTTCAGTACTTCTAAATTCCTAAACCCTATCTACGTAATAACAAAAAACTTGCCTCAGCTCCTTCCCAAATAATGCCTCCCATCAAAGGCTGCTTCCTTGCTGTTCACACTGTCTACAGCTGACTAGCTGTTGTTGGGCAGAAAATGACTACATCAACATTTCAACGCATGACAATACAAATTATCAAATTAAAAAAAACTACAATGCATTATATAACCGCAGATTCTTCAAGGAGGATGTGACAGCATCTCCACCTTCTTACAATTTCTCCTCCACTGATTCAGTGCAATCAACTTGCAAAAGGCTGTAGTATTTACTTCATGGAATAGCAGATTTTTTAGCGCTTACATTCTTGGGCTTTTATTTTTCAGGCCAGAGAATGAATGGAAACATAGTACTGTTTAGTCCTGAAAAAAAAAATAAACAAACTGAAAAGAACATGTCTTTCTGAACATCTCACTCATCGGTGTCAATGTAGTATAAAGTTCTATGATGCCAACCAATGACATTACCAGAACCTGCAATGACAGTACAAGTACTGTAGCTTCAATAGCAATAAGGCTTACACCCATTAATGTCATTTAGGTGCTTATATTTCATTCATATACAATAAAATACAAAAAGCTATGCCCAAATGTATTCTTACATAGCCTTGACTGAACATATGGCCATTTATTAGAGATGAACTAATATATTTGACAAAAATCTACTTTTTGTAATTTGCTTCAGTGCGGATTCAACACAGTGATGGCCACTGGCCGCCATTCTACTGTACTGTAAAGCATCATCAAATGTTTAAAAAATAAAAACACCTTAACCTTTTGATGATGCTTTACAGTACAATAAAATGATGGCCAGTGACCATCACTGTGTTGAATCTGCACCGAAGCGAATTGCAAAAATCTTCATTTCGGCAAATATAGCAAATTATTATTGACGTCTCAGCTTACCTCCCCAGCCCCTCAGCTCCTCACCATCACCCCTCCCTTCTCGTTGCAACTTTTATCACTGCCACGAGTGCTAAATCCTTGGGCCTCGTCCCACCAAGCTGAGATTTCTGGCTCTGATGAAGTCCGCAATGTTTTAGCGCATGTGCGCACATTGTCATAGTGCTCCTTGCCACATCATAGCATTGTGACCTTACAACGTGATGACCTTTTGTGCACTAATCCAGACGCGTCATAGCAAGGTAGTCAAAGTGGTATCCTCTTCACACAGGTAGGTTGCAGTGGCCTATGAAGATTCCAGCACAGCAAATATGGTTGAGTCAACGATCTCGGACCAATTTGTACAGACGTCTGAATGTGCCCTTAGAATTTGGATTCAGCTACCGATTCAAGCAAATGTCATTAGAAGAGTTGAGCGAAATGGGTCGGTCAAATTACAAAAACGCCGACTTTAGCTGAAACAGCCACCAGCTCTATTGCCTCCTCTTCTAAATGTTCGAAAACTGCAAGCACGGAGTTGTCAGTGCAGGGTTCTGGTCAGGAAAAACATGTTTTCTTGTGTCTTTAACCCCCACCAAAAGTTAAGAATGTGGCAGCCCACACTTCAGATTACTCTATGGAGCTGTTTTCACATACCATGCCTGGATTATCCAGTCAAATTCTGAATTCCCCAGTCCAAGATGAATCTGACATGGAGTGCACTGATGCACAGCCACTACTAGATGATTCTGCTGGTACATTGACCCAGAGCACTACATTGCCCTCGCAGTCTACTGAGCAAGAATCTGACCCTGATGAAACTCAGGTGCCCCTTCCCGCATACTATACTACCTTACACGGTGACACAGAGGAAGGTAAAGAGGAAGGTGCAGATGACTTTGAAGAGGAGGTTATGGATGACCCAGTTCTTGACCTGGATTGGCATCCATTGGGGGAGGAGGGTGGAGCTGGTAATAGTTCAGATAAGGAGAAGGATCCGCAGCAGGAATTGACATCGCAGCAGCGGTTATCTGGCAGGCCCGTAGCTGTCCAAAAACGTGGACCAAAAACTAACAGAGTTGCAGGACAGCTTGGCCAGACGGTTAACTTAGCACAGCGTGCAAGGCCAGAAAATGTATACCATAGTAGGAAGAGTGCAGTGTGGCACTTCTTTGTCCAAAATCCTACTGATGAGGCAAAGGTTACCTGTAAGAAGTGTGGAAGGACCTTTAGCCAAGGTAAACAACTCAGAAGTTTGAATACCAGTTGCATGCTTAGACATTTAATCAACATGCACTTGCAAGCGTGGACGGACTACACATGTGCACCTGCTGTGACTGAAGGTTGCCAGCAACGCTCCATCGCTTCCCCCACTGTAAGATCAACGCCACCGCTAATCACACCACCAGCACTAAATGTGGAGGTGTCATCGCAAGGCCAAAGCACTCAGGGAATGACAATGGTTTTGCAACACAACACTGAATCTAGGCCATCACCACCAATACCATCACCAGCCCACTCTCACTCCGTCTGGTCCACCGCTACTTCCCCCATATGCAGCTCTCCAGTCCAGCTCACCCTACCAGACACTTTGAGTATAACAAGCAAGTACTCATCCTCTCATCTGCGTACGCTGTGTTTGAACGCCTACATTGCCAAACTAATCTCATTAGAGATGATGCCCTACCGTTTGGTTGAAAGCGAAGCTTTCCGCGAGCTCATGGCCTATGCAGTCCCACGCTATGAACTACCCAGTTGGCACTTCTTTTCTTGAAAAGCCATCCCTGTCCTCCACCGGCATGTGAAAGACCGCATTGTCCATGCACTCAAACAGTCAGTGAGTGGCAAGGTGCACCTCACAACAGATGCATGGACCAGTAGGCATGGCCAGGGCCATTACGTGTCCATCACTGCGCACTGGGTTAATGTGGTGGATGCAGGCTCCACAGGGGACAACGGTGGTGGAACAGTGCTGCCTATCCCACGGTATAGGAAACAGTTGGCTGTAGGCTTTCGACCCTCCTCCTCCTCCATAAGCGAAAGCTCGTCCACAGAGCGCAGTCACACGAGCACTCCATCCGCAGCTGGCATTGTTGCACATGAGGTGTCCCACTATCGAACAGCTAGTAGTAAGCGTCAGCAGGCTGTGTTAAAGATGATGTCTTTGGGCGACAGCAGACACACCGCGGACGTTCTGGCTGACTACTTGCAGTGACAAACTGAGTCATTGCTGGGCAGTCTACGTCTTGAGGCAGGCAAGGTAGTCAGTGATAACGGCCGTAATTTTGTGGCAGCCATAGCCCGTGCAAAACTCACACGCATACCTTGTCTAGCTCACACTTTGAACCTGGTGGTGCAGTGCTTCCTTAATAATTATCCGGAGTTAACATCACTGCTCCATAAGGTGCGAAGACTGTGCTCGCACATCCGTAGCTCGGCCGTACACTCCAGTCGTATGCAGAAGCTGCAGCGATTGCTTCACCTCCCCAAGTACCGCCTAATCATAGACATTGCAACAAGGTGGAACTCCACCCTGCACATGGTTGAGAGGCTGTGCGAACAGAGGCAGGCTGTAATGCATTTGTGGGAGGATACATGGGCAGGCAGTTTGAGGGAAGACATGGAATTGTCGGGTGTGCAGTGGTCAAAGCTGAAAGACCTCTGTAAAGTCTGTGGTGTAGTGACCACTATGTCCGCTAGGGGGCACTGTGTGGGTGTCCCAGGACGGGCCTACAGGCATATCCATTGTGGTAATGGGTATAGGATGCTGAATGACCGTTATGTATCCCAAGGTAGGTGGACTTGGGATGGAAGCTTGAATATGTGTATTGATCAGCAGAGGAACTGCTGAGCTGTTGTTACACTGTGTCAGCGAGAGCTACCTACAAACCCACCTAGGGGCAGTGTCTAGAACGCCTTAATAGAGTGCATGAATGCTTGTAGGACCTGTGATGAGGTCATAGCCATGTGAACCAGTGGGCGTTGCTACGGACCATATAAGGTAACCAGAGTAGGTCACATGAGGGAGAGCGCATGGATCTGATTGGGCCATGTGGAAGGTCCCGGCAGTCCTAGGTGGAGGAAGGTGGTCTACCTTCCTGAAGACCGTGTGCTGAGGCAGCTGACCCAGTGAGGCCTATGTATGCTGGCTGTATGTGAGGAGGGATAAGCCTCCTGTGTTGTGCTGAGGCTCCAGGACTGCGCCTGAAGTAATGGACATTGTTATGCTTGCTGTCACCTGAGCTAAAGGCTATTCCTGTGTCTGGCTGTAGATAGAGCTCTGCTATGGACATTGCCCTGGCCTGTGTGTGAACAGGGCCTGAGGGAACTCAGCCCAGCTAAGGACTGTTTATGTTGCTTTTGACTACCGTGAAGGCTGGAAACTGTGTTTTGTTACTGAGGTTTATGGAGCAAATAAACCAAAAGGAATCGTTTTAACTCTGAATGTGCCAGTGTTTACCTCCAAGACCTGCAAAGTGGGTAATCCCCGTCTACTCACATGGTGGAACGCTACAAGTCCTTCAGTGTTTTGAGGAATGTACACGGCTGGTAAGCGCAGACGACGCCATCATAAGCATGAGCATACCACTTATGCATCTGCTCATGCAAAGTTTGACGCACATTAAGGATCTGGCGTCTGCAGCAGAGGAGGAGGAACAGGAGGAGGAGGAGGAAGAGGGAAGCCTTGCTGACAGACAGCCATTGTCTGGTTAGGGAACTGTCCTGGACGAGGTGGAGGAAGAGGAGGAGGAGGAGGATGAGGGGGATGATTATTTTGGGCAGGAGGATGCTTCTCAGGGGGCAAGAGAAAATGTTGGCGTTCCAAGGTCAGGTACAGTGTTTGTGCGTGACTGTAAAGATGTGGATTTGTCAGAAAGTGCTCCTCCACCCAGCAGTGGCAGTGCATTATTGGCACCTGGAACATTGGCCCATTATGCCTTGCGGATCCTAAAAAGGGACCCCCGCATTGCCAAAATGATGAAGGATGACAACTACTGGCTGGCCAGCATCCTCGATCCACGCTACAAAGGCAAATTACACAACATCATGCCACAGGAGAACCTAGAGATAATATTGGCTAACAAACAAGCAACTCTGGCAAACCGTTTGTTTGAGGCTTTCCCAGCACACAGCAGCGGTGCTGGTTCTCCCACGAGCCGTAGTGGGCACAATGGAAGAGGTGTTCGTGGTGCATACAGCCGAAGTGGCGCTGGAGACAGGGGTTTAATGACCATGTTGTGGAATGATTTCTCAAGTACCGCTCACATGACTGCTAATACTGCATCGATTAAAAGTGACAGGAGACAGCAGTTGTCAACTATGGTTACAAACTACTTCTCCTCCCATATCGATGTTCTCCCTCACAGGTCATTCCCCTTTGACTATTGGGCCTCTAAACTGGACACCTGGCCTGAATTGGCACACTATGCCTTACAGGAGCTCGCTTGCCCTGCTGCTAGTGTGTTATCTGAAAGAGTCTTCAGTGCTGCTGGATCAATCCTGACAGAAAAAAGGACCCGTCTGTTGACCCAAAATGTTGATGATCTAACCTTCATTAAAATGAACCATGCATGGGTTTCAAAGTATTTTGTCCCACCTTCCCCTGATGACACATAGTTTGCCAGAAAACTGCCACGCTTTTGTCCTCCTTTTCCTCAGACTTGCCCAATTCCGCCATTTGCAGCAGCTGAATGTCCAGCCTACACATCAACATATGCCATTTTTAAACCTCCCTAACTGGGTTGCCCACCCCCCAAAGGGCTGGGGTCAACACCTGGCGCACCCGGGCAAGTGCCATTGTTCTGAACAGGTGGATGGGCCCACTGTTGGCCGACGGCACTGGCACAGGGCCCTTCATAGTACAATACAGTGTCTCTGACGATGGGGGGGCCCACACGCCGTCAGACACACCAGCGTACTATGAGGGGCCCTGTGCCAGTACCGTCGACCATGAGTGTGCCCCCCCGCTTGGTCATGGCCACAGCACTTGCAAGTTGCAATACTTACCTCTCCCTGCTCCAGCGCTGTGTAGTCTGGGCAGTTAAATCCTTCATAGGGACGGCCACAAGAATTTTGGTTTATTGATCGATGATGGTTAAGATGTAGCTATGGCCTGTCCTGCTGGCCTCTACCTTCATATGATCAATGGCTACCATTTGTAATGGACGTCAACTTACAAGCGGATACACTGGTGCTTTATGATCACCTTTCACAGTTGTGATAGTTACAGACATGTGACATTCCTGCCACCATTTTTCAATATCTCCTCTCATGCCAATCCAATAGAATCGCCCACGGCCTGTGGCTCCTGTCTTTTGCACTCCAAAATGACCAGACACATCATGATAGGCAGTGAGGACCATGTCTACATCTCTCCCTGTGATCACAATTTGATGGAGATGAGTAACGGTGATGTGATCCACGCTACTGTGATAAAGCAATCCTTTCTACACAAAGAACCATTTTCGCTGTCTCCACAGACACAGTAATTGAGGGTCTGCATCGCCTCTGCAACATCTACCGGGCGGTTTTCCCACGATGAGTAATTCCTAAATTTCTGCTAATACTCAACTTTCCGTCTGTATTTGTATCCATTTAGTTTCCAGTAGCGGAGAGTCTGGACTGGCTTACTGAGATTGAAATATAAGCAAAGTTTTAAAAGTAATAATAATAATAATAATAATAAATTTTATTTTTATAGCGCCGACATATTCCGCAGCACTTTACATTTCAGAGGGGATTTGTACAGACAATAGACATTACAGCATAACAATAATCACATACAGTAGATTATAACAAATACCAAGAGGAAAGAGGGCCCTGCTCGCAAGCTTACAGTCTATGAGGAAAGAGGTAGACACGAAAGGTGGGTGGTAACAGTTGCCCTGATTGTATGGACCAGCCATAATGTTAAGTGTGTAACAGTACAGTCCTAATCAGTCTACAGAGGGCTAATGGATGCATAAAGCATGTGGGAACATGATGCGGGAAATCTGGTTATGGTAAAACTTTTGGCTGTGCCACACAGGGATAGATTAGGTTAATGTGTTGAGGTGATAGGCCAGTCTGAATAAATGCGTTTTCAGGGCACGCTTAAAATTGTGGGGATTGGGGACTAATCGTATTGACCTGGGAAGTGCATTCCAAAGAATTGGCGTGGCACGTGTAAAGTCTTGGAGACGGGAGTGGGAGGTTCTGACTATTGAGGATGCTAACCTCAGGTCATCAGCAGAACGGAGGGCGCGGGTAGGGTGGTATACTGAAACAAGGGAGGAGATGTAGGGTGGTGCTGAGCCATGGAGGGCTTTGTGGGTGAGGGTAATAAGTTTATACTGAATTCTGGAGTGGATGGGCAGCCAGTGTAATGACTGGCACAAGGTAGAGGCATCGGTGTAACGATTAGTGAGGAATATGATCCTGGCTGCAGCGTTCAAGACAGATTGGAGAGGGGAGAGTTTGGTAAGAGGGAGACCGATTAGAAGAGAGTTACAATAGTTGAGACGAGAATGAATAAGAGAAACAGTAAGAGTTTTTGCAGAGTCAAAAGTAAGAAAAGGTCGAATTCTAGAAGTGTTTTTGAGGTGCAGATGACAAGCGCGAGCCAGTGATCGAATGTGGGGGGCAAAGGAAAGCTCGGAATCAAGTATGACCCCAAGACAGCGGGCCTGTTGCTGGGGAGTAATAGTGGAACCACACACAGAAATGGCAAAGTCGGGTATAGGTACATTAGTAGAGGGAGGAAACACCAGGAGTTCAGTCTTTGACAGGTCCAGATTCAGATATAGTGAGGACATGATATTAGACACAGCGTTTAGACAATCGCCAGAGTTTTCTAGAAAGTCTGGCGTGATGTCAGGAGATGAAGCGTATAATTGGGTGTCATCAGCATAGAGATTGTACTGGAAACCAAATCTACTGATTGTTTGACCAATAGGGGCAGTGTACAAGGAGAAGAGGAGGGGGCCTAGAACCGATCCTTGGGGGACCCCAACAGTAAGGGGAAGGTGAGAGGAGGAGGAACCGGCAAAAGATACAGTAAAGGAGCGGTCGGAGAGATAGGAGGAGAACCAGGAGAGAATGGTGTCCTTGAGGCCAATGGAACGGAGCATAGTGAGGAGGAGCTGATGATCCACAGTGTCGAATGCTGCAGAGAGATCCAAGAGAATTAGCATGGAGTAATGACCATTTGATTTAGCTGTTAGCAGATCATTAGAGACTTTAGTGAGGGCAGTTTCAGTGGAGTGTAAAGAGCGGAAACCGGATTGGAGAGGGTCGAGAACAGAGTTTTCTGAGAGATAGCGGATAAAATGGGAGTGGACCAGGCGTTCCAGGAGTTTAGAGATGAAGGGAAGATTAGAGACAGGTCTATAGTTAGCGGCACAGTTTTGGTCGAGGGATGGTTTTTTAAGTAGTGGATGTAGTGTATGTACCACAACAATGTATACTGTTGTACGCTTCGAATACTTTTCCCTTTTTCTACTTTTTAAATTCTGGTGTAATACATAGTGAGCCTGTAAGTGTCTGTGTCTGACTCTGGAAGTATAGACGGAAATTTACAATTACCCCTAGACTGGATACACCTGGTATGTGCTGATACAGTACCTTTGTTAAAAATTTGTTTTTACGGTATCATCCATTGGGAGTGAGCGTGTGTGGTTTGCGCCTTCTATATATACGGTGAATTGTAGACACCAATTTTTACCCTATACACGATACAGCGTGTATCTTGTTATACAGTACCTTTGTTCGACATTTAGTATTACGGTCAAATCCATAGTGAGTAGTGTTGAGCATTCCGATACAGCAAGTATCGGGTATCGGCCGATATTAGCTGTATCGGAATTCCGATACTTAGTTCCGATACTTTTTTCATATCGAATGCCGGAATCGGAAGTTCCCATAATGCTAGGAGCCCGCTCGATTTGATTCAGCCAATGGGGATCCTCAGAAGTGTGGGCATATCCTGTTAGGCATGTAGGCATGTTAACTACTGGCATGGCTGTGATTGGCTGCTGAAATGATGTCATGATGCACTATAAAAAGCGCTGCAGCCGCCATTTCTGGTCACTCTACTGTGAATTCAGTTAGGGACAGGCTGCTGTTGAAGACTGTGAGGGACAGTTAGAAATAGCGATTCCACAAAACATATAGTGCTTAACCTAGGCTACATAAACCACCACTGTAGCTTGCTTTTCCCTAGCAGCGCTGTTTTCACAGCTGTCTGCAAGGGCTGTGTGAGTGCAGACCCACGCTGTGTAGTGTGTCCTGCAGGCACGTCTGCTTGTAGGCCAGCCAGCGTGTGTCTCTGCCTCATACACATTTTTCTTTTATTGCTGCTTTTTTTTTCACCTGTATAGTGTGCTTCCATACGTATCCATATACGTTGGTTGCAAACACTAAAGCAGTGGAAAGCGGAGCCTTTCAGCAGCCTTTCAGTGCTATAGCCCATTTCTCTGCACTGTTTTTGGCTGTCTGATAGGTCTCTCTGTGTGTGAGTGCAGCTCACGTTGCAGTGTGTTCTACAGCCACCGCTAGCTGTAGTCCGCTCAGCGTGCGTCACTGCCTCATACATAGTCCTCTTTTTGCAGCTAATTTAGCCAGATTTTTGCTCCTATATTAGTGTGCTTCCAACCGCATCCATTGTCATTGGTTGGTTGCAAACACTATATAGGATTAGATAGAGGAGCCTTTTTGCTGGCTTGTGCCCTTCAGGGCCAGCCAGGCTAGTATCACCCTATTTTTTGGAGCCTCATCAATTGCATTGTAGGTTAGCTTCCTGCATTGTAATCGCTCCAAAAAGTTTGTGATACTATAGCTTTCAAACTTTGGTCACATCCTTTCCTTTCCCCCCACCCAAAAAAAAGGAAATAAAGTTCACCAAACACTCCACTTTACAGTTGTCTAGGCCACATTAGATCATATTAAAGTGTAGTACACACACTCTTAGCCAAATTAGTGTTTCTTATACTGGTTAGCAGGTGTTCAGGAATAAGAACTCTAAGCCACCCCTTTTTTACTTTTCTGCCTATCTTTATCAGTCTACCAAGATGAAGAAGGCAGGGAGTAAGGCACGTGGTCGTGGCCATGGAGTTTCAGCAGGGAGAGGACGGGGGGATTCAGCAGGGAGAGGACGTGGGGATTCGGTGTCCGCTGCGACCACCAGTGACCCGGCATCCCCCACTTTTACCAGGCAACAGTCCTTCATGCGCAGCTTTGTAGGACCTCGCCGTACCCCACTGCTGCGTGACGAACAAATTGAAGCCGTTGTCGGATGGATGGCAGCTAACGCATCCACTTCAATGACTTCCGCATCCTCCCAAGGCCAGAGCACTGAAGAGCAACCATCTGTCTCTTCACCACCTGCCAAATTGCCCAGGCAGTCTGAGAACCCTGGACAGGAGCCATCTCAATCTTTACTTCTGTTCTCAGAATCTGTTGGCTTGGAAAGAGGTGGCCAGCCAAGCAGCATTCTAGAGCGTGAAGAAGAGGGAGTATGCAGTGATGCGCAACTGCTTTGTCCATCTGAATCTGAAGAGGCGGGTGGGCCAGTGCCTATGGTCAGCACACCTCAGTATGCATCAGATGTTGATGAGACTCAGTTGCCAATTTCTGGTGCGTACGGTGCTGGCGAGACAACCCAGGACCAGCCGGTGCTTGAAGAGGGGAGTGGAGATGATGAGGTCCTTGACCCATCATGGCGTCAGCCACAGGAAGGTGGTGGGAGCAGCTCTGAGGAAGAGATTCCCCGAACGGCCAAAAGAGGAGGGAGAGGGCGGGGGCAGACTTGGTTGCCTGTAGCCTCCACTTTGGCACCCGTGAGGAGCAATCCTCTTCCAAAACGCAAAACGGGCGCTCCCAGGACTTGCAGTGCGTGGTCTTTTTTTGACACAGTTGCAGATGACATTTGCTCTGTCAAATGCAAGCTGTGTCATCAGAAAGTGAAACGAGGGAAAAATGTGACCAACCTCAATACCACAAATATGTGGAAACATGTGCGTACCAAGCACGAGGTGGAGTTACACAGACACACTGAAGATGTAGGCAACCTTCAGCAGCACCTACCACCTCTTCAGCTCGTGTTGGGGCCTCTTCCTCCAGCTCACACACAGCTGGTTCGGCTTCCTCACTGGAACGCCATGGAAGAACCACTGCCACTGTTGTCCAGAGACCCAGTGAAATTCCACCCACTGAACCACGTTCGCAGTCATCAGCACACTCCCAGGCCACTCACCAGCAATCGGTAGCACAGGCATGGGAGAAAAAGCGGCCATACTCGGCAAACCATCCCCGAGCACTGGCTCTGAATGCCGGCATTGCCAAACTACTGGCCCTTGAGATGCTGTCATTCAGGCTGGTGGAGACTGACACCTTCCGGAACTTTATGTCATTGGCAGTTCCACAATACAATGTGCCCAGCCGCTTTTATTTCAGCAGGCAAGCTGTCCCTGCCCTGCAAAAGCATGTGGAGGGAAAAATTAAAAATGCGCTACTAAATGCCGTCAGTAGCAAGGTCCACCTGACCACCGATGCGAGGACCAGTAGCCATGGACAGGGACGATACCTTTCCCTCACTACCCATTGGGTCAATGTTGTGGAGCCGGGTACAGATCTGGAGAGTGGCTCTGTACGTATTCTGCCAACTCCAAGGATTGCAGGAATGCAGTCTGTACATATTGAGTCCTCCTCCTACTCTAGTTCCTCGGAATCAGCACTGCGTGAGCCTGTTAGGCCAGATATGAGCACAGGTGTGGCCAAACGTCAACAGGCCGTCCTTAAATTAATTTCTTTGGGGAATCAGAGCCACACAGCACAGGAGCTCTGGAATGCCATCAAGCAGGAGAGCGATGTGTGGTTTGTGCCAGCAAATCTCCAGCCAGGTTTGGTAGTGAGTGACAATGGCCGAAATCTAGTGGCAGCTCTGGGCCTAGGCAACCTCACTCACATACCATGTCTGGCACACGTGCTCAATTTGGTCGTGCAGAGCTTTCTGAGGGACTATCCGGATCTTGATGCACTGCTGCACAAGGTTCGCCTAGAGTGTGCTCACTTGCGGCGTTCCAGCATGGCAAGATCGCGCATTGCATCTCTGCAACGCCGATTCCGCCTGCCAGAACATCGCATCATATGTGACCTCCCCACCAGGTGGAATTCAACGTTACATATGTTGGAGCGGTTGTGTGAGCAGCAGGCAGCAGTAATGGAGTACCAGCTGCATCAGGCGCAAACAAGTCGCACTGTGCGCCGGACACACTTCACCACCACTGAGTGGGCCACTATGAGGGACATCTGCCAAGTTTTGCGTGCCTTCGATGACTCCACGTGGATGGCCAGTGCAGATGATGCACTAATCAGCATGACTGTCCCCCTCATCTGTCTGCTTCAAAAAACCTTACAAGCACTAAGTGAGGAGGTTTTTGAAGAGGTCGAGGATGAGCAGTCAGAAATGCCATCTGCTTCTGGCAAGTCTGCGCAACGTGCTTCCACACAAAGGCCCAGGCAGGGGACACTTAGTGAGGAGGATGACGAGGAGTCAATGGAGGAGGAGGAACACATCTCTCCAGAGGAGGGAGGTACACAAGGCTCTAGTAGTCAGTGTGTACAGCGAGGGTGGGGTGATGCTGAGCAGGCAGAGATGCTGCCTCAAGCTGGGGACAGCGTTTCCGGTCCAGTTGGCAGTCTGCAGCACATGGTTGATTTCATGCTGCAGTGCTTGTTAAATGACCGCCGCATCGCCAACATTCTCCACACGGCTGATTATTGGGTGTACACCCTCCTAGATCCTCGCTACCGGGACAACTTACAAAGCCTCATACCACAGTTGAACCGGGAGCGAAAAATGCGGGAGTACCAAGAAACACTTGTGCAGGCCATCATGTTCTCCATTCCCCCCACAAGTGTTGCTGGTAGTGCTTTTCAAAGCAGCCATGTGGGTAGAGGCAGTGGAGTAAGCTCTGCACAAAGAGGTAGCAGAGGCAGTGCCGCAGGACAAGGCAAGGCCAGTATGGCCCAAATGTGGAAAAGTTTTGTGGGACCGCCACAAACGGCTACACCATCACAGACGGCTCCAGTCAGCAGGAGGCAACGTTTCCGTCAGATGGTGACAGACTACTTGTCGTGCCCTGTTAGTGTTCTCCCAGACAGCTCTTCCCCGTTCAAGTATTGGGTCTCTAAGCTGGATACATGGCCAGAGCTTAGCCAGTATGCATTGGAGGTGCTGGCTTGCCCTGCTGGCAGTGTATTATCGGAACGTGTCTTTAGTGCTGCAGGTGGTGTGGTAACAGACCGTCGCATGCGACTATCCGCCGATAATGTTGACCGGCTTACTTTTGTGAAAATGAACAAGGCCTGGATCTCACCTGAATTTGCCAGTCCTCTTCCAGAATAAATAATTGGCTGGCAACAGGATCCAGGTCTCCTGTTGTGTTCATGTTTCTATGACCTGAACTTTATTTCCTGGGCTACAGCAACGCCCGTTGTTGCTCAGAAGTGCTGTTCGCACAGACAGAACACTCGCTCATGTGTAAGTGGGGTTTGGTAACGTCAGCTGATCCCCTGCTGTGTGTACGGCAAACTCTCCTGCTGCCTACAACTTCTGACTACCTCTGATTTAATATGTTCTCTGATTTGCCCTCTGTCTCCACTCTGTTTTGAGTATTTCCTCCTGCCTACAACACCGCCTGTTTCTGCTCTCAAGTGCCGTCTGCACAATCCACACTTGTTCCTGTGGTACCTGGGTCCTGTAACATCTGCTCATCTCCAGAGTTGAGCACGGCAATGTCTCCTGCTTTGTCTACATTCCCACTACTTGTAGTGGAAATGTGGACAGAGCAGGAGACATTGCCTGACTCACCTCTAGGGAGAAGCTGCTGTTACAGAACCCCAGTAACACAGGAACAAGTGTGGGTTGTGCAGACGGCATTTCAGAGCAGCAACTGGCGTGGTTGGAAGCCAGAGGAAATACTCGAAACAGAGTGAAGACAGAGGTCTAATTGGAGTACGTTGACAGTTAGTAGTAGTCTAGAAACAATCGCAAACTGCCACCAAGTAGGCCTCGGCCTACTACCTGATTTTCCCTGGGCTCCGACACCGCCAGTTGGTGCTCAGAAGTGCTGTCCGCACAGACAAAACACTCGCTCATGTGTAAGTGGGGTTCAGTAACGTCAGCTGATCCCCTGCTGTGTGTATGGCAAAGTGTCCTGCTCCCTCCACAGTCAAACAACCTCAGATTTACACCTGGCTCCAAGTAGGCCTTGGCCTACTACCTCATTTTCCCTGGGCTCCGACAACGCCAGTTGGTGCTCAGAAGTGCTGTCCGCACAGACAAAACACTCGCTCATGTGTAAGTGGGGTTCGGTAACGTCAGCTGATCCCCTGCTGTGTGGAGGGCAAACTGCTGCTGCCTCCAAATTGTAACTACTTCAGATTTAAACATTCTCTGATTTGGCCTCTGTCTCCACTCTGTCTCTAGTATTTCCCCTGACCTCCAACACCACCAGTTCCTGCTCACAGTTGCCATCCACGCATTCCACACGTGTTCCTGGTGTTCTGTAACGTGAGCTGATCCCCCAATGTGTGTCCGGCACTGTCTCCTGCGCTGTCCACCTTCCCACTGCAAGTGGTGGGAATGTGGACAGAGCAGGAGACATTGGCAGACAAACATCAGGGGATCTGCTGACATTACAGAACACCAGTAACACAGGAACACGTGTGGATTGGGCAGACGGCTACTGTACGCATAAACTGGCGGTGTTGGTAGTCACGTGAAATCCTGGAAACAGAGTGGAGACAGATGCCTAATTGGAGCACGTTGACAGTCTGTTGTAGCCTACAAACAATCTAAAACTGCCACCAAGTAGGCCTCGGCCTGCACCCTGGTTCTCCCTGGGCTCCAACAACGCTAGTTGGTGCTCGGAAGTGCTGTCCACACAGAAAAACACACTTGTTCATGTGAAATTGGGGGTCAGTAATGTCAGCTGATCCCCTGCTGTGTGGAGGGCAAACTGCTGCTGCCTCCAAATTCAAACAACGTCTTATCTTAAACTGCCTCCAAGTAGGCCTCAGCCTACAAAATGACTATCCCTGGGCTCCAACATCGTCAGTTGTTGCTCGGAAGTGCCGTCCACACAGAAAAACACACTCGTTCATATGAAAGTGGGGTTCGGTAACGTCGGCTGATCCCCTGCTGTGTGGAGGGCAAAGTGTCCTGCTCCCTCCAAAGTCAAAACACCTCAGCTTTACACCTGGCTCCTAGTAGGCCTCGGCCTGCACCATGATTGTCCCTGGGCTCCAACACCGCCAGTTGGTGCTCGGAAGTGCTGTCCACACAGAAAAACACACTCGTTCATGTGAAAGTGGGGTTCAGTAACGTCAGCTAATCCCCTGCTGTGTGGAGGGCAAACTGCTGCTGCCTCCAAATTGTAACTACCTCAGATTTAAACATTCTCTGATTTGGCCTCTGTCTCCACTCTGTCTCTAGTATTTCCCCTGACCTCCAACACCGCCAGTTCCTGCTCACAGTTGCCGTCCACGCATTCCACACTTGTTCCTGTGTTCCTGGTGTTCTGTAACGTGAGCTGATCCCCCAATGTGTGTCCGGCACTGTCTCCTGCGCTGTCCACCTTCCCACTGCAAGTGGTGGGAATGTGGACAGAGCAGGAGACATTGGCAGACAAACATCAGGGGATCTGCTGACATTACAGAACACCAGTAACACAGGAACACGTGTGGATTGGGCAGACGGCTACTGTACGCATAAACTGGCGGTGTTGGTAGTCACGTGAAATCCTGGAAACAGAGTGGAGACAGATGCCTAATTGGAGCACGTTGACAGTCTGTTGTAGCCTACAAACAATCTAAAACTGCCACCAAGTAGGCCTCGGCCTACACCATGATTGTCCCTGGGCTCCAACAACGCCAGTTGGTGCTCGGCAGTGTCTTTGGCACGGGGACTCCCTGTTGCCCAGCCTGGTTCCAGCACGCCTGCTGTTTCCGGGTAGTGTCAAGGTCACTATGCCACCAATCCGTTGCCCTGTCGTCTTGCGGCCGGGTTAGCCGACTCTACGGTGCCTGCAGTTTAGGTGACTCCTATGTGGGCTGCGGGAACTGGCACTGAAGGCTGGATCCGTAGTGCCAATGGGACATGGACCCCCTGTAGGACTGTGGGTTTCGGTGACTGCGGCCGGCTTGCGGCCTGGCTACTTTGCTTTCAATGGGTACCTTCTGCTACCCACCCGGGTTCCTGCACTGTCTGCTGGTTCTCGCCAGAGCCTTTGGCCTAGGTGCCTCCATCTCGGTATCCGAGGTCCAGCACCGTCAGCTTGTCCTTGGTAGTGCTTTCTAGCACAGGTACCTCCTGCCTAGTAACCGTGGTCCAGCACCGTCAGCTGTTCCTCGGTAGTGCCATTGGCTCTTGTAGCTTTTGCTACCCATCTGGGTTCCAGCACCGTCAGCTGGTTCTCGGCAGTGTCTTTGGCATGGGGACTCCCTGTTGCCCAGCCTGGTTCCAGCACGCCTGCTGTTTCCGGGTAGTGTCAAGGTCACTATGCCACCAATCCGTTGTCCTGTCGTCTTGCGGCCGGGTTAGCCGACTCTACGGTGCCTGCAGTTTAGGTGACTCCTATGTGGGCTGTGGGAACTGGCACTGAAGGCTGGATCCGTAGTGCCAATGGGACATGGACCCCCTGTAGGACTGTGGGTTTCGGTAACTGCGGCCGGCTTGCGGCCTGGCTACTTTGCTTTCAATGGGTACCTTCTGCTACCCACCCGGGTTCCAGCACTGTCTGCTGGTTCTCGCCAGAGCCTTTGGCCTAGGTGCCTCCATCTCGGTATCCAAGGTCCAGCACCGTCAGCTGGTCCTTGGTAGTGCTTTCTAGCACAGGTACCTCCTGCCTAGTAACCGTGGTCCAGCACCGTCAGCTGTTCCTCGGTAGTGCCATTGGCTCTTGTAGCTTTTGCTACCCATCTGGGTTCCAGCACCGTCAGCTGGTTCTCGGCAGTGTCTTTGGCACGGGGACACCCTGTTGCCCAGCCTGGTTCCAGCACGCCTGCTGTTTCCGGGTAGTGTCAATGTCACTATGCCACCAATCCGTTGTCCTGTCGTCTTGCGGCCGGGTTAGCCGACTCTACGGTGCCTACAGTTTAGGTGACTCCTATGTGGGCTGCGGGAACTGGCACTGAAGGCTGGAATCGGTAGTGCCAATGGGACATGGACCCCCTGTAGGACTGTGGGTTTCGGTAACTGCGGCCGGCTTGCGGCCTGGCTACTTTGCTTTCAATGGGTACCTTCTGCTACCCACCCGGGTTCCAGCACTGTCTGCTGGTTCTCGCCAGAGCATTTGGCCTAGGTGCCTCCATCTCGGTATCCGAGGTCCAGCACCGTCAGCTGGTCCTTGGTAGTGCTTTCTAGCACAGGTACCTCCTGCCTAGTAACCGTGGTCCAGCACCGTCAGCTGTTCCTCGGTAGTGCCATTGGCTCTTGTAGCTTTTGCTACCCATCTGGGTTCCAGCACCGTCAGCTGGTTCTCGGCAGTGTCTTTGGCACGGGGACTCCCTGTTGCCCAGCCTGGTTCCAGCATGCCTGCTGTTTCCGGGTAGTGTCAAGGTCACTATGCCACCAATCCGTTGTCCTGTCGTCTTGCGGCCGGGTTAGCCGACTCTACGGTGCCTGCAGTTTAGGTGACTCCTATGTGGGCTGCGGGAACTGGCACTGAAGGCTGGATCCGTAGTGCCAATGGGACATGGACCCCCTGTAGGACTGTGGGTTTCGGTGACTGCGGCCGGCTTGCGGCCTGGCTACTTTGCTTTCAATGGGTACCTTCTGCTACCCACCCGGGTTCCAGCACTGTCTGCTGGTTCTCGCCAGAGCCTTTGGCCTAGGTGCCTCCATCTCGGTATCCGAGGTCCAGCACCGTCAGCTCGTCCTTGGTAGTGCTTTGTAGCACAGGTACCTCCTGCCTAGTAACCGTGGTCCAGCACCGTCAGCTGTTCCTCGGTAGTGCCATTGGCTCTTGTAGCTTTTGCTACCCATCTGGGTTCCAGCACCGTCAGCTGGTTCTCGGCAGTGTCTTTGGCACGGGGACTCCCTGTTGCCCAGCCTGGTTCCAGCAAGCCTGCTGTTTCCGGGTAGTGTCAAGGTCACTATGCCACCAATCCGTTGTCCTGTCGTCTTGCGGCCGGGTTAGCCGACTCTATGGTGCCTGCAGTTTAGGTGACTCCTATGTGGGCTGCGGGAACTGGCACTGAAGGCTGGATCCGTAGTGCCAATGGGACATGGACCCCCTGTAGGACTGTGGGTTTCGGTAACTGCGGCCGGCTTGCGGCCTGGCTACTTTGCTTTCAATGGGCACCTTCTGCTACCCACCCGGGTTCCAGCACTGTCTGCTGGTTCTCGCCAGAGCCTTTGGCCTAGGTGCCTCCATCTCGGTATCCGAAGTCCAGCACCGTCAGCTGGTCCTTGATAGTGCTTTTTAGCACAGGTACCTTCTGCTTAGTAACCGTGGTCCAGCACCGTCAGTTGGTCCTCGTTAGTGCCATTGGCTCTTGTTCCTTCTGCTACCCATCCGGGTGCCAGCACTGTCTGCTGGTTCTCGCCACAGCCTTTGGCCTAGGTGCCTCCATCTCGGTATCCGAGGTCCAGCACCGTCAGCTGGTCCTTGGTAGTGCTTTTTAGCACAGGTACCTTCTGCTTAGTAACCATGGTCCAGCACCGTCAGTTGGTCCTCGGTAGTGCCATTGGCTCTTGTTCCTTCTGCTACCCATCCGGGTGCCAGCACTGTCTGCTGGTTCTCGCCAGTTTCTCAGCCTTCTTGTACCTTCTGCTACATTTCCAAGATCAAGCTTTTTGAAATTGTCTTTGGTAATCCTTATTGATCTCCATGACGATGACCCTGATGATGACGACCCTGAAGACCACACCAAAGAAGACCAGAAATATGACCCTAAATAATAAGACCAAGAGAACAAAGAACATGAAGACAACCACCAAGATACAGAACAAAAGACAGAAGAACAAGAAGCAGAAGAAGCAAAAGCAGAAGAACAGAAAGCAGAAGAACATTAAGCATAAGACAAAAAATCAGCATAGAAGAAATCAAAATTATAAGCAGAAGAAGACTAAGCAGTAAATGGGGGTGAATCCGTTCCTCCTCGTGGTGGCCCTGGAAAATGCCTGCTGCTGCAGGCCAAACTGAACGCGGACAAATCCTGTTGTAAATCTTTTGTGACAGGCAGAACGTAAGGTGTAATCTTATAACTTTTATAGATAAGTACTACAGGAATGCCTGTCACCATAAGAAAATGAAGAAAAAGAAGAATAGGAAGAAGATGAAGAAATAGCATATGAAAATTAATAATAGCTGAATAAGAAGAATATGAAGAATGGAAAAAAAAAATTAATGGGAAGAAGGTGAAGAAGAAGAAGATGAATAAGGTGAAGAAAAAGTTGATGAAAAAAAATGCTACTGCTGCGGATCATGAAGGAGAAAGTGTGGGAGAAGTACAAAAGAAGGTGAAGAGCATGGAAGTTGCAAAACATACATATCTGACTAAATATAAAAAAGTTAGCATAGTCAATATCTTTTTAACTCCGAACGTCTTGAAAAAAAAAATTGGAACTAATGCTATGCCATGTGATTTGAATAAACCACTATGCTTTTAATGTCTCCTCCACCTCCCACAATACATTCTACATGATTCTTATTTGTTTTCAATTATGTAGAATTAGCCAACAAGGAAATAAAGGCCTTTTTTTTAATTCCGATACCGGAAGTCCCATTGACTTGAATGGGACTTCCGGTATCGGAATCGGCGATACCCGATATTTTTTTCGTATCGGGCGATACCATCCGATACGATATTTTTGGGTATCGAATGGTATCGCTCAACACTAATAGTGAGTAAGCATCTTAGAGTGACTACGGGACTATGTATACAGAGATTTCAATTGCACCCTATAATATATATACTTGCTATCTTGTTATCCAGTACCTTTTTAACAACATTTTTTATTATGGTCAAAACCAGACTGAGTGAGCGTCTGAGGGTGACTCTGGAAATATATACCGAGATTTCAAATTTGGCCAACACTGTATACAGCTGTACTCTTTTGATCCAGTAACCTTTTTTGCTATTTAGATTCTGGTGTAATCCATAATGAGCCTGTGAACGTCTGTCTGTTACTCCGGAAATATATTTGGAGCTTTAAGATTACCCCAACACTGTATACAGCTGTACGCTTGTGTTACATTACCCATTTACAGCTTTTCATATTCTTGTGTAATCCATACTGGGCATGAGAGCGTTTGTGTCTGCCTCCTGAAATATATACGGAGATTCCTAATGTTTACACTACACTATATATACCTTGTATCTGGTGATACTGCACCCTTTTTCAACTTTTTATTTTATTGTGTACTCCATACTGAGCCTGTGAGCCTCTGTGTATGACTCATGAAATATATACAGTGATCTACTGTTATCCCTAGACTGTATAGAGCTGTACGCTTCTGATACAGTACCATATATCTGCTGGTATTTTGGGTCCATTTTCCAAAACATGAGGAAGTATGGTGGAAGAGGACGCGGACGTGGGCATGGGGGGCCACCGGGTACTGATGGTGGTGGTGGTGCATCTGCTGGTAGTGCCAAAAACACAATAGCAGCTAAGGCAGGAGGTGTTGAGCCAGCGTCATGGTGTAGCTCTGGAAGGCCTGTAAGGCTCCGTTTTCTGGGAATAGGTAGACTGCTTTTAAAGCTGTAGCATCAGGAACTTTTTTTTGCTTACATTGCTGAAACAGCCTCCAGCTCTATCGCCTCCTCTTCTGAAGTTTAAAAAAATGCAAGCACTGAGTCATCAGTGCAGGCTTCTGGTCAGGAGCAACCCCTTTCCTTGTGTCCTTCACCCACACCAAAAGTGAAGGATGCGGCAGCACACACTTCAGATAACTCCATTGAGCTCTTTTCACATACTATGCCTGGGTTAATTAAAAATGGGGCCCATCATATACTGGAGCATTCCAAATCAGGGACATCAGACACAGAAGCAGCATTTACGGGGCTCATTATGCACTGGAGCATTAGAAATGGAGCACATTATATATGGAGCATTATTTGGGCCCATAAGACACTGGAGCATCATCCATGGGGCCCATCATATACTGGAGCATTCTAAATGGGGCAGATCAGACACTGGAGCAGCATCTATGGGGCACATTATGCACTGGAGCATTACAAATGGGGCCCATTAAATATGGAGCATTATTTGGGCCCATAAGACACTGGAGCATCATCCATGGGGCCCATCATATACTGGAGTGTTGTGAGTTCATTTTCCCCTTCACTACTGAGGCCCGAGGAACTCCCTCTTCTGGTAAAGAAAGGTAGTGAGCCTGATTATCAAACACCTGAGTCTGATGATGATGACTGGTTGAGTGGAGTTACTGACTGGATATAAGGCTGCCGACGCCCTTCAACCCTGCGGGTGATTTCTCTGTGGGATCCTTGGAGACCAGTCTGAATTCCTGCTCCTCTAAAGCTAAGTTTTCTGCTCGGCCTTTTGCATTTGTGCTTAGACTTTGTTTTGCTTTGTTTTTCTGGATTTCTGCCATTCCCTGCTGGGGTGTGCTGAATTCCTTTAGCTCTGTCTTCTGAAAATACCTGAGTGCTGATTTAGTTTTTGAAGCCTAGCTGCTTCAGGGTCTTTTTCATATCAGCTTGTTGGCTTATGTCTTTGATAGGGTTTTGGCAGATTGCAGACAGCAACCTTCCTTTCCTGTTCTGTTTAGCTAGCTTGGGCCCCATCGTTTGCTCAGCCTATCTTTCTATCTGTGTGAGTGTTTTTTCATCTTGCTTCACCGTCATTATATGTTGGGGGCTGCGTTTTACTTTGGGGTCTGCTCTGGGGCACTTTAGATTTCCTTTTCTGTCTTTAGGCTATTTAGCGCTCCGGCTGTGATCGAGGGGTTTAGGGCATCGTAGGAACCCCCCACGGCTACTGCTAGTTGTGTTGATAGGTTCAGAGGTCTGCAATCTGATAGTTGCCAACTTCTCTGGTTTTCTGGACGTAGCTTCTATTTTTGTGTCTGCCTCCTACAGAGACTCAATCATAACAGAATCACCCGCCATACCGCAGATCCTAGGGTACTCAATAGCAGGAAAGAATTGTAAAAAAAAAAAAAATAAATAAAAATCTCTGAGGCTGTAGGGGGAATTTTTTTTTCTCTCAATGGAGATAAAGCAATTGTCTGATCGTGTGGAGAAGCTCGCTGCGGAAGTGCGGGGAATTTCCGCCTACCTTGCTCATTCACATGCTGCTGAACCAAAGATTCCTACACCTGATGTATTTTTTGGGGATCGGTCTAAAGTTTTGAATTTCAAAAATAATTGTAAATTATTTTTTGCCTTGAAGCCTAACTCGTCAGGGAGCTCCGCGCAGTAGGTTAAAATTGTCATCTCTTTGCTGCGTGGCGATCCCCAGGATTGGGCGTTTTCTTTGAAACCAGATGATCCTATTCTGACTAATGTGAACGCATTTTTTTCAGGCCTTGGGGTTGTTGTATGACGAACCTAATGCCATTGATCAGGCTGAAAAGACCCTACTGGTATTGAACCAGGGTCGTGATTCTGCAGAATTGTACTGTCAAAAATTCCAAAAGTGGGCAGTACTTACTACCTGGAATGATAATGCCTTGGCTACTATCTTTCGGAAGGGGTTGTCAGAAGCCATAAAAGATACTATGGTGGGATTTCCTGTTCCCTCTGGTCTTGACGATTCTATGTCATTAGCCATTCAGGTTGATCGGCGTTTGCGCGAACGCAAAGCTGCACGAGAGGTGTTGCCACCTATTGAACAAATGTCTGAATCTATGCAATGTGATAGAGTTTTTTCCAGAGAGCAGCGTCAGGAGTTCAGAAGGTGTAATAAGTTGTGTTTTTTCTGTGGAGATGCCTCGCATATTATTTCTGTCTGTCCTAAACGAGAGAAACGCTTTGCACCCACGTTTTCTGTTGGTGGTGTTCAACCTAAGTTTCTTCTGGCTATTACTCTGATCTGCTCCCTGTCCACATTTTCCGCCAAGGCTTTTGTGGATTCGGGAGCAGCCCTAAACCTAATGGACTTGGATTTTGCTAAACGTTGTGGATTTCCGATGACACTTCTGCAGACGCCTATCCCTTTGAGGGGGATTGATGCTACTCCTTTGGCTAAAAATAAACCTCAGTTTTGGACCCAGGTGGTAATGCGGGTCGCCCCAGACCATCAAGAAAATTGCAGATTTTTGCTGTTGCACAATCTGCATGATACTATTGTTCTGGGGTTTCCCTGGTTACAAATTCATAATCCAGGTTTGGATTGGAAATCTGTGTCTGAGGTGAGTTGGGGTTGTCGGTGTGCCTTTAGTGAGGCTCCGGTGTTTTCCACCTCTCCTCAGTCGCATGATGTTCCTGATTATTTGGCGGACTTTTATGATGTATTTAGTGAGAATGAGTCTGCGTCTCTGCCTCCTCATAGGAGTTATGACTGTGCAATTGAACTGAGCCCGGGGTGTAAATTTTCCAAGGGTCGGCTCTTCAATCTATCTGTACCCGAGCACGAGGCTATGCGATCCTATATTAAGGAGGCGTTGGAGAATGGTCATATTAGACCATCCTCGTCACCTTTAGGTGCCGGGTTTTTTTTTGTAGCCAAAAAGGATGGATCATTAAGACCTTGTATTGATTATCGTGCCCTCAACAAAATTACTGTTAAATATCAGTATCCGTTACCCCTGATTTCTGATCTATTCTCCAGAGTTAAAGGTGCTTGCTGGTTTACCAAGCTTGACCTCAGGGGGGCGTATAATCTTATTCGCATTAAGCATGGGGATGAATGGAAGACGGCGTTTAATACTCCGGAGGGACATTTTGAGTACCTGGTGATGCCTTTTGGGCTCACTAATGCCCCTTCTGTCTTCCAGTGCTTCATGAACGATATTTTCAGAGATTTTGTCAATAAATTTTTGATTATCTATCTGGATGATATTTTGATCTTCTCCAAGGATTGGGATTCTCATGTGGAACATATTCGGACTGTGTTCCGGATCTTGAGGGATAATTCCCTGTATGTCAAAGGATCTAAATGCCTTTTTGGAGTACAGAGTGTCATGATCCCAGTGCAGGTTTTTTGAGCTGCACACCGGGGGTTAATGTCTGGAGCTCTGTGCAGGTTTTGACCTGCACACTTGGGGTTAATGATTGTGGCCTCTTTCTGGTTCTGGGAGAGCTTCATAAACCCCTGGGTAGCTTCAATCCCTGCCAGTTATACTTTTGCCTTTGGCCTAGTGTGCTGACCCCCGTGTGCCTGTGTGTTGCTATAGCTTGTTTATATGGTTCTGACCCGATTCTGTTTCCCGTTGTGAGTTTGCCTGTTGATTTTGTACTGCGTTATTATCTGTGTATGACTCATCGCCTGTGACCCGACTACTCTCTGCTCGCCCCTCTTGTACCTTGCAGCTATCTGTGTATGACTCATTGGCTACGTCCTGACTATTCTCACTGTCTATGCCACTGGGTAACTTTGTCTCGCAGTTACTCTGCTAGGAATTGTCTTGCAGCTCCTAGCTCTGTGGAGTTTAGGCCACGCCTCTAGCAGTCACGTGCTTCAGCTCCTGCCGCTCTGAAGTACGCATCTATTTGGTTGCTGCCCGCTCCACAGTTAGCTTTGAGCACAGTTCGCTTTACTCAGGACACGCGCATTGGCTCAGTGAGCAAGTTCAGTGCGGTGTTCCTGACACAGAGGATTTCTTTTTTGGGATTTATTTTGTCCCCGTCAACTATTGAAATGGACCCGGCCAAGGTACAGGCCATTTACGATTGGGTTCAGCCCACTTCTTTGAAGGCCCTCCAGAAGTTTTTGGGTTTTGCTAATTTTTATCGGAAATTTATAGCAAAATTTTCTAGTATTGCCAAGCCATTGACTGATTTGACTAAGAAGGGTGCTGATGTGTTAAATTGGTCTCCGGAGGCTGTTTCTTCCTTTCAGGAGCTGAAGCGAAGATTCACCTCCGCCCCGGTTTTGCGGCAACCTGATGTCTCACTTCCGTTCCAGGTAGAGGTGGATGCTTCTGAGATTGGTGCAGAAGCTGTTTTGTCCCAAAAGGATCCTGTAACATCTAAAATGAATCCCTGTGCTTTCTTTTCCCAAAAGTTCTCTCCATCTGAACGTAACTATGATGTGGGGAATCGGGAACTGTTGGCCATGAAATGGGCATTTGAGGAGTGGAGACATTGGTTGGAGGAAGCTAAGCATCAAGTCGTGGTCCTCATTGACCACAAGAATTTGATTTACCTAGAGTAGGCTAAGCGCTTGAACCCTAGACAGGCTAGGTGGGCCTTGTTTTTTACACGTTTTGATTTTGTGGTTTATTTTCTTCCTGGAACTAAGAATGTCAAGGCAGACGCCCTCTCTAGGAGCTTCTTTGCTGATTCTCCTGTGGTGACCAAGCCTGCTACCATCTTAGGCGAAGGGGTAGTTCTTTCTGCCATCTCGCCCGATTTGAGACATGCTCTGGAAGAGTTCCAGGAGGACAAACCTGAGCGTTGTTCCAGTGGAAAGTTGTATGTTCCTGACCAGTGGAAGAAGAGAGTGATGTCTGAAGTTCATTGCTCTGCTTTGGCTGGTCATCCAGGTATTTTTGGTACTAGAGATCTGGTGAGTCGGTCTTTTTGGTGGCCCTCCTTGTCTCGTGATGTCAGGAATTTTGTGCAGTCCTGTGGGACGTGCTCCCGGTATAAATCATGTTCTCGCTCTAGTGGGTTGTTGATGCCTTTGCCTGTCCCCAAGAGGCCATGGACCCATATTTCAATGGATTTCATCTCTGATATGCCTGTCTCTCAAAGGATGACTGTTATTTGGGTGATTTGTGATAGGTTCTCTAAGATGGTTCTACTTGTACCACTCCCTAAGTTGCCGTCTTCCTCTGAGTTGGTGCCCCTGTTTTTACAACAGGTGGTTCGCTTGCACGGGATTCCTGAGAACATTGTATCTGACAGAGGAGTCCAGTTTGTGTCTAGATTTTGGAGAACTTTCTGTTCCAGGCTGGGAATTCAGTTGTCCTTCTCCTCTGCTTTTCACCCTCAGACCAATGGGCAGACAGAGAGAACAAACCAGACCTTGGAGTCATATTTGAGATGTTTTATTTCTGCTGATCAGGATGATTGGGTTTCATTTTTGCCCTTGGCCGAATTTGCTTTAAATAATAGAGCTAGTTCTGCCACTTTGATGTCACCTTTTTTTGTAACTTTGGGTTTCATCCTCGATTTTCTTCAGGGCAGGTGGAGCCCTCTGCCTGCCCAGGTGTTGACACTGTGGTGGAGAGAATGCACCAGATCTAGGACCAAGTGGTGGATAAGTTATCTCTCTTCCAGGAAAAGGCCCAGCGGTTTTCCAACCGACATAGGACCATTGGTCCCCAGTTTAAGGTTGGTGATATGGTGTAGTTATCATCAAAAAATATTGCTATGAAGGTGGCTTCTCCTAAGTTTAAGCCTAGATTTATTGGACCTTACAAGATTTTGGAGATTATTAATCCGGTCTCTTTTCGTTTGGCTCTTCCTGTCACATTTAAAATCCATAATGTGTTCCATAAATCTTTGTTGAAGAGGTTTGTTGAACCTGTTGTTCCGGGGGTGGCACCTCCAGACCCTGTATTGGTTGAAGGTAACATGGAATATGAGGTAGAGAAAGTACTGGATTCCCGTCTGGCTAGATGGAGACTCCAGTATTTGGTTAAGTGGAAGGGTTATGGTCAGGAGGATAATTCCTGGGTCTCTGCCTCTGATATTCATGCCAAAAGATTGGTGCGTGCCTTTCATCGGGCTCACCCTGATCGCCCTGGTGGCGTGGTTGAGGGTTCGGTGACCCCTCCTCAAGGGGGAGGTACTGTTGTGAGTTCATTTTCCCCTTCACTACTGAGGCCCGAGGAACTCCCTCTTCTGGTAAAGAAAGGTAGTGAGCCTGATTATCAAACACCTGAGTCTGATGATGATGACTGGCTGAGTGGAGTTACTGACTGGATATAAGGCTGCCGACGCCCTTCTGCCCTGCGGGTGATTTCTCTGTGGGATCCTTGGAGACCAGTCTGAATTCCTGCTCCTCTAAAGCTAAGTTTTCTGCTCGGCCTTTTGCATTTGTGCTTAGACTTTGTTTTGCTTTGTTTTTCTGGATTTCTGCCATTCCCTGCTGGGGTGTGCTGAATTCCTTTAGCTCTGTCTTCTGAAAATACCTGAGTGCTGATTTAGTTTTTGAAGCCTAGCTGCTTCAGGGTCTTTTTCATATCAGCTTGTTGGCTTATGTCTTTGATAGGGTTTTGGCAGATTGCAGACAGCAACCTTCCTTTCCTGTTCTGTTTAGCTAGCTTGGGCCCCATCGTTTGCTCAGCCTATCTTTCTATCTGTGTGAGTGTTTTTTCATCTTGCTTCACCGTCATTATATGTTGGGGGCTGCCTTTTACTTTGGGGTCTGCTCTGGGGCACTTTAGATTTCCTTTTCTGTCTTTAGGCTATTTAGCGCTCCGGCTGTGATCGAGGGGTCTAGGGCATCGTAGGAACCCCCCACGGCTACTGCTAGTTGTGTTGATAGGTTCAGGGGTCTGCAATCTGATAGTTGCCAACTTCTCTGGTTTTCTGGACGTAGCTTCTATTTTTGTGTCTGCCTCCTACGGTGACTCATTCATAACACTGGAGCATTCTAAATGGGGCAAATCAGACACTGGAGCAGCATCTATGGGGCACATTATATACTGGAGCATTACAAATGGGGCCCATTATATATGGAGCATTATTTGGGCCCATAACACACTGGAGCATCGTCCATGGGAACCATCATATACTGTAGCATTATGTGGAGCTCATCATATACTGTATGGAACATTATATGTGACCAATTAATTTGTACGGAGAAATATATGGGGCTCATTATTCTGTATGGAGCAGAATGTGGTGGCCATAATACTGTATGGAGTAATATACTGTCCTTTTTTTGAGCTATTGTACAATTTAACCCCTTCACCCCCAAGGGTGGTTTGCACGTTCATGACCGGGACAATTTTTACAATTCTGACCACTGTACCTTTATGAGGTCATAACTCTGGAACGCTTCCATGGATCCCAGTGATTCTGACATTGTTTTCTCACAACATATTGTACTTCATGTTAGTGGTAAAATTTCATTCAAATAACTTGCGCTTATTTGTGAGAAAAACGGAAATTTGGCAAAAATTTTGAAAATTTCGCAATTTTCCAACTTTGAATTTTTATGCCCTTAAATCACAGAGATATGACACACAAAAAACTTGATAACTAACATTTCCCACATGTTTACTTTACATCAGCACAATTTTGGAACCAAAATTTTTTTTTGTTAGGAAGTTATAAGGGTTAAAAGTTGACCAGTGATTTCTCATTTTTACAACACCATTTTATTTTTAGGACCACATCACATTTGAAGCCACTTTGAGGGGTCTATATGATAGAAAATACCCAAAACTGACACCATTCTAAAAACTGCACCCCTTAATGTGCTCAAAACCACATTCAAGAAGTTTATTAACCCTTTAGGTGCGTCGCAGGAAATTTTTTGAATATTTAAAAAAAAATGAGCATCTAACTTTTTTTCACAAAAAAAATACTTCAAGTTCAATTTTTTTTATTTTACCAAGGGTAACAGGAGAAATTGGACTGCAAAAGTTATTGTGCAATTTGTCCTGAGTACGCTGATACCTGAATTGTGGGAGGGAACGACTGTTTCGGCGCATGGCAGAGCTCAGAATGGAAGGAGCGCCGTTTGACTTTTTCAATGCAAAATTGGCTGGAATTCAGATCGGACGCCATGTCACGTTTGGAGAGTCCCTGATGTACCTAAACAGTGGAAACCCCCTACAAGTGACCCCATTTTGGAAACTAGACCCCCCAAGGAACTTATCTAGATATGTGGTGAGAACTTTGAACCCACAAGGGCTTTACAGAAGTTTATAACGTACAGTGGTACAATTAAAAAATCATATTTTTTCCACAAAAATGATCTTTTCACCCCAATTTTTATTTTCCCAAGGGTAACAGGACCCTAAAAGTTATTGTGCAATTTGTCCTGAGTACGCTGATACCCCACATGTGGGGGTAAACCACTATTTGGGCGCATGGCAGAGCTTGGAAGGGAAGCAGTGCCATTTGACGTTTTTGGCTGGAATTGAGATCGGACACCATGTCGCGATTGGAAAACCCCTGATGTACCAAAACAGTGGAAACCCCCCACAAGTGACACCATTTTGGAAACTAGACCCCCTAAGGAACTTATCTAGATGTGTGGTGAGCACTTTGAACCCCCCAGTGCTTCACAGAAGTTTATAACGCCCGGGCGTGAAAATAAAAAATTTGTATTTTTTCCACAAACATGATCTTTTAGTCACCATTTCTTTATTTTCCCAAGGGTAACAGGAGAAATTGGACCCCAAAAGTTGTTGTCCAATTTGTCCTGAGTACGCTGACACCCCATATGTGGGAGAAAACTACTGTATGGACACACTTCGGGGCTCGGAAGGGAAGCAGTGACGTTTTGGAATGCAGACTTTGATGGAATGGTCTGCGGGTGTCATGTGTGTTTGGAGAGCCCCTAATGTACCTAAACTATTGAAACTCCTCACAAGTGACCCCATTTTGGACACTAGACCCCCCACGGAACTTATCTAGATGTGTGGTGAGCACTTTGAACCCCCAAGTGCTTCACAGAAGTTTATAACGCTCGGACGTGAAAATAAAAAAATCATTTTTTTCCACAAAAATGATATTTTTGCCCCCAATTTTTTATTTTCCTAAGGGTAACAGGGGAAATTGGACCCCAAAAATTGTTTTGCAATTTGTCCTGAGTAGGCTGATACCCTACATGTGGGGGTAAAACACTGTTTGGGCGCATGGCAGAGCTTGGAAGGGAAGGAGCACCATTTGACTTTTTCAACTCAGAATTGGCTGTAATTGAGATCAGATGCCATGTTGCATTTGGAGAGCTCCTGATGTGCCCAAACAGTGGAAACCCCCAATTCTAACTCCAACCCGAACCCCAACACACCCCTAACCCTAATCTCAGCCCTAACCCTAACCCTAGCCCTAACCCTAACCTTAATGGAAAAATGGAAATAAATACATTTTTTTTATTTTATTATTTTTCCCTAACTAAGGGGGTGATAACGGGGGGTTTGATTTACTATTTATGGTGGTTTTTATGTTTGGCAGCTGTCACACGCTAAAAGACGCTTTTTATTGTAAAAATAGTTTTTGCATCACCACATATTGAGAGCTATAATTTTTCCGTGTTTTGACCCACCGAGTCATGCGAGGTCTTATTTTTTGTGGGATGAGTTGACGTTTTTATTGGTACCATTTTCGGGCACGTGACATTTTTTGATCGCTTTTTATTCCGATTTTTGGGATGCAGAATGAACAAAAACCAGCGTTTCATGAATTTCTTTTGGGGGAGTGCGTTTACACCGTTCCGCGTGCGGTAAAATTGATAAAGCGGTTTTATTCTTCGGGTCAGTACGGTTACAGCGATACCTCATTTAGGTCTTTTTTTATGTTTTGTCGGTTTTATGCATGAAAGCTATTTTATATAAAAAATAATTATTTTTGCATCGCTTTATTCTGCGAGCTATAACTTTTTTATTTTTTCGCTGATGATGCTGTGTGGTGGCTGGTTTTTTGCGGGACAAGATGACGTTTTCAGCGGTACCATGGATATTTATATGCGTCTTTTTGATCGTGCATTATTACGCTTTTTGTTTGGCAGTATGATAATAAATCATTATTTTTTGCTTCGTTTTTTATTTTTATTTTTTAAGGGGTTCACTAAAGGGGTTAACTAATGGGACAGTTTTATAGGGCGGGTCGTTACAGATGCGGCGATACCTAATATGTGTACTTTTATTGTTTTGTTTTTTTTATTTCCAAAAAATGGATTTATTGGGGGAATATATATTTTTTTTTTTCTAATTTATTTGGCGATTTTTTTTTAATTATTTTAACACTTTTTTTTATTTTTTTTTAACTTTATTAAATAGTCCCAGGTGGGACATCACTGTCCTGTGACAGATCGCTGATCTGTCACATCACAGATCACTGTGACAGATCAGCGATCTGTCACAGGCAGTGCCGAAGGCTTCCTCATGCCTGCGCTTCGCAGGCACTGAGGAAGCCAGCTTCCTGCAGGCCCCCGAAGGCCCCCGTCGCCATCTTGGATTCGGGGGCCTGCAGGAAAGGAGCCCCCCGCAGCAGCGCTGCACATTGCACTGCTGTGGGGGGCTCAGGGAAGCACGGAGGGAGCCCCCTCCCTGCCGATGCTTCCCTTTAACCCCCGGTACACCGCGATCGTGTTTAATCGTGGTGTGCAAGGGGTTAACATGTCGGGGGCGGTCCGTGACCGCCCCTGACACATTGTGCCGGGTGTCAGCTGTGATAATCAGCTGACACCCGGCCGCGATCAGCGGCGCTCACCACGTGGGCGCCGCTGATCGCGGTAGACGTACTATCCCGTCCATGGGCATAGGGGCCCGGGTCCCATGGACGGGATAGTACGTCTGATGTCAGGAAGGGGTTAAAATAGTTCAGTCATGTCATGAAAGCAGTGAAGTATTTGTCATTGTACTATACCTATATTTCTGTGCCGTATCGGAGCATCATGAGTTGTGGTATGTGTTAAAAAGGCGCACTGGCACTCTTTGGCCCAGGGCACATGGAAATCTGGAGCCAGCCCTACCCCCCCACAACTTTTACCAAATAACCCCCTGTTTTCAATGCGTAACTATTATTAAATAAATTAAGGTTGACAAGCTTCAGTAATAAGAATTGATGTTTTTTCATTGTAATGGGCACTGTAGGTGTGTTTACTGTCCTCCACTCCCTGCCGACTTTGCTTCCCCATTGACTTGCATTGGGTTTCATGTTTTATTTGGCCTCCAACTTTTCGCTACTCTTGCGAAAGTCGGGTTTCATGAAACCCGACTAGACCCTAAAAAAGGCAAAGTCGCTCTTCTCTAGTCATTAGACTTGTTGATCCATCTCTGAAGAAAATGGTAGAAACAGAGGGTTGATGTTGCTTCTTGTGAGCAAGCATCTGTGACTCTCTACATATGAACCAATGCTGATAAAATTATATAATAAACTCATATATTTCTGTTTACCCCAATGCTGTGACCTCAGTTTTCCTCACCAGTCTTTTGTTAACATGTCTTTCGAAATGAAATTCTATATATCTCATGTCACCGCTGCAGCCAATCACTGTCAGTAAATGGCAAAGATATTAGTTACAAGCTTATATGGACCCACTGGTCTCATCAGCTTAAGATATAGAACCTGATGTTCTTGATTCTTTGGTGTTTTTCACTTTCATGTCATTTTATACTTGATTTACTGTATATGCTTTTTTCTATTAATAAATTGTGTTATTGCATAAAATAATCTGAAATTATATGTAGATAATGTCAGCAGCTCTCTGAATTGCTATACATAATATCCTTAGGGTAACCCCATCATGACTTAATATCTCTAAAAATCAAACAAATGAAATCTAGATACTGTATATTCGTAGAAAGCCATTATTTTCTCCTGCTGTAAAAGCACATCAACAAGTTCTGTATTTGGCATCAAGTCTCCTGTTCTGCGGAAATAGCAAAATCTTTTGGGACATGTTCAGGCCAATCTGTTTGTTGTTTTCTCATTGTGTTCGTACAAACTAAATTAGACAAATTGTTAGAAATCAGCATTCCCTTGTGCTGTATAAACCACGCAGTTAATGTGCTTGGAAAACTTAACCCATCATCTCCTGCATGGTTTGAAGATCCGCTCACTCACTATAAACCTCTGTAAAGTATTTGAGCGATTTTTATTCTGCAATTCCATTGTGGTAAACATGAAAATTGCTGTCTCTTTCCATGCTAGTATTTGAACTTTTTCCACTCCTTTCGTTTATCACAACATAGGCATGATTCCTTTGATGGTGATGAATCGCCACCAATGCAGTCAGGATCTTTTTAAGGCAGATATAAATTCCGAATTTGTATACAATAACGCTTTGAGTATTTTAACGTTATTGTTGAAAGGACATGACCATGAATGCTAATTATTGGAAAGGTCAGAGATGATAATTTGTAGATTACTTTAAGCCATATTTGTTTTTACCAGAATGGAGGTGGTGCCTATACATAATGTTTGTGTTACTGTGCTTGAGGATGCATGAGTGATTGCCCAGCATTGGACCGTGGCATAACAATATCTAGGAGCAGAGCTGTCGTGGTCAGGCCTATCTACTCAATATTGAATTTAGCGTATGACTTAACCGGAGAAAAGACTATGTAGATATTTTCCAGATGTAAATACTTATGTCCCCCCAAAAAATTGAGAAAAGTATTCAAGGAGTGATACCTTTATTGGCTAACCAGAGAAATTATATTTGCCAGCTTTCAAGGCTCAGAAGGCTCCTTCATCAGGCATGCCTGATGAAGGGGCCTTCTGAGCCTTGCAAGCTTGAAAATATAATTTCTCTGGTTAGCCAATAAAGGTATCACTCCTTGAATGCTTTTCTCAATTTTTGGGGGGGACATAAGTATTTACATTTATTTTTCTAGACACGGTACCACAATATTATTTTATATTGTACATCGTAGATATTTACCATAAATGGAACCTGACAACTGATACATACTACCCCATCCATGGGCAGCATGTATCAGACCCTAGTAGTATAATTTAATGAATTTGTAGTTAACTTTGAAATGCTGCAGTTTTTCAGACAAAAACATGATTTACACCATGGTTTAACAGCCACTGTGAACAAAGCCACACAAGAGACTAATTGGACAGACGAGTCTCATTGGTTTCTCTCCGCTGGCTCTCCTTGAGTGAGAGGTCTCTTCCTATGCACGCACGCAGGTAGATACCCATCACTCCAAGACAGCAGGCGAGGAGAAGCCACTGAGACTCATCTGTCTGATTAGTCTCTCGCATGGCTTTGTCCCCAACGCCGTATTGATGCAGAGTAAAACATACATGGATGAATCCTGCATCCAGCATCTGATACATGCTACCTGTGGATCGAACAGTGAGTATCATCTGTCGTGTCCCCTTGGATCTTTCATCAGATCTCACCATACAAGGGCAGGCATATTTACTTTAAACTTTTATGCCAGAATATCTGTATCATCCTAATACAGGAAAGATATATATATATATCTTCTATAAACCGTGTTAGCCAGTAGATAGAAAAATATCTAGAATTGAGAGTCCTCAGTGGTTGATACCATTAAAAGGTATCATCCATTGAGGAGTCTCAATTCTAAATATTTTTGTATCATCCTAATAATGAAAATGAACATTTCATAAGTCCACCAAAAGAATGAGTCCAAGTATATTCACTCTTCACTCATCTACGTAACTACACCAGTCTTATAAAATGTGAAAACTATTTATTAAAGTTTGTAGCTTTTGGTGTGTAATTAACATTTGAATTATGCAGAGGAAATCCCAACATGGTGTTCAACGAGTAGCCTCTAATAGCAATTATCAGGGGGCAGACATATAATTTGTGCAACTTGTGCAACCTCGCAAGGAACAAGGGTTAAGGGGGCCACTTTCACCTCCACAAAAGGTGAAATTTGGCATTATGACTATGTGAGCAGGTAGCGGGATGCAGTAATGGACAGGAGGCAGACAAAGGGTTAACAAAGGGTAGATTTTTAAATGAGGGGGAGAGTTCTTCTCTAATGCAAAGTATACTTCTAAGTGGGTTTTAACTAATAGGGGAAGAAAATGTAAACTATGCACTTATCAATTTGCGCTATAGTCACAGATGTGCCCCGCACTCTGACTGGGGCCACTTGGAAAGAGCCACAACGGAGATGTGTTACAGTCTTGTGGAAAATTGGGGAAGCTTTTCTGACGTTGAGAATGTCCTCTTGAGTTCCTGATGGTGTCTTCTTTTCAATCCTGTCGCTGGCGGTGATTGCACGGGGTTCTAGCACGGCCACTGGCCTCAACGGATGCAGGAGATTCTTCCCTCAGCGGTGAGAATCCTTGTACTATCGGGGCCTGGGAGACGGTCCCGAAAATGTTCACGGTGGTCTGTTCGGTCTGCTGAGTTGTGCCGTTGAGCACCGGTATTCCTCACACAGACCTTGCCTTCCCCAGTCAGTACCGTCGTCCGGGGCAGTTGTGTCAGCGTCGTAGGCCGAGTTCGCAGTCTTGTCAAGGACCTTGATGTAGGCGGGGACAGCGATGTTAGCGGGGACAGCGGTACATGCGGCCTGTCAGCGGGACCCCGTCGGTCAGCTCCTGTCAGCGCATCCTCTCGTCTCTGGCTCCCCTAAAGGTACTGTCACACTTAGCGATGCACCAGCGATATGACGCGGTCAGGATCGCTGGTGCATCGCTAAGTGGTCGCTAGTGAGCTGCCACACAGGCAGATCTCACCAGCGACATCGTAGCAGTCGAGGGGTCGCTACTTACCTGTCACACTAGGCGATCCTGACGTCCTCCCGCCCGGCTCCACACTCGTCGCTCGTCTCCACAGGAAGCGAAGCAGGAGGCTGATGATGAGAAACAGTCCTGGACGTTCTCGCGCGATCAGCGATAACCAGCAGGGGAGCGGGTCGTAGGTAAGTAACACACACAGCGATATCGCTAGCAATATCGCTATAACGTCACAAGTTATAGTGATATTGCTAGCGATATCGCTAAGTGTGACAGTACCTTTAGCTCCACCCCCTCACCTAACAGCTGAAATTACCTCACACCAATGACATGCGCTCAGCATTCCCACCTCCACAGTTTGAATCTCTACGCGCGTATTTTCTGTCTGCTTAGCCACTCCCCCTTTTCTCGAGCACAGGGAACATCCTGTTACTCTAAGCACTCCCCATGTAACAGAGGTGACAGACCCGACTGTTCGGAGCCTGTTATGGATGAGACAAGCCTGGCTTGTTTCTTCTCCTTACAACTACACTATTTGACTGCAAAAAGCCTTGATATTGTCCTTGCACAGTGGCCTTCTTCTGTCTGTGGCCCATCTTGACAACCACTGACTGAATGTGATTTCTTTTTTCAAAGCATTATACCAGAACTGATAGCCAGAAGCATGACCATACAAATCAAACATAATCAAATTACATGCAATACAGCAAAAATAAACAGATCATGGTGATCATCTTTCTAAAAAAAAGTGAGGACGAAGTCCTAGTCAAACTCAAAACAGACTCAATAAACACTTTTACCATAACATCTAATCTTTTGAGTAAAAAGGAGGGAGACTTGTGTATATGCATAATTATTTCCACAAAAAAAAACATTTGAACATAGGTTCAAGTCAAGTTCCATTATATTTTATTAAAATGTGTTGACACTTTTTCATGTCATTTTCTATTTTCAAAAATATTCTGAGACTTTACAAATTTTACTTCCTCTGACCATTGAACCTAATATCAGGCTAAGGCCGGAATCACACTAGCGAGAAATACGGACGAGTGCTATGCACAAAAACAGCGCATTGCACTCTGACCAATGTTAATCTATGGGGCAGTTCCTATCAGCCAATTTTTTCTTGGCTGTATTATACGGGCTGAGAAAATCGCAGCATGATGCGATTGTCAGCGTATTACGCCCATAATACGCCGATGCAAGTCTATTAGGGAGAGAAAACTACAGATTACACACCGGTGTCTTTTAACAAAAGCCGGCAATTCAATTTGCAATACAGTAAAATCACACTGACATGTTTAATAAAGAATAGAAAGAATAAATATATACACAAATGGAGCTCCCGCCAGGGCTATGGGGTACTCTGTACTGGGCCGCTTCTTAAATGTGCAGTGTCACAGCGGCGGCGACCCGGTTTGTGGCCCTGGGCGTCCAATAAAAGGGGTATATTCACAAGGGATGAAAGTAAAGAGATTTTGTAATGAGTGTTCCTGATGCCACCCTTGGTAACTGGTCAGTGGTGACCAGCGCTGCAGTACAGATCCTCTGGGGATGATGATGGGAGGCAGTAGATTTGGAATAGCTCTCCACAGGCAGTGCTTAGTCCCAGGGCAGTTGTAGTAGAAGCTTAGGGAGATGGTGATATAGTGTGAAGCAAGGGATGTAGCAGTGCTGAGTAGGTGAGACAGAAAGAATGTAGAAGACACAGCTGAATGCAGTTCCAAGGCTTTACTCAGGTGAGGGATCCAGCCAACTTCCAGACAGATGGAGGACACCTTTTCCAGAACCCCTTGTCAGTATATGCCTTGCCTGGCCACCTCATTGTGCTGATTTCTATTCCTCTTCCTTCCCAGCACCTCACAGTCAGTGTCCCATGCCATCAACCGCGGATCCTGTCAGATAACATGCCCATAGTGTTTCCTTGATCCTTTCTGGCTGCCTTTCCAGTGAAGTTTCTGAACTTTTTCACACACTGTCAGTTCACCTACAGTCAGCCGGGGACTCCGTGCAGCCTCAGTAATGTCTGCAGTAGTCAGTGAGGCTGCGTGGTGTCCCCGGCTGACCTGAGGTGAACTCAGGAGCATGGGAAAAAAGTTCAGAAACTTTCCCATGTTTATTAGTTTATCTCTGGTCAGAGGGGCACCTGCGCAGACATGACTTCATTCATTCTGCAGTGGTTTACAGCGGGGCCGGTAGTATTAGCACCGGTCCCTGTTGTAAACTAGTTAACACCCTTGTGATGGATTGCAGAGGGGGACATGACTGAAATGGCAAAGAGGTATGGATATTGTTGTTTTTTTATTTTCTGTTTTTTTCCAGGACAACAAGGGATTCTGTTGGATTAGCAGAACAATAAATTTGGTCAAAAACTTTGTGATTATTTCATTAATAGAATTTTTAAAAAATGTGTGTCTTTTTTTAACCCTTTACCACTATAGGATTAGTAATGGATATTGACACATTATTAACCCGGCTTAATGTCACCTTTCAATAGCAAGGTGACATTAAACCATTATTATTAACCCATGAGCCACCGCTAAAAGCAATGGGAATAGAGAGGCTAAGTGCCAGAAAAGGCGCATCTTATAGATGTGCCTTTTCTGGGTTGGTTGGGGGGAGATTTTTTTAGCCTGGGGGGGCAAAAACAGTGGTCCCTCTCTAGGCTATTAATATCTGCCCTCACTCAGTGGCTTATCCTCTCTGGTGGAGAAATTACCGCAGGAGCCCACGCATTTTTTTCAATGAATTTACACATTAATTTAACACCTACATGTCCAAAATTTTCCACACGTACCCTAATCTAATTATTAGTCAAAGACATATAAAAAACTAAATTAAATGAAATTGTTTACTATATGTAAACCATGTGTCATTTCATGTCGGGTTATGTAATAATTTTACAGAAGCCGTCAATTGATTTAACGGCTATTATGCTATGTAGAACTCTTTGAAATATAAATCTATATATATGTGTCTCAATGACATGTATATATAAATATATATATATATATATATATATATATATATATATATATGTATTCTATGTGTTTGCATCTATTCTTTCATTTGTGTTTTAACCTGTCATTGGGATCCATGATATGTCCATTTTGTAAGCCGGCGAGAAAATCTCGGCATACAGATACGATACGGATGCTTACATGCGCATATATTGCATCCTAGCCATGCCAATGGATGACATATGGATCACTGTTCAGGGAACATTTCTACGTATTACAACCGTAAAATACGGACCGTATTTTTATACATTGTGTCTGACTCCAGCCTAACACTTCCTGTTCTATAGCGATCACATTTCAGAAGTCATCTAGTTATCATAACAGTTGGATAACAATAAAAGGTAAGAACTATAAGATAAGATCCACCACTGATATTGTTAGGCGTCAAGTTTCTGCGTCTGCTCTGCAGGAATCCAGAGCCTCACATTCTGCGGTCTCCTGGTGTCTTTCTGCTGCTGAGATTACTTTGCAGCAGACCGTTCCAGAGACTAAGTCCCTCTGTATTCCTACTGGGCATGCTCACGAGATGATCTCCCATTGGAGATCGGGAGTCATGTGCCCAGGTCCTGTTCCAGATCTCATTGGTCCATCTCGGAGATCTGGAAGGTACCGCACGGCTATAAAAAGTGCGCATCTCCGTTCCGCCATGCGCTAGTATAGACTATACTTGCTATGTGTGAATGGTGATGGATGTATGTTTCTGGTGACTGACTCATTATAAAACCCCTTCCCTTTGATATTACGCATGTGGATAGGGAATTAGTTTAGCAGTCAGCGCCAGTCAGTGGCAAGCCTTAGGGCACTGTGCACACCGCACCTCTACGCTAGTGTCCGACATTGCGCTTGCTTTCTAGCTTTGTCGTCGAGCGGCAGTGTCCTACGACGAGCTGCAGTAGCAGCCCTTCTTGGCGCTCGCAGTAGCGATGCCGCACACACGGTAGGTCTAGACGGAAGAAGCAGCTCCTCTGTCTTAGGTCGTGCTCCTGTGACCAGATACCGTGTGTGCATTTACCTGAGGCCTGTGACACTAACAGGCTCAGCGTTTTTGTATGTTTTTATTGCGGTGTCCCTGTGTGTGAACAGAGCCCGCTCTGCGCACTTTGGATGAAGCTGAACCCGTGCGCATTATACCGCCATATTGCTTCTCTGTCATTACCTAGCAGTAGTCATATCATCATAGCACTTTATTATTATTTTTATTTAGTGCTTTCCGCTGTTCCTAACATTATACAAGCGCCAGGGTCTGGCTAGTAATGGCAGATCAGCAGCAACTCCTACAGTGCATTCGCCAGCTAGAGGGCCAGTTGGCTACTTTTGAGAGCGTTATCTCAGCGGCGAAGTCTTCGGAGGCTGCTGGACAGGCGATCGCAGAGGCGGTTTTACGTATGTCCTCGTCCTCCCACGCGTCGACAGTTACCCGCCTCCCATTGCCCGATAAATTTTCTGGCGATGGAGCCGCCTGTATGGGTTTCATCAGCCAGTGCTCTATCCAGCTGGAGTTACTGGCTGTGCGATTCCCTACGGAACGGGCCAAGGTGGGGTTTATTGTCTCCCTTCTGTCGGGCAAGGCGTTGGAGTGGGCTACGCCACTGTGGGAGCGTGGTGACCCAGAGGTTTGGACTGCTGCTCAGTTTTTAACAGCTATTAAGCAGGTCTTCCTAGGACCACGGGTCACGCACGACACCTCTCTACAGCTACGTGCTTTGACTCAGGGAACCCTCTTGGTTAGTCAGTATGCTGTTCGCTTTCGGACACTGGCTTCCGAGCTGGAGTGGTCTGACAAAGCCCTCATCCCTGTGTTTTAGAGAGGTTTAGCTGAGCATGTTAAGGGTGCTCTTTCTACCAGAGAGGTTCCTGCAAGTCAGGAGGAGCTGATTGCCATTGCCACCCGTATTGATCTCCGTTTTTCGGAGCGCGGGCTGGAGCGTGCTAAATTCAGATAGAAGGTTACTCCGGCTCCCAACCTCTTTGAACCTCTGGAATCACCCGAGCCAGAGTGTTCACTCCCAGAGCCCATGGAGGTATCTCGCGCCAGTCTCGAGGCGCGTCCGGCACTAAGCTCCACTTGCGGCCGCCATTGTCAGCACTCTGTTCACCAGGATAACAGGACCTTGCAATGGCCAAAATCTGTGCCGCCGGGCAAGACCTTTGTCCCCCCTCGCCTTCGGCCGAAGGTTCTCGCGTGGGCACACGCATCCAGGGTGGGTGGTCACTGTGGCTACATGCAGACCACAAAACTCCTTGCAGGGTCGTATTGGTGGCCGCACAGGGCTCGGGACATTAAAAAATATATTCAGGCATGCGCCTTGTGTGCTCGGGTACGCTTCCTCAAACAGAGAGTGGAGACGTCCGCCAACACACCGTGGCGTCCCACTTCAACTTATGCTCCGGGCAGTTTTGCTGCTCCCATTGTCTCCCACGTGTCCCTTCATAAACCTGGCGATCTTGCCGCCTCTAATACCTTCCACGTGTCCCGGTTTTCCGTGTCATCTACCGGGACATCAGACTTGCCTTCGGACAAGTCTGAGGCCTATGCCTCTGATGGGCACAGGGTGGTGGATTGGAAAGCTCAGAGAGGAGGGGGCCCTAGGAGAGGGGGTAATGTTAGGCGTCAGGTTTCTGCGTCTGCTCTGCAGGAATCCAGAGCCTCACATTCTGCGGTCTCCTGGTGTCTTTCTACTGCAGAGATTACTTTGCAGCAGACCGTTCCAGAGACTAAGTCCCTCTGTATTCATACTGGGCATGCTCACGAGACGATCTCCCATTGGAGATCGGGAGTCATGTGCCCAGGTCCTGTTCCAGATCTCATTGGACCATCTCGGAGATCTGGAAGGTCCCGCACAGCTATAAAAAGCGCGCATGGCCGTTCCACCATGCGCTAGTATAGACTATACCTGCTATGTGTGAATGGTGGCAGATGTATGTTTCTGGTGACTGACTCATTATAAAACCCCTTCCCTATGATATTACGCATGTGGATAGGGAATTAGTTTAGCAGTCAGCGCCAGTCAGTGGCAAGCCTTAGGCCACTGTGCACACGACACCTCTATGCTAGCGTCCGACATTGCGCTTGCTTTCTAGCTTTGTCGTCGAGCGGCAGTGTCCTACGCCGCGCTGCAGTTGCAGCCCTTCTTGGCACTTGCAGTAGCGATGCCGCTCACACGGTAGGTCTAGACGGATGCAGCTCCTCTGTCTTAGGTTGTGCTCCTGTGACCAGATACCATGTGTGCATTTACCTGAGGTCGTGACACTAACAGGCTCAGCGTTTTTGTATGTTTTTGTTGCGGTGTCTCTGTGTGTGAACAGAGCCCGCTCTGCGCACTTTGGATGAAGCTGAACGCATTATACCGCCATATTGCTCCTCTGTCATTACCTAGCAGCAGTCATATCATTTACTGCATGGTGGACCCCGAGCGGCGAACGCACTTTATTATTATTTTTATTTAGTGCGTTCCGCCGTTCCTAACAGATATAAGGTGATCATCACAAATTACATAGGTGTACGCATTGTAACAGAGTCACTGTTGTTGTAAGTGAGAGGAGATATGTGTCACGAAGGTTGATATCTTCCCTGATGTGAAACCTATAAGTTTCTCTACAGCATATTATGTGCTGAGGAGTTAATCAGCCATGACAGGGTTGTTTTTTTTGTGAGTGGCTGTAAGAGATGGGTGGGATAGCCACTCACCAAATCTCCTCCCCAAGGGTGTGGTTGATGAAGTTAAATGTACAGTTACTGTGTTTTTTTGTCTACTGTGTGTTTGGAGACAGGAAAGTTTCCATAGGATAGCTCAATGGGGAGCTGAAGATTTGTGGTATCCTGAGCGGTCTAATCATGCAGGCATATGAACTACGTTATCTTTTGGTTTCCCACTATGCCTGAAAGGTCATGTTTATTTTGGTAAATCCTACCATGGTTTATGTCATGTTTAATAAACCAGCAGCGTTCCTGTGTCTACCTCTGAAAGCAGCTGAGTAAGTCAACCTACCACACTATATTAATAATTTGCTTTAGATAGATAAACAGCGTTTTAATTGATTTGTATTTTTCTATCTGCTTGCAATCTCCTAATTTTAGAGCTTGTATCTTACATAGTGTACAGCTTTTTGCCAAGGCGATCGGCCGCATGAATCTGGATGAGTAGTTACAATAGTTACATTACAGGCTGACTTTTAACTCTTGAGATACCGGCTCCTCTCTCTAACTCATTAATTTCTATACAGCAATTAGCTGTTAAGCTCCCTGCGCCTTGCCTCTCAGCTTCTGAATGAGCTGGTGTTCTCAGTCCAGAAAAATCACCATCCCCCAGTTTCGACATTCTTGAGTAGAGTTCTCCTAATTATTGCTTTCTTGCTCAAAGGCATTTTTATTGCTATATACAAAGATAATAATATAATAATTTCAGTGCAGAATCCAGAAAAGGCCACCGATAGATCATTAATGTGTCACAGTTGTATAAGCTCTGCAGAAGGAAACTGGCTTGAACTGTGTTATGCTAGTGTAGCAACTCACTTTGGATAATAGGTAAAGCAAAAACTACAACTGACCCTGCTGGTTACTGTACAGACTAGAAATCCTTACCCTGCAGTCCCTATAGGTGAATGCGTGATCTGAGATAGCACTAACCACAGTCTAGATTAAGGCAACTCGGACCTATGCCCCCTGAAAGGCCGTCGAGCACTTTATGTTCTTCCTAAAGAATCAGAGGGCAGAGCAGAGTGGAAAATACATATAAAAAGGAAAGTGTGCTGAAGAAAATAGAGATCACAAAGTTACTAAAATACACCAATAAATAATAAATGAAGTTTAAAGTACGTAACATTAGATAATATATCACTTACATCCCAAAAAGAAACAGAAGATAGGTGCAGAGTAAAGAAATAGAAACAGCAAAGAAGTAAACCCTGGCTGGAATTTCACTGACTGGCTTTCAATGACAGCAGAATTTCTGAACATCCAAATGAGACTATCATCAGCAGGAATTACCAGCAGAGGGAAAGCATATAAAGCTGCACCCGAAAGGTGATAGCACAGACAAATGAAAACACCTGTGTTATGCTTAACAGACTGCAGCCAAAATAACATAACCTAAACACCTTCAGAAAAAGTGTATCTGCTTTGGCTCCACGCACAGAGAAGCCAACCAAAAACACAGGCTCAAGGCTTCTAACCCAGAAGCATGACAAACTGTCATGGAGGAGTGCCTACTCACTAGCAGTCAGGAAGTATGAACACTGGAAAACTGTGTACTGCTCAGAAGACAACATGAAAATCTCACAATACATGGCCCCATTCATTCTTTCATGTACACAGATCAGTCATCCTGGTCACTTTGCAGAGAAACAACCACAAAACATGATGTTTCCACCCCCATGCTTCACAGTAGGTATGGTGTTCTTTGGATGCAGCTCAGCATTCTGCCTCCTCCAAACAGGATGGGTTTTGTTTCTACCAAACAGTTCTACTTTGTTTTCATCAAACCATATGACATTGTCCCAATATTCTTCTGGATAATCCAAATCCTCTTTAACAAACTGCTTGGATATATACTGGCTTAAACAGGGTGGACACGTCTGGCACTGCAGGATCTGAGTCCCTGATAGTAGCCTTTGTTACAGTGTGGTCCCACCTCTATGCAGATCATTCACTAGATCCCCCTGTGTCATTGTGGGATTTTTGCTCACTGTTGTTGTGATCATTTTGACCCCACTGGGTGAGATCTTGCATAGAGCCCCAGATCGAGGGAGATTATCAGTGGTATTGTATGTCTTCCACTTTCTAATTATTGCTCCCACAGTAGATTTCATCAAACCAAAGTGCTTGTCTTTTGCAGATTCAGTCTTCACAGCCTTGTGAAGGCTACAGCTCATCGGTCTTCACCATAGTGGAGTTTGGAGTGTGACTGTTTGAGGTTGTGGACAGGCGTCTTTTATGCTGATAACAAGTTCAAACAGGTGCCATTACTACAGGTCATGAATGGAGGAGAGAGGAGCCTCTTAAAGAAGAAGCTAGGGGTCTGTGAGAGCCAGAAATCTTGCATGTTTTAGGTGACCAAATAATTATTTTCCACCCTAATTTGCACAATAAATCTTCCCAAATCAGACAAGGTGATTTTCTGGATTTGTTTTCTCACTTTGACTCTCATAGTTGTGGTCTACCTATGATGTCAATTACAGGTCTCTCTCATCTTTTTAAGCGGGAGAACTTGCACAATTGGTGGCTGAATAAATACTCTTTTTTTCCCCACTGTAAAGGTAAATGGAGATAGCAGTTCACCTCATTTTTGAGATTCCAGAGGTGTGACTTGAACCTATCAGAGATTTATGGCATACCCTGTGGATATGCCTCAGATGGGAATACTCCTGCTGAACTTTCTGGAACAAAATAAGATTTTAAGAGAACAAGAGTCTACTACGCTATATGCAGTCAAGTTCCAATCTGCTTCTCATGTTAAAGAGCACAAAAACGTAAAGCATATGGTCGAGAGAAAGCAATCTTCTAACAATGATGTACAAATGAATATTGAGATTGGTTCTTAAATAGGAAAGCTACCATTTGCAGCTATTTTATGTCTGTGATGTACAATACGTTTATAAATGTCTGAAATCCGTAATTTCATTGTGCTATAAACATAATATAATATTAGTCTAGGTAGATACATTTTCTTGGCTAATTTTGCACTTGACAATTATTCTTAGCGGACCATTTTAAAAATGACAATAGCAAGTATTCTATTTGATTACTAAAATTGCGAACCTTGTTTTTGCTACACGGTAATGGAAAATGGTCATTATGAGCCCTGATGCTTTCTACGGGAGATGATGTTCTGCCACGACTCTGCTTTTGATAGCAAGGAATTACACCGCACACAGCGAGCTGGAGAAATCCAAGCCCTTTCCTTGGTAATATCATCTTCTTGTTGACATTGGATGCCTGTGTTATTTCCTCTCTGCCAATGGATTTACATCTCACACACAGCGCAGAAGAGAGATGGTAAATTTCATATCTCGCCATCTAATCTACATTTACTATTCATAGAGATTTCACCTGATTTACTGTGGGTAATTGGATGCTCTCGGAGCTAAATTAATTCTCTGATTCCCTTTAAAACTTGCATTATCACAGCTTCATAATTAAAACCAACCGGTTATCGAAACAAAGTATCTGACTTATAGAACAAAGGCTCAATACAATATCAGATAAGATTTATGGTGTGGATTCAGTACAATTATAGCTATATTAATTATTAGATTATTAGTATTGTTTTTACATTCTCTATACACAAAACATGCTATACCTACAAATAGACAGCAGAAGAGACACAGATAAGAAAGATGATTGATAGATAGATAGATAGATAGATAGATAGATAGATAGATAGAGGTCCAAAAAACTAGGAGCAGCACACCGTAGTACGTGAAATGGAGCTATTTTATTTTAGCCCATAATGGCACCGTTTCGGTCCTGAGTGTGGACCTTTCTCAACACTCTACACTCTACACTCAGGACCGAAACATCGCCATTATGGGCTAAAATAAAATAGCTCCATTTCACGTACTACGGTGTGCTGCTCCTAGTTTTTTGGACCTCTGGATACAAGGTTTGGTTCTTGCCTAGGGGGGTTTTTGCACCCGGTCTCATTGTCTTATTATTGTGCCGCTCTGTATTTTATTTAATAGATAGATACATAATATATATATACACATAATAGATAGATACATAATAGATAGATAGATAGATAGATAGATAGAAAGATAGAAAATAGGAAGATAGATTAGATAGTTAGCTAGATAATAGATAGATAATTGATAAATTAATAGATAGATAGGTAGGTAGATAGGTAGGTAGATAATAGGTAGATAATACATATAGATAGATGATGGATTTATAGTAGATAGATTAGATAAATAGATAGATAATAGATAGATATATAGATAGATAATGGAGAAACTATTAGATAGATAATTGATTAGATAATTAGATGGAAAGAGATAATAAATAGATATATAATAGATAAATACAGATAGATAGATAGATAGATAGATAGATAGAAAGATAATAGATAGATAATAAACAGAGAGATAGATTAGATTGATCAGATAGATATATAGATTTAAGATAGATAGAAAATAGGCAGATAAATTAGATATATAGATAATAGATAGATTAGATAATTAGACAGATAAATAGAAAGATAGATAAGATCATTAGATAGATAAAAGATCAATAGATATAGTTAGATAATAGATAGATTAGATAATCAGATAACTAGATAATAGATAGATAATTGATAAATAATAGATAGATAGGTAGATAGATAAATAGATACATAATAGATAATAGATAGATAAATAATAGATAGATAATAGATATAAATAGACTATAGATTGATTTATAGTAGATAGATTAGATAATTAGATAGATAGATAAATACATAGATAATACATAGACAATTGATAAATTAATAGATAGATAGATAATAGATTAGATAATTAGATTGATAGATAATAGATAGATTAGATAGATAAATAGAAAGATAGATAGATATTAGATCGATAATAGATGGATAATAGACAAATAGATAATAGATTGATTAGATAATTAGATCAATATATATAATAGATAAATAATAGATTAGATAATTAGATAGATAGATAATAGATAGATTATATTGTTAGATCGATAGATAATAGATAGATAGATATGGGATAGATAGATATATAGAAATTTTCAGTATGTAAATCTCTATCTCTCCTTATAGTTTGTTCCTACAGCAGAACCAATTTTCCCAAGGACTGAAGGTTAATACTGTATTTTTTGGACTATAAGATGCACTGGACCATAATACGCACCCCATAATTTCAGGAGGAAAATAGGGGAAAAAATGTGTCAAATGGGGGTCCGTCTTAAAGTCTGAATTCAACTTACCGGGGGGGATTGGCACAGGTGGAGGAGTGGTCATAGGGGTGCATGGTCACAGGGGTTGTTCGGTGGTCCAGGCTTGTGCGGTGGCCTCCGGGAAATCCCATCCCAGACTGGTGTGGCGATGGTGCTCTGTGGTGCAGCAGGGCTCCACTGGCATTTTGCAACAGGTGCGGTGGTGGTGCAGCATTGGTGCGGCGAGGCTCTACCGGTCGTGTCTGGGGTGTGGCAGTCATGCTCTGGGGTGCGGCGGGTCTCCGCCGGCATGTTGAGAAAGCCCGGAGGCCCCCCGCAGATCCATTGCTGCGATGTGGTGGCCTCCAGGAAAATGACATGCTCAGGTTGAGATCTCAGCAACGTATGATCCAATTTTTTGTCAGATCATATTGTTCATCTGTACAAGCCCTAATCTGACGTTGCAAATTTTTCTGCATGGATGAGATTTTGTGAAGTCTTACTCATAACACTGGCATTGTAATACACTGAGGATTTTCTGTCTAGAAAATTAGATAGAACATCTGCAGTATATTGAACATGTGTGACCAAACCCCTTGCAGGCCTAAATATGTTTAAAAGTATATCTACTTGTCATCAGTGCAATGAGTACATTTATTAGCACTCCAATGATTTTTTTATTGTCCATTTGTGATGCTTTTCTGCATCATTTGAATATAGTCCTGACTAGCCGGCTATGAGAGCCTCAATGGGAGTATCATATGTGATGCTGAGTCACGTATCACAGACAAGCCGTGAGTCAGGATATTCAGGAGTCCAAGCCAGGAGAATACATCATAAGCAGAGGAAAGAGACAAAGGTGTAGTCAGGTAAAGACCTGAGGTCAAAACACCAGATCAGACCAAAAGGATTAGAGAAACGGATGGTCATTACGAGGTCCAAAGTCAGGCAGTGATAGATCAAAGAGAAAGGCACTAGACACAGGGAAAACAATCACACAGATCTGAATCTATGGCTGAGTGCCAGCTTAGTTAAATAGCTGAGCAATAAAGTAAATGTGAAGCATCTGGGGAGAGCTAAACACCTCCCAGTCTCAGATTTGACTGCTGAGCTGTGAATCAAAACCCAGAGAGCTCAACATGCCCCTGCACAAGACTGGACACTGAGCTGTCAATTACTGCAGAGATAGCTCAGACACCCCTGCAATAGACTGGACAACTGAGCTGTCAATCACGGCATAGACAGCTGAGCACGTCCCTGCATCAATGTCTATCTATGTGTAGCAGAAATTATCATCCCCTACGAACGCCGGCCACAAGCCGCCGTTCATCGAAGATATGCAATGACAGCTGTCATAAGAACCCAGCAGAGCCTGCGATCTTGTGACAGAGGCGCCTATTGGCATGTCTTGCGAGGTGCTTCCACAAGGGTTGAGTTAAATGCTGCTGTCAGAGATCGTGGATCGTGATTGCAACCACGGATTGTAGAGGCACATGACAGCTGATCAAATCAGCCATCAAGTGCCGGGAAAGATGTGGGGTCTGCTCCAGAGCCCACATCAAATATAGGGAAGCTAGCTATGACGTACCTATACATCATAGGTCATAAAGGGGTTAATGTTGGAGAAGATAAACTGAGATTTTTCCTCTCAAGTCCTGCTGCTTATACTGGCCGATCATAAATTTTCAGCAACAGGTTTCTTAGAAAATTCTTTATATTGCTGTATACTAATATAAATTGTACCCATAAGAGGATATTGTCTTTAAAAATGTCAAAAGCACAAAACCACAAGATCATCGCCTAAGAACAAGCCACAAAGTAATGAGACACATAAATTCCAGAAGTCAGCACAGATTATCCATTCCCTATATAAACACAGGAGAAGATAGGAGCATATGCCCTGTAAATATTAACTGCCATCAAGTGATTGCATGCACTAGAACATCCATACTCCCAATTAACATCAAAATCAGGACATCATGATGTGTATTTTCCATCGCATTGATTTGCTGAATATTAGCAATCAATCAGTCTGTCTCGCCTCCTTTTTTATTTTCTGTGTGATTTATGTATGGCATATAATTTCGGTCTCACGCACACACTTCTCATCATCACAGCATTCATTCCAGGCACATGTATATTAGATAGGAACTACTTCTGCCAATTGCAGACAAATCAAACATACAGGATCTCCCAGGTCTGGAGTCATTGTCAGGAGTTCTGTGCCTGCCAAAAATAGCTTCCTTTTAAAGCCTTGCCAGCACCCCTGCTAATTCAGCTAATTAGGGCTTCAGAAGAATGATTGTCATACAAATGGCTGAACCCTATGTGTGCCAGGAAAGGAATACTCATGCATGGGACGGTAAATACTGTCTCATGCACACTAGGCACTCTGTTTCATAAGTAATATCGAGAGCTTTCTTGTTGACTTCTTGGTAAATGTCCAAGGTTGGTAGCACAGGGCAGTACGAGGCACACAAACAAGGGAAGTTAAAAAAAGCAGAAATGAGGAAATGTACTACAGCATGAGATCAGATTCAGAAATCAACACAAAACACACACACACATATATATATACAGGTTCGGTATTAAATATCCCTGGGCTGGTTTTAGCATTTGAGATCAGCATTTAAAGGGTTAATAGCTGCGGGTGAATTACGATTCCACCAGCGGTTATTCCGGGCCCATGTCAGCTGTTCAAAACATCTGACATGTCCCGGGAAAGATGTGGGCTCACCACCGGAGCCCACATCAAAGGGAGGGAGTCGGATATCAGTGTACTATTACGCCTGATGTCGGAAAGGGGTTAAAAATCGTGCCGATCTAAAGTAGACATGTGGGAAGTGTTATTTCCTTTTTATTTTGGGTGACATTACTCATTGGTTTAAGGGCATAAATATTAAACGCTTGAAAATTGCAAACATTTTCGGAATTTTCCCCCAATTTTTTTTTTTTTAAATAAATACAAGTTTTATTGAACAAATGTTATGACTTCGCAAAATATGTTATGTCACGAAAAAAAAACCCAGCTCAAAATTAGTGGGGTCCGTTGAAGCATTCCAGAGTTATTACCACATAAAGTGACACTGGTCAGAATTGTAAAATTTGGACTGGTCACGAAGGTGAAAGCAGACTTGGGGTAAAGGGGTAAAGCCCCGTTACACACTGCGATATCGCTAGCAATATCACTGTAAAGTCACCGATTTTGTGACGTAGCAGCGTGTATAGTATAAGTTATTTTTATATGGTTTCAATCAGTTTAATATAATATACACTGAGATGAGTAAGCAAAAGGTCACTGAAACTTACTTAAGATAAAGGAATGTAAATTACTGGTCATTTGTTTATACATCAACAAAGGACCATTGATATTCAAGGCAACTACCTTAATTAGATTGGGTGTGTTAACTTTCCCCATGGATGTTATCTTGTGCTCCGAAGCCCCTCCTCCAGCTTGCTGTATTTCTGCCATGTGGCACACATGAGGCCCCCTCTAGCTTCCTGTATTATATATTGGTTAAAACAGGTATTGAGGGGATGTGTTTATAGCCAATGGACAATAGACTTGTGACATCATTCCCCATATGGTGGGGCTGGACACACCTTTTAGCTGGACATTTTAAAAGAACTAGGACACATGTTCTCTGGCTCTCTTGGCTCCTGGAGGATGACTGGTCGACGTCTATCTGAATAATGTAACGTATGAATAATGCTTGTTTCTAATTAATGCATATGTATTTATAGTTTTATACTGTTTATTATTTGATCTTATCACTTATTAAGTAAATCAATTTAGCAAATTCAATTCTTGTGTGAGCATTTTTTTATTCATCACAATCCATTGGAACCCTTACAATACACAGCGATATTGCTAGCGATAGCGCAACATGTGATACTTACCTCCGACCGGCTCCCCCGCTGGTTATCGCTGGTCGCGCGAGAAGGTCCTGGATCATTTCTCATTGTCAGCTTCCTGCGGCGCTTCCTGCTGTGACGACGAGTGACGCGTGGACGCGGGCGGGAGGACGTCAGGATCGCCACGTCTGACAGGTAAGTAGCGACCCCTGACCCCTGCGATGTCACTGGTGAGATCTGCCTGTGTGGCAGCTCACTAGCGACCATTTAGCGATGCACCAGCGATCCATATCGTTGTCGGGATCGCTGGTGCATCGCTATGTGTAACGGTACCCTTAATAATACTTGAATTCCAATCATTAGCTCAAAAATTATACTTAAGTCAATACCTACAATGGATGTTTGTTTGCTATTAATTTCCCTCAGATCTTGCTTCCCAGTAATCTTTGTCTCTGGTTTAGCTCAGCTTCCTTAGCACAAATAGGATACCTTTGACCAGAGTTTACATACAATGCTTACAGGGAGTCAGATGTAGTCTGAGACACACCTCCTATCTCATTATTGGTTCAGGTTACTGCTCTCTCCCCTCCTCTACTTTAATATTGAAAACAGTCCTATGCCTACGTATCAGGACTGTTACGGAAAATGAGCATGGTCACTCCTATCAAGGATGCAGACAGAATAAGTGGAGTATATAGTCCAAGATAGAATACAAAAAAGACTTTAATTCATGCCTTTTTGGATTGGCTGGTATGTCTAAGCAAGTTTATCTCTGTTTCACTAGTAGAATATTTCATGGGGACCTAATTTCCAATACAGCGGGGTCAGAATAAATATATAATACACCAAACTGCCTGTGTTAAAAAAATGGTTTATCACTTACTTGCCACAAATATATTGACATGAATGAATCTTATTAATAAAATCCTGTAACTAAAAGGACACTCAGACGGCCATATAACTTGGATGAGTGCTATCCAATGATTTTTGGATAGGACTCGGACCAATGCTATACTACTATGGGGATGTGCAGATCTGCGATTTTTTTTTCTATGCAGATTCAGCATGCCACCAGAGCCTCCAATAATCGGATATCATGCACCCATACAAGTCTATAGGTGTGTGTAAAAGATCGGACTGCACTTGCATGTAATCCCTTTGCCGTCCAAAATATGGTCACAGAGACAATGGAGAAGATGGAGAAATTAAATTCTCCATCTTCTCCACAGTTGTGCTGCGATACTCTCATGTGAACGAATGACACTCAGATGACACTTGGATCAATAGTGTCTGACATTGAGCGGAGTGTCATTACCATGATTGGCCCAATTCTCTTGAATGACTGACTCGACAGCTGTGTGTCCCGACCTAATACTGATGTAATTTCTATTTGAGATATTATCAATTTCCATTTGTATCCTAGATTATGATTATTTATTTGCGATCTGTTACTCAGAACAAATTTTCAAATCACCAGTCATTGGTCACTGATTTGTATAGCCGTTTTGTGTAAGCGGTCCCTATTTCACAAGGCCGGAATACAGACTGGATGTACTTTATATGAAAATCAATTTATTTTATACCTGATATCTCAGTCTGCAATAAAACAAGAAATTGAATTTGCCTAACTGTAAGGCAAGGTATGTGTTACTCTAAATTTGCAAGTAATTCAGTAAACTGCTCAGCGCTATCTTTTCCATCTAAACATTGGATAATGCTCAATTTTCAAAAGTGCACATACCAGACTTGCATAGTTTAAATTAGAAATGGTACAAGTCCCATGAGTATTCAAGGGGTTAAAGTGATTTGAAACCCCTTGCTATTTTCCTGACCTTATCACTTGTAGGGATCACTCTGTCTCCCTCTTGCAATGTAATTACAGAACCATTAGAGCCTTGTCCACTGTCATGTTGCTTGAGTTTCACTTGAAAAAGAGATCAGACAGTCAACCCTTTCTTATTTCACAGGCGCCTGTCTCCATTCACTAGAGACAAGAAGCTACTGGACCACTGAATGAAGTTCTAAGATTTGTCATGTCTATAGATTGCCTTTTCTGCGGCAAATATTCTCTGGGTGTAGAGATTATATCAAATGTCACACCACAATAATGTATGGCCTTGCTGCATTGTGGCTCTTGCTGATCATCTAGCATTTAAGATTGTAAATTGTAGGTTAACAGGTTATGCCATACATTTTTAACAGAGGAGTCAGAGTTTCATGACTCCTATAGATTTGAAAGGAAAACTGTCATCTTATTCATACTTCCCGAACCATGATCATACTTTGAAAAACCAACTGGGACTATGGGCCTGATGCATCAAGAACGGCATTGCTCATGCAGGTCTTGATGAGGGGGCATGCCGGAGTCAGATGCTCTTAATTCATGAAGAGGTGTAAGCCTTTTCATGAATCAGGAGCATTGGTAAGTAGCGTACACCTCTGTATGTGCCTTGCCACAAATGCCACTCTAGCTCATGCTGGAGTAAGATATATGGCTTAGTAAAGACCATCGCTAATAATGAATTTGATGAGTGGCAGACGCCAAGCTTCCCCGTCATGACCTAGTTCCTCCCATTTTGTCATAAAACTTTGGCAGAACTCTTAGTTGCACCTAAATTTTGCATCATTTCAAAGATTTTATGCCAGAATTCTGTCTTGAAAGCTTTGATGCATCCGGCCCTCTGTGTCTCAAATGACTTGTCCAAGAAAGGTACCCAGCATCTTCTCCCCTCCTCAACCCCTTTGACTGATGGGTCTCACACATAGAGAAAAACTTACCAGTCATGGGCAGCAGGGTGGAAAGAGTTTCTGGGCAACCAGCCTTGGACTATTCAATTAAAACACTTAGTCAACGGCCAGATTTTCAAAGAACATTTTCTATGAAATGCTACATACGCATAAAACATAAACCAGCTTCAGCAAAGCTGGTTGTGGTCATGATAGCATGAATCAGATGACAAGTATCCTTGATTGAAGAAAACCATGCACATGCTTAACACTTATCCATCCAGTCTCTGCTGACTGTCTAATTTGGTGGAAAAGAGGTTGAGGTGCCCCAATTCTTCTGATAGGTGGAGTATGCTTATTGTATCAATTTACATAGCTTCACAGCTTAACATTGAGTACAATATTTGGCTATTACATATGCAGCAATTCCCTAATATTGTAATCTCTACCTTTCCACCCTGCAGTTTTTTTACCATTGGATCCTCCAATTGGCCCAAGCTCAGACACCACAACTAGGACCAAAAGGTAATAAGATACTAAACCCATTCCTAATGTGTTATGGGATCATAGAATCATAGAATCATAGAATCGTAGAGTTGGAAGGGACCGCCTGGGCCATCTGGTCCAACCCCCTGCTCAAAGCAGGATTCGCTAAATCATCACAGTCAGATGTCTGTCCAGCCTCTGTTTGAAGACTTCCATTGAAGGAGAACTCACCACATCTCGTGGCAGCCTGTTCCACTCATTGATCACTCTAACTGTCAAAAAGTTTTCTTCTAATATCTAATCTGTGTCTCCTCCCATTCAGTTTCATCCCATTGCTTCTAGTCTTTCCTTGTGCAAATGAGAATAAAGATATTCCTTCTACAATGTGACAGCCCTTTAGATATTTGTAGACAGCTATTAAGTCTCCTCTCAGTCTTCTCTTTTGCAAACTAAACATTCCCAAATCCTGCAACCTTTCCTCATAAGACAGGGTTTGCAGACCGGTCACCATTCTGGTCGCTCTTTTCTGAACTTGCTCCAGTTTGTTGATGTCTTTTTTAAAATGTGGTGCCCAAAATTGGACACAATATTCCAGATGAGGTCTGACCAAAGAGGAGTAGAGGGCAAAAATGACTTCACGTGATCTAGACTGTATGGTTCTGTTAATACATCCTAGAATTGCATTTTCCTTTTTTGCTGCTGCATCACACTGTTGACTCATATTCAGTCTGTAATCTATTAGTATACCCAATTCTTTTTCACATGTGCTGTTGCTTAGCCCTATTCCTCCCATTCTGTATATGCTTTTTCATTTTTATTGCCCAGATGTAGTACTTTGCATTTTCCCTGTTAAAAACCATTCTGTTAGTTGCTGAGCACTGCTCCAGTTTATTTATATCTTTTTGAATCCTCTCTCTCTCTTCTCTAGTATTAGCTATCCCTCCTAGCTTTGTGTCATCAGCAAATTTAATCAGTTTACCCTCAATTCCTTCATCTAAATCATTGATAAAAATGTTGAACAATACAGGGCCCAGGACAGAGCCCTGTGGTACCCCACTTGAGACATTCTTCCAACTGGATGTGCAGCCATTTACGACCACTCTTTGGGTCCGATCACTAAGCCAGCTATGAATCCACCTAACAGTTGCCTTATCCATTCCATACTTAGTCATTTTTTCAATAAGGATTGTATAAGATACTTTGTCAAATGCTTTGCTGAAGTCAAGATATACTATATCTACAGCATTTCCTTTATCCACCCAATCAGTGATTCCGTCATAGAAGGAAATTAAGTTAGTCTGACATGACTTATTAGTTACAAACCCTTGCTGACTCTGTTTAATCACTTCATTCTTATCCAGGTACTGACATACATGTTGTTTAATAATTTGTTCAAAGATCTTTCCTGGTATAGAAGTCAGACTCACCGGCCTATAGTTGCCTGGGTTCACCTTCTTCCCCTTTTTGAAGATAGGAACAATATTTGCTCTTCTCCAGTCTTCTGGGACTTCTCCTGTTCTCCAAGAATTTTCAAAGATTATGGAGAGGGGTTCAAAAATTTCTTCTGCTATCTCCTTCAGTACTCTGGGGTGTAATTCATCTGGACCTGGAGACTTGAATTCATTTAGGTTAGCTAAGTGTTTCCTCACTATCTTTCTGTTTATAGATATCCTGGATTCTTCTATTCCCTTAATAGGACAGTGAAGAACAGTTGATGTTACATTTCCTTTCTGAGAGAAAACAGATGCAAAATAGGAATTTAAAAGTTCGGCTTTCTCAACATCCTGTCTTACCATTTCATCATTTTCATCCTGTAAAAATCCTATAGCATCTTTGACTTTTCTTTTACTTTTGACATATCCCCAAAATCCTTTATTATTGCTTTTGACATCTCTTGCAAGCCTCAATTCATTGTCAGCTTTAGATAATCTGATTTGTGCCCTGCAGGTTCTGCAGACATCATTATATTCTTCTTTAGATATGCCTCCCTCTTTCCATTTTATAAACATTTCTTTCTTCCTTTTTAGCATGTGCTTAAGTTCTGTGTTCATCCATCCTGGTTTCATTAAATGCTTCCTATTCTTCCCTCTTTTTGGAATTGTTAACAATTGTGCATTGAGAATTTCATTTTTCAAGATTTCCCATCCTTCCTGGACATTTTTGTCTTTAAGGATATCCAGCCATTGGATCCCTCCAATTCTCTTTCTGAATCCCTTAAAATCTGCCTTTCTGAAATCTAACCTTGAAGTCTGAGTCTTCACAAGTCTTCCTCCTCTAGTTATCCAAAATTCTAAAATAGCATGGTCGCTACCTCCTAGGGTCCCAGTCACTTTTACCTCATCAACCATTTCCTCCCTGTTTATAAGGATTAGATCCAAGGTAGCAGTTCCCCTTGTTTTCTCCCCTACCTTTTGGAAGATAAAGTTGTCAGCAAGAGAGGATAAGAATTTCCTTGACCTGTTAGTTTTGCCTGAGAGAGATTCCCAACAAATGTCTGGATAGTTGAAATCTCCCATGACATCTATGTCATATTTTTTGGAGAACTTGGCCATTTGATGCATAAAGAGTTCATCCATATCTTCAGCTTGCACAGGCGGCCTGTAGTAAATGCCTACAATGGTGTCCTTTCCATTGTTCTGTCCTTGTATTCTTACCCAAACAGTTTCCACAGAACTCCCAGTCTCTGAAGCTTCAATCTCTGTGCAGATATACGCTTTTCTAACATACAATGCGACACCCCCTCGTCGTTTATCAAGTCTGTTTCTTGCAAATAAGTTGTATCCTTCTAGTCTTGTATTCCAATCATGTGTATCATCCCACCAAGTTTCAGTGATTCCAATGACATCATATTTTTTTTCCTGCGTTAGTAGTTCCAATTCTCCTTGTTTGTTGCCCATGCTTTGTGCATTAGTATAGAAACATTTTAGTTTGTGATTGTTTTCTCTTTCTCCAATATTTTTATTATTTAGATTCTTTTGTCTTTGTTCTTCCTTTCCACTTCTAATAGCAGAGTTCTCAATAGCATTTGTCAGGTGTATGGCTTTTTCTGGTCTTTTGCTTCCCTTCCCACGTTGTTCTAGTTTAAAGCTCTCCTTACAAGTGTAGCAAGGCGACTTCCAAATACTTGTTTTCCAGTCTTCGTAAGGTGCACCCCATCTCTAGCAAGTAGTCCATCGCATAGGTAATTCACTCCGTGATCCAGAAATCCAAATCGTTGCTGATGGCACCATCGACATAGCCAGTTGTTCACCTACAGAATCTTATTCCACCTCCTTGTTTCATGGCCATCCACTGGGAGGATGGAAGAGAAGACCACCTGAGCTCCCATTTTTTTCACTTTCTTGCCTAAGTTTTCAAAGTCTCTGCAGATGGTTTCCAGGTCGTTTCTTGCGGTGTCATTTGTCCCCACATGTAGTAGCAGGAATGGGTAGTCATCTGTCGGTCTGAAGAGTCCAGATATCCTGTCAGACACATCTTTAATTTTTGCACCTGGAAGACAGCACATTTCTCTTGAAGTTCTATCCGGTCTGCAGATAGCGGCCTCTGTTCCTCTCAACAGGGAATCCCCCATGACCGCCACTCTCCGTTTCCTCTTCACAACAATTTTCTTTCTCCATCCAGGAGGACTCTGAAGGTGTACAAGGTTGCTGTTTGGGGGCAAAGTCTTATCCTGATGTATTTCTTCATCGTTTTCCAGCGTGAGAGCTTGGTACTGGTTCCTGAGAAGTATGGGTGCTGACTGCCTCCTGATCCTCCTGCTTCTCTGGGTCACATGTTTCCATTCCTCTGTTTCTTCAGGTGCACTTCGAATTTCTTCTCTTTCTGTAACATGAAGAGATAATTCTGCTCTTTCTAAGAACTCTTCACCTTCCTTAATGATCTTCAACGTAGCTAACCTCTCTTCGAGATTTTGCAACTTTTCCTCCAACAGGGACACAAGCTTGCATTTGTGGCATGTGAAGTTTGGCTTTTCCACTGGTAAGTCTGTGAACATGTAGCAAGAATATGTATCCTAATAGCCATTACGTCAATTATACAGTATGTCTCATTATGCAGTGATATGAACATACTGTAGGTTGCAGTGCAATTAATGGGTTATTTTCACTGTATGATATGGGTAAAATTGCACAGTGCTTGTTAAGACAAGCTACTTTGCAATTACCTGTTATTAAAAATCCTCTTTGTTTTGGAGAAGATCTTACTTTACTTTTTTGATTATTCTTCATTTGCTCTTCTAGACAAGGGTCAAAATTCTTACAAACTCTTTTATTTAGAGTTTGTAGTTAGCGGTAGGGCAATAATGTCACTGGTGCAAAATGTCAACCAATTAGGAGTGCATCATTCCCTGGAAAACAGGAAGCCAAGACGCCACAATGAGTGATGCATCACTGGATAAGAAGTGATACAGTCCCTTTGACTGTATATACAACTGTCCTGTATACTGTAAATGGAGGGGTTCGGCACCTATCTTGTCTTCAGGGCCAAGCTTCATTCCCTTTTCTTATGGGCACTGCCCATTGTTGTGCTCCATCTATGGTGATACAAGTGGCCCAGTATTCCTTGGTGACATCATCTTCCGGGGCGGTTAAAAACCCAATAGACACAGCTCTGGGGCAGAAAATTGAGACTGTAATGTATTCAGTTGTATCTTGTTTGGAGTTTGGTACCATCCAGTGTCTTCAGTTGCATAATTTTTTTGAAACTCCTGTGATTTCCATAAACTCTCAGACTTGCTGGTTAATCCTTTGCTTGCTACCTGCTGGTTACCCCATTGTTTGCAATAAGCGTCATGACCTGATATTTAGTGACTATTTACTGTGCTTTATGAATCTCTATAAATTATTGCGATTTCTGAAAAACCTTGGATCTGTTGATTAATGATTAACCCTCCATTTGCTACATGTTGATTACTGTGACATCAGGATGAACTGATATTAGACACTTTTCACATTGCATTGTTATAAGTGATAAGTGAACATGCTCAGATAAGGTGTTGTCCGCATATGCTCTGGTGCTAACCAAGTGTCTTCAGCGTGCTCGAATAATATGTTCGAGTCACCACAGCTGCATATCTCCAGGCTGTCCGACAGCTGAAACACATGCAGGGATTGCCTGTTTGTTAGGCAGTCCCTGCATGATTTTGTCAGTCGAACAGACAGAGCTACAGCCGAGGCGACTTCAACATATTTTTCGAGCCCACCAAAGACACTCTGTTCGCACACAAGCGTGCTGAAATAACACCTATTCCGAGCACATTCGCTCAACATGAATTATTATCTGTAGTGGATCCTGCTACCTACATCTGTGAGCCCTCGTCAGACCTGCCATTTTCCTCCGCATCTGCCCTCCTGGTTTTATGGCTTTCAGTAAATCCTGCCTTGCTTATCTGTCTGCTATCCAGCATAGCCCGCTCTCCAAACCCTCTCTTTCCAATGTGTCTTTTAGCTTACTGTACCAATGCCCGATGTCAGTGTGTCCACCCTGACATGGAGCTTTGTGAATTCACCTCACCGGGTGGATATGCTCTCAATGTATTCTTGCAGGTTCAAGAAACCTTAATCTGACACAGCCCCTTTGCAGTTGCATTTGCATTAGTAGAATTCATACTGCCATTTATAGCAGCCGGTACGCTATAGATAAAAATTATCTTAAATAACTATATTAGAATGAACTTAAAACCAAAAGCTCCCATACATGTTAGATAAACATCAACTAAACCCATCAATTTTGTCGATATATGGGTCTACTGTGTAATGTGTATAGGAGCTTTTCAACTTATTCTTGACAGATGATATATAGAGAGATAAGAATTGGACAATGTGAACTTAAGTCTTACTTCACTTTCAGCATAATGTCCAATGAATTTGCAGCCATGCATTCAAGTCTGATGGAGTTGGAAAGATAGCTGAAGGACAAATGATCATTGGGCTATTAGTTATCAAAGGAGCATTAGCAGTTTCATTTTACCAGAAACAAAACTAGTAATAGGAAGTACATTTTTTATTTTTTTATTTTTTTTTTTAAATAAAAGATATATTTTATTACAAAAAATACAAGTTATGCTGAACAGTAGTGATCACAAATTCCTAATGTCATACATTTTTTCATCACTTAACTTACTATTAGTGATGGTTGAGTAGCATAGTTGCTCGGGTCTCCCCGAGTATGCTCGGGTGATCTCCGAGTATTTTGGTGTGCTCGGAGATTTAGTTTTCGTCATCTCATCTGCATGATTTGTGGCTTGTAGACAGGCTGAATATATGTGGGAATTCCCTAACAAACAGGCATTCCACACATGTTTTCAAGCTGTCTATCAGTCGCAAATCATGCAGCTAAGGCGACAAAAACTAAATCCCGGAGCATGCCAAAATACTCGGAGACCACCTGAGAATGCTTGGGGAGACCCGAGCACGAGTTTACTCGCTCATCACTACTTACTATATCTAGTCCCATGATCCAGAATTACTTACCTGGGATACTGCAATACTGTGATCAGGAGGATTTACTTTTCCTCCACTTTGTCAACCTCATTTCTTATAACCAGGTGTGATGTAAGCTATATTCCAGCAAATTATCCCAGAGCAAAACAGTGGCAACATCCTTTTATGCAGACTCCAATTGTCTCATTATTAGCAAGAAGTAAACCAAAAGAACTGTATTTATAGGAACTGACAAATCAATTTTCAATTTTTACATAGCCAAGCCTTTTAATATTGATTGAGACATATTGACAAGCATCTCATCTATATGAGAGATCAAAGATTTGAATATAATATATTATTAAGTGCAGATGCTGAAAAAAACAAATGTGCCTTTTAAAGTAGTTTCAAATTTGCAATAATCTCTGGTGTTCCTTTATAGCAAAACAGGTGTCACAGACAGACAATAGCAGCAGCAGCCATTGCTTCTGTGAATGAAAGCTGCTTCTTGGCAGTCTGTAACTCATAGGATTCTGGGCATGAGACACCCGGGTCTCTGTGACTGAACAAATTACTGTGCTTATATTTCTGGAGAAATAGAAAACATGACAGATATTACAAATTAGAATTTTATATTAAAGATGATATCTATCAGGACATCAGAAAGCTGTTTAATCCCAATGACCTATTTCTTTATCAAAGAGAGGAAAACAGACTTGGCTTTTAAAATGTAGCCTCTATAGACCTAAACAGCAAAATAGATTTAAACTTTGCACCAACAAATCAAAGGCATACTTTGAAATCATGAGACCAATAGCAAAAGTCATTACACAACAATTTTGCCCCTTTAAAAGCACCCTTAGTGTTCTCACCAACTTTCCCAGACAAGTTTTAATTAGAGCTAAGCATGGATTTTGTCTCTTGTCCAGCTCATTTGAAGCCCAGTTAAGTACATGGAGAGTTTACACATCGTCCCAACTTTTTTTGACTTGGGTTTGTACCTGCCAAGAGTAATGAATTTGCAGGAATTTTGCATTTTTCTTCTTTACAGTTCAACCGGTGAGTCTATGGTGTTCAAGGAGGTTCTGGATGCCTTTATTGAAAAGTTAATTATTACTAATTATGAGTACTTTTTTCTGTGGTGGAATTTAATCCAGGGAACTAGTCTGATCTCCATATGTGGAGTCAGGAAAGAATTTTACCCCAAAATGAGATAATTAGCATCTGCCTCATAGTGCTTTTGCCTTATTCTGGATCAATATATTAGGTTTCACATAAAAGCACATCATATTGCTCATGGCAGCTCAGGAGCTGTGCTTGAGACCATAGTTGAAACTAATTCCTAGGCTCTAACTACAAATGCCTTTAAGGGAATAACTTTCACCTCTGCAAAATGTGCATAATGGGAGAGGTGGAACCAATGTGCCATTATCCGAGGATCTCAATCACCTAGTTGCGTTCTAGAGCCGAGAAGATATTTGAAAAGAAGCAGCAGATTACCATATGGCCGGAAGGAGATTTTTGAGCAAGAACGACTCCAACCCCAGAGGAATAAGAAAATACTTCCAAAAATAATTTCTTATTATTGTCTGGTTGATAGAGCACAGGAGCGTAGGACAAGGCCTGTTTTAAGGCGGCAAGGATGTTTTCTTCCTCTGGAGTAGAGATGAGTGAATTTGATGTGGTCAGGGCTAATTCAGCAAGCTATAGCCCTTACCGAATAAGTTGCAGAGGGAACCCGGCTTCCTGGGTTACTCCGGCTGATAAGCTGTTCGGCTCCACAGCTGCATGTGTCGCGGCTGTGTGACAGTCACGACACATGCAAGGAGAGCCCAACAAACATGCTCTCCATGCATGTGTCGTGACTGTCACACAGCTGCGACACATGTAGCTGCGGAGCCAAACAGCTGATCAGCCGGAACAATCCAGGAAGCCTGGTTCCCTCTGTAGCTTATTTGACAAGCACTATAGCTTGACAAAAAAGCCCTGACCTGATCAAATTCGCTCATCTCTGCTCTGGAGTCCATACTCTAGGGTTAGCGCACTTGCAAGTCATGGCAAAGATAGGAGCAGTCTGAGAGGAGAAATTCTGATTGAAGTGGTGGTAATTATTAGTGAATCTGAGAAAGCATTCAGACTGTAAGGGAGGGGCCACTTTAGGATGGCAGACACCGTCTCAGGATCCATTCTCATACCCGTCTCAGAGAGGATATACCTTAATCTTGGTGCACAGACGATTCTTCGTTAATCACTGCAAAACCCGGCGAACATCCCTCCTGTGTGTGGGCAGATCGAAAGAGAACACCAACATGTTGCCCAAGTACACTACGACACACGAGCAGAAGAGGTCCTGGAAGACATCGTTCACCAGTTCTTGGAAGACTGCAAGGGCAATCCTCATAATGGCCATTGCGGGTGTTAACCCCTTCACTACCAAGGGTGGTTTGCACGTTAACTACCGGGCCAATTTTTACAATTCTGACCACTGTCCATTTATGAGGTCATAACTCTGAAACGCTTCCGTGGATCCCGGTGATTCTGACATTGTTTTCTCGGGACATATTGTACTTCATGTTAGTGGTAAAATTTCATTCATATAACTTGCGTTTATTTATGAGAAAAACGGAAATTTGGCGAAAATTTTGAAAATTCCGCAATTTTCCAACTTTGAATTTTTATGCCCTTAAATCACAGAGATATGGCACACAAAAAAGTTAATAAGTAACATTTGCCACATGTTTACTTTACATCAGCACAATTTTGGAACCAAAATTTTTATTTGTTAGTAAGATATAAGGGTTAAAAGTTGACCAGCGATCTCTCATTTTTGCAACACCATTTTATTTTTACGGACCACATCACATTTGAAGCCACTTTGAGGGGTCAATATGATAGAAAATACCCAAAAGTGACACCATTCTAAAAGCTGCACCCCTTAAGGTGCTTAAAACCACATTCAAGGAGTTTATTAACCCTTCAGGTGCGTCACAGGAGTTTTTGGAATATTTAAAAAAAATTAACATTTAACTTTTTTTCACAAAAAAAATTAGTTCAGGTTCAATTTTTTTTATTTTACCAAGTGTAACAGGAGAAATTGGACTGCAAAAATTATTGTGCAATTTGTCCTGAGCACGATGATACCTGATATGTGGGGGGGAACCACAGTTTCGGCGCATGGCAGAGCTCAGAAGGGAAGGAGCGCCGTTTTACTTTTTCAATGCAAAATTGGCTGGAATTCAGATCGGACGCCATGTCGCGTTTGGAGAGCCCCTGATGTACCTAAACAGTGGAAACCCCCCACAAGTGACCCCATTTTTGAAACTAGACCCCCTAAGGAACTTATATAGATATATGGTGAGAACTTTGAACCCACAAGGGCTTCACAGAAGTTTATAATGTACAGCGGTACAATTAAAAAATCATATTTTTTCCACAAAATGATCTTTTCACCCCCAATTTTTATTTTCCCAAGGGTAACAGGACCCTAAAAGTTATTGTGCAATTTGTCCTGAGTACGCTGATACCCCATATGTGGGTGTAAATGACTATTTGGGCACATGGCAGAGCTCGGAAGGCAAGCAGCGCCATTTGACTTTTTTGGCTGGAATTGAGATCAGACATCATGTCGCGTTTGGAAAGCCACTGATGTACCAAAACAGTGGAAACCCCCCACAAATGACCCCATTTTGGAAACTAGACCCCCCAAGGAACTTATCTAGATGTGTGGTGAGAACTTTGAACCCCCAAGTGCTTCACAAAAGTTTATAACGCCCAGGCGTGAAAATAACAAAAAAAATTTTTTCCACAAAAATGATATTTTTGCCCCAAAATTTTTATTTTCCTAAGGGCAACAGGAGAAATAGGACCCCAAAAGTTGTTTTGCAAATTGTCCTGAGTAGGCTGATACCCCATATGAGGGGGTAAAACACTGTTTGGGTGCATGGCAGAGCTTGGAAGGGAAGGAGCACCATTTGACTTTTTCAACGCAGAATTGGCTGGAATTGAGATCAGATGCCATGTTTCGTTTGGAGAGCACCTGATGTGCGCAAATAGTGGAAACCCCCAATTCTAACCCTAACCCTAGCCCTAACACTAACCCTAGCCCTAACCCTAACCCTAGCCCTAACCCTAACCTTAGCCCTAACCCTATTCCTAGCCCTAACCCTAATGGGAAAATGGAAATAAATACATTTTTTTAATTTTATTATTTTTCCCTAACTAAGGGGGTGATAACGAGGGGTTTGATTTACTATTTATGGCGGTTTTTATGTTTGACAGCTGTCGCACGCTAAAAGACGCTTTTTATTGTAAAAATAGTTTTTGCATCACCACATATTGAGAGCTATAATTTTTCCATATTTTGACCCACCGAGTCATGTGAGGTCTTATTTTTTGTGGGACGAGTTGACGCTTTTATTGGTATCATGTTCGGGCATGTGACATTTTTTGATCGCTTTTTATTTCGTTTTTTGGGACGCAGAATTTACAAAAACCAGCGTTTCATGAATTTCTTTTGGGTGGTGCGTTTACGCCGTTCCGGGTGCGGTAAAATTTATAAGGCGGTTTTATTCTTTGGGTCAGTACGGTTACAGCGATACCTCATTTAGGTCGTTTTTTTATGTTTTGTCGATTTTATGCAATGAAAACAATTTTATATAAAAAATAATTATTTTTGCATCACTTTATTCTGCGAGCTTTAACTTTTTTATTTTTTCGCTGATGATGCTGTATGGTGGCTCGTTTTTTGCGGGACAAGATGACGTTTTCAGCGGTACCATGGATATTTATATGCATCTTTTTGATCGCGCGTTATTGCACTTTTTGTTCGGCGGTATGATAATAAATCATTATTTTTTGCTTCGTTTTTTATTTTTATTTTTTAAGGGGTTCGCTTAAGGGGTTAACTATTGGGACAGTTTTATAGGGCGGGTCGTTACGGACGCGGCGATACCAAATATGTGTACTTTTATTGTTTTTTTTTTATTTCCAAAAAATGAATTTATTGGGGAATATTTATTTATTTTTTTTTAATTTATTTGGCGATTTTTTTAAAATTATTTTTACACTTTTTTTTTTATTTTTTTTTTTTACTTTATTACAATGTCCCAGGTGGGACTTCACTGTCCTGTGACAGATCGCTGATCTGTCACATCACAGATCACTGTGACAGATCAGCGATCTGTCACAGGCACTGCACAGGCTTCCTCATGCCTGCGCTTTGCAGGCACTGAGGAAGCCAGCTTCCTGCAGGCCCCCGGAGGTCCCCGTCACCATATTGGATCCGGGGGCCTGGAGGAAAGGAGTCCCCCGCAGCAGCGCTGCACATTGCGCTGCCGTGGGGGGCTCAGGGAAGCAAGGAGGGAGCCCCCTCCCTGCCGATGCTTCCCTTTAACCACCGGTACACCGCGATCGTGTTTGATCGTGGTGTGCAAGGGGTTAACGTGTCGGGGGCGGTCCGTGACCGCCCCTGACACATTGTGCCGGGTGTCAGCTATGATAATTAGCTGACACTCGGCCGCGATCAGCGGCGCTCACCACGTGGGCGCCGCTGATCGCGATGACATAATATTCCGTCCATGGTAATTAGGTCCATGGTCACATGGACGGAATATTACGTCATTTGTAGGTAAGGGGTTAAAGACTGTTTTCAAATCACCCCATTCTCATATTTGGATATGGTTATAGGCTCCCCGCAGGTCGAGTTTTGTGAATACCCTGGAATCTTTGAGACAATCAAAAAACTCTGAAATGATAGGCAGAGGATTATTCTTCATTATTATCTGATTGAGTCTTCTATAATCAGTGCAGGGATGAAATGAAACGTCCTTTTTCTTTACAAAGAAGAATCCTGCTCCAGCCGTGGAATATGACGTCCAAATAAATCCCCTGGCAAGGTTCTCTTTGATATACTAGGTCATGGCTTGAGTCTCAGCTTGTGATAGGGATAGATGCAGCCTCAAGGATGTGAAGAGCCAGGAATAAGGTCAATAAGGCAGTCATATGGCCTATGAGGTAGTAGCTTCTCTGCCTCCTTTATGTCTAAGACATCTGCATACGTCCAATAAGCATACAATATGACTCCTCATTGGCCTTTTGAATGAAATTTCCTGCGGAACCAGAATCCTGATAGGCTGATTCAGTAAAATGGATGTTGCCACTGGAAATGGATATAGACCAGGGGAGGTGAGTAGAAGTCCTTGCCCAGGGTTGCCTCTCTAACGGACTCTAGACATTGCAGTTTCCTGCTTTTTTGGAATAGGAACAGATTAAATGTTTGGGACTACCTCAATAGAAACACCTCTCTTCAGTATGACTGTCCTCCTGAATGGTGCTTGGCCAGCTTCACCCGGTCGATCTGCATGGATTCAGAGGGAGGTGTTAAAGTTGGGGTCTGCGGCTTGATCAGCCTTTTAAAGGCAAGAACAAAGCCCAAGGCTCTTCTCTCAGGTCACCTCCTTGGAGTGCTGCTGAAACCAGACGGCGATTTGAGTAGTTAGGGACACCAGGTTATCCAAAGAGATGGTAATATCATGATCAGCCAACTCATCCTTAATTCTTCTGTAAAGACTTTCCCAGAAGGCAGCCACAAGCGCCTTGCTGTTCCAGGTGAATTCAGAGGACAGGGTACTTGCCCACAGTAAGGTTATCTTCTTGATGCAACCTGAGAAGGGAGGATGAGGTGGAGGAAACATGGCCAAACTCATAAAAAACTTGCAAAAGACTTCTAAGAAAGTCTGAAGGTTGGAGACAAGAGGATCCCCCTGCTCCCATAGGAGATTGAGGCAAAGCCAGGGCCTTGCAAGTGAAATGGGACATGATGAAAGCCACTCTGCCATAATCTGAAGTGAACTGATGGGACAAAAGTTCAAAATACAGTGTGCATTCATTAATGAACCCTTGACAAAGAGCGGGATCACTGCCATTATGTGAAGGAGCTGAAAAATGGAGTCTGGAACCAGGGACATAGCTGGCATACTGATAGGTCACAGCCGAGGTTTCCATAGCTTGGGGAGGCTCAGTTATTGACACAGAGGTCAGCATATCCAGGCATATCCAGCCAGTTGGTTCCTGTGTGCAGGTATGGGAAGATCTTGTCCTGCTGATCTTTCTGGCCGAAGACGTCCCATAACAGGTCTGAGATAGAGGAAGCTTGGGAGCCAGCATATTCCTTGGCCTGAGAAAACTATAACAGGAGTGATGGAACCACTGTGCCGTGATCCAAGGAGAGCCTGGAGGGGTGTGACTAGGGGGTATGATTAGGTGAACACCTGACTCTTAATAGTGGGGTTAGACTTGGCTCAAGATGAACTTTAGGTGCTACTTTAGGACAGACCTTGGACGCATGATAGCTGACCCCCAAAGGGGTAGGTAGATGAAACTGACAAGGCTAGATGGACTTTACAAGTCAAGGCAGGCATGGCAGTAATACTGGGAGACACGGAGGGTTTAGACAGGTCCAGCTTGTATACATACTGGCCCAGCGTGTGCAGGCAAGTACAGCTGGTATACAGACTGGCACGGCAGATGCAGGCAGGTATGGCTCGTTTACAGAGTGGTATAGCTGGTGCAGGCAGGAATGACTTTAATACAGACTGGCATGGCAGAGGCAGACAGGTATGGCTGGCATTCCGACTGGCACAGCTGATGCAGGCTGGTAAGGCTGATATACAGACTGCCATGGCTATTGCAGGCGGGTACGGCTGGTATACAGACTTGCACAACAAGAGCTGGCGGACACGGCTGATATTCAGACAGGCAGGTGCTGGTGGGCACTGCTCGAATACAGGCAGACAGCTGCTTTTGGGCACAGCTGAAATAAGAGCAGGCAGATGCTGGTAGGCATGGCTGATTATACAGGCAGGCAGGTGCAGGCGGGCATCACTGATATACAGGCAGGCAGCTGCAGGCAGGCATGGCTGTTATACAGGTGGGCAAGTGCTGGCAGGCATGGCTGAAATATAGGAACACAAAGTATGAGCAGAGAGGTACAGGACAGGTAAACTGACTGGAGAGTACAGGGGACCTGAGAGCTACAAAACGTGCAGACTACTGACATTACATGTTGCTCAGGCGCCTCCCATCAGGTGGAAGTGCCTTAAATAACAAATGTCTTCTAGCCATTGGCTGAGAACACTTTAGGACTGCATGCTGCCCTATTAATAAGGAGGGAGCCCGCGTGCCCTAAGCACAGTGCCCGGGGCTCTGTGATCTGAGCACCCACCTGGGGCATTAATCAGAGGGGGAGGAAGTGAAGGAAGGGGCCACAGCAGTGATTGAGTCAACATCCCTAATCTTTTCTGGATTAAATATGTAACATTTAATAGCTCTGTTCCTCTTGCCCTGTAAACGGTTACACTGAAGTCATACGCAACCTGTAATGGATGTCCAATCAGCCTGTATAAACGATTGGTGGTGGTATCTAATAGTGGTTCCTCTTTTGTTATTACGGATCTGGCAGTGACCATACTGGGGTATATACATAAAATCCATGGGCTGGAATCGGAGGTGTATATACCACATGCTGTAACGAATGGAAGCGGAGGCAGAAATGGTGAAGTTCACATTAGTTTTTTTTTTTTAAAGTGGAACCGCGTGACCACGGTCCGGGGGCTCCGAAGGGGGCGCAACTAGTGAGCCCTGGGTACCCGTAGTAAAGCCCCTCAGACAGGACCAGAATGGAATACCCGGAGGACACAGGTGCTACCTCCAGTTAGACCCCAGACACGTGGCAGCTGTCCCAGCAGGAACAAAAAGGGATAAGAGAAATGACAGCAGAGTTCATAATGAGACGGGTCCTGGATCCGGGTAGATGGTGTGTAGCTGGCTCCGGTAACCTTGACTCAGTTCTCGGACTCGAAATGGCTGTTGGTGGAATGGGATGGCTTTCGCCCAGATGATTGCAGGTATAACCAGGGTTATCAGGATTCAGATATTTCTGTGGAGACAGACAGCATAAGAAAATGCACAGAGAGTGCTACGCAGCACAGACAGGTTAGCAACAGAACCGGATGTAGCAATGATTGATACTCGTTTCTCCAGCGCTCTCGCTATGGAGGAGAGGCCAGAAATAGCAGCCAGTGCACTGCCATTGGATAATTGCTTATTTTGAAAAATGCACGCTGTCCCTTTAAGAAACCAGGGGGACGTGTGCGCGTGCCCTAATAGCTCTGGCTGAAGACCTGCCGACAGGACGCCAGGAGGTGGGGGAAGGGGAGAGAACTGAACGCTGAGAAGCAGGATGGGACACACAAGGAGCCGGCTGCTGCACAGGCACAGCGTGCAAGGCACGAGGTGAGTGCCCTAAACGGGGAGCAGCGGCAGACTGAGGCGCAGAGCCAGGACAGGGACCGGTTGTAACAGTATCCCCCTCTTTATGCCCCCTCTTTTTCAAGCCTGCGTGCAATCTTTTAAGAAGAAGAGGAGCCTGGATGTTCTCCCTTGGCTCCCAAGATCTCCCCTCAGGACCAAAGCCCTTCCATTCCACCAGGTAATAGTTCTTACCCCTTACTTTCTTAATGGCCAGGATATGTTTTACTTCAAAACATCATCCTCCGAAACAGGGTCAGGAGTGGTACCCAGATAGGGACTCCAAACTACTGGTTTGAAGAGAGAAACATGAAAGGAGTTAGGCTGGTTTCACATTTGCGTTTTTTAGCGCTGGAAAAAAACGCATACCTGCGCATGCGTTTTTTCCCCTATATTTAACATGGGTGCGCATACCTGCGCGCTGGTTAGCGCATGTATGCGATTTTCATGCGCTGCGTTTTTTTGGGGTGTGCGTTGGTATTTTCCAGACGCAGCATGTTGCATTTTTTGGCCCTGCAAAAAAGCGCATGTTTTGCGCTATGTTTTGCATGTTTTGCGCTAAAAATGGCCATTATAGCCTATGGATGCGCATATGTGCGCACTGGCATGCTCATGTATGCGTTTTTTTGCATATGCGTTTTTTTTATTAAACCATGGAATTTAGGGGTTTGGGTTAGAGTTAGGGTTAGTTAAGGGGGTTTAGGGTTAGGGTTATGGTCAGGGTCAGGGTTAGGGTTGGGGTTTGGGTCAGGGTTAGGGTTAAGTATGGTTTGGTTAAGGGTTAGGGTCAGGGTTAGGGTCAGGATTAGGGTTAAGTATGGTTTTGTTAAGGGTTAGGGTCAGGGTTAGGGTTAGGGTTAGGGTTAGGGTCAGGGTTAGGGTTAGGGTTAGGGTTAGGGTCAAGGTTAGGGTCAGGATTAGGGTTAAGTATGGTTTTGTTAAGGATTAGGGTCAGGGTTAGGGTCAGGATTAGGGTTAAGTATGGTTTTGTTAAGGGTTAGGGTCAGGGTTAGGGTTAGGGTTAGGGTTAGGGTCAGGGTTAGGGTTAGGGTTAGGGTCAGGGTTAGGGTTAGGGTCAGGGTTAGGGTTAAGTATGGTTTTGTTAAGGATTAGGGTCAGGGTTAGGGTCAGGATTAGGGTTAAGTATGGTTTTGTTAAGGGTTAGGGTCAGGGTTAGGGTCAGGGTTAGGGTTAGGGTTAGGGTCAGGGTTAGGGTCAGGATTAGGGTTAAGTATGGTTTGGTTAAGGGTTAGGGTCAGGGTTAGGGTTAGGGTCAGGGTTAGGGTTAAGTATGGTTTTGTTAAGGGTTAGGGTCAGGGTTAGGGTTAGGGTTAGGGTCAGGGTTAGGGTTAGGGTTAGGGTTAGGGTCAGGGTCAGGGTTAGGGTTAGGGTTAGGGTCAGGGTTAGGGTTAGTTAGGGTTTAGGGTTTGGGTTAGGGTTAAGTATGATTTGGTTAAGGGTTAGGGTCAGGGTTAGGGTTAGGGTCAGGGTTAGGGTTAGTAAAGTCATGGTTTGGGTAGTGTGAGGGGCCACCTAAAAATGTTGGAAAAAAACGCAAACGCGGTAAAAACGCACTAAAAACGCATACAGACGCATAAAAACGCTGCGTTTTTTTCATGCATGCTCATAAAAATGCTTGAAAAAAACGCAGCAGTTGTATGCTTATGTATGCGTTTTTTCAATGCGTTTTTTTGCGGGAAAAACGCGCTGCAAAAAAAAGCAAGTGTGAAACTAGCCTTAGGCACACGTAAAGAAGAAGGCAACTTCAGCTTATTAGAGACTGGATTGATTTGTTTCAAGACTTCAAATGGTCCAATGAACCGGGGGCCCAATTTGTAGGATGGCAACTTCAGACGGATATACTTGGAGGAGAGCCATACCTTGTCTCCGGGGCGAAAGGTAGGCGCATCCAAACGTCTCTTGTCCGTGTGCCTCTTCATGCACTGGGAGGCTTTCTCCAGAGCAGTTTTGGTGTCCCTCCAAACCTTAGAAGAATCTTCAGAGAAACTATCGGCAGCTGGAATGCCAGATGATCCGGAGATGGGAAGAGGTATTCCGGGTTGCAGTCCAAAGACAATCTGAAAGTGAGACTTTCCAGAAGATTCACTTACTTGATTGTTGTAGGAATATTCAGCTTAGGACAGTAAGTCTACCCAGTCGTCGTGATGCGCGTTGACGAAGTGATGCAGGAATCCAGCCAGGATCTGATTAGTCCTCTCCACTTGACCATTGGATTGGAGATGGTATGCCGAGGAAAAATCCAGTTCAATTCTTACCAGTTTACAAACTGCTCTCCAGAATTTTGAGGTGAACTGGACTCCTCTGTCGGACATGATGTGGAGAGGGAAACCGTGGAGAGGGAAACCATGGAGATGGAAGATGTGTCGGATGAACAGATCCGCCAGTTCAGGAGCGGTAGGAAGACCAGGTAGCGGAATGAAGTGAGCCATCTTAGAAAAACGGTCCACTACTACCCACACCACAGCCAGATGAGATTGGAAGATCTGTGATGAAGTCCATCACGATGTGCTGCCAGGGGGCGGACGGAATTGGTAGAGGCTGACGGGGATTCAGCCTCTGCGCGGTTTGAAGGTAAGCAAAGTTTTTGTGACCGGGGTATATGACTACCTGATGAAGAGCTCCCTCAAGAAGATGCCTCCACTCCTGCAGAGCCAATTTGATAGCCAGCAATTCCCGATCTCCAACGGAATAATTCCTCTCTGCGGAAGAAAAAACCTTGGAAAAAAAAACACATGAGTTCATTCGACCAGTGGACAATTTCTGGGTAAGTACTGCTCCCGCACCTATAGAGGAAGCATCGACCTCAAGAAAAAAATTGCTCATTTGAGTTAGGATGATGGAGCACAGGTGCGAGAACAAACACCTTCTTGAGCGAAACAAAAGCCTCCTCTGCATCAGGAGGCCAATCCTTGGGATTTGTACCTTTCCGGGTCAGGGCTGAGATGGGCGCCACTCAGGTGGAAAAGTTAGGAATGAATTGTCTGTAGTAGTTGGCGAAGCCCAGAAATCTCTGTATGGCCTTCAGCCCAGACGGACGAGGCCACCTGAGTACAGCTGATAACTTCTCCGGATCCATTTTCAATCCTGTGGAGGAAACAATGTAACCGAGGAAAGGCAAAGAGGATTGTTCAAAGAGGCATTTCTCAAACTTTGCATACAGTCTGTTTTCGTGGCCAAGTTAGTGGAAAAAATCAGAATGTCGTCCAGGTAGACAACAGCACAGGTATAGAGCAGATCCCTGAAAATGTCATTGACGAACTCTTGTAAAACAGCGGGTGCATTGCTTAGGTCAAATGGCATTACCAGGCACTCGTAGTGACCATCACGGGTGTTGAAGGCTGTTTTCCATTCGTCTCCTTCCCGGATTCGGATCAAATTGTAGGCACCTCTAAGATCCAGCTTGGTGAAGATTTTGGCCCCTCGGAGATGGTCGAACAGTCCTCAAATGAGAGGCAAGGGGTACCTGTTTTTTTACCATGATCTGGTTTAGTCCCCGGTAATTAATACAGGGCCGCAAGGATCCATCCTTTTCTTCACGAAGAAAAATCTTGCCCCTGCTGGTGATGATGATTTTCGGATAAATCCTCTGGACAAATTCTCCTGGATGTAGTCCGTCATAGCTTGAGTCTCTGCCTGGGAAAGAGGGTAGACGCTCCCACGGGGAGGAGATGTTCCAGGAAGAAGATCTATTGGACAGTCATATGACCTGTGGGGAGGAACTCTCTCAGCCTCCTTTTTTCCAAAGACATCTGAGAAGGGCCAGTAAGTGGATGGCAACCCAGGCAGGGTAGCAGGTTGGACAGGGGGTGAAACTGGTTCAATCCGGGTTAAGCATCGGGAAGAGCAGGAATCTCCCCTATGCAGAATCTCGCCTATTCTCAAATTAAGGACTGGTTCATGATTCTGGAACCATGGTAAACCTAAAAGCAAGGGGTGAGACAAACCAGGGTACACATAAAGACAGATTCTTTCAGAATGCATTAGACCTACCTGGAGTTCCACTGGCTCAGTCTGGAACTGGACGGGTTTCGTCAGTGGCTTGCCATTGACAGCGGTCACCCACAACTGATTGGGAAGAGCCTGGACTGGTAAACGGTAATGATACACAAGCGTCTGTTGGATAAAATTCCTGGCGGCTCTGGAATCCAACAGACAGAGTCCAGAAAATTTTATTGCCCAGCAGGACACGGAGACCGAGATCTGCAATGAAGGAGAGGAATATTCTCTACCTTGGGTGGCCTCTCCTACCGAGCCTAGACACTGGATTTTCCCGACTTCTTTGGACAGGAGCGGATCAGGTTTTCGGAACTACCACAATATAGACAGCTTCCTTCCTTGTGACGCGCCTCCTGGTGCCAGCTGGCCAAACTTACTCGGTCAACCTCCATAGCTTCGGGAGAAGGAGGTGAGGTAGTCATTTTGGAAGAACTAGAATCCGGGTGGTAGGACCTCCTGTCTCGCTTGATCTCCATGGAACGCTCCTGAAAGCGCAGGTCAATCCGGGTTGCCAAGGATATCAGGTCATCCAAGGTGGTAGGCCTGTCCCGTCCCACCAGCTCATCCTTGATTTTTCCAGATAGGCCCTCCCAGAAGGTAGCCAGCAAGGCCTCATTGTTCCAGGATAACTCAGACGAGAGGGTGCGGAACTGAACTGCATACTGAGCCACCATGAGGGTTCCTTGGCTTAAGCGAAGCAGGGCAGAAGCGGTCGACGTGACCCGGCCAGGTTCATCGAAGGTCCTGCGAAAAGTCTCTAGGAAAGATTTATGATCATTAACCAGTGGGTTTCCTCTCTCCCATAACGGGTTTAGCCAGGCGAGAGCCTCTCCTGCTAGATGTGACATAATGAAGCCCACTTTGGCACGGTCAGAAGCAAACATGTGCCCCAAGATTTCAAAGTGTAGGGTACACTGATTGAGAAAACCCCAACAATGAGTGGGATTACTGTGGAAGCGGGTAGGAGCCGCCAGGCGAGGGTCCTTGCTTGCCATGACGGCATGTACCTGGATGCTGGTAGATGAATCTGGAGCAGCCGGGTTCAGCAGAGAATCCATGCGGATGGACAGGTTACGTAGATACGTCGTGATCTTGTCCTGTTGTTCTCTTAAACGGGACACCTCTTGGCACAGTTCCATAGTCGGAGGCCTCTGGGGTCCAGCGGATTCCATGGCCGGAGCAATCTGTAACAAATGGAAGCAGAGTCAGAGATGGTGAAGTTCATATTCGTTTTTTATTTTTAAAGTGGAACCTTGGGACCACGGTCCGGGTGGCTCCAAAGGGAGCGTAGCTAGTGAGCCCTGGGTACCCATAGTAAAGCCCCTCAGACAGTACCAGAATGGAATACCCGGAGGACACAGGTGCTACCTCCAGTTATACCCCGAACACGTGGCAGCTGTCCCAGCGGGACCAAAAGGGATAACAGAAATGACAGCAGAGTTCATAATGAGATGGGTCCTGGATCCAGGTAGATGGTGTGTAGCTGGCTCCGGTAACCTTGACTCAGTTCTCGGACTCGGATGGCTGTTGGCAGAACGGGATTGCTTTCGCCCAGATGATTGCAGGTATAACCAGGGTTATCAGGATTCAGATATTTCTGTGGAGACAGACTGCATAAGAAAATGCACAGAGACTGCTACGCAGCACAGACAGGTTAGCAACAGAACCGGATGTAGCAATGATTGATACTCGTTTCTCTGGCGCTCTCCCTATGGAGGAGAGGCTAGAAATAGCAGCCAGTGTGCTGCCATTGGATAATTGCTTATTTTGAAAAATGCACGTTGTCCCTTTAAGAAGCCAGGGGGGTCGTGCGCACGTGCCCTAATAGCTCTGGCTGAAGACCTGCTGACAGGACGCCAGGAGGTGGGGGAAGGGGAGAGAACTGAACGCTGAGAAGCAGGATGGGACACAGGGAGCCGGCTGCTGCACAGGCACAGCGTGCAAGGCATGAGGTGAGTGCCCTAAACGGGGAGCAGCGGCAGACCGAGGCGCAGAGCTAGGACAGGGACCGGGTGTAACACATGCTCATTGTAAGTTCCCAAACAATCTGCCTAGTAGTGTGACTTCATCCATCTCTCGTCAGTCAATTGCGTAATTGCACTGATGATTGGAAGAAGCTGAGTTTCGTTCCCCTGACAAATGGTCACAATGGTGGGATCTGTGGGATTTCTCCAGTGTCATCTGCAACCAACAAAGTGGTAATAGTTGAGTTTTGTGTGACCCCCCCCAGCTGCTATCCTGCTATCCTTGACAACTAGTGGCAACGGTGGGATCTGTGTGATCTCTCCAGTGTCAATCTGTGACAAAGTGGTGACAGCAGTGGAATTAGTGTGACCTATCCCACTGTTATCTGTGACAGAAACATAATAAACTCTACTTGCCTGTTGAATCCCCTGCTGCTCCAGAAGCAAATATTTGCTACTACTACAGGGCTGCAGAGATGGTATCTCGCGTACAATATGTGACTGATGCCATGAATGGCTATTGCTTTCCTGCCATCTATTTTTCCATCATCATTGAACTGAGTATGTGATAGATTCAACAGTGGTCACATAATTTAGAAAGGACATTGATGCAGCATTGTTGATTCCTTTTCAAGACTAAAAAACTCTCAAAATGACATCTCTAAGATTTTGTGCATGCAGACAAGATTTTTATGTAGCACATTTTAAGCTCCTTTATATACTGTTTGTACTATCTTCTTCTTTAAGAAGACTTGTAAGGGGTTACTCCAATGGAAACTATCACAGTTTATTTTAACCAATTTTGTTGTTGAGCAAGTTCCATTCTGGCTGAGGCCAGGTTTTCTAAAGAGACAATTTAGCATGCTTATTGTCAAATCGACAAAAAGTGATGAAGTGAACTTGTGATTCCACTAGACAGTGTCATCAGGATCAGCTTGTGCTGCATGAGGAACAGTGAGGAATATCTGTGGTAAGGCCTGTTTCACGCGTTCATTTTATTCCGGTACCGGAAATAAACAGTAGCGGAGTTGTCAGTGCCTGAGTGTCCGTGAGTGTAATATTTGCAGCACACGTATGGCAACCAACACCTGCTGCAGCTAATAACAGAGAGAGCAGGCGACGGCTAATGGGAGTATTCATCACCCGCCAAATGCGCTATAACTAAATAAATAAAAATCTGGTGTGAGTTCCCCTGTATTTTTGATAACCAGCATGGCAAAGCCCACAGCGCTGGGCAGCAATACATAGCTGTCAGAGTTAGCAAAGCTGTTTTTTCAAGAAGAGAGTGTTCCCCACTTTTTTTTCCCTTAATTTATTTAAATAAATAATTTAAACAATGGTGTGGGATCCCCCTTATATTTGATAACCAGCCTTGGTAAAGCTGACAGCTGGGGGCTGGTACTCTCAGTCTGGTAAAGGGCCATGGATATTGACCCTTCCAACCTAAAAATAGCAGCCCACAGCTGTTACTGCGCCATCCTAACTCTAACAATTATTAAAAAAGTAAATAAATAAAAAAATTCAATTATTTTTGGCTCATACATACAGCCATATTACCTCTCATGTATGATCCAGAGTGATCGCATGTCATACAGGTAGTATATTTATCCATTCTGGGGCATTGAAGTCTTTTTTTTTTTAACTGATTACTTGCAAGGATATAACTTGTATTATAGAGAAGTCATTTGTGGGTGACACTTTGCCATGGTTATTATTCCTGACACCTCTCCCAGAAATTTAGGACAAGCACTTCCTAAAATAACTGCACATGGCACCAGACACGACTGGCAGAAAATAATTGATTTCACAATCTGCATTGTTTTCCTTTGAATTACTCTAATATTGCCAATTCAGGCATCACACCATTAACTCAGATGAATGTTTAATGCAAACCATAACATATCAGCAGAGAGTAAACCAAACCACTGGCACATTGTTGACATCCACTAAAACAACAACCAATCTACAAAGTGACCTACACTATAAAAAATTATACAGCCTATCAAAATGTGATATAAGGACAAAGAAAAATTAATGAATTAGTATGCAAATGAATTTGTGTTTCCAGCATCTGTCATTGCTTTTGAACCCTTACAAAACAGTGGAGAGGTGAAATAGTAATTAGCAGATATCAGACGTATAAACCTTGTAAAAAGACAGTTTAGGCTATTTTAGACATACACATCGGAGCATTTTTATATGAGGAGGATCTGACTATTGCTCCTATCATTTGCAGCAGAAATAAACACGTTGTAATTTGTTAACGTGCTGGGTAAGACAGCTTGTGTTTTTCACAAACACGCTGACAGCAAGTGATTCGGGGCTCCCATTCACTAAACTGTTGATTCATATTCTACTCATCCAAAAGTAATTAACGTTTATTTTGTTTACATCTGCTTTGATTTAATCTCCCTGGCTTTCCTCCAGATTTCGGTTTATCGCACCGCAATCATTATTTTCTTGTTTCAAATGTGCCTTTTGGTTTTAATGCAGGAAAACTACATTTCTAAGCTGAAGAATTCTTTCAGCATTTGCTTCAAGGCTTAGGATAGTGCCAGATATAAAAAACAACACCTCTGTTCCTGAAAGCGACATATGAATTGCCAAATATTACACAAGTGAAACAGATTTTGGTAACTAAAGGAGCAAAATAATAAACTTTGCATAGATACCCAAAAATTACAGGTAAACTCTGTATGCTACAGATGAGCAAATCATCTCACTTCTTTATTCATTGGGAGCAAAATCGTAGTCCTACAAACCACGTCCGATTTTCCAGTGTCCCTGGGCCTTTTTCTTAATTTTAGGCTTGGCATAAAGTCATCATTGAGACCAGACACACACATGGCATTGTGCTATAAATGACAAAATATGTTGGGTACGCCCTTAGGGTAGGATGTTCAGTCCCATCCAGCCGACATAGCACACTGATGTGGTCACTGCACAAGGGTTCTGGGAATTGATTCACTCGATTGTACTTTCTGCAAAACATTTGTGTCCCTTAACGACAAGAGGTATGTCAGTTTTTGCGTTTTTGTTTAATGCTCCCCTTCTTCCCAGAGCCATAACTTTTTTTTTTTTCAAAATGGCCATTATCAGGGCTTATTTTTTGTGGGACGAGTTGTACTTTTGAAAGACACCATTGGTTTTAACATATTGTGTACTGGAAAATGGGGAAAAAAAATCCATGTGCGATGAAATTGCAAAAAACCACCAAACATGTCTAGGTTCTTTTTTATTTAAGACGTGAATAAAAGTCAAAAATTTAGTAAAACTCAATAAATTAAAAATGGTGCCATTTTCCAAGATCTATAGTGTCTCCATTTTTCGTTCTCTTGGGCTAGACGAGAGCTTATGTTTTGTGCGCTAAGCTGACGGTTTTATTTATACCATTTGGTCGCATTTATTGCATTTTCTTGCAATGTAGCGGCAACCAAAAAAATGTAATTCTAGCGTTTTTGAATTTTTTTCTGGCTCCGCTGTCTTTTTTTATTGATTGGGCGATTGACAGCAGTATTTAACTAGTTAACAGCCACGGTTGGATCGCAATTCCACCTGCAGCTGTTGCGGGCACGTGTCAACTGTATTGATCAGCTGTCATGTGCCCGGAAAACGGTGAGTCCGGCATCAGTATAGTATTGTGACCAATGTCAGAAAGGGGTTAATCCACTGATTAGAATAATATTCCACATACTTACCAAATCAGCTGGGAGGTTCCTGGAAAAAACAGAGATGTTCTGAAAGTGCAGAGGGGCTTCTTTGAGTGCCCACCACATACTTTGTTTGTCTTCTTTGCTTCCTTGTCCTGGCACCTTAACAAAAAAGTCTACAAAAGCTCAGGGTGTGGAGAGAATTGCAAGTAGAAAAAAGGATTGATGTCTCACAGAATCATCTACTCTCAGGTCTGCAATAATTTAGAAGGGTCTGACCTGCAGTCTATTGCGATTTTTTGATTATTATTCTATATTTTGTTAAGGGGTGATATTCACAACTTGTGATTCAAATGCCTTAAATTTCGTTCACTATAGGACATCTAGAAATTTTGGGGGCATAAAGAAAAGCAATTTTGTATGCCATGATTATCGTTGCTGAAAGTTCACTTCTTGAAATCACTCTCTAATAGCAAGTTAGTTTCCATAGTCCACAAATTGAAATGAATGAATCAGTCCAATGGGAATCAAATTTACCATATTTTTCGGATTATAGGACGCACCTTTTTTCCCCTCAAATTTGGGGGGAAAATGGGGGTACATCTTATAATTCAGATATACCTTACCAGCCGCGGTTGAGCAGGGTCCCAGGGTCATTGTTGGAGGAGTCAAGAGTGGTGTGTTGCTGCAGGCCGCAGGCTGGGATGAGGGGTGTTCCAATGTGCGCCTCTGTGGGTGAAAACGGCTGTGGTGCTGTGCTCTGTGGTGCAGGGGGGCTCCGTTGGCATTTTGTGAAAGCCAAGAGCCCCCCGCTTATCTATTACTTCGATGCAGTGGCCTCCGGGAAAATTGCTGCCAAGGGCGGTGCATGCTCAGATTGAGATCTTGGCAACGAGATCTCGTCCCGAGATCTCGAGAGATGAGATCTCGGTTCTCGAGATCTCATTGCTGAGATTTTAATATGAGCATGTGTCGCCCCCAGTGGCATTTTCCCAGAGCCCCCTGCATATCCATTACTGCGATGCAGCCAGAGAAGATTGACGTGATCTTGGATGGATTTTGCCATAATTCCTTACAGCTGTCATATCATATTGTATAGTCAGCCAATCAGGAGGGAATATCATAGCTTGTATAAAAGCCAAGTCAGGGACTGCAGGGGCATTTTTTGGTTGAATCTAGATAGTGATAGGTCATCACAAATATTAGGAGAAAAAAAAACAGAAAACTGACCAAACTGTCTGAGCATACGTCTGTAGCCCTGGAAAATGGATTTTGGGCATATGTGCTGGTGGGGCCATTGACTGTAATGATGCCGACGGAGTCACTGTGAGCTGTCACACATAATTTTCAGCCATATCTGCTTATTTTTACGCAGGCACTAAGATGCAGTTAACTACATCATAGGGCCCCGTCACACATAGCGACTCACCATCGATCCAGACAATGATATCAACGTGTCAGGATCGCTGGTGAGCCGCTACATGATCGCTGGTGAGTTGTCAAACAGGCAGCTTCACCAGCAATCAGCACCAGCGACGCTGAGCACGCGACGTCGCTGTGTACTTTAGTTACAAGCGCGCTGATGCAGGGAGCTGGTAACTAAGGTACACATCGGGTTTCTAAGGGGCGTGCGTCACTTAGAAATCCGATGTGTACCTTGGTTACCAGCTCCCTGCATCAGCGCGCTGGTAACTAAAGTACACATTGGGTTTCTAGGCACAGCGCACCCCCTTAGAAACCCGATGTGTACCTCAGTTACCAGCTCCTGCTCGCTGGTCGCTGGTCTCCCTCCTGTCACACACAGCGATGCATGCTGACCAGCGGGAGACCAGCGACCCCAAAAATGTCCAGAGCTTTCCATCAACGATCAGCGACACCGGCAGGGGGGCCGGTCGCTGATCGCTGTCACACACAGCGATCTCGCTGGTGAGATCGCTGTTGCGTCACAAAACTAGTGATTCAGCAGCGATCTCGCTAGCGAGATCGCTATGTGTGACGAGGCCCTTAGTGTTCACCTTAAGAGCTCTTTGAGATATTAGTGATCATTGGTCTGATCTTAGATTGCAATGCACAGACTGTCCAAGTGTCTCCTGACCCCGAGTGTGACAGCTTCATATATGTCTATACAGCTGTCACGTTCAGGGATGAGAGTCGCGTGGCCAGTCCATGCATTGCAATCCGAGATTGGACCGATGATCACGAATATCTGTAAGAGCCCGAAATAGGCAGATGTGGCCGAAAATTACGTCCAACAGAGCACACAGTGACTCAGACATAAGCTCAGACGGAGCCAGTGACATTAGGTTGAAACGTGGTGTGAACATAGCCTAAGTCATTAAGGCAAACTAATATCTGACTACAGATTAAAAGGTTAATGGAAATAAATTGTCATGTGGTTTCTGTTTGATTTTTTTTCAGAAATAGACATCTTATATAAATCACATGAGAATAACTGGGTGAGATTCTCAGCGAGGCGTGATTTATTTACATAAAATTATAAAATTACCAGTCAGTTGGGGGCTATCTTGAACTGTGTTTTTTAATCTGTGGGTTGTCATAGAAACATGGTATTCCTTATTAAAATTCTTCATAAACCCCATGCCAGTCTTTTACTGGCAAATAAATCCTCTTGTGTGTTCATTCAGCATCCTGCGGTGACCAGGCTCACATTCTGTTTAAAAGGATTTTTTCGCTGCAGAATCAGCCAATAGCCGCTCAGTCAGATCTGGTGTACATTGCTGCTGCTGCTGAAACGAGGCAGCTTTTCAAGACGAGACTACAATCATATATTACATGACAGCTTTCATTAGTTCTTCCGTGGCTACAGTGAGACTGCAGGGCTCCGGTAATGTTTTAAAGAGGAGCAACATGAATTCAATGTGATTTTATTAACACAGTTTGCTCAAATACTTTCTGGTACAATTTTTTTAGAATGTTTGTGCTATTTTTGACGTATCTAGTATTTTACTCCATTAGAGGATTTTACAATTAATTATTTTTTGTCATGGCTAAAGAGATCAAGCGTTATTACCATTCATTTTGTCTCATAGCTGGTGGTGCCTAATAAAGGGAATCTGTCAGCAGCTTTTGCTAGTAGCATGATGTAAGTACTAAGACCCTGATTCCTGAGCTGTATCACTTACTGGACTGCTTAGCGCAGTTTTGGTGCAATCTGTGCAATCTCTGTTATAGATATAGCAGTGCTCATAATGATAAGCTGTGTATGACTCCACCCACACCCCCTCATTGGCAGCTGCATTAATAAGTGGCCAATCAGTGGTGGGGGGTGGGGTTCCTCGATTTAGCGGGACTGGCTCGCACTTACAACTTAGTCCTCCTGCAGTGATAATCTCCTGCTGATATAATGCAGATCATATTGAAATTATAGCTCACAGCCTAATACATGACACATGGCTGAAATCAGGTTTTATGCCCATACATCATGCTGCTTTCAGATTAAATAGCAAAAAACTGCTGACAGATTCCCTTTAATTATCACCTAACTGTATTTTGGTGACTCAACCAAATGCTATTGCCTTCCCGTGCAAACAAGTCAGGGACCTGAGTATATCCTTGTGGGGAGTAGGAGCACTATTTATGGCAGACCATGAGTCCTAATTATCTACTACTAGATTATGGCCCGATGCTATCGCATCGGGAGGATGCGATAGCATCACACCTCTTGCCATGTTAACCCTCAACACACACACTCCTCAACACACACTCCTCTCACCTTTCACCATCTCCACTCACTCTTTCACTCCACATACGACCCCTTCTCTCACTCCGTCTCTCATACTCTCGCCGTCATCGCCGCTGCTCCACGATCCCCGACATCTTCTTCCGCCGGCGCCATCCTGGATCCAGACGTTGTCCACGCCGGCGACATGTTCTTGCGGCGACGCCATCTTGAGTATCGTGAAATCCCGCGATAGTCAAGATAGCGTCGCCGGAAGAACATGTCGCCGGCGTGGACGACGTCGGGATCCAAAATGACGTCGGCGAAATCTCGCGAGTTTTCGCCGACGCCATTTTGGATCCCGACGTCGTCCTCGCCGGCGACATGTTCTTGCGGCGACGCCATCTTGACTATCGCGGGATTTCGCCGATCCAAAATGGCGTCGCCGCAAGAACATGTCGCCGGCGTGGACGACATCAGGATCCAAAATGGCGTCGGCGTAATCTCGAGAGATTTCGCCGACGCCATCTTTTTGGATCCCGAGTCGTCCACGCCAGCGACATGTTCTTGCGGCGACGCCATCTTGAATCTCGCAGGATTTCACGAAATCCAAGATGGCGTCGCCGCAAGAACATGTCGGCGGCCTGGAGAACGTCTGGATCCAGGATCGCGGCGGCGGAGGAAGATGTCGGGGCAGCGACGATGACGGTGTGAGTATGAGAAACTGAGTGAGAGAAAGGAACGTATGTGGAGTGAAAGAGTGAGTGGACGTGAGTGGAGGTGAAAGGTGAGAGGAGTGTGTGTTGAGGCGGTGTGGTGTGTTGAGGGTTAACATGTGCGTGTGTGTGGTGACGTCACCGGTTACAACTGGACGGAAGTTGTTACAACCGGAAGCTGCTTAGGGCATTTATTATTATAGATGATGAGGAAGAAGCCGTCTGTTGTTGGCGGTGATGACGTGTAGAGGCTTCTTCAGCCAATGTAATAGATTTAGAGTTAGGGGATTCGTGTGTGAGACGACGGCGTTTATAAGCCTTAATCTTGTCAAGTCGATGCTGTTTTTCCTCAGGAGTCTCATTAGCACGGCGTTGTTTTTGTCGTAGTGCTAAAGCTGCTTTCCTTTCACTGGCATTGGCATACTGTGCATCGGTATTGAATGGTGGTATTGATAGGGCAGAAACAGATTGCTGATTAGTTATGTCAGTGAACGGCATATGGGATGAAGTGTAGCAGTAAATTGTGAAGCATCCTGTTGTGAGTCTAATAATAATGATGAGGAAGAGGCCGTCTGTTGTCGGCGGTGACGGCGTGCAGAGGCTTCTTCAGCCAATCTTATGGATTTAGAGTTAGGGGATTCGTGTGTGAGGCGACGGCGTTTATAAGCCTTAATCTTCTCAAGGCGATGGTGTTTTTCCTCAGGAGTCTCATTAGCACGGTGTTGTTTTTGTCGTAGTGCTAAAGCTGCTTTCCTTTCACTGGCATTGGCATACTTTTTGTTATGACTCATGTTGGCACAGGTAAAGGAGTCTATTTGGCAGTTATCTGGCAGTGAAGAAGGCGTCCTGCAGTATTGTAGAGTAAACAGATACTAATTGACCCTGTAATTGCCCAGCAGTAGTTATGAAGTGGTAGTGGCAAATTGGCCCTGTAGTTAGACACCGGCAGAGGAGCAAGGCAGCAGTAGTTATGGCGGTAGAGGCAAATTGGCCCTGTAATTAGACACAGGCAGTGAACAGTCAGAGGAGCAAGGCAGCAGTACTTATGGCGGTAGAGGCAAATTGGCCCTGTAATTAGACACCGGCAGAGGAGCAAGGCAGCAGTAGTTATGGCGGTATTGGCAAATTGGCCCTGTAATTAGACACCAGCAGAGGAGCAATGCAGCAGTAGTTATGGTGGTAGAGGCAAATTGATCCTGTAATTAGACACCGGCAGAGGAGCAAGGCAGCAGTAGTTATGGCGGTAGAGGCAAATTAGCCCTGTAATTAGACATCGGCAGAGGAGCAAGGCAGCAGTAGTTATGGCGGTAGAGGCAAATTGATCCTGTAATTAGACACCGGCAGAGGAGCAATGCAGCAGTAGTTATGGCGGTAGAGGCAAATTAGCCCTGTAATTAGACACCGGCAGAGGAGCAATGCAGCAGTAGTTATGGCGGTATAGGCAAATTGGCCCTGTAATTAGACACCGGCAGAGGAGCAAGGCAGCAGTAGTTATGGCGGTAGAGGCAAATTGGCCCTGTAATTAGACACCGGCAGAGGAACAATGCAGCAGTAGTTATGGCGGTATAGGCAAATTAGCCCTGTAATTAGACACCGGCAGAGGAGCAAGGCAGCAGTAGTTATGGCGGTAGAGGCGAATTGGCCCTGTAATTAGACACCGGCAGAGGAGCAAGGCAGCAGTAGTTATGGCGGTAGAGGCAAATTGGCCCTGTAATTAGACACCGGCAGAGGAGCAAGGCAGCAGTAGTTATGGCGGTAGAGGCAAATTAGCCCTGTAATTAGACACCGGCAGAGGAGCAAGGCAGCAGTAGTTATGGCGGTATAGGCAAATTAGCCCTGTAATTAGACACCTGCAGAGGAGCAAGGCAGCAGTAGTTATGGCGGTATAGGCAAATTGGCCCTGTAATTAGACACCGGCAGAGGAACAATGCAGCAGTAGTTATGGCGGTATAGGCAAATTAGCCCTGTAATTAGACACCGGCAGAGGAGCAAGGCAGCAGTAGTTATGGCGGTAGAGGCAAATTGGCCCTGTAATTAGACACCGGCAGAGGAGCAAGGCAGCAGTAGTTATGGCGGTAGAGGCAAATTGGCCCTGTAATTAGACACCGGCAGAGGAGCAAGGCAGCAGTAGTTATGGCGGTAGAGGCAAATTAGCCCTGTAATTAGACACCGGCAGAGTAGCAAGGTAGCAATAGTTATGGCAGTATAGGCAAATTGGCCCTGTAATTAGACACCGGCAGTAAACAGGCATAGGACCAAGGCAGCAGTAGTTATGGTGGTACAGGCAATGCCAAGCGTCCGCACAGCAAGTCGGCGTGAGGTAAATGACGCAATTTCACGAATGCAAGATGGCGTCGGTGAAATCTCGCGAGATTTCGCCGACGTCGTTAAGGCTGTGTGCACACGCTATGGATTAGGTGCGGATTCATCCGCGCGGATTTTGTAAAATCCGCAGGTGAAACCGCAGGTCAAAAGACCTGCGGTTTTACCTGCGGATTGCTCTGCGGTTTTGCCCTGCGGTTTTTCATCTCCTCAATAGAGGAGATGGCAAACCGCAGGAGAATCCGCAGAAAGAATTGACATGTCAATTCTTTCTGCGGATTGAAAACCGCAGATAATCCGCGCGGAAAATTCCGCACCGTCTGCACTGCGGTTTTTGATTCCCATAGGGAATCATGGTACTGTACACCGCAGCAAAAACTGCTGCGGGTCCGCAGCGGCCAAAACCGCTGCGGAACCGCAGCAAAATCCGCAGCGTGTGCACACAGCCTCACACCTCTTGCCATGTTAACCCTCAACACACCACACCGCCTCAACACACACTCCTCTCACCTTTCACCTCCACTCATGTCCACTCACTCTTTCACTCCACATACATTCCTTTCTCTCACTCCGTTTCTCATACTCACACCGTCATCGTCGCTGCCCCGACATCTTCCTCCGCCGCCGCGATCCAGGATCCAGACGTTCTCCAGGCCGCCGACATGTTCTTGCGGGACGCCATCTTGGATTTCGTGAAGTCCCGCGATATTCAAGATGGCGTCGCCGCAACAACATGTCGCTGGCATGGGCGACATCGGGATCCAAAATGGCCGCCATCTTTTTGGATCCCGATGTCGGCGGCCTGGAGAACGTCTGGATCCTGGATCGCGGCGGCGGAGGAAGATGTCGGGACAGCGACGATGACGGTGTGAGTATGAGAAACGGAGTGAGAGAAAGGAACGTATGTGGAGTGAAAGAGTGAGTGGACATGAGTGGAGGTGAAAGGTGAGAGGAGTGTGTGTTGAGGCGGTGTGGTGTGTTGAGGGTTAACGTGCGTGTGTGTGTGGTGACGTCACCGGTTACAACTGGACGGAAGTTGTTACAACCGGAAGCTGGTTAGGGCATTTATTATTATAGATGTTCCTCTCTCCTAACCAAGTCCCTGATACTATTTGTTATCCCGGAACCTGCCTCCCGTCACAGAGCATAAAACACATTCTGTCATCTGTTTGTTATGTCTCCCATACGCTAGGTTCACATTGTCGTTTTTGCGCGCAGCGTATCATCTGCATGCGGAAACAAATACAAAACCGCATGCAAACGCATGTTTACGCAGGATTTTTATCTGCATCATCTAACGCATGAAGCCAAAAAACGCTGTGTGCATGTGTATCTATGCGTGTTTGCATGCGTTTGCGTTGTTTATTCCACAAGGATTATATTACGGCAACAACTCGATAGGACCTTAACATCGCAGGACTGAAGCAAGGTAACGAAATTTGTACATTGACTAAAATAACCTGTATAACCCGTTATCAGGATATCATAGTATTGAATTTATCAGTGCACCTGAAATCTGCGCAAAACTATTTATTCATTTATTTTCAGAGTTAAATTGGTCTTGGTGATATAGACCCTTGTTTTGCAGCATTTTTAGGGAGGTTATATGCACCACTAATTTTATTATTTTAACTACAAATGAAATAGAACACTAAACATGATGTGTTCTCAGCAGCATTGCATCACTAATCAGGAGTTTATTTACAGTATCAGGGTTGTAAGTTTATAACAATTCGGGTTATAATAAGCAAATATTCCTGAGTCCACATAAAGCGTCATATTTATGCATTAGAAAAGAGATACCTCAAGGGTTATATCTCGCAGTTGAGGAAATTATGGCATCAGGGGCTAAGTGTGTCAAGGGTGAGTCACACCACTTTTGCCAAATTCTGTGAAATTTCTGGGGACATCCTCTGTTTCTGTATAAGGCCTCTTTCACACATCAGGTTTTTGCCATCAGGCGCGATCCGGCACTTTTGACAAAAACCGGATCCGGCGAAATGCAATGCCGGATCTGGTTTCCCCCCCATTGACTTGCATTAGCGCCGGATCGGGCCGGATGGCCATGCGTTTCATCCGGTTTTCGCCGGATCCGGCAATGTGTCGCAATCCGGCGTCTGGAAAAAACGGCTACTGTAACGTTTTTTGTCTCCGGCGAAAAAGCCGGACACGCCGGATCCAGTGTGTCCGGCTTTTTCACACAATGAAAGCCTATGAGCGCCGCAATGCGCCGGATCCAGCGATAGCCAGATCCGGTGACCGGATCCGGTTTTCTGGGTCTGAGCATGCTCAGTAGCTCTGCCCACAAGACACATATATAAAAGCATGACAGTGGGACCCTCAGCCACACCCAACATGCCACCCAAGACAGCAACCAGGCGCAGGAGAAGGCAGGAGACCACTGCAGCACCATCAGCACCACCACCACCCCAAATGGACTAGCATGCTGAACAACTGGAGGGGAGTTCAGCAGCTGATGAGAGACGGTAATTATCAAATCCCCCATTCCTCAAAACTAGGGCCATGGAATATCAAGATATTCATTGGCCCTTTGTTTCTCTTCAACAGCCGCCCAAGAGATGCAGCAGCAGCAGTGGCAGCACTGGCAGCAGCAACAGCACCACCCACAGCCATGGAGTCTGGCCAGCAAGAGTACAGCACATCTTCTTCTGGGAGCCCTTCCTCGCATCGTCAGCGTTTGACGGTAAGTTTTTATTTCCAAAATCCATCATCTCTGTAATACATGTCTATTCATCGCCTTTTATTTCAAAACAGGAATCACAAGCTGAAGAGGAGCTCCCAGAAGAAGAAGGAAGGGGTGGACAGACACCTGGAGTGGGCTCACAATTGGTAAGTTTTTTGCATCAAACGCAGAAACACAACATCACACTACACACAACACATAGAAAACAATGTTCTGCAGACCACACACAGCAAACAAATGCCAACATCCAAACACATAAATTTTTTTCTTTTCTTCTCTAGTCTTCCCAATCTGGTGCTCGGCCAAGAGGTCCTCGCAGTGCCTCCCAGGGTCGTCGGCGACAGCAACGCGGCGGTCACCAGCATGTAAGTATAATATTTAAGTTAAATTTTGGAACACTTTTTATTTCATGTCTTAAGTGTGGTGACTAATTTTGCTATTTTTCTCTTTTACTTTAACAACCTTCACAGCGTGCTCCCGACTCAGACGGTGAGGATGGAGGAATAGATGTGGACCACCTCATCGATCTCGTCAGAGAAAGGGAGCCGCTATGGAATATGGCTGACCGCCGCCATGCTGACCTGATCGTTACCCGACGACTCTGGGAGGAAATCTGTTCTCTCCTTGTGGCCCGCTGGGAGGACCTCAATGCTCGGGCCCAGATTAAAGAGCGTAAGTATATACAGTACCGGTTGCTTGATGTAAACCAGTGTTTCCCGAACTCCATTCCTCGTGGTCCCCACGGATCATGTGTTCAGAATTTCTATTTACTATGGAAATCCTGAAAACATGACCCCTGGGGACCATGAGGACTGGAGTTTGGGAAACACTGATGTTGTATACTAACTACTTTGTCCTTTCTCGTTTCAGGGGACAGAATTGTGAAGCGGTGGCGGTCTGTGAGGGATCGTTTCAAGAAGGAGTTCAATAAAGAGATGCAGGCCCCGAGTGGATCCGGAGGACGCAGGAGCAAGTACAAGTACGCACGAGCCCTGTCGTTCCTCCGGGATACAATGGTCACCAGAAGGTAAATATTACACACCACATGTGAAAAAAAAATGTTTAGATGTAACAATTTTTTTTCAGCCAGGGCCATGCCATGTCACTATTTTAATTTTTTTTGTTTTCTCTTTATTCCACAGCACGGTGAGCAGCACTCGGGAGCCTGCACGATTGGACCCTTCTGAGGCGATCCCTGAGGAGACCGGCACCGAGGGACACTTTGACCACCCCGGTACATCTGCACCTTCCCAGCCTTCCCACACATTCGACCCATCTGTCCCATCCACCAGCACAGGAGCATCGTGGCCGCGTACATTACATGAAGCTGCTGGTGAGGAGATCGCTTTCCCTTTACCCCACCCTAATGCCCCTGCCACCTCTAGTACACCTGCGGGTACTGGGCGGCAGCGGCAGAGGGGTCAGGAAAAGACTTATGCGCCAGAGTTCTTGCATCTGAATGCATCTTTCCAGAACTGTCTAAAAGACTTGTCAGAGCAAATCTCCGCAGGCTTTCAGCAGATCAACTCCAGCATTCTGGAGGTGAAGACACTTCTGCAAACCATGCATTCAGAAGCAAGATCTTCGCCAAACCACACCTTTTTCAGGTCTGTTGTGGATCGCATGGCAACGCTCTCTCCTACCCAGCAGATGCATGTAATGCATTCATGCCACGGTGCTCACAGGCACGTTACCTCCCAACCTCCTCCTCCCACCCCAGTAGTTCCTCCACCTGCACCCCCTCCAGCCACTTTCCATCCTCCCCCTCCTATTACATACCAGCCACCTCCCCAGTACCAGCAACCTCCCCAGTACCAGCAGCCTCCCCAGTACCAGCAACCTCCCCAGTACCAGCAACCTCCCCAGTACCAGACATCTCCCCACTTCCAGCAACCTGCCCCGTACCAAACTCCTTCCCCATACCAAACTCCTTCCCCATACAACTTTCCATCAACATCATCTGCTCCTACAGTCCCTGCCCAACCCTCCACTCCACCGCCCACCACCTCTTCTGCCTCCCACATGTCCACCCATTCTGTAGCTTTTTCCACACCTTCACCTCTAACTGTTCCTTCCCCACCACGATCCCAGTCCTCTCTCCACATTCCCAGTGTCGAAGTGTCCCGCAGCCCCTCCAGCAGTATTTCCACCCCACACTACACAGATTTGTAATGTGTGTTTTTTAATAAAAATGCCCATTGGGTTTAAAACCTTTATTAAAAAAGTTTTTTGCACTTTAAAAACATTTTACAAAAAAAAAAATATTTTAAATAAAAGTTAAATTATCGTTTCACAATGGTTGTCTGTCATTTCTTTCTGCGGCGAACTATGTTTAAAAAAAAGGTTAAATACAGGGTATTTCAAAGGTAAAAAGGTATTCAAAAACCAGGTATATAACTGTGGGTAAATTTTAGCTTTTTGCCACAGTTGTGTTCCTGGTTGTGTTTGAAGCAAAGTATTTCACCTAAAAAGTTGTGCTTATTGTTGGTGATTTCCTAACAATGTACACAACTTTTGTTAAAAGGTGAAATACTTTGCATAAAACACAACCAGGTACACACCTGTGGCCTAAAGGTAAAAATAGTAAGACCATGACAAGATAGCCAACTTTGGTTGGCAAAGGTATATACTGTTGGTACAGAAGGTACACAAGTTTGGTTAAGGGCACAAATCTTTCACACTCTGTCATCCTGCCAGTGTACTCTGCCTTGAGGTGACATAAAGTACAGTGCAAAATCGTCCCTCATTACTGAAACCGTCACAGAACTTCTAGTGGTAATGTCATGGTAATCTTGCAAGGTGGTTTCTTCAGAGGTGTCCTTAATGGAAATGGGTTCCTTGCAGATAACAAAATTGTGGAGTACCACGCAAGCTTTGATCATCTCGTCCACAGTTTCTGTCTTGAGGTTGATCGCAGTCAATAGGACCCGCCATTTGGCTGTCAGAATACCAAGGGTACATTCAACCATTCTTCTTGCTCTTGTGAGGCGGTAATTAAAAATGCGTTTTGTTCTTGACAATCCTCTGCTACCGTACGGTTTCAAAAGGTGTTCTGACAGCTGGAAGGCTTCATCCCCTACACAGACAAATGGCATAGGTGGACCAGATGTTTGCGGCAGCGGTCTAGGGGGTGGGAACTGGAAGGTGTTTCCATACAGTTTACGACCCATGGCAGACAGTTTGAAAACTTGAGAGTCATTGGAGCGGCCATAGGCCCCAATATCAACAGCAATAAATTTGTATTCCGCGTCAGCGATGGCCATGAGGACAATTGAAAAATATTTCTTGTAATTGAAATATTCCGATCCCGATCCGGCTGGCTTTACAATGCGGATATGTTTCCCGTCCACAGCGCCCAAGCAGTTCGGAAACTGACATATCTGTTGAAACTTTTCTGAAATTTCAATCCACCTCTCTGTTGTGGGCTCTGGTAAAAACTCTTCAGCTAAGGAGTCCCACAGTGCACGGCATGTGTGCTTCACTATTCCAGATATGGTGGAAATCCCGAGTCTGTACTGGAAATGCAGTGACGAAAGGGATTCTCCAGTTGCAAGAAATCTGTGGGGAATTAAAAAACAATCAATTAGTTTAAAATCACAGCATTACATACCAAAAGTCAGCTATAACACTTGGAGCTGCAAACTACCACCAACAAGATTGCAGTGAAAGTGTGCTCTGATGTGAGCATATCCAATAAATGTGGCTTACCTTAAAGTCACCATCAGACGCTCTGCGGGTGAAACAGAGAAGCGGCAATAGGTGTCCGATTTTCTTATGAGGTGTGCAATGCGCTCCACCAAGTTATCAAAATTCTCCATTTTCATCCGAACATATCCAAAAAATGTATCCGGGTTTCGTCTAAGGTCCATGCAGAGTGTAGAATAGACCCCACGCGTCATTCTCTTGGCTGTGATGGGGTGGATCCACAAACGTCATCTACGATGCCTGATGTGCTGCTGTCTCGCTCTCTCCTTCTCCAGAACAATCACCCTCAAACGATTCGCCTCCGCTGTAAAATCCGCCAAATTCTTCAAAATATTTCCAATCACAACATCCATCTTCGCCAGTAACTTGCTCTTCTCTCCAACCTGCACTTTCTCCTTTACAACCTGTCAAAGAAGGGCTGTAGGAACACGCTATATATAGTTTTTCAGTAGCCAATCCTTTTCGGAAGGCCACAAGGGGCGATTTTAAAAACCGGATCCGGCGTAATCCGTCGAAAAACGGATCGAAAACCGGATGAACCGGATGAGACGGATCCGGTTTTGGCTGTCAAGCACAGGATGGATCCGGCAGAAAACCGTATCCGTCACATCCGGTTTTACTAACATTTGCCGGATCCGGTGCTCCGGCACGACGCCGGAACGCGCCTGACGCCGAAAACCTGATGTGTGAAAGTAGCCTAATATGTTCTCATACGGAATTCTATTGTTCACTAATTTTTTCCACTGATTGATCGAAGGAGACCGTAAACTCCCTTTTTATTCTGCCAATTGTTATGTAATCTTCATTTCCTTTTGATCTTGTTCTATAAAAGCTCACACTGTCAAAAACTTTAGAGACTATTTGGAAAGACAATGAGCAGTCTGTCTCTCTGATTATGCTTCTTTGCATGGTTACCCATAAGATAGAAAATACCTGAGGAGAAATAGAAATCCCTTCTCTGACAATACTAACACCTTGACTGTAACTTTAATAATAAACACCTTGACTGTAAGACCCATTTATATTTCACTCAACAATACACACATGTTTAAATAAAGAAATAAAGAAAATACAGGAAGACGGGAATTGTGAAACAAAAAAAATTTTAATAACAAAAATAAAAACAATATGAAATTTAACAAATAAATAAAAAAAGAAAAATAATGGGATTTACTTTCGAGTCTGGGGGAGGGAGTTACATTGTGGACCTGGGGAGTGTCGGGCTGTGATGGTAGGCTAGGAGTGGTTGGGGAAGTTGCTACAGGGGAAGTGGCAGTCAATTTGAGGATTGGGTCAGAAACATTGTCAGAGGACACATTGGGGGAAGAGGACACATTAGGAGTGGAATACAAGTTGGAAGAGATTGACATATTGGATGGGCGAGAAACAAGGGAAGGTGGGGACAGGCTTGGAAAGGGAGACACATTCTGAGGTGAGGGTGGAGGTGGTGGTTAATTTTTCTTTGCTACTTTTCTTTTCCTGGCCTTTGTTTTGCTGGTTCCTCTACATTTTTTTTCCTGTTCCTTGGGTGCTGCTCTCGGCTGTGTGGTGGAAGTTGAAGGCTGGGCTGCTGCATTCTGATGCGTGGTGGAAGTTGAAGGCTGGGCTGCTGCACTCAGACGCGTGGTGGAAGTTGAAGGCTGGGCTGCTGTACTCAGATGTGTGGTATAAGTTGAAGGCTGGGCTGCTGAACTTGGCTGCGTGTTAAGGCTGGGCTGCTGTACTCAGATGTGTGGTATAAGTTGAAGGCTGGGCTGCTGAACTTGGCTGCATGTTGGAAGTTGAAGGCTGCGCTGCTGTACTCGGCTGCATGGTGTAGCTGGGTACTGTAGGAGCAGTCCTAATGTCTAGCAGTGGTGGTGGTGGATAGGTCACTTCTTTTTGAGCAGACTGGCATCCAAGTCCTTGTGATGTTTGGAAAGGTGCTGGCGGATTCTGTCACTGATGCTATGCTGGAGCTTGTAGACCTGTAGGGAAAGAATTTTGTGCCTGCTGCTGATATTGGGACCGCTGCATGGCCTCGGTGTAAGCAGCCTGACAGGCCATCATCAAATACAGCTGAAGTTCAGAGCTAAGGTTTTCCGACACGCCCCATTCTATGGCGGAAAAATTGTGTTGCGCCGGTCTATTACGGTCGGCTTCCAGGCAGTCAAGGCATCTGTGGACTTCCTGGAAAAGTGTGTTCGCCTGAGTAAACCCACTATCCAGTCTTTCTACAACCACCTTAATCCTATCCTGGAAGATCGAGCCTAAGTGAACAAACTCAGGCATGACTGACCTCTTCCAGTCCCTCTGTTGCTGGTGAGCAGACCCAAGTAAAATAGTGGCAGAGGGCTGGGAGAGGGGAAAACCAGGTGGACCGGCTGCCTGTTCCCCAGCCTGAGAAGCCTGCTTGGTTGCTCCATCACTGGTGGATTACTGAGATTGGGTCTGTTTGTTGGCTGGTCGATGAGGGGCCGCTCCAACAGAGGACGATCCAGGTTGTGTGGTGCTGCTCCAGGTTCTGTGTGGAAAATAAATGAAAAACATTAGCAAAAAAGAAAAAAGTTTACACAATAGTAAGACAACACAAAAGATACTCACGTTTGCCAAGCAACCGCAGGCCTCAGAAACAAAAGCTGACGATGGTACTTATATTTTCGGATTGTTGGAGCAGAACCACTTCGAACCCAACTCTCCTCTCTCATGTCCTTATTGAAGCGATCCTTCATTGAACACCAGAGGGCTTTTATTCTCTTCACTGTGAAGGGGGAATAAAAGGAAAAAAATAATTGTAAAACAATGCACCTACATTAACAGGTTCACTGCCGCGCCAGACCACATTGCAATACTTGCGAAATTCCTTTCTGGCATGTCACATGGCACGGTCCCAATCAGCCAGCAGCGATATTGCCACTTCTTCCCAGAGTCATCGAAACCATGCTTTGTCAGAATGAATACGATCACGGGGGTCACACAACGCTGCTCGCTCTTGCACAGATTGAATTAGTTAGTCATTGTCAATGTCTGGTTTGCCTTCCTCACATTGTGGAACCTATAGATGAAGTAAAAAAAAAATTGTAAGTAAATCTGAAAACAAACTCAATTACAACTCCGATAAAGAAAAGACTACTTACACCCCATCTCTTCTCCCCAGAAACTTGAGGTCAACGACCCTGGGAAGATTCATTTCCACTTGACTGCTCCTGCTGTTCCCCTCTGAAAGGCACCTGTAAAGAAAACACACGATTTACCACATGTACAGTATTGCCAGTCAATTCATACCACTCAGTATATCAAATGTGATTACATAATCAGTGTCATGTCCACTCTCATAAGCTTCACTGGAGGACACGATGGAATACCAGGCAGCCTTCAAGTGGAACACTGGAGAAAAGAACAGAGAAGAAAAATTAAACTTGTTAAGAGCCAAACACAATGAAGCAAAAAAAGTAAATAAAAAAATAAAAGCACAATGGACACCAATGCTTACTGTATACAGTATACCCTTTTTGGGGATGAAAAAGACCCTCTCGGCTTATACACCAGAAAGCCGGCGGGGGAGGGGGAGCGGGGGGAGCACGAGACATGATACTCATCCTCCTGGCATCTGCATATCAGGCTCTGCTACATCTCTGGCCCGGCATCTGCATCTCCCTTCCTGTCTTCTTCCTGTGCTGGTCACATGGTACTGCTCATTAAAGTTATGAATATGGACATGTCTCCACTCCCATAGGGGTGAACAGCATATTCATGACTTTAATGAGCGATACTATGTGACCAGCACAGGAAGAAGACAGGAAGGGAGATGCAAACGCCGGGACTGAGATGTAGCAGAGCCTGATATGCAGACACCAGGAGGGTGAGTAGGACTGGGGGAGGGTGAGCCATGCCATATTCACCTGTCCCTGTTCCACCGCTGCGCGGTCTCCCAGGTCCTCTGGCTGTGATGTGCAGGTCAGAGGGCGTGATGACATGGTTAGTACGCGCCCTCTGCCTGAACAGTCACCGCAGAGCCGGCAATGCTGAGGAGCAGCGGGCAGTGACGAGAGGTGAGTATGTAATTTTTTTTTTCAAATCGCAGCAGGAGCATTATTATATGGGGCATATATTAATATGGAGCTTGTTATGGGGCCACCATTTTACTTTTATTATTATCTATTTTTATTTTGGAAATTTACCAGTAGCTGCTGCATTTCCCACCCTCGGCTTATACTCGAGTCAATAAGTTTTCCCAGTTTTTTGTGGCAAAATTAGGGGTCTCGGCTTATACTCGAGTCGGCTTATACTCGAGTATATACGGAACATTACAGGCAGTAGTCCAATAGCACAGCAGTCAGGCAGCACAGAACAGGGACAGCAGCACAGCACCAGGATGAATGACAGCACAGCACCAGGACTGCAGCACCAGGAGGGCAGCAGCAACCAGGAAGGCAGCACCAGGACGGCAAAACCAGGATGGCAGCACTAGGAAGGGAGCATCAGGAGGGTAGCACCAGCACGGCAGTCCGGGTCTGTAGAAGCAGTCTACAAGGAACAGAAAAAAAATTAGTACAGAGTACAGACTGCAAAGACAGACAGACATTTTCAAAGCTTCTATACTAACATCCAAACTCTTGTGCTTGCATCCAGAGTCTTGAGAGTAATGAACTTGCTGTGTCCTCACCCCCTTTTAAACCCCTTTGTTTTAGGAGAGGCTGAAACCAGTTCCTGGATAAGTTCATTCTGAAGTACGCATGCGTATCAAACACATGCGTACGCATGTCCTTGCATACCAATGCATTCCCACAGACAGTAATGTGCTGTTTTGATGCACTCAGTCCACAATCATCTGCATGCCCATGGCTGCACATAATTGACGCCTCAAAAAATGCAACATGCTGCGTTTGCCAAACACCGCAAAACGACGCATGCATCCGCATCCGAATGCGAACGCATGCAAATGCATGTCCCTGCGTAAAACATGTTAAAGATATGCATGCATGACACATGACGGTCTATGTGGATCATATGCTGCGCACAGATATGCTTATGTGAAACCAGCCATACAGAAGTCCTTGGAGCTGCTGAAAAGTTCTAATGCAAAATGGACGGGTGGCACTGATGCAGCAAAGCGATATAATTGGTGAAAGGGTAGCAGATGTAGTATACCTGTAACAATGGCAACTGGGGGAGCTTAACTAGAAAAATGGCAGCAAAGTTGAAACAGAGAAGTAGCAGAGTTGGCTAAATGATGAGAACCCAGTGTTGTAGAACTGAGTTTGCAAGAAAAGCTCAATGTTTCAGAGCTGGCACAGTGAAGAGAAACTAGTGAAGCAGAACTGATAGCTCAATGTAGCAGAGCTGGGACACTAATGTAGCAGAATTGACTCAGCAACAAGAAATCAGTGTAGCAGAGTAGGGTTTGCAATGGAGATATAGATTGCTTTCATATCTACTGTACAAAGATGTTGGAAATCATTGTGCTGCTGTGCAGGCTTCATACATATGGCTGCACAATGTACGTTGTACATGAGGCCATGGTGTGGAAATGTGGCTGTGATTGATCGCTCTGGCTCGAGAGATATCCTTGTGCAATTAAGTAAATGCCTGAATATTAAAAGTAGTTTCATTGAACTGTGTCATAACACTGAATAGTCATTTCCTCTCTTCTTTTTTGCCTGGCTTTTCCCATCACCTAAAGAGGCCATTCATTCTTCTCTTGTACTAAACTACTCATTTTTGGGTGTCATATTATAGCAGGCCGTGCCAATGATTGCTAATGGGCTACATGGAGATTACTGCTCTGCGCAGATCTCTTCACAGCTCGCCATTTGTTAAAAAGCAGGATGTGTCTGCATAAGTTAAGTGAAATTGTAAAACCCTCCTCTGACTGATAGAGATCTGATACTCCAATCATTTCTATTGCTCTGGGAAGTTGCATAGTCCAATTACTTTCTATTTCTCTGTCTCACTGACTCAGAGAAAAAAATTGCTGTGCCATAAATCATGTTGAAAAGGCTCAAACTTTCCTGAAGGTAATTCAGTAATATTTGTAGCCTCGTGTACTAGGATTTAAAAGGCAAGAGCGGCATTAGGGATGATCAATGTTAAAGAAATGACATTTTGCCATAAATGTGTGCTTGAGATTCTGAGTTTATATTGTGCAGTTTATGAATATATCTCAAATATTTCAATCAGAAACAAGTAATGTGCAGTTTCATGAATGGCTAAAGTAGAGAGCTAAAAAGCACCCATTGTGGGCTCAACTTTATTGACCAATAAAGAGGGGTCTGTTGGATTTTTCCACCCCTCTATGACTTCTCCTCAACCCCTGGACCAGTTTGCCATCTGCATTTTCATCAATGAACTACTGTAATTTCTCAAAAAGGGCATTGTCCTAAAGTTCTTGACACTTATTTACAAAATACTTGGGGCCAAGTATCAGTAGACCCCTTATCCATTAGGTCCTAATGGCAGCCATGCGAGCTACATCTAAGGCTACTTTCACACATCAGGTTTTGGGCGTCAGGCGCGTTCCGGCGTCGTGCCGGAGCGCCGGATCCGGCAAATGTTTTGTAAAACCGGATGTGACGGATCCGGTTTTCTGCCGGATCCGTCTTGCGCATGACAGCCAAAACCGGATCCGTCTCATCCAGTTCATCCGGTTTTCGATCCATTTTTCAACGGATTACGCCGGATCTGGTTTTTAAAAAGGCCCCTTGTGGCCGTCCGAACGGGATTGGCTACTGAAAAACTATATATACCGTGTTCCTACAGCCCTTCTTTGACAGGTTGTAAAGGAGAAAGTGCAGGTTGGAGAGAAGAGCAAGTGACTGGCGAAGATGGATGTTGTGATTGGAAATATTTTGAAGAATTTGGCGGATTTTACAGCGGAAGCGAATCGTTTGAGGGTGATTGTTCTGGAGAAGGAGAGAGCGAGACAGCAGTGCATCAGGCATCGTAGACGACGTTTGTGGATCCACCCCATCACAGCCAAGAGAATGACGCGTGGGGTCTATTCTACACTCTGCATGGACCTTAGACGAAACCCGGATAAATTTTTTGGATATGTTCGGATGAAAATGGAGAATTTTGATTACTTGGTGGAGCGCATTGCACACCTCATAAGAAAATCGGACACCTATTGCCGCTTCTCTGTTTCACCCGCAGAGCGTCTGATGGTGACTTTAAGGTAAGCCACATTTATTGGATATGCCTCGCATCAGAGCACACTTTCACTGCAATCTTGTTGGTGGTAGTTTGTATCTCCAAGTGTTATAGCTGAGTTTTGGTATGTAATGATGTGATTTTAAACTAATTGATTGTTTTTTAATTCCCCACAGATTTCTTGCAACTGGAGAATCCCTTTCGTCACTGCATTTCCAGTACAGACTCGGGATTTCCACCATATCTGGAATAGTGAAGCACACATGTCGTGCACTGTGGGACACCTTAGCTGAAGAGTTTTTACCAGAGCCCACAACAGAGAGGTGGATTGAAATTTCAGAAAAGTTTCAACAGATATGTCAGTTTCCGAACTGCTTGGGCGCTGTGGACGGGAAACATATCCGCATTGTAAAGCCAGCCGGATCGGGATCGGAATATTTCAATTACAAGAAATATTTTTCAATTGTCCTCATGGCCATCGCTGACGCGGAATACAAATTTATTGCTGTTGATATTGGGGCCTATGGCCGCTCCAATGACTCTCAAGATTTCAAACTGTCTGCCATGGGGCGTAAACTGTATGGAAACACCTTCCAGTTCCCATCCCCTAGACCGCTGCCGCAAACATCTGGTCCACCTATGCCATTTGTCTGTGTAGGGGATGAAGCCTTCCAGCTGTCAGAACACCTTTTGAAACCGTACTCTAGCAGAGGATTGACAAGACCAAAACGCATTTTTAATTACCGCCTCACAAGAGCAAGAAGAATGGTTGAATGTACCTTTGGTATTCTGACAGCCAAATGGCGGGTCCTATTGACTGCGATCAACCTCAAGACAGAAACTGTGGACGAGGTGATCAAAGCTTGCGTGGTACTCCACAATTTTGTTATCTACAAGGAACCCATTTCCATTGAGGACACCTCTGAAGAAACCACCTTGCAAGATTACCATGACATTACCACTAGAAGTTCTGTGACGGTTTCAGTAATGAGGGACAATTTTGCACTGTACTTTATGTCACCTCAAGGCAGAGTACACTGGCAGGATGACAGAGTGTGAAAGATTTGTGCCCTTAACCAAACTTGTGTACCTTCTGTACCAACAGTATATACCTTTGCCAACCAAAGTTGGCTATCTTGTCATGGTCTTACTATTTTTACCTTTAGGCCACAGGTGTGTACCTGGTTGTGTTTTATGCAAAGTATTTCACCTTTTAACAAAAGTTGTGTACATTGTTAGGAAATCACCAACAATAAACACAACTTTTTAGGTGAAATACTTTGCTTCAAACACAACCAAGAACACAACTGTGGCAAAAAGCTAAAATTTACACACAGTTATATACCTGGTTTTGAATACCTCTTTACCTTTTAAATACCCTGTATTTAACCTTTTTTTTAAACATATTTTGCCGCAGAAAGAAATGACAGACAACCAGTGTAAACGATAATTTAACTTTTATTTAACATTTTTTTTTTTTGTAAACTGTTTTTAAAGTTAAAAAAACTTTTTTAATAAAGGTTTGAAACCAACTGGGCATTTTTATTACAAAACACACATTATAAATTGGTGTAGTATGGGGTGGAAATACTGCTGGAGGGGCTGTGGGACACTTCGACACTGGGGTGGAGGGTTGGGCAGGGACTGTAGGAGCAGATGATGTTGATGAAAAGTTGTATGTGGAATGGGTTTGGTACGGGGAAGGAGTTTGGTACGGGGCAGGTTGCTGGAAGTGGGGATATGTCTGGTATTGGGGAGGTTGCTGGTACTGGGGAGGTTGCTGGTACTGGGGAGGTTGCTGGTACTGGGGAGGTGGCTGGTATGTAATAGGAGGGGGAGGATGGAAAGTGGCTGGAGGGGGTGCAGGTGGAGGAACTACTGGGATGGGAGGAGGAGGTTGGGAGGTAACGTGCTGGAGAGCACCGTGGCATGAATGCATTACATGCATCTGCTGGCTAGGAGAGAGCATTTCCATGCGCTCCACAACAGACCTGAAAAAGGTGTGGTTTGGCGAAGATCTTGCTTGTGAATGCATGGTTTGCAGAAGTGTCTTCACCTCCAGAATGCTGGAGTTGATCTGCTGAAAGCCTGCGGAGATTTGCTCTGACAAGACTTTTAGACAGTTCTGGAAAGATGCATTCAGATGCAAGAACTCTGGCGCATAAGTCTTTTCCTGACCCCTCTGCCACTGCCGCCTAGTACCCGCAGGTGTACTAGAGGTGGCAGGGGCAGATGGGTGGGGTAAAGGGAAAGCGATCTCCTCACCAGCAGCTTCATGTAATGTAGGCGGCCACGATGCTCCTGTGCTGGTGGATGGGACAGATGGGTCGAATGTGTGGGAAGGCTGGGAAGGTGCAGATGTACCGGGGCGGTCGAAGTGTCCCTCGGTGCCGGTCTCCTCAGGGATCGCCTCAGAAGGGTCCAATCGTGCAGGCTCCCGAGTGCTGCTCACCGTGCTGTGGAATAAAGAGAAAAAAAAACAATTAAAATAGTGACATGGCATGGCCCTGGCTGAAAAAAAATTGTTACAGCTAAATATTTTTTTTTCACATGTGGTGTGTAATATTTACCTTCTGGTGACCATTGTATCCCGGAGGAACGACAGGGCTTGTGCGTATTTGTACTTGCTCCTGCGTCCTCCAGATCCACTCGGGGCCCGCATCTCTTTATTGAACTCCTTCTTGAAACGATCCCTCACAGACCGCCACCGCATCACAATTCTGTCCCCTGAAACGAGAAAGGACAAAGTGGTTCATATACAACATCAGTGTTTTCCAAACTCCAGTCCTCATGGTCCCCAGGGGTCATGTTTTCAGGATTTCCATAGTAAATAAAAATCCTGAACACATGATCCGTGGGGACCACGAGGACTGGAGTTCGGGAAACACTGGTTTACATCAAGCAACCGGTACTGTATATACTTACGTTCTTTAATCTGGGCCCGAGCATCGAGGTCCTCCCAGCGGTACACAAGGAGCGAACAGATTTCCTCCCAGAGCCATCGGGTAACAATCAGGTCAGCATGGCGGCGGTCAGCCATATTCCATAGCGGCTCCCTTTCTCTGACGAGATCGATGAGGTGGTCCACATCAATTCCTCCATCCTCACCGTCAGAGTCGGGAGCACGCTGTGAAGGCTGTTAAAGAAAAATAGAAAAATAGCAAAATTAGTCACCACACTTTAAGACATGAAATAAAAAGTGTACCAAAATTTAACTTAAATATTATACTTACACGCTGGTGACCGCCGCGTTGCTGTCACCGACGACCCTGGGAGGCACTGCGAGGACCTCTTGGCCGAGCACCAGATTGGGAAGACTAGAGAAGAAAAGAAAACAATTTATGTGTTTGGATGTTGCCATATTTGTTTGCTGTGTGATGTCTGCGGTACATTGTTTTCTATGTGTTGTGTGTAGTGTGATGTTGTGTTTCTGCGTTTGATGAAAAAATCTTACCAATTGTGAGCCCACTCCAGGTGTCTGTCCACCCCTTCCTTCTTCTTCTGGGAGCTCCTCTTCAGCTTGTGATTCCTGTTTTGAAATAAAAGCCAATGAATAGACATATATTACAGAGATGTTGGATTTTGGAAATAAAAACTTACCATCAAACGCTGACGATGCGAGGGAGGGCTCCCAGAAGAAGATGTGCTGTCCACTTGCTGGCCAGACTCCATGGCTGTGGGTGGTGCTGCTGCTGCTGCCAGTGCTGCCAGTGCTGCTGCATCTCTTGGGTGGCTGTTGAATAAAGAGAAACAAAGGGCCAATGAATATCTTGATATTCCTTGGCCCTAGTTTTGAGGAATGGGGGATTTGATAATTACCATCTCTCATCTGCTGGTGGACTCCCCTCCCGTTGTTCGGCATTCTCCCTTTGCTGCTCCATTTGTGGTGGTGGTGGTGCTGATGGTGCTGCAGTGGTCTCCTGCCTTCTCCTGTGCCTGGTTCCTGTCTTGGGTGGCATGTTGGGTGTGGCTGAGGGTCCCACTGTCATGCTTTTATATATGTGTGCTGTGGGCAGAGCTACTGAGCATGCTCAGACCCAAAAAAACGGATCCGGCCACCGGATCCGGCTTACGCCGGTTCCGGCGCATTGCGGCGCTCATAGACTTTCATTGTGTGAAAAAGCCGGACGCGCCGGATCCGGCGGGTCCGGCTTTTTCGCCGGAGACAAAAAACGTTACAGTAGCCGTTTTTTCCAGACGCCGGATTGCGACACATTGCCGGATCCGGCGAAAACCGGATGAAACGCATGGCCATCCAGCGCGATCCGGCGCAAATGCAAGTCAATGGGGGGGAACCGGATCCGGCATTGCATTTCGCCGGATCCGGTTTTTGTCAAAAGAGCCGGATCGTGCCTGACGGCGAAAACCAGATGTGT